>NC_050068.2:315652530-316277530 GCF_009764565.3 Dermochelys coriacea | reverse complement strand
TAGAGCATACTTATGGGTCAGAAAGCAGACCCATTGGCAGGTAATATCCCATCATATAAAGAAGGGAAAAGACCATCCAATTAAACTGTATATGCCCAAAAGACCATGCAATCAACCTAAACAAGGGATGACTTAACCAGATAAAATGAAATAGAACTTTACTCAAAACTTGAACCAATTTCAAACTGGACTTATTTTGAGCTTGACTAACATTCAGATAACTTTTTGCTCGCTATTTTAATTTTTTCAAAAGTCAATACATTTCCTGGAACCAAGAGCAGAAATACCAAAGCACTGAAAGATTCTCATAGAATCATAGAATATCAGAGTTGAAAGGGACCTCAGGAGGTCATCTAATCCAAACCCCTGCTCAAAGCAGGACCCCAACTAAATCATCCCAGCCAGGGTTTTGTCAAGCCTGACCTTAAAAACCTCAAAGGAAGGAGATTCCACACCTCCCCAGGTAACCATTCCAGTGCCTCACCACCCTCCTAGTGAAAAAGATTTTCTTAATATCCAACCAAAACCTCCCCCACTGCAACTTGACACCATTACTCCTTGTTCTGTCATCTGCTACCACTGAGAATAGTCTAGATCAGTGGTTCCCAAACTTTTTCCGCTGCTTGTGTAGGGAAAGCCCCTGATGAGCCAGGCTGGTTTGTTTACCTGCTGCGTCAGCAGGTTCGGCTGATCGCGGCTCCCAGTGGCCGCAGTTTGCTGCTCCAAAACAATGGGAGATGCTGGAAGCGGCGGTCAGTACGTTCCTCAGCCCACGTCGCTTCCAGCAGCTCCCATTGGTCTGGAGCAGCAAACCGCGGCCACTGGGAGCCGCGATTGGCCAAACGTGCAGAAGCAACAGGTAAACAAACCGGCCCAGCCTGCCAGGAGCTTTCCCTGCACAAGCAGAGGAACAAGTTTGGGAACCACTGGTCTAGATCCATCCTCTTTGGAAACCCCTTTCAGGTAGTTGAAAGCAGCTATCAAATCCCCCCTCATTCTTCTCTTCTGCAGACAAAAATAATTCCAATTCTCTCAGCCTCTCCTAATAAGTCATGTGCTCCAGGCCCCTAATCATTTTTGTTGCCCTCTGCTGCACTCTTTCCAATTTTTCCACATCCTTCTTGTAGTGTGGGGCCCAAAACTGGATACAGTACTCCAGATGAGGCCTCACCACTGCCGAATAGAGGGGAATGATCACGGCCCTCGATCTGCTTGCAATGCTCCAACTTATACAGCCCAAAATGCCATTAACCTTCTTGGCAACAAGGGCACACTGTTGACTCATATCCAGCTTCTCGTCCACTGTAACCCCTTTTCTGCAGAACTGCTGCCTAGACACTCAGTCCCTAGTCTATAGTGGTACATGGGATTCTTCTGTCCTATGTGCAGGACTCTGCACTTGTCCTTGTTGAACCTCATCAGATTACTTTTGGCCCAATCATCTAATTTGTCTAGGTCCCTCTGTATTTTATCCCTACCCTCTGGTGTATCTACCACTCCTCCCAGTTTAGTGTCATCTGCAAACTTGCTGAGGGTGCAATCCATGCCATCCTCAGATCATTAATGATCTCTCGTTCATAAATGTCCAAACAATTTACAAAGGAAGATTGGCACTAATGTTGCCATTTTAGAAAGTTGGAACCTGAGACAGAACAATGAAGAGATTTTCCTAAGATTGCACAGTAAGTCAATGGCAAATGTAAGGGCTGGTCTACACTATTTCGGTAAATCCATCTAAGTTATGTTAGTTCAGTTATGTGAGCGTAGGTAGAGCCACTTACCATGGTGTCTACACCATGCTGTGTTAACAGGAGATGTTCTTCTGCCAACTTTCCTTACTCTTCTCAGGGAGATGGAGTACAGCAGTCGATGGGAGAGTGCCCTGCCATCGACTTAGCGTGCCTTCACCAGACCCACTAAATTGAAACCACTGCATCAATCGCAGCAATGCCGATTTAGCCAGTAGTGTAAACATTGCCTGAGACATGGTTTGAGACTAAACCCAGGCACCCCAACTCTTAGCCCATGTCTACACTACTGGATAAATCTACACTGCTGCGATTGATGCACCAATGCCAATTTAGCAGGTTTGGTAAGAGTAAGGTAAGTCAGCGGGAAAGTGGTAAGTAGCTCTAGCTACATCAATTTCACTTTCATTATTCACGTAACTGAAGTAGTATAACTTAGCTCAATTTACCACGGTAGTGTAGACCAGCCCTTAGTCTGATGTCCTTTCCATTAGGGGCTTTCCATTTGCATGTGCAAATGACACTGCTGTGTGTATTTTAAGGAGCGTTTTGAAAATTTGACCCTGGAGTTTCAGCTAGTCAAAAAAGCCGCAACATTTGTATTTGCTTTCTCAGACCAAATACCTGAATGGCTTGAAGTTTGCCCATCGCCATTACGTAATATTTAAATGTAGATTGTCAAGCTCCCAAAATACAAGTAACACTGGAAATTTCCTAGTGCCCAATAACACTCTAATTCTGGAGATTTTAGCAGGCTCCAGTTTATTGTAAAAATAAATCAATCAAACACACAAACCCACACAAAAGAAGCAGGAAGATTGAACTGTTATAGTAAGTGGCAATGTTACCATAAATTGATAATTAAAACTGGATAATCCCAACATATCAGCATTTGAGCATCATTCCACAGCAGAAGCTTCAAACTTTAAGGTCCCTGAAATTTAAGCAGCCTCTGTTCCTAAGAAGTCACTCAGTTGCAATTGCCCATCAGTCCCTAAAGCAAGAAGACTGGGGAAGAGTGATATGAATAAGAGTGGGAAAAGAAAGAGAGCGTGCAAAAAGCTTTCACTTTTGTGCACAGCATGCAATAGCCAGGGACATTTGCTGTTTCATGGCACTAGTTCTGTCACGCTCCTAAAGGAGGAGGGAAAGCGAAGAGAGCGAGAAAGGAGGAAGGAATGAAAGGAAATAAAGATTAAAGAAAGGATGCAGAGCAAAGCAAAAGTATGAGGAAAGAATGGAAAATGAGAGTGGGACAGTTCAAAGACAAGATTTCTTTGGCTGAATCCAGCATAAGAGCTGTTCCATTTACAGTTGGCTGGAAAACTGGAATATTTCCTATGAGAAATTTCAAGTCAAAAGTCTCTTGTTTAAATGTTTCAGGTTTTCTGTGTGAAGTTTTCCAAAATTTTGAAATGGAAATTATTCTTTCAAATCAACATTTTAACTTGAAATATCATGCCAGTTTTTTTTCAAATTGAAACAAAATTTGTTTCATTATGATAGATCAATTACAATCTAAAATTTTAGTTTTCTGATTTCCTGTGGGAAAAAACTGTTTTTAAAGTGGAATTGACATTTTTGGTAAAAAAAAAAAATTCAGATTCCAGGAACCTATTTTTTGGCAGGAAAGCTTTCCACACAAAAAAATCATGACCTATGCTAGTTCCACTAAAATCAGTGAAACTAAATCAATGGGATTAATTACCTGGGCACAGTAAGGGCCTTTACAAGGAAACCAAAAACAAATACAGAAAAATTAAAATAGAATTTTAAAAAAAAGATTTTCAGGTATTGATCTAGCATTTTTAAATAAAAGTCCATGATTGTTGTCATAATGCGATTGGTTATGGCAGACTATTTGGCACATTCCTTACACTTTCCATCCCAGTTCATCCTCTATAGCGGCTGAAGAATTTGTTGTTGTTGTTCTGTTGTGGTTTTATTTAGGCTACAGAACATATTGCAGAGGTCAAATGAAAGAATCTCTCAGCAAATTTAACAGCTGCTACAGAAATAAAGATAGGTCTTAGTGGCACTGTAAACAGCAAGACGAAACCATGCCATTCTGCCGGAAAGCTAAAATAATTCATAACTGAGGCCATGATCCTGCAAATAGGCACATGCTGTACTTTACATATGAGTTGTCCCATGGGACTATTCACATGCATAAAGTTACACATGTGCATAAGTGTTTGTAGGACTGGGGCCAAGATTTGGAACTATGTTCATTCTGTCTCATATGCACAGGATTACAGTGTCATATTTGTTGTCTGGTAGGATTTTTTTCCTCAGGAAAGTGCACACTGAAAGGCCTTTTCAGGGTTCTTTTATTTATCTGTTTTGTTTGGGATTTATCCCCCTTCTTCTTTCACAAGAGCATTAAGATAGTAATATTTTAGAGGCAAATAGGCACACCCTGCACAATGCTGGGAGCACAAGGTCTAGGCACTAGTGGACATTATATCTTCCCTTCTTTTCCAGGATTTGATAGTGACTCCGTAATTTTCTTCATTGGGTATCATGAGCCTACACATTCAAAATCTTTGATTTATTCATTAAAATAAATACTGAAGATTTACATACAAAAAGGTTTTATGCTTCTGTAGTAAACAGTACAAAGAGGATGATATGCCTTTTGCACTGAATTTGATAAACTGCAAGAGGATCACTAATACTGAAATCTCAGTATATCTAGCAAACAGATTATGGGTCAGATTGACCACTACACAGTGCTTTGCAAGTGCATGCCAGCAGAAACCAGGGTTTAAGCTCCCAGAGGCAAAATATATATGTACTAGGAGAAGGGGCATAGCTTGCATCCCTTCTCCCAGACAGCTCCAAGAGTAAGCAAGGTAAGGGTCAAGCTGTCTCTCCCGTGCATCCTCCCTTCATAGAATTGTTGGAGGAGGGTGATGGCTCTACTTATTTTCCACTACATAAGCCCATACCATTACTACCTAGATGTCCAAGTGTTTGGACAAGATCAAATCATGGCTGAAGCTGGACCTGAGCAAGATGGAAGTTATGCTGCTGGGCAGAGAAATCACTTTGAGGAGTTTGCAGCCACAGTGCAATCTCCTTTGGCTGAAACTACACATCTACAGTTGATCGATTTAGTTTACCCAACTACAGTTGGTCAATTGGCAAATAGCATTTGTGGGTAACACTTTCTACCAACTCCTATTGGCAAGGAGACTTCATCCCATGCTGGCAGAGATGACTTTGATTTTAGCAATGCCATTAGGATTTAGAAAACTCCAACTAGTACAGAAGCCAATACCTATTCCCTTAGCACATTTTCTGACACTGACAACTAGGGGTCTGTGTTCCACTGCCTTGCACTTACAATGCCCAGGTAGTGAATAGAGCTTTAATTTGTTCACTAGATATATCTGTATTCCAGTAGTGGTGGTCTTCTTACAGTTTATCAGGTTCAATGCAGAAGATGATTCTCTCCTTTGTACTGTTTACTACAGAAAGATAAAGGCTTTTTATATATATTCTCTGCCTTGCAAGGCACCTGTTGGAATGAATCTGACTCCATATATTTTGAGATACATATATTGATAAGGATACTGTTGTGTTTAACTATCAGTGCCTTTTGAAATCTGTGTCACCTTCAGTCTTAAAATCTGTAGAATGCACAGCTATTTTATGTCTCCTGCTGACCTTGCCTGTGTCCATGAAAACACTTAAAGAACAAGACTGATGTACTGAAAAGCATAAGAGTTTGAGGAAGTTAGTGCAAGCATAGTTGTTTGTGTAGAATGATTCCATACCCGGAGATAATGGCTGTTTTGAATTTATTTATGGATATCAATTTCATGATTTTTTTGCTAGATTGTGTTAAGGGGCTTATTCCTTCACCCACTTATTTCCCTGGTTCTTCTTATATGAACAGAGAGCAACAATACCCAAAGTCCAAAGGTGCAAAAAGTTTGATGTTTATTCGAGTGAACTTCCAGCAAGCATGATTCCAGTTTCCTTTCTTAGTGTCCCCCTTCCCAGCTCTGACACCACAGAGCCTTACCTGTGTTCCTGTTCCCATTCCTGCCCTTAGCTAAACATGATTCCAATTTCCCCACCCCCATTCCCTGTTCCCATTTCCTCCCCCCCCGACACACACATCCTGATTGACTGCAGACTATACAGTAAAACTTGAGTTCTGCTTAGCTATACCTTAACCAATCATTTTCCTGAAATTTAACTAACCAATCCTAACATATTGTAACATGTTTCAGAGTAGCAGCCGTGTTAGTCTGTATTCACAAAAAGAAAAGGAGTACTTGTGGCACCTTAGAGACTAACAAATTTATTTGAGCATAAGCTTTCGTGAGCTACAGCTCACTTCATCAGATGTTAGTCTCTAAGGTGCCACAAGTACTCCTTTTCATATTGTAACATGATTATGTAACCAATTATATCCCACCACCTTAATTAGTTTACACCCAGCAGAATTAATTATACAGCAGATAGGAACAATCACAGAACCAGACAGAGACCATGCAAATAAACAATAGCAAAGTGGGAACTATAATGACAAAACAATACAGAAGTGCGGATTTCACATCCCAGCTATTGATATGTGAGTTCTTGCCAGACAGCATGCTATCAAACTAAGTTTCCTTTTACATCTTCTAGGCACTTCCCTTTCTCTGGAGGCGATAGGCATCATCAGGACAGGATTGTATCCTAACAGCCCAATAGCACCTGATTTCAATGTGACTAGTTTGGAATGTGAGAGGTGACCGGTTGCTTTCCAGCTTAGGGCTGCCTTTGCTGCTTAGACAAAGACCTTAGCCTAAGAACAGGGCGTCAGACTGTCACAGTAAGAGAAAAACATCCTTACAACATCCTTTACAGCAAACAGGGAAAGATTAAGAATGAGCTCTCAAAACTGGATACTCTCATAAAGAACCAACCTTCCACACAAACTTCCTCGTGGCTGGACTTTACAAAAACTAGACAAGCCATTTACAACACACACTTTGCTTCTCTACAAAAGAAAAAGGACACTAAGCTATCTAAACTACTACATGCCACAAGGGGCCACAACAATGGTTCCCGTAACCCACCCAGCAATATTGTTAATCTATCCGACTATACTCTTAGCCCAGCAGAAGAATCTGTCCTATCTCGGGGCCTCTCCTTTTGCCCCTCCACCCCCACAAACAGGATACTGTTCTGTGGTGACCTAGAATCCTATTTTCGACGTCTCCGACTCAAGGAATATTTCCAACACACCTCTGACCAACATATTAACCCACAGAGACCTTCCTACCAACACTACAAAAAGAAGGATTCTGGGTGGACTCCTCCTGAAGGTCGAAACAGCAGCCTGGACTTCTACATAGAGTGCTTCCGCCGACGTGCACGAGCTGAAATTGTGGAAAAGCAGCATCGCTTACCCCATAACCTCAGCCATGCAGAACACAGTGCCATCCACAGCCTCAGAAACAACTCTGACATCATAATCAAAAAGGCTGACAAAGGAGGTGCTGTCGTCATCATGAATAGGTTGGAGTATGAACAAGAGGCTACTAGGCAGCTCTCCAACACCACTTTCTACAAGCCATTACCCTCTGATCCCACTGAGAGTTACCAAAAGAAATTACAGCATTTGCTCAAGAAACTCCCTGAAAAAGCACAAGAACAAATCCGCACAGACACACCCCTAGAACCCCGACCTGGGGTATTCTATCTGTTACCCAAGATCCATAAGCCTGGAAATCCTGGACGCCCCATCATCTCAGGCATTGGCACCCTGACAGCAGGATTGTCTGGCTATGTAGACTCCCTCCTCAGGCCCGTCGTTACCAGCACTCCCAGCTATCTTCGAGACACCACCGATTTCCTGAGGAAACTACAGTCCATTGGTGATCTTCCTAAAAACACCATCCTAGCCACTATGGATGTAGAAGCCCTCTACACCAACATTCCACACAAAGATGGACTACGAGCCATCAGGAACAGTATCCCCGATAATGTCACGGCTAACCTGGTGGCTGAACTTTGTGACTTTGTCCTCACCCATAACTATTTCACATTTGGGGACAATGTATACCTTCAAATCAGCGGCACTGCGATGGGTACCCGCATGGCCCCACAGTATGCCAACATTTTTATGGCTGACTTAGAACAACGCTTCCTCAGCTCTCGTCCCCTAATGCCCCTACTCTACTTGCGCTACATTGATGACATCTTCATCATCTGGACCCATGGAAAAGAAGCCCTTGAGGAATTCCACCAGGATTTCAACAATTTCCATCCCACCATCAACCTCAGCCTGGACCAGTCCACACAAGAGATCCACTTCCTGGACACTATGGTGCTAATAAGCGATGGTCACATAAACACCATCCTATATTGGAAACCTACTGACCACTATTCCTACCTACATGCCTCTAGCTTTCATCCAGATCATACCACTCGATCCATTGTCTACAGCCAAGCTCTTCGATATAACCGCATTTGCTCCAACCCCTCAGACAGAGACAAACACCTACAAGATCTCTATCATGCATTCCTACAACTACAATACCCACCTGCTGAAGTAAAGAAACAGATTGACAGAGCCAGAAGAGTACCCAGAAGTCACCTACTACAGGACAGGCCCAACAAAGAAAATAACAGAACGCCACTAGCCATCACCTTCAGCCCCCAACTAAAACCTCTCCAACGCATCATCAAGGATCTACAACCTATCCTGAAGGACGACCCATCACTCTCACAGATCTTGGGAGACAGGCCAGTCCTTGCTTACAGACAGCCCCCAATCTGAAGCAAATACTCACCAGCAACCACACACCACACAACAGAACCACTAACCCAGGAACCTATCCTTGCAACAAAGCCCGTTGCCAACTCTGTCCACAGATCTATTCAGGGGATACCATCATAGGGCCTAATCACATCAGCCACACTATCAGAGGCTCGTTCACCTGTGCATCTACCAATTGATATATGCCATCATGTGCCAGCAATGCCCCTCTGCCATGTACATTGGCCAAACTGGACAGTCTCTACGTAAAAGAATGAATGGACACAAATCAGACGTCAAGAATTATAACATTCAAAAACCAGTTGGAGATCACTTCAATCTCTCTGGTCACTCGATTACAGACCTAAGAGTGGCTATCCTTCAACAAAAAAGCTTCAAAAACAGACTCCAACGAGAGACTGCTGAATTGGAATTAATTTGCAAACTGGATACAATTAATTTAGGCTTGAATAGAGACTGGGAATGGATGAGTCATTACACAAAGTAAAACTATTTCCCCATCTTATTTCTCCCCCCCCCCCACTCCACCCCACCCCCCACTGTTCCTCAGATATTCTTGTTAACTGCTAGAATTAGCCTACCTTGCTTGTCACCATGAAAGGTTTTCCTCCTTCTCCCCCCCCCCCGCTGCTGGTGATGGCTTATCTTAAGTGATCACTCTCCTTACAGTGTGTATGATAAACCCATTGTTTCATGTTCTCTGTGTGTGTATATAAATCTCCCCTCTGTTTTTTCCACCAAATACATCTGATGAAATGAGCTGTAGCTCACGAAATCTGTTAGTCTCTAAGGTGCCACAAGTACTCCTTTTCTTTTTGCGAATACAGACTAACACGGCTGCTACTATGAAACAGTAAGAGAAGGCTCTTATACCGGCAGTCAGTGATTTTGATTCTCTCTTTTATACCTCTATAACAACCCAAGTAATAAGAATACATCTAAATTCTTAGAATATAGGCCTTTATAGACAGGCCTGAATATCTATATCCTAACAAATAGGCATGAGGTACTCACTCAAGCCAGTCAGTCTTATTTGAAGTGAGCTGTAGCTCACGAAAGTTTATGCTCTAATAAATTTGTTAGTCTCTAAGGTGCCACAAGTACTCCTTTTCTTTTTGCGAATACAGAGTAACATGGGTGCTACTCTGAAACCAGTCTTATTTATGTACTTGATGTTGGAGAGTTTACCCATGGTAGTCTTGGGAAACTAGGAATTAAAAGTGGTACATTGTAGTGTGAATCATTTTGTACATTGCAAATATACTGTGTGAGACATCTAATTGGGTGGGAACGATTCTTCAGGAGTGGGAAACATCCAGTTACATTTTACAAGCATTATCCAATTTTTCAACTAAAATTCTAGGATTACAATGCTACAACCAGAAAAAAAAATCAGAAGGCAAAAGAGCAAAATAATTATATCTACATTTGCTAAACACTCCTAATCCAATGTGACAAATGGGGACTAAGCAAAGTGGAATTTAATGAGTATTTACTTGTGTACTTGCCTGATTTTTTTCAAAGCAAACAATTACCTGTTTTGCATTTTTTACAATTATTTTATTTTCCCACTGTTCTAATATTTAATACTCTACATATCTTGAAATAACATTTAGCATTGCTGTGAAATAAGATTTGTTTTCTGCATTCAAGATACAATAATGGGCAAAGTTATGCTTTTGGAGAGGTGTACATGCCAAGATATTGAATGGGAGTTGCAACAGAGGGCAGAAATTGGTTCCAGTAGCTTTATAAACCAAAATAATCTCAAAAGGATTGATATTTTATTATTTATTTGTAAAAAAAGAATTTTTTTAGTCCAATTAAAATTTTATTGGGCTAGGCAACTGAGGAGCAACAAAAGTTCATAAATGTTAATTTACCATACTCTTCTAAAAATTGCAGCTTTAGGTAAATTCGACGCATATGACGGGAACTCAGTGTATATGAATGGCAAGGCTCCCATTCACTTCAGTGGGGCCAGGATTTCACCCGCAAAGGACAGATTGACTTCAGTCCCCTGAAGACTGAAATCCTAGACAGCAGATACAGCATGACAGTGCTTGCATAAATTTCCACAGACAGTCCTACCAAAAAAACCTCTCCCTTATTCTACAGGAGCTCTAGAATGAAGAAGGTACATTTTCCATAGCCCATTCATTTCTCAACCTGTTTGCTAAAACTGCCTAGAAGAGTGCCAATTGCAGTCATTTTTAAGCTAGAGACATACGTCCACTAACGTCATGCCAAGAGCATAGCATTGAGCACATTTCAGAGAGGGCACACAACACTTTTCATCTGGTAATAACTTGATTCTGATGTAGCCTGGTGACTTAGTGTGCCCTTACAAATCCCTTGAGCCATTCAGTCTCCATATTATAAATCTTACAATGGTTTGTGTGGAACTAGTTTTAGGATTTAAACATGGGATTACAGCCAATTGCACCTTTAGTTTATCCAGTTGCAATGCTGTCAGAAGCCATTCCCTTTAGTGTTGGTTGATTTTTTAATCTAAATTATGGGTTAGTATTTTCAAAGCAGTATAGTTGATTTATCCACCTCTCTTCCATAATACATAATGCTGGTTATGTGACTAAATCTTCTGCATTGCTTTGAAAATATCTACCATATTTTTCTGAATTTTGTGTAATAAAGTTACAATCAACCATAACATTGTGCTGTCATTGGTTACATGTCATGACATCTGAATGTCAAATGTTTAAACAAAATAATACCATTCTACTCATAGGATTTCAATTTGAAAGGATTATTAATACTTATCCTGCAACAAAGAAGTAACAGAACATGGTTTTAAAAGATATGATGAAGTTCCAGCCCTATATCCCTATGTGCACCTCAAAACATTGCTTCTTAGTTTATCTTAATAAGCGATTAAAGTACTATTTGAATAGACAGTGAAAATAATGAATTTATATTCCAATTCTAAACATTTCATTGAAAAATAGAAGATAATGGGAAAATGTTTCACTGCTGGAATTTCTGAATTATTATTTCTATGCTAAACTTCAGATAACATGTACAGTTCAAGTCAATTTATATATTGTCACACACACACATATACCCCATAATAGAGAAATCATCTGCTCTTTGGATGATCACCCAAAAGCAACTACACACCAGCTGATTTCTAGAGCAGAAAAAGAAACTCTAATGTATAAGTTGACTTTCTAGGAAAGTTGGTGGTTATATTAAAGAGTGTGTGGGGGGGTAGGGGGTTGTAAGTGTATACCCATGGGAAACATGCTTTTCTTTGCACATGTTAATACAGTAACTGTGAAAGTCTATAATAGTTTCCAGTCAGCCAACTGTATCACATAAATTTTAAAAGCAGATCAATTATATCCTTGCTGAGCAAAGGCTCAATGGAAATCAGCTTTAGAACCATCTATTAACATTTTTCTCTAGTTCTTACTTCTCAGCCTTCTATCACATGCATATTGGACAAGGCCAATTAAAGTGAAAAGACAAGAAAAGCCAACAAAATATGAAAGCAGAGCATTAAATGGGAGTTAACAAGCAAAGTTAAACAAAGACTGTACTCCATACAAAGAGGTCCAGGGTTATCTCATTCACTTCACATTGCACTGTTTGAGAGAAACCAAAATGAGTAGATAGCACCCAGGATCTCAATTAATAAAGTGATTGTGGGACATAAGGAAGCAGATGTTTGTAAATTGGTAGCATTTGTAGTGAACAAAAAACACTTCCTACAAAACCAAAACATAGTGAGTGTTAATTTGCAAGCACAAGAGCTGAAATACCCAAAGGGAAACTGACAATACTCAAAGGGCTAAATCATGCCATTTAGGCGCAGCAGTGAATAGGACAGTGTGGAGCCCCACCACTCCACTGGGAGTTCAAGGAAGGTCAGTGTCTTAGTGAATGGCTGGGTACACTGTGAATAACCTGTACCACTTTTTAGACCCTAATCTTATCCCTTTTCAATACAGTGGCCTTTATCATGAAACAGCAGCATTTCCCATGCCATTATCTTGCATTCCATCAATTTTCGCCTCATCCATATGCACATGGAAATTGGGATTATGCTTTCCACCATGCACTTTCAAATTTCAAGATAGTTGGTTGATTAGGACTGGCCAAACAATGATGGTTCTGGTGCCCGATTGGCTCAGACTATCTCATGAAAACAAAGGGATCAGCATCATTTTAAATACTCCTTTAGTGAGAGGCTGTTTGCTATAAAAAGAGCATAAAACAGTTTGGGAAGTGATTATGATTATTATTCTTTGATGGTATTTTATCTTTTACACTGATCACAATGGGTAACTATCCTCAGAGACGTTTTATCCTGTTGTGACCATGCCAGTAGTACAAGTCTAGTGAATTAGTTGGGTGATTAAGACCTAACTAGTCTTGTTGACACCGGGAACTGATTGACTTCAATTTTGCCCTGGTCTTCCTGATATTCAGTTGGAGAACTGATTTCATCTGCCTCTATTTATTGAGTTGGGGTTTCAGTATTTAAGATTCCAAATAAATCATCTTTTATCAGTTGCATAATGTTTTATAATTTGACTAAAGCACCCTGAGAATGTTTTAGGGAGCTGGACAACCCCTTTATGAGAAAGGCCTTAGGCGGAGTTATGCACACAAACATTCTCCACACATTATTCCATCAAGGTGATGGGTTTTGTCCCTTCTTCAGTGAAATCAGCTGAGTCCAGCCCCAATCTCTCTGAAGACTTAGGCATCTTTTTAAAAGAGCCTATTTAATAACAAGCCAATAAGTAGGCCAATATTTCCTGCTCTATTGCCCACCTGTGAATTGCCCACATGGTCTGCATGCTTCTCACAGGGCAAGGTTGTGACTGGCTTTGAGCAGGTGTACGATATCATACAGGAAGCTGTCTCTCCCTTGCAAAGCTCGCACAAGGGCAATCACAATAACAGTGCCAGCTAAAAAGGGATTGCTTGGCCTTATCCTCTCTGAGCATCACACCACCCAGAATGAGGCAGGGAGGGGGGAGAGGAGAAGAGGTAAAATGGGGCCAAGGCTCCAATCCCATCTACCTAAGTTACAGCTAAAGCTTGGCATGCTGAAATAAATGATCTGTGAATTCTCCCATGCAGCCAAGCAGCCCCAGAAATGCATGCACCAGGGGCACACCTTCCTCTATTACAAACTGCACAGCACAGCTTTTATACTCATGTGAGTCAGATATAATTCCTTCAAGGTGACTTCAGTCATACTGCTGTAAAAGTGGTGTGAAAGACCAGTGGTGTGAAAGCAGGTCCACCTGCTGCTGTGGGCACTGTACCTGTCTGTGAACTGCCACTTCCTTCACCTCCTCCAGCTGCCATCCAGGGTGTTGCTGAGGTGGAAGACTCTACCCTGAATCTGCACAAGAGACTTCCTGGTTGTCCCAAAGAATAATTTTCCCTATCATTCCCCCCCTTGTCAGGGGAAGGACAAGGAGACAGGTACCATTTGACCACTGTTTACAGATTCAGTCTTGTTATGTTTTGTTGGTTTCCATCTCTTCTGAAAAATATTTTACTTACATGTTCCATCTAGTATTTTTAATAAATATTACAGTTTCCTTGATTTGGGGTCCCTTCTTCCTAAATATGATGAATTGAAGATGTTTTCAGGTTTGGGATAGAGCCCCATCATTCACAGCACATGAACGAGAATGATGAACTTTCTGGTGCCATACCGTTAACACTTTTCTGTCTGTCCCACACCCACAGCTCATCTCCCCTGCCCATGTTCAGAAATATCTGAAGTCCCAGGTATACACAGAAGGGATGGGACAAGTGCAGTTAGTGTTATGTACTTACAGAAAGTACTGCTAGTTTTAACTGTAGCAGAGCTCACAAAACAGAAAATGGATAGATACATGTCTTTATGGCTTGGTTCAAATGCAGAAAAATGAAACACAATTCATAGAATCATAGAATCATAGAATATCAGGGTTGGAAGGGACCCCAGAAGGTCATCTAGTCCAACCCCCTGCTCAAAGCAGGACCAAGTCCCAGTTAAATCATCCCAGCCAGGGCTTTGTCAAGCCTGACCTTAAAAACCTCTAAGGAAGGAGATTCTACCACCTCCCTAGGTAACGCATTCCAGTGTTTCACCACCCTCTTAGTGAAAAAGTTTTTCCTAATATCCAATCTAAACCTCCCCCATTGCAACTTGAGACCATTACTCCTCGTTCTGTCATCTGCTACCATTGAGAACAGTCTAGAGCCATCCTCTTTGAAACCCCCTTTCAGGTAGTTGAAAGCAGCTATCAAATCCCCCCTCATTCTTCTCTTCTGCAGACTAAACAATCCCAGCTCCCTCAGCCTCTCCTCATAAGTCATGTGCTCTAGACCCCTAATCATTTTCGTTGCCCTTCGTTGTACTCTTTCCAATTTATCCACATCCTTCCTGTAGTGTGGGGCCCAAAACTGGACACAGTACTCCAGATGAGGCCTCACCAGTGTCGAATAGAGGGGAACGATCACGTCCCTCGATCTGCTCGCTATGCCCCTACTTATACATCCCAAAATGCCATTGGCCTTCTTGGCAACAAGGGCACACTGCTGACTCATATCCAGCTTCTCGTCCACTGTCACCCCTAGGTCCTTTTCCGCAGAACTGCTGCCGAGCCATTCGGTCCCTAGTCTGTAGCGGTGCATTGGATTCTTCCATCCTAAGTGCAGGACCCTGCACTTATCCTTATTGAACCTCATTAGATTTCTTTTGGCCCAATCCTCCAATTTGTCTAGGTCCTTCTGTATCCTATCCCTCCCCTCCAGCGTATCTACCACTCCTCCCAGTTTAGTATCATCCGCAAATTTGCTGAGAGTGCAATCCACACCATCCTCCAGATCATTTATGAAGATATTGAACAAAACGGGCCCCAGGACCGACCCCTGGGGCACTCCACTTGACACCGGCTGCCAACTAGACATGGAGCCATTGATCACTACCCGTTGAGCCCGACAATCTAGCCAGCTTTCTACCCACCTTATAGTGCATTCATCCAGCCCATACTTCCTTAACTTGCTGACAAGAATGCTGTGGGAGACCGTGTCAAAAGCTTTGCTAAAGTCAAGAAACAATACATCCACTGCTTTCCCTTCATCCACAGAACCAGTAATCTCATCATAAAAGGCGATTAGATTAGTCAGGCATGACCTTCCCTTGGTGAATCCATGCTGACTGTTCCTGATCACTTTCCTCTCCTCTAAGTGCTTCAGGATTGATTCTTTGAGGACCTGCTCCATGATTTTTCCAGGGACTGAGGTGAGGCTGACCGGCCTGTAGTTCCCAGGATCCTCCTTCTTCCCTTTTTTAAAGATGGGCACTACATTAGCCTTTTTCCAGTCATCCGGGACTTCCCCCGTTCGCCACGAGTTTTCAAAGATAATGGCCAAGGGCTCTGCAATCACAGCCGCCAATTCCCTCAGCACTCTCGGATGCAATTCGTCCGGCCCCATGGACTTGTGCACGTCCAGCTTTTCTAAATAGTCCCTAACCACCTCTATCTCTACAGAGGGCTGGCCATCTCTTCCCCATTTTGTGTTGCCCAGCACAGCAGTCTGGGAGCTGACCTTGTTAGTGAAAACAGAGGCAAAAAAAGCATTGAGTACATTAGCTTTTTCCACATCCTCTGTCACTAGCTTGCCTCCCTCATTCAGTAAGGGGCCCACACTTTCCTTGGCTTTCTTCTTGTTGCCAACATACCTGAAGAAACCCTTCTTGTTACTCTTGACATCTCTTGCTAGCTGCAGCTCCAGGTGCGATTTGGCCCTCCTGATATCTTTCCTACATGCCCGAGCAATATTTTTATACTCTTCCCTGGTCATATGTCCAAGCTTCCACTTCTTGTAAGCTTCTTTTTTATGTTTAAGATCCGCTAGGATTTCACCATTAAGCCAAGCTGGTCGCCTGCCATATTTACTATTCTTTCGACTCATCGGGATGGTTTGTCCCTGTAACCTCAACAGGGATTCCTTGAAATACAGCCAGCTCTCCTGGACTCCCTTCCCTTTCATGTTAGTCCCCCAGGGGATCCTGGCCATCTGTTCCCTGAGGGAGTCAAAGTCTGCTTTCCTGAAGTCCAGGGTCCGTATCCTGCTGCTTACCTTTCTTCCCTGCGTCAGGATCCTGAACTCAACCAACTCATGGTCACTGCCTCCCAGATTCCCATCCACTTTTGCTTCCCCCACTAATTCTTGGACGTGCACAAGTCCATGGGGCCGGACGAATTGCATCCGAGAGTGCTGAAGGAATTGGCGGCTGTGATTGCAGAGCCCTTGGCCATTATCTTTGAAAACTCGTGGCGAACGGGGGAAGTCCCGGATGACTGGAAAAAGGCTAATGTAGTGCCCATCTTTAAAAAAGGGAAGAAGGAGGATCCTGGGAACTACAGGCCGGTCAGCCTCACCTCAGTCCCTGGAAAAATCATGGAGCAGGTCCTCAAAGAATCAATCCTGAAGCACTTAGAGGAGAGGAAAGTGATCAGGAACAGTCAGCATGGATTCACCAAGGGAAGGTCATGCCTGACTAATCTAATCGCCTTTTATGATGAGATTACTGGTTCTGTGGATGAAGGGAAAGCAGTGGATGTATTGTTTCTTGACTTTAGCAAAGCTTTTGACACGGTCTCCCACAGCATTCTTGTCAGCAAGTTAAGGAAGTATGGGCTGGATGAATGCACTATAAGGTGGGTAGAAAGCTGGCTAGATTGTCGGGCTCAACGGGTAGTGATCAATGGCTCCATGTCTAGTTGGCAGCCGGTGTCAAGTGGAGTGCCCCAGGGGTCGGTCCTGGGGCCCGTTTTGTTCAATATCTTCATAAATGACCTGGAGGATGGTGTGGATTGCACTCTCAGCAAATTTGCGGATGATACTAAACTGGGAGGAGTGGTAGATACACTGGAGGGGAGGGATAGGATACAGAAGGACCTAGACAAATTGGAGGATTGGGCCAAAAGAAATCTAATGAGGTTCAATAAGGATAAATGCAGGGTCCTGCACTTAGGATGGAAGAATCCAATGCACCGCTACAGACTAGGGACCGAATGGCTCGGCAGCAGTTCTGCGGAAAAGGACCTAGGGGTGACAGTGGACGAGAAGCTGGATATGAGTCAGCAGTGTGCCCTTGTTGCCAAGAAGGCCAATGGCATTTTGGGATGTATAAGTAGGGGCATAGCGAGCAGATCGAGGGACGTGATCGTTCCCCTCTATTCGACACTGGTGAGGCCTCATCTGGAGTACTGTGTCCAGTTTTGGGCCCCACACTACAGGAAGGATGTGGATAAATTGGAAAGAGTACAGCGAAGGGCAACAAAAATGATTAGGGGTCTAGAGCACATGACTTATGAGGAGAGGCTGAGGGAGCTGGGATTGTTTAGTCTGCAGAAGAGAAGAATGAGGGGGGATTTGATAGCTGCTTTCAACTACCTGAAAGGGGGTTTCAAAGAGGATGGCTCTAGACTGTTCTCAATGGTAGCAGATGACAGAACGAGGAGTAATGGTCTCAAGTTGCAATGGGGGAGGTTTAGATTGGATATTAGGAAAAACTTTTTCACTAAGAGGGTGGTGAAACACTGGAATGCGTTACCTAGGGAGGTGGTAGAATCTCCTTCCTTAGAGGTTTTTAAGGTCAGGCTTGACAAAGCCCTGGCTGGGATGATTTAACTGGGACTTGGTCCTGCTTTGAGCAGGGGGTTGGACTAGATGACCTTCTGGGGTCCCTTCCAACCCTGATATTCTATGATTCTATGATTCTATGATTCTACCCGGTTTGTGAGCAGCAGGTCGAGAAAAGCGCTCCCCCTAGTTGGCTCCCCTAGCACTTGCACCAGGAAATTGTCCCCTACGCTTTCCAAAAACTTCCTGGATTGTCTATGCACCGCTGTATTGCTCTCCCAGCAGATATCAGGAAAATTAAAGTCACCCATGAGAATCAGGGCATGCGATCTAGTAGCTTCCGTGAGTTGCCGGAAGAAAGCCTCATCCACCTCATCCCCCTGGTCCGGTGGTCTATAGCAGACTCCCACCATGACATCACTCTTGTTGCACACACTTCTAAACTTAATCCAGAGACACTCAGGTTTTTCCACAGTTTCGTACTGGAGCTCTGAGCAGTCATACTGCTCCCTTACATACAGTGCTACTCCCCCACCTTTTCTGCCCTGCCTGTCCTTCCTGAACAGTTTATAACCATCCATGACTGTACTCCAGTCATGTGAGTTATCCCACCAAGTCTCTGTTATTCCAATCACGTCATAATTCCTTGACATCACCAGGACCTCCAGTTCTCCCTGCTTGTTTCCAAGGCTTTGTGCATTTGTATATAAGCACTTGAGATAACCTGTTGATCGCCCCTCATTCCCAGTATGAGGCAGGAGCCCTCCCCTCTCAGACATTCCTGCCTGTGCTTCCTCCCGGTATCCCGCTTTCCCACTTACCTCAGGGCTTTGGTCTCCTTCCCCCGGTGAACCTAGTTTAAAGCCCTCCTCACTAGGTTAGCCAGCCTGCTGGCAAAGATGTTCTTCCCTCTCTTCGTAAGATGGAGCCCGTCTCTGCCCAGCACTCCTCCTTCATGGAACACCATCCCATGGTCAAAGAATCCAAAGCCTTCTCTCCGACACCACCTGCGTAGCCATTCGTTGACCTCCACGAGTCAACGATTCAAGTAACAATACAGATATCTGCCACTACCCAGTGATTTAATCATAGTGCTCCATAACAACCGGTAAGTACAATAAGCACTGCTGACAAAGAACAGTTAAAAAACAGAATGGGAGCACACCCCCAAGCAAATGGTTGAGATGGTCATTAAGAGAGACTGAGTGCCCCAATAATAGAGTGCCTCACAACGGTGTGATTGTACCACACCATGATGGTTCTCCTGAACCAGAAGTAAATGGTCCACTCCAGGCATACTGTGGCAATACCAATATTTATCATATCTCTGAACAGTGAAGACTGAAGCATTTGAGTGCATTGCCACCCTTCAAAGCACAAACACAACCCTAAGGTGTTACCCCAGTCGAGGTGCCCTGTTATAATTGTAATGTGTGACTTGTCACATGAAGGAACAGCTAATGACCTTCAGCTACAGGGAAACAAAATCCTCACAAAGCTTTGTAGCCTCACAAGTATGTGCCAATGTTCCCTCTCTGCTTTTCCAGCAACTATACAAAGTGTGAAGGTGTCCCTTGGCACAGGCATTTGTCACCCTCTGGCTTCCTACTGTGCCAAGATGTGTACACATATGGCACCCTTGATTTCTTCAGCCTGCTAGAAACTAGTACCAGTGTGCCACATGGATGAGATTCAGCTTGCAGAGACTTTGTAAAGCAGAGTTGTTCTGAGCGCACTCAGAACAGCAGCACCTCTCTTTACCCTCCTAAACATTATGACATATGTAGAAGGTGATGATTATAAAAACAGCATTTGGCCACATTAGCATTCAGATGGGTGCAAAGGCAGCAACAACGATATTTCAGCCTACCAAAAGCACATTCCATGACCATTCTGAAGCTACTGTATCTAAATTCCTCTTTTCCAGAGTAATTAATGTCAGGATATGGTTTCGTGAACCAAGTTAGAGGTGAGTATGCAGAGTAAATAACAGTTGGCCCAGGCACACCAAAGAGAACCGTATAGTGTCTGGGAATAAAGTCCCTTCTTCCCCCTTCTAGTACAATCCTGATCTCCTCAGCTTTGTGGCATCACAATCTTTTCCAGGGATTCCCATGTTGATATTCTGCCTCTGTGGTCCACTCAGCCTGCAGAATGAGTGAATAGTAACCTTTTTGGTTCACATACATGGTGCTTTTGGTGGGCAAAGCAGTGGCATACGGGTGCCATCTGGAACTCTTCTTACAGCATCCACCCATGGATAGATCTTAGTGTTAATTGCCTCACACACCTGCACAGCACTACCCTGATAGAGAACTTTCCAACCCCCAAGTGGTTTTCAATGGACCTATACCTCTGTGGTATTGGCAGCTTTCCACAGGGCAATAGTCACCCACTTCTGAGCTGGCATGCTTCCCTGAATAGTGTTTTGATGCTGGAGGTTTTGTGCAAGCTCTTCACACAGCTCCATGAAGCTGTGTTTCCTCATTTGGTAATTCTGAAGCTACTGGTCATTCCAGATTTCCACAACGATGTGATCATACCACACCATGCTGGTTCTCCTACATCAGAAGCGATGGTCCACCTATGGGCATACTGTGGCAATACCAGCATTTACCATATCTGTATCATAGAAGCTGAATGAATTGTCATTGACCTTAAGGTCAGCTGTCCTCGATGTGTCAGAAAGTTCTGCCCCAAATTCCATCCAGCATATTGCTGATAGGCCAAATGTCTGTGCAATGGAATAGGCTATGACACGGAGCAGGAGTGGACCCATGTCATCATCCCATTGCTCCATATCTTCCACCCAGTTTGGCATGGGGGAGATATGAGCAGGAACAGCTATTGGCAAATGTGTGCAGGAGGGGGACTGTACCAACAACACACAGCAAAGTGGTTCCTAGAGTGTCTCCCTGTGAAACACAGAACCCTTGGATACCATCCCTGAATGGTAGCACTAATGTCACATAACAACACAGGCAGCGTGGACACAAGTATATGTGTGTACATGGCTTTATATCTGTCTCCAGTACAACATAAGTGGACACTCAGCACAGGTATAGGGAACATGTGAGAGCATGTAGAAGGTCAAGTAAACAAGTATGCACACCAGTGTAGACACAGCCTATTCATATTCTGAGCATGCTCTATGTTAATTACTGTAAGGATTTCCAGAATCCTGAGTAGACTCATATGTTGACCACTTGTAGGTTTAATAAAAGTGTTGTGGTTGCTGCCAGTCACCCTTATCCCTGAGTGATTACTGAATATTATACAAAGGAATTGGACATTATACAAAGGAATACATTTACAGACTCTTAACTCTCTGTAAAAATAATTTTAAAGGTAAAACCCTGACCAATTACTCAGATGAAAAACAATAGAATTTATTGATCTCTAGCGTCTGGGTTTCAGGAGATGGTTTGTGTCTATCTTACTTTTATCTCAATAGGTTAATGTTTTAATTAGATAATGTTTGCTAAGTGCTTTGAAGATAGATTAAAAGATTTATACACAATTATTAAGGTAGGGAAAGTCTTCATTCATTTCTCAAGCAATACCCTCTTCTTTGTAAATGTTAAATGAGTAAATTTGCAAGAAAATGCATCCTTTGTTCATTGATTGAGGGGTAAATGTCAGGCAAGCAGTTCATAAACAGAACTTCTTTCTTTGATGCTACCCTTTTCTAGGACCAGAAATAATTCAGTTCATACTGCCACATCTCTCTTTTACTCAGAAACTGTGTCAAACTGTCTAAAATTATGGCTCCTGAATTTGTGATGATTAATGTCGGTGGGAAGTAAGACACCAAACTCATTTAACTCTGGATCACAGGGTTGCTTAAATTCTAGCCTTGAAGGTGAAAGGCAAATCCTATTTCAACTAAGTTTTGCAGCCCCAAAGGGTATGTGGTGTTTTGAAAGTCAGAGACATAGGCCAATGCCTAAATACACGACAGCACTACATAACTGCCCTGGCAGGAGCAGTAATATTTTCCATCACATCCAGCCAGCTGCAGACTTAGAAAGTGGAAGGTCTATAAATTAATGGATTTAAATAAAGCCACATTTTGGACATTTGCTTGAAGGACTGATAGAACAAACATTAATGTGGCTGAAATCATGCAGGCTGAAATTATACTCATGTCTAAGAATATTGGCCTTCCGCTGGTTTCTTACAAAGGACAAAAAAATCCCTTTTTTACTGGTGTTGTTTATTCATTTTTGCCAAACATGAAGAGCAAGAAGCTAAAGGCCATTGCTTGCTGCTTGAACTAAAATGAACTTAACCTTACACCGATGATAAACAGCCTTTAGGCAGAGTGGGAAGAGACGAGTCAGAAGAAATATTCTAATAGCTGTGGGGATTAGTGTCCAAAATAGCTACATTGTCCAGTATTTACACAAATGTATTTAGCTAGGGCAGTGTTTCCCAAACTTGGGATGCCGTTTGTTCAGGGAAAGCTCCTGGCAGGCCAGGCCGGTTTGTTTACCTGCTGCATCCGCAGGTTCGGCCGATCGCAGCTCCCACTGGCTGCGGTTAGCTGCTTCAGGCCAATGGGGGCTGTGGGAAGCGGCAGCCAGTACATTCTTCGGCCCGTGCTGCTTCCCACAGCCCCCATTGGCCTGCAGCAGCGAACCGCAGCCAGTGGGAGCTGCAATTGGCCAAACCTGTGGATGCTGCCGGTAAACAAACCAGCCCGGCCTGCCAGGGGCTTTCCCTGAACAAGTGGCGTCCCAAGTTTGGGAAACACTGAGCTAGGGGGTTGGAGGTTTTAAATTTGAAAAATATAATGTTTCAAAATCTGTCTTTCTTGAGGGGGAATGGGGAGTGGGTGGGATGAGACCAGGGGTTACCGAGCTGTGGGGTGGAGGATTGTGACACAGTGGACTAATGTTGATGTCAATAATAGAAATTATCAAATAAAAAGGGAACTGATGTGACTGTGTGCCTAAATCACAAACCAGACCTCGACTTTAAAGCTCAAACCAGACCCAAACCTTTTCTTAGGCTGTGAAAGAATTTCCTAATTTTCAAGGGCTCTGTACAGGTGCCTCCCACCCCACAGTGCTTCCATGTTTCTGATGAAACAGAAATATCAAAATAACACAAAATGCTATTCAGTCACATAGTATTCCTGACTATTTCTGTATGAATAACTGATTTTTCAGTTCACTGTTCATTGTAATTTTTTAATTATTATTAGTTTCAAGCTGACCCAAACCAAAAAATTTTCAGTGAACCAAAAAGTTTTAAAAAAAAGTTCACTTCTGTTGAGCAAAATGTTTGGCTTTATACAAATCATTTCATTTAATTTTCAAACTTTGTAAATACATTTTTAAAAACAATACAACTGAAGTGAATTTTTAAAACAAAAAGTCATTTGTAATTGAATCAAAACCTTTCATTTTTAAGATGTTGAAACAAAACATTTCAATTTTTTCAGATTTTTTTCAAGTTTTTCTGACAATTCAGCAAATTCAGCATGAATTCACTAAATGTTTTGGTCAACACTGTATCCGAATCCTTTTAAAGGTTAATAATTATATTAATTGCCAATTGATGCTAATTTCATAAGCTCAGTAATACAGCGTTCTCACCCCTGATTCAGGTTCTACAGAATTAAAACTAAGTAGTTCAATAATTTGTAGGGAACTCTGGAGCGTACAGCAAAGACACTCACACTGAGGACAAAGCAAAGCCTTAGCCACTGGTATTAAAACAATCAGTAAAGACAAGAAAGTTCCAAACCATACAAACAAATAGCAGAGATATCTTTGGTATCATCCCCTGCATGTGGTCATATACTTATATATTCACATTCTTCCTTGGGGACCTGGTGGTGAGAGACAAAGGACCAGCCCTATCCCTCGCATGTCAACTGAGTCCGTTGTTCCAGACCCTGAAATGACTGAATGTCAGTGGTAGACAGTACCAATGAAGAACTGACGGGTCAATGATGGCAAGCTAGGACCTGCTACATTGTGTCTCAGCCTATTGTAAGGCCTGGGTACAATCATGAATAGTCATCCAGCTGCCCAGCCTCCCACGTCCAAAGCTAACTTTCTCACCCTCATTATATTGGGGTGCCTTTATCATATAGGTTAACATATTAATGCTTTTTTGCTCATTATCATATATGTCATCTATTGCTAAAGCAAGTTTGTGATTAAACATATACCAATGATTCTATCCTAAAATATCCAAACCCAGTATCAGTTCATTCTTCCTGCAGTTGCCTGGTATCATTATGTACCAACTCCCTCTCTTGAGTAAGATATTCTCAGTTCCCCAAAATATAGGGTAACTGTTGGGCTATTTTATATATGCTAAGGACCATAGGCCTACTTTACTGGTTCTAACTGTTTAAGCCAGTGTTTTACAGGATAAAGGCCTGTAGGTTCCTTGCATTATTCTAAGCAAAATAAAAGGCTAAACAAGCTCGATAGGCTACAACCCAAATCTGCATAATCTCATTGACAAAGCCTCTTTGTAATATTTCCAGACTCTGTGTTAATATTCTGGCCGTTTAAGGCCACTGGGGAAGTCTTGGGAGTCAGGCTCTCCCATTCTAGAAGGTCTATTGCAGACAGACAGGGAAAGACAGTGACAGTTGCTGAGAAAGAGGGGAAGTGTAATTTTATCGCAGGTTTGTTAGGCTTTGTCACTAGCCAAGGGTGGAGCTGATTTAAAGACTTTGCTAAGAGAGGCCTGCTCTGGGCCACGGTGCTAATGGGTTGCTTGATACCAATTTACATAATTTCTGTATGAGCTTTATCAATGAAGAGACCATACACACCAATTTTACTTGAATAATTCCAGTTTTCCCAAAGATTTCCATTGGGATGCCTGAAATATCCTGGTTTCTCACCTCTTATAGAATCATGTAATCATAGGGTTAGAAGGGGCAGCAAGGGTTATTTAGTCTGACTCTCTGCCAAGATGCAGGATTTGTTGTGCCTAAACCATTCAAGACAGATGGCAATTCAGCCTCTTCTAGAAAACTTCCAGTGAAGAAGCTTCCACAACCTCCCAAGGCATCTGTTCCATTGTCCTACTTTTCTTACAGTTAGGAAGTTTTTCCTGAGATTTAATGTAAATCTGCTGTGCTGTAGTTTTCCATTGCCTTTTCTCCTGCTCTCTGTGGCAAAAGAGAACAACTTGTGCTCCATCTTTTTTTATGGCAGCCTTTCAAGTATTTGAAGACCACTATCATATCCCCCTTAATCTCCTCTTTTCCAAACTAAACTTACCCAGTTCCTTCAGCCTTTGCTCATATGGCTTGCGTTCCATCCCTTCGATCATCTTTGTTGCTTGCCTCTGGATCCTTCCCAGTTTCTCTCCATCCTTTCTATACATTGGTGACCAAAACTGGACACAGTACTCCAGCTGCGGCCTAACCAGAGCCGAGCAGAGCAGTACTATTGCCTCCTGTGACATGCATGCTAGTCACGTGCTTTTTTTTTTGCCAGAGCATCACATTGCTGACTCATGCTGAGGCTGTGATCCACCTCAGCTCCCAGAGCCTTCTCAGCAGTGCAGCTGCCAAGTCAGTTCTCCATCATTTTGTATTTGTGCATTTGATTTTTCTTCCCTAAGTGTAGCACCTTACATTTGTCTTTGTTGAATTTCATTTTGTTGTCCACAGCCCAATTCTCCAATTTATCAAGATCCCTCTGAATTTTAGATCTATTTTCCAAAGTATTGGCAACCTCCCCCGCCTCCCCTTCCCACAGCTTTGTGTCATCGGCAAACTTGATCAGTATGCTCTCTGTACCTACAGCCAGATAATTAATAAAGATGTTAAATGACACTGGACCCAGAACAGATCCCCATGGAACCCCACTTGAGATCCCCCCCCTTCAGTCAAACAGTTGGGTTTTCTAGACCTACAAAATATTTATGCAAGATCTATTGCTACACTGCTATCTAACCTACAGACAAGACAAAGCTTGTCTTACTTTGTCAGGTGACAACATTGCAATACAAGTCCAATGAGTGTCGTCAGTGCAAAAGACCCCAGCTCTGGCTTCTTAGGGAAAAGGGTGGTGGGTACCTGGCTATCCCTAAATTGCTGTAAAAAATCATACTATAAGAAAAATGTACGGACAAACATTGAGTCACTAGTAGCACCAGCACTAAAACAAGTAAGTATATTTTTGCTTTTCTATGGGTAACTTCAACCATAAAACATCTTGCCACAAATGTCTCAGTTTTGATTTTTTAAATTATCATCCCTTGAGTTATCATGTCTGGGCATGAGTATTCATTCAGATAGTATAGCTCAATCCCCAACTCCTGCCACAGCGTGCACTGGGCTTGTTGTAAAACCTGAGGTTCTCTTGGGACAGTCTTTTCTTTTGTTGTATAAAAGTCATAGTCAAGGCTAGGGAGATTCCAGGGAGGCAGGGAAAATAGTGTTATTAACATCAAATGCCTCAGCCTCCGAAGTGCAAGTAGCCTTATATAATCTCTTATAAGCGAATAGATGAAAATGGAAATAGAAATAGAACAGGGAAGATTATTGCAAATGGAAAGGAGGATCCTGGTGGATTATTGACTCTAGAAGAGAACTTCAGTTGTGACTCTCAAACAGAAATTCTAAGGAGGAGGTAGGTAAGAGAAGAATCAACATTCAGATAATTTGGAGAGGAGGCTATATATAAGATGAGCCCTACAGAATGCCACATAACCTTAGTGCAGACCTTGCAGAATCCATAAGACTCCAAGGAAGCTGGTCTTGATGGGGTTGTGGCAGGCATGCAACTGCCTGAGTGGTAGGATGTCGCCTGGGGATGAGAGGAAAGGAGAGACCCACAAGGAGATGGGGGATGTGGGCTCTGGGCTCCATCCCTGTTCAACCTAGAAGCTCCATTGGAAGTTTCTGCATAGCCTAAAAGCTCCACTAGAGTGCTGTCATTGAGTAATTTTAAAATAGTTTATGAGAGCGTAGCAATTTGAAAGCAAAAATCTTCATAAATCTGGAGTTAAGTTTGTAAATATCTATCACTTTGTGGCATTTAATGGAGAGTTCTCTTGGGAGAATGTTGTCATTTTCTTAGAAGATAAAGACATTAGCCTGAAAAGTAAAAGTGAAGGTTATGCTTAAAAATAGTCCCCAGCTCTGTTAGAATGTATACAAAAACAGTAATGTTCACATGAATAACTAACTCTGCCCTTGTATCTTTGTTCAAAAAATAAGACTGCCAAAACAGTCCTGTCCTCACAGAGCACACATCTCCATCACATCGACTCTGAAAATGAGCAGTGATCTAACTTAGCTGAAAGACTAGTTGTACTCTACCACAGCATTTAAAGAAATGTACATCTGTATTTACACTGCTTCAGCAAAATGCGCCGGTGCCATTTATGTCCATTCGGAGTCATTGGACCAAGACGGGGTTTTACATCTCGTCACTGAAAAATTTACTAGATCAGGCACAAAACAGTCAAGACAATTACCTATGAGTGGGATTTTCAAAAGCACTCAGTACTGGTACTGAGTACAGTACAGTACTCAGTACTCATCAACTCTGCTCCCGCGAAAGTCAATCCTAAAACTCCCATTGACTTCAATGGGAACGGAGTTAGGCCAATGTTGAACACTTTTGCTAAGTCACCCCTGGTTTCTAATGCAAATGCTGTCCTACTGTGAGGCTTAACATGGAACCTAGCTACTCTATCAGAGACAATAGACAGGTTCAGTAACAGAGCAACAAATATAAACTAGGGGCATAGAGTGATGGATCAGTCACACTTGTGTATCTTAATAACCAGTTCTTTGAGCCCACAGGCAAACTATACAAATAAAGTGGATGTATTGGATTCCAGATGTCTGTCCCTATAGGCTGCTTATTGTATATTTCTCATCCAAATCTCCTTCAAAATAAATCCCTCTTACATGCAAGGTGTGATGAGAGGAGAGAGACAGGGTAGAGACTGTTTGGGTGAGTTCAACTGGACATTTCCAGAACTTCTAATGCTCGTTTTTCTAAAGTGTATCTTTGAAGTTTTAGGCTTTCTGAAGTTTCTAAGAAAATTACAATTTCTCTTAGAAGATTTGTTTTTCCTTTCAGTAATTGATGGATGCCTTATTTACAGACTTAACTCCAGTGTAATGAACTTATTATTTACCTATTGATCTACTATGATGCAAAAAGCTTATGTTACAAGCTATTGATTGCTAGTTTTAATTAGTCAAGTAATTGAAATGATGAAATGACAATAGCAATGACAGGTCTCTGGAGTTACAATTTATTTGACAGATTTCCTGAAGTGCTGAAAGAATTTTATTTTTTAAAAGAAATTTGTTTAGTTTTTGTACGACAGTAAGTGGTTATATTTTAGGCTTGTATTTATAGCTAATCTTAGTATATTATATATTCTATTTGCCTTCTTGGTTGATAGCTTTGTCAACTGTTATGGCCTGTAACAAAGAGATCTGAACATTGTCTTATGAATGAGCATTTCACTGGTGCCAGTGGAAGGATTTTATTCACAGCAGAAAATGACTGCATTATCTATCCCATTGAATCTAACAGAAGAGTAACATAGCTAAATAGAACATCCCAAATTCAATGGCAATCCTTACCAGATAGAGGTGAATTGATGGTCAAATTCTCAGCTAAACTGTAGGCTGCTCACAGGTACTTACTCTAGGCTAAATCCATTTACTGCATCTCAAATCATGCTGACAGTTTTATTTATGTTGTGTACTAGTCACATGCCTTTAATGCATAACAGCTTGCACAATCTCTGCTATTGCTGTGCAAAA
The DNA here is from genome assembly GCF_009764565.3 of Dermochelys coriacea. Taxonomy (NCBI): domain Eukaryota; kingdom Metazoa; phylum Chordata; order Testudines; family Dermochelyidae; genus Dermochelys; species Dermochelys coriacea. The sequence continues at coordinate 316,248,594 of NC_050068.2, read as the reverse complement.
GAAATACTACGAACTATATTCTGTCTATAAGAATGTTGCTATGAACATTTTTCTCAATTAGAGTTTTTTTCCTTTGTGTGTTTCATTTCCCACAGAAGGTTTCTTTTCTCTCAGCACATAGCATGTGTACACAGCTCAAAATTGCAAATTCTGTATTGACATAATATTGTCTTACAAGTACTTCAAGCAGCACTCAGTAGCACCGTTATATTTAAAACGCTCTCCATATTTCTGTTAGAAACCTCACGTCTGGGTCACATACAGTAGCTTTAATAACTTGAAAGATACTTATAGAAAAAGAGAAGTGAATTCTAACTAATGATGGATGTGATGTGGTGTTCACCCCACACTGGAGACAAAGTGGTTAATAGAGGCCCCAGGAGCCTGCCAAACCTTGTCTCAGAAAGGAGCAGTGGAGGTGAATCCTTCAGGCAGCCAATTGGAGGAAGGTTGCACAGAGCAGCCAATCAGGGCCCAGCGGGCTCACATAAAAGGAGCAGCAGGGCCAGAGACAGTTGATTGCTCTGGGAAGCCCATGGAGTGGGGATTGTGTTCCTAGCGGGCTGCAGGAAGAGTAGCACCTTTGAACAGAGCAGTTGCTGATAGGGTCCAGGGGAGCAAGAGGGAACTCCTGGTGGACTACTAATACTATCTGGCTCAAGGTCCTGAGAAGAGGACGAAGAAGGTGCTGAAGTCTTAGGGAAATGGTCTAGGGTATTGCAGCAGTATTGTCAGAGAAATTAAGGAGAGGCAGCAAGAGGCTGCTATCTACAGGGTCCCTGGGCTGGGACCTGGAGTAGTGGGTGGGCCCATGCACCACCACTCACTACTGGGGAAGTGGCTGGAGTATTGACAAAGATACTGAACTCCCCCCGGAAAGGGGAAACACAGATAGTGACATGTCTGAGGGGGCCAAGTCTTGGAAATGACACTGAGGTTCATGGGCTGAGATGGGTCTGTAGGTGGAAAAGACAGTATGAGAGGCATCACCAGGAGAGGGTGTGCCAGCTGAAAGCTAATCCTTGAGACGACCAGCAGGAGGTGCCGGTCTGGTGAGTGAACCGCATCACAATAGACAAGAGACCTTCAAACTGAATTACAATAAAGTATATGTATTTTTGACTACACTGAGAGATGATCTTAGACTCTGATTACTGTATAAGGTTAATTAGTAAAATAAAAGACCCTGAAATCAAAGAACAGAAGAGAAAATTTAAACGAAACAGAAAATACAGATGTAGGGATCTAAGAATTCATTGTGTGTTATGGCTGTAATTTTGTATATTTATTGAGACAACAAATACCTCAACTGCTCAGAATATGATGTCTGCCTCTCAAAATGGATGCTCATGTACCCTGATTTTCAACAGGCTGAACAATGAGAGTTCTCCATTAAATCAATGGGAGTTCTGGTTATTCAGTACCTTTGAAAATCAGGCCAACAGTGTAACACAAACACTTTGAAAATACAACAGTATTTGTGATGCATGTTTTCTGACTTGTGGTAACCTAAGCTAGCAAAATGAATTTGGGAAAGAAAAGAGGATGGTCACACTGTCCATTCTGCAGCTTACAAGGCAGCCATTTCAAATTACAACAGGTTAATCACTTGGCATAGACACATGGAGCCTTAATATTGTTTCCTATAAGAATGTATGTAAATTGCTTAAGCTGTTTTTCATTGATAGAGAAGCAAATTGAAACAAAATTGATTTTCTGATCTTCCCGCTGTTGGTTTGCTACACTCCAACCTAACTAAAAAAAAGACTCAATTTTCAACAAATGGAAAGGCACCAATGTTTACAGTTCCTCTGTGTACTGGACTGTTTGTGTTTAAAACGTAATGGCTTCAGTATTTACAAGTAAAAATAGTTACTGGGCTGTTCTATACTTTCATTTATATGCAGAATCTGACTATGCTCCTTGGGGTTTTGTGGTTGGGGCTGACTAGAAAGGGGCACATCCATGCTCCAAAGTAACAATCCTGCAAACCTGCAAGATTTTGGCTTAGAAATAGAGTTGATTCTTGATACAATTTGGAACTGAATTAACTCGCCCCGAGTCCTGTTTGTGACTGCTACTTCGGAAGCACAAGACAATCCAGAAATGAAGTTAGTTTTCCAAGTGGCAGAGGGTTGTTGGTATGGTGGGGACTAGCAGCAGCCTACATGCCTAGCTCACGCATCTACATTACTAGGAAAAGCCAACTCCATGGACCCTAGTGTTGAGAAACCCTGTCCCCTTTCAAGTCACAGCCATTTCCAACTAAAGAAGATGATTCACCAGGAACTATTCAGTCAGCTTTATAGCATTTTCCTGCTTACCTGCCTCTCCCATGCAACCATCCCATTTGCGCACACTTGTTTCTCCACAGAAATAGCTGATCATTGAATATAAAAAAAAAATCACTGGGGAAAAAATAGGGAATGGGCTAAATTCTGTCCCTTGTATACACGAGACAACTCACTAAGAGCAATGCAAAATATTATGTGCATCCAAAGGCAGAATTTGCAGCACAGATTTTACTTTGGATCTTTTACTCTACTATTTTGTACACTAATAAGTGAAATTCACTTCATCTACAAAGCCAGATAATTGAGTGAAGTGCATAGTGAAAATCTAGCACTACAATCCAGTACCAGAGTTTTAGATTGCAGCATAACCTTCCCCACTCTGCTGCCACTCTAGACAAAATGGTGGAATAGCAGCTGCAACCCATCTGCACCACTTGCATATGGTGTTACAACTATAAGATGCAGGTATATGTTTCCTGTGGCCCTCTCCTTTGAGCCATGGTACACTGGAAGTGTAGAAATGTCATTGTCTGGCAGCTCCATACCAGGCTTTTTGCAGGTTGCAGGGGAGTGTGAAACTGGAACTATAAATCACAGTGGGGATGGCTGGGAGTGGCTGAGTAAGGAGACTAGTAGTTGGGGGTCGGGAGGCTAGGACTGGTAGCAGCTTGACAAAGAGGGAAACACAGATTGGATGAGGAGCTGAAATCAAGTCCTTTGGATCTCATCAGAAAAATGTGTCTTCCATGCTCATTTCCAATCTGGGCTTGTTAAATGAGTGTGTATCCTTTGATCTCAGTGAATAATTATTCCTGTTTTCAACTAGCTGACTTGTTGAGTGGTAATTGAGTGAATTTCTTTTCATGCATTTAAATAGATCTTGATGCTCATGCAATTTATGTTTATTCTCAATGTTTAATCATCCAGAACTCTCATACATAACACAGTGATGCATTCAAGAATGTCACTGCAATGTAAACGAATGTGATCTATCATAGAGAACTTTCAGTCCCCTGCAGCTGTGATTTCATTTCATTTTGATAAATGACATCCCCATAATCTAATATTGGCACTGTAGTTATAGTTGTGACACTAGCTGTTCTCTGGCAGGCAGGGTAAGATGTGCCATGGTAGAACACAGTCAACTAGGTTCTATATGTATTTAGATTGTATTTTGAGGCATTGATGTGCTTAGCATTTTTATGGACAAATCATTGACACTGTACCTCAAACTCAGTATATGACCTACATTTTTAAGCTTAAATCTAAAGAAATAAATGATCACCGTCCTCCCTACTCTTGGTAACAATCTCTACTCCATTTCCACACACAACACTCTGCAACCCATTAAGACAGAACTTAGACCCCAATCCAGCAAAACACATGGATAACTTTGAGCACTGCAGTGGCACTCCTTATGTGCTTAATTACTCAGATGTTTAAATGTATTTCTGAATCAGGGTCTTAGTATGCTGAAACTGTCTGGTTTTCATGGCCTCCCGGGTGTATAAAATGATATGGCCCTAAAATATTTGTCACTTCAGTTAGTATGTTATTATTCTTAGTGAAACACCAAAGCTTATTGGCAACATCTATTAAAAAAAACCCAGCTAGAATCCAGTAATGACTATTGAGCAAGTTGACCGAATACAGTATTTAGGTGTCTACTCTCCCATTAATGTGGGAAGGATTTAGATACTACTCCGATTGATGGGGGAAACACACAGAACAAGCTGTACAAGCCGACCCAGAACCCTGGGTATCTATTGACATTGTTATCCTGCACCAGGGTCCATGCCACTTTGTCTTCACTGCTATTTTTTAGCTGGGCTAGCTAGATTAAAGCTAGCTCTGGTATGGCCGTGTGTGCTGCAATCACAGCTCTGACTGCAGTGTAGAGATACACTTAGTGTTCTTTCTAGCCTAATGGATAGAATAGACATTTCACGTCAGACATTAGCATAATATATACATTGAAATAAACTATAGCATGTCACATCTCTGACAACTATGGGGAAAGTGGGAAGGAATGGGATGAAAATACAAGAAGACTAAAATTATATGGTTCGTTGTACACTATTACTGAAAATTATCTGGCAGATTTAAAGTATTAAAGAAGAAAGCACCATATGTCTCAAATGGTTTGCAAAATTCTGTTGAGGAGAGAATATTTACCATGATAAAATTAGCACTGATTATCGCACTTTATAATGGGACCTTTGGGTGTCAATACTACAATGTCCATTTTAGGAGATCCTCAGGAAACAGGTACCAAGTGTCAAGTGTCAGAGGTGACTGACTAGGCTGAGGAGAGGTAGGGTTTGTATGGACCAGGGAACGGCAGGGTCAGGAAAGGAAGGAAAAAGAAGGTTCAATAAGTGGATAAGCCTGGGAAGGATTGAGGTGGAGCCAGATGCAGGACAGTTTCTGAACAGGAACATAAAAGGCCCAGATCCACAAAGGATCTCAGGCATTGTGACACTGATTTTTAGGCACCTAGAAAAATCACAGGAACATTGTGATCCACGAAGCCTGAGTTAGGTGCCTAGGCCCCATATATAATGCATGGAGAGAGATAGGCCCCTTACAATGGGATCCACAAAAGCCAGCATGCTGGCTGGGGAGACTCCTAATCTTGCTAATGGAAGATGCTAATGAGAAGGATGTATCTGAAGTCCCCCCATGGGCTCCCCCCCCCCCCCGCCCACACACACACAGTTAGGTGAATGCTCTAACCACTGTGCTAAAAATTAGAAGGACACCACCTCCGCTGGCCAGGTTCTGAACAGAACCCAATGCAGTAGGCAGTCTCTGAGCATGCCTACCAGATCAGGCCCTGCAGGTGGGACAGGTACTTTTCCACCTATCTTCCTCCAGTTTGGGGATTGCTCTGTGGTTTAGGCAGGAGATAGGCATCCAGATACCTAGAATGAGACAGCACTGGACATGCCCAGTTGCAGAAACTTAGGTGTCTAGGGAACTTTTACAGCAAAAATGTAATTACCAAATGAGTTTAGGCGACTTCAGAGTTAGGGTGACAGCTGTGTGCAGGTTTTATGGATCACAGTGGTGATCTGGCCAAAGCTTCCCTTGTGGATTTTTGATTTAGGTTGAGTCCAAAACCTAGAAGAATCAACTAAAATGCAGGGGTGTTTTGATTTGGAGTCTGGATTTGGGATCATCTATAATATAAAGCTTTAATTCCCTAAAATCCATTATACTGATGGCAAATTAGGGAAATTCATTTAAGCAAGTACAAATGCTTGAGACTGACATTGGCTCCAAGCAGTCAAAGGATTGACTGTTCCCAAGGCTTCTAAACTCAAACATGCAGATCTCCTACTTTTGCAGTGCCAGAACTAAGCTTCATTCATTAGTTGTGCTAAACAGCATTTCAGTTTATTAAGTAAATCATTTTCATAACAGAGGTGGAGAAACTTCATTCACTTGCTTTTGAACCCCTGTTCAAACTCGTATCTGCAGAGGTAAAACAGCTAGTACTGTCCCCATGCTAAAAGGCATGAGGGCAAGAGTCTCAGTTGGCTTAAATCAGCATTGTTTACTGAAGTCAAAGGAGCTACACCAATTTACACCAGCTTACGATTTGGTCTAATATATAAATACAAATATTTTCACACTTGAGTCTATTACTATTGAAGGTTTATTACTGTTTGAGTAAAGAACAGATCCAACCTAAGGAAACTAAATTGGTTTGGGATTAGTTGAGTACATAGAAATCTAAAACAAACTGATGGGGTGAGATAAGCCCAAAGAACAGAAAAAGGCAAGATTTACCTTGGCTTCAGGCATAGCAGATAGGTTTAGACGGTTTTGCTACAATTAAAAAAAAATGTAAAATTAGATTTTACAAAACATAGTTTGAAATCCTGGCCTTAACAAGTGATTCCATTGACACTACCCAAAAGATTACATCAAGTAAGATTTCTCCCCAAATTTAGGAAGCTCTGATGAATTTTATAGTGTCCTTCTCATCGTTTGAAGCTCTCTCACAAAAGATGGTTTTATTTTAATAGTCTAAAAACATGACTTTGAAAATATTGGTGATTTTTGCAAATTGACCTGGAAATTTCCTTGAATCCTTCTGAGAATTTCTAAGTGTAACTAAAGGTAAAAGTGTGATGTTTTGTCATTTAATACTAATGCTGCCATTTCTTTAGTACCTGTCATCAAAGGATCTGAAACCATTTTACAAAAATTACTCAGTAAGCCTCAAAATATTGCATGCAAGATAGCAAGTATAATATTCTCACACCCATTTTATAGAGGGTAGGTATCTTTTTTTTGTTTACAGTGAAAATACTAGCCTCAGGTGGAAAACACATTTTTATTAAAAGATACTTGTGTAACTCCCACAAGTGATTTTGATATTTTTCAGAAAATATTCACCACCTAGTGACAAAGAATGGCAGCTTCTTATCTACAAACACTGTCAGTAATTTTTGTTGCGAAGAGCAAAATGTTTGAGACAAAACAAGGGGAAAATATGATTTCACCAAAGTACACTCTGGTAGTCCAATATTATTAGGCAATTTCTTTTTCAGGTCATGGTTGTATTATAATTTTGAAACACACTTTCCTGTAAATTAGACAGTATACCGTAGAAGATACCATTGTCACTTCATAAACGATTGTACTACAAATCATGGTGTATAGAGTAGGATCGGACAAGCAGTTCTCTTACAGTCTGTAATATGTGATATTTGCTTTCATAAGGTGCATTAATAATTTTTCATGCTGCTTCCCAAAGAGATCTTAGAATTTGTCTGCTTCCAGAAGCACATTCTATAGCTTCCTATTCTCATTAGGCCAGATCCTCAGCAGATACATACGGGTGCAGCTCCACAAGAGGCTCTGGCCCTATGTCTCTATTAGTCATTGTTTTTTGTGATATTGTACACTAATTTAATATTTTGATTTTTAAATTGTGAAATAATTTCATGTTCATTAGTGATGTTCTGTTACAAATGGCTTGTACCAGATTTAGGGTTGGCTGATTAAGTGCAAGGTTTTCGATGGAGGTCTGTCCATGCATTTGCAGGGAGGGATAGCTCAGCATTGGCCTTCTAAACCCAGGGTTGTGAGTTCAATCCTTAAGGGAGCCATTTAGGGATCAGGGTGAAAACTGGAGATTGGACTAGATGACCTCCTGTGAGCCCTTCCAACCCTGATATTCTATGATTTGATTAATGAATTGCTCAACTCCTGCTATTTCAGTCTGTCAAAGAAGGCAAGCCTTCTGAATTTGGCTCATCTTTTTCTGCTTTGCATCAATGGAGGGAGACCTGAAGCATCAAAACAATCTAGGATTTGATCTCTGCTCTTTAGAAGTGCAACACCAGAAAATTGCCTGTAACGATACCTACACTCTTGTTCTTTCAATTGGAAATATATGTAATATATTAAATACTAGCCTGATTTACTTTTCTTTTTCAGATTGAAGCTCTCTATAATGAATGGTTCCCTAAGCAATGAAAGAAAATATACGCTTCTGCAGAACTCACTGAAGGAATTAACTCCATTTATCCTCTCATCCCAAATTAACTAATGTGCTAAAATACTACATTGCTAGTAAAGAAAATTGATTATACTGTACTTTTGGCAACAGCACTTTCTACTTAATGATTGCACACATATTGCCTTGATGAAGATCACAGGATTTGAACCCAAAAGAGCTGGCATTTCATTCATTAATGCACTGCATTCAATAGGAGGGGGAAGTAATTATGAACTAACAGTGTTTGTTGGTGAAAAATTACCACCACTATTAAGCCCGAGGCAGGAAATGGTTCTATTTGTCATTCAGGACAATAGTGGGAGTTCTAGGCTGCAACTGTGGACTAAGCTGTGATGTGACATGTTTAGAGATTACTTCTCTCAAAAGCCAAGCACATCCTAAGTGAGCATGAGTGAAACATTTTGGATAAAATGAAATAAAATCTCAGCATGAATCTTTGTAAAAACTTGAACCAAACAGTTAAAAAAAAGTTTTGATAACTTTTGAAAAGTTAATTCTCTTTGTTTTTCTTTCCCCTTCTTCTCCTCCCTCTCCACTAACCCCAATCGCAAACATACCTCCCTCTGCAGTTCCTCATTCTGACTCTAGCCAAAAATAGTACAAGAACTATGGCCCAGATCTACAAAGGGGCTTAGGTGTTACAACACCTAACTTTTAGGCTCCTAGCCATTCAGCAGAATCCACAGACCATGGGTTAGGCACATGGGCTCCCCATACTATGCATGGTGAGAGATAGGTGCCAAAGTATGGGATCCACAAAACCAGCACTTTAGGCAGAGAGCCACCTAAGCTAGCCAATAGCAGATGCTGATGAGGGATATCTGTCCTAACTCAGCCCTTCTCATGGAGTCTGATGCCTGTCCTATCAGAGCCGTGAACACTCTCCTGCAGTCAGGCACCTAAACTGTTGGCAGCACATGTCTAACTCCACATCAAATAGGGAGGAGGAAGTCTCCCTCATAACTGTTAACCCGGGGGGGAGGGGGAAGAAACTCACCTGGCATGTGGGAAACCCCTCCTCTGTTACCCCTTCTATCTGATAAGGAGCAGAGATTTGAACATGAGTTTCCTTCTCTCAAGTGAGTGCTTCTCCCCCAGGTTGTTTTGTGTGGAGTTAGGCATGCATTGGATCAGATCCTACAGGCAAGATAGATGGGGGGGAAACACTCCTGTTCATCCAATTTGAGGATTGTTCTGGGGCTCAGCCATTTAAATATCTGTGTGAAGCAGCAGAGTGTGTGCGCAGAGGCAGAAATGTAGGCAGCTAGGAGACTTTTACCTCAAACATTTAAGCATCAAGGGATTTTAGGCATCTACAGGGTTAGGTGGCAGCTGAGCAGGGATTTTGAGGATCTCAGTGGCACCAAAATTTTGGACTTCAGGACTGCAGTGGGCTCTTAGGGCTGCAGTATGGGGGGGGGGAGGGGGAGAGAGGAGTGAGCAGGGGGGATGGGGCCTCAAGGGGAAAGAGGTGGAGTGGGAGCCGGACTGTGGGGGGAAAGGGCAGAATAGGGTGGGACCATGGGCAGGGCCTCAGGCTCTTAAACCCGCCTTCACCCATGGCCCTGATTGAGTTCTCCCCCCCCCCACACGCACACACTGGGGCCACGGGGAGGCTGAGAGCAGCAAGAGGGGGCATGGCCTCTGCTAGAAGAGGTGGGGTATGGGGATAGCGTCCCCAAGCAGAAGCTTCACCCACCACCCATGTTAAGAGGTTTGTTTTGTTTTTAGGTTAAGATTAATTCTATAATGTATGTTTCTCACCAATCAGTGACTTTTCCAAATCCAATACAGTTCTGGCAGTTTTTCAAGCAATTTCCTTATTTATAATCAAACACGAAAAAAATCAAGTGAGATAATTTTTTAAAATATGCCTATATCCCTTCCCTTGGCACTAAAGTAATTCTTGTAATTTGTAAATTTAGGCAATGAACATTTTGGTTGATTAGCCATCTCCTGAAGCCATCTAGGAGACATATCTTTCATTAATTTTAATGGAAGATGTCACAGGATCCCCTACATGGTTTTTAAAATTCAAACCTTTATAATTGAAGATTTTGTTCCGAAAAGGACTTTTTTTATTCCTCTAGTATATTTGTCCAAATATTGACATTTTAATACATGAAAAGGCAGTCGAGAAGTACCAAAATACATACAACATTTAGCCCTTCCAGTGATGAGGTTTGCAGGATGTAAGTAGGTTTCAAGAGCCCTTATGATTTTTCGGAGATGAGTTCACTGCATTTGAAGTGACAGATAACTCCTGTTCCACTCTTGATAGACTAACATCAATGAGTAAATATAAACCCAGTATACTGTGCCTTTAGAAATTAAAGAAAAGAATGAAGAAAATGAGAAAGGGATCAAATTTTTGTACTGCATAGAATTATATGTTTAATGTGCCGTGTTAAGTACAATTCTGTTAGCAATTGTGGGCACCATTAGAACTAGTAGGAATGATGGCATTGACTTTGATGGAAGTAGACTCAAGTCCCAAAATTCAGGGATTCAATTTAAGCATATTTCTAGAGATGCTCAAAATGTGTTTATTTTTCAAACGGTGTGGACCTATCACTGCATATTTCAGCTTAAATCGATCGGTCCTTCAGCCCTCATCTAGATTGCACCGATCACAATATGTGTATTTTCCAATGGGAATATGCAGAGGCACGTTGGGCAAGTGGACGTCTTCTCTCCCCATAGCCACTCCAAAACGTCATCTGTACAGTTTTTTTCTCTTGGGTCATATGCAGGATTCTATAATAGCCTTAGGCTGTAACCCTAATAACTATTATTATTTCCAAATGATCCCCTTTGCTGGTGGTTCCAAGGCTCTGATATTATATTCAATATACATAAAGTTGGACTGCCACCGAAATACATGCTTTCTGTCAGTGTAGTAATGCTTAAGACTTCACTTGTACAAACACTTTACATATGAGGCCTCCCTCTTAACCCATATGTATAAATGTTTGCAGGATGAGATCCTAAATATGTAATCAAAAGCTACTATGACTTCCTAGTCTAAAGTACTACAGCTTTCAGAGTTGTTACTAATATTTTTTAAATGTTATTGAATACTCTAATATTTGCGTTTAAAAGCCAGTTACTTCACTGGCAGAAAATGGATATTTCACTTACTTATAAGCATTTACTTATGTGTGGGAGGAAATAGTCTGATATACTATATATATATATTTTCAATATTATCAGAGTTTTAGGACCAAAATGGAGAAGCCTCATCAGGGAATAATAATACTAAGTACTTTCCAGAATATATTAAACTGCAGCATTCTTGCCATTTTCTCACTTGAAATTCAACAAAAATGTTTCATTCCTTCAATTTTGCTGAAATGAAGCAGCTCCTGAAAAAGGAATAAAACACCTTATTTTATGCTAATTTTACATTCAAAAATTCTGTTTAACAATATTTGTCAAACTATCCTCTCTCCCATGTGTGAAATGTTAAGCACGTGTGTACAGATACATTTTTTCTGGATCAGAGCCTGGGAATGTTCCCTTTTTCAAAGGGATACTTCCTAACTGCAGCAGCCAATCTGCATGACTGCATAAGACAGCCTTCTACTGACACCTGTTCAACCCTATTGCCCTGCGTGGCAGTCAAGTGCAAGGAAATCATGTCAGGGGATGCAGAGAGGGTGCATCCATTGAGGATTTATTGTGGATGTGGATGTGTGCTTTTTTGTCTATTAGATTGGGAATACTTTCAAAGGTACTGTCCACCTCAAAGAACTTAACCTGTGTCACAGATGACAGTCAGATTATAAAAAACAAAACAAAAAATCCCACTCCCATAGCCAAAAAATACAAAAATTTGCCAATTTCAGGGAGGATGGTAGGCTCATTTCTCTGAAGGAAGTATAATCATCATTTGCATTGGGCATAGTTATTCCTTAGATGGTGGCTTGAACACCCCCAACTGACAAAGCTTTGTTGGCAAAAGCCCTAGTGTAGATGCAGTTATACTGGCAAAACAGTCCTTTTGTTGGCATAGCTTAGGTTGTTTGAAGTTGTGGTGGTAGTAAAGTATCTCCTTCTGTTGGTATAACCTATGTCTCCACCAAGGGACTTTGCCAGCATGGGTATACAGCTATGGCTATGCCAGCAAACCATGTGAAGTGTAGACAAGCCCTGAGATAGATGCTAAGGAGAACAGCAAGCAGAGGGCATGGAGTCTCACTTAATAGTGTGTCCATGACTGCTTCACCCCTGCTCAGCAAAATGAGAGAGCAGATGAAGTTCCACTGCCTTTTTTAGGTCATATGTGATCTTGCAAGGGAGAGAGAGAGAGAGAGAGAGAGAGAGAGAGAGAGAGAGGAATTCTCTCCACACACTTAGCATACATTCTTTTTTCTTATGGGCAAGACATTTAAATAGCCTTTTAGTAAACTAATGAATCTTTAGAAAAGGGTTTTCATAAAATAGCCCAAGGTCTTATGTTTTGTGCCTCTGTCTATTAGTGTTAATATCTACCAAAAGTTGGGAGGATATTACATTGATTTTTTTAAAAACAACTCAATCAAATTCCTTTGAAAATTTTTAGTATGCTATTTTGAAAAGGCCCTCTTCCAGATAGAGTATCAGTCAATGCATATTTAATAACTCTTCACATCTTTTACTTAGTATTACAAGTCTGGTTTTGTGTGTGACCCACTGTCAAATTGAACTGATCCTGAATTAATAAGTAGAGGAATTAAGCTGCTGAACAACAAATACAAAGTAAATCTGCTTTTTTTCTCTTTTTTTCTTCCTTCAAGACTATACAGCTAAAAGAAAAGGCAGAACCATCAAAAGAAAGGTAATTATTCTAACAATAACATGCCCTGATTAAATTCTAGTCAAATACACTAATAAAATCATTATGTTCAATTAGCAACTGTCAAACAGCATTGGTTTTGGTGGAAAACTGATAATTTATTCCTCTATTCAATTGTTCATTAAAAAAATCTTGGAGATAAGAAATATTGCACATAGAAACAGCAGCAGTAACAGATGATTTACAATACGGCAAATTCCTCTGTGCAAGAAAAGACAGACAGGGTGTGAGTACAAAATATCAAGTTGAAAACATTAATTTGAAAATAGATTAAAATATAATATTTTCATGGTTTTTTTTCTCCTATGCTTTTTCTGTTGTGGCCAGATAAGTCATATGGCAGATACTCTAGTTTGTGAATACTTCTCCTTACTGAAATTTATACTGAAAATATATATTGTAAGTACGTATATGAAAATAACTCTTACAAAAAAACAATAAACACAAAAAAGGGGTCATTACATGCTTGAATGGGACCGAGGCACTTTTGAAAATTCTACCAGCTGCCTATTTTCCCTTTAGGTGCCTAAATACTTTTAAAAAATCTCTCTTGGGGACTAATCCAGCTCCACTGAAGTCAATGGGAGTCTTTTCATTGACTTCAAGTGGTGTTGGAGTGGGCTATTAGTCAACCCAAAGTACATGCTATTGCTTAAGTCACGTGGATACTTCTGCATGTGTTTAACTTTAAGTAGAGGCCAAAACGTACACAAATGTGTATGCATGCAGGCACACACTCTCAGACCACTCTCTAAATGCAAATTTATGTTCATAGGCCAGGTCTACACTAAAATGTTAAGAGGACAAACTATGTCCCTCAGGGGTGTGAAAAATCCACCCTAAAAAGCCAACCTAACCCTTGGTGTAGACAGTGCTAGGTCAATGGGAGAATTCTTCCATCAACTTAGTTTACCACTTCTTGGGGAGGTGGATTAACCCCAGCTGTGAGTGAACTCCTCCTAATGCTGTTGTGAGTGGCTACACTTCAATGCTACATTGGGACAGCTGCAGCGGTTTAAATGTAGACCCGAGTGACTACTGAAGTAAATCAAAGATTCCCATAGACTTCATTGGGAGCTGGATCTGGCCCATAGTTTCTTAGGTTTCCTCACAAAGGCCCCAGTTCAGCAGTACATTTAATACATGCACAAATCCTACTGAAGTCAGCAAACTGTAAGTACCTAGGTATGATTAGATCAGAGATCATTATATGCCAGAGTTACAAACTGGGTGACAGAGATCTGAGGAGGTGAGCTGGATTGCCAAAAGTCTCCTATCCCTTTGTTCTAATAGTTAGGCTACATGATCTCCACACAGATATCTCAGCTCTTTTTGAAACTTCATCGGAGAGTACATTTCATAACATAGCACCTGTACCATTTTACTGATGTTTCCAGTGTTTCATAGATAGCAGAGCAGAAAGGTACTAAGTTAACAAATGCGTAATAGAAAAAGAGTTGGAAGACAAGTAAAAGCATTTACTGGAAGATGTATAGTATGTCAGTATATTAATAGAAATGGTTAAATGATTCTGTGTGTGTAGTATTACTTGAGGTGTGTCAGTAAAATACATCCAAAGTAAGAGCTCTGCCTTGAGCAGTGGTTAATAGGGATGAATTTAAACTGGAACAGGTATAGAGAAGGGCTACTAGGATGATCTGAGGAATGGAAAACTTGTCTTATGAAAGGAGACTCAAGGAGCTTGGCTTGTTTAGCCTAACTAAAAGAAGGTTGAGGGGAGATATGATAGCTCTCTATAAATATCTCAGAGGGGTAAATACCGGAGAGGGAGAGGAATTATTTAAGCTCAGTACCAATGTGGACACAAGAACAAATGGATATAAACTGGCCATCAGGAAGTTTAGACTTGAAATTAGATGAAGGTTTCTAACCATCAGAGGAGTGAAGTTTTGGAATAGCCTTCCAAGGGAAGCAGTGGGGGCAAAAGACCTATCTGGCTTTAAGATTAAACTCAATAAGTTTATGGAGGAGATGGTATGATGGGATAACGTGATTTTGGTAATTAATTGATCTTTAAATATTCAAGGTAAATAGGCCTAATGGCCTGTGATGGGATATTAGATGGGTGGGATCTGAGTTACGCAGGAAAGAATTTTCTGTAGTATCTGGCTGGTGAATCTTGCCCATATGCTCAGGGTTTAGCTGATCGCCATATTTGGGGTCGGGAAGAAATTTTCCTCCAGGGCATACTGGAAGAGGCCCTGGAGGTTTTTTGCCTTCCTCTGTAGCATGGGGCACGGGTCACTTGCTGGAGGATTCTCTGCTCCTTGAAGTCTTTAAACCAAGATTTGAGGATTTCACTAGCTCAGACATGGGTGAGGTTTTTCATAGGAGAGGGTGGGTGAGATTCTGTGGCCTGCGTTGTGCAGGACGTCAGACTAGATGATCGTAATGGTCCCTTCTGACCTTAGTATCTATGAATCTATGAACCAGTGGTGCACACATGTAACAATTTAGGAGATGTCATTTTGAGATAAAACAGCTTTGGATGATCAACTAAACAGCATTCTTAATGCTACGCATTTATTCCTTGGCTTCTTTTATAGATATTTTTCTATAGAAATCCAGTAGGGGTACAAATTACCTGTGGACATCTAAACATGGATTATGAAGTATGAAACATGAAGTATGCAACATTTGTTCACCTCAAACTACTATAACATTCACTAATTTACCAGAAATAAGACCGCTGTCTATATGCAATAAGGCTATGCTGATTTACCCCAGCAGACAATTTGGCCCATGGTGCCTATTTGCTCCTCCTGAACAAGATATATATAGTGACCTTTACAATCAGTCATAATACTGATACATAAATGGCTGGATTCCCCATTGGTGTTAATCAGCACAACTCCATGGAAGTCACTTGAATTGCATCCATTTATGATGAGGTTAGGTTTGCCTATATAGTATATGTACATTATAGCATGGTAAATCAGCATGGGAAAGGAGAGAGGAAGGATTTTCAGAGAAAAGGAATGATATGAAAATCACCTGAAAATAAGACTTTTATGGAGATAATGGTGAGATACGCAAGAAATGGTTTTAAATTTAGTTCCATGTTATATTGCAGCTCAGCTCACTTGCACCTTCAGCAAATAAAACAAAGATAGCACCACATCCATTAATTACTTCCTACTATAGAAGGGGGATGCTGTCATTCAGATCTGGAATTTGCATATGGATTCCAGATTATCTGCTTAACAGGAAACTATTGAATTAACGAGGGAAAATGCCAAGGTACATATTTAGCCACTTGTCTGTGCGCTGATTAACAAGAGACAATTTGTAACCATTTTCACACACTATTTTTAGAAACATTCTTCCACTAATTTGCCATCTGTGATGATTTTTAATTTTTCCCCGGTAAACATTTCTGAGAAATAATTAGAGCAGTAAGAGCTTGAGAAAATTTGCCTGGCAAGCGAACTCACCCCGCAGCCCTGTAAGGCAGACAAGTTTTCCAAGCCCAAACAGATTTCATTAAAATGAATGCAGAATTTAACAGTAAGAAGAAGAAAGAAAAGCAGCTGAGTTAATTGGAACAAACACTAGACCTTTTTTATATCAGTCTAGGCAAAGTCTGAATCAGCGAATTCAATTTATAGGGTCTGGGATTTTTTGGCAGGGAAAATGGGAAACTGAGAGAAAGGATGATCGGGGGATGGCACTAGACTGGGACTTGGAAGATTTCATTCCAATTCTTGCTCTGACATAGATTTCCTTTAAATCACTTAGGCCCTAGAGTTGCTTTGCTGGACAGACCCTTGAAGTCTGTGGATGAAGATGCTTACATACACATAGCATTTGCAGGACTGGAGGCTTAATCTTTGTGTCTCTCTTGCCCATCTGTAAAATGGACATAATACTTCCTTTGTCATGTCTATTTACATTGTATATTCCTTAGGGCAGGGACTTCTTTCTATGGATATGTCTACACAGCAAAGAAAAACACGTGGCTGGCCCCTGCCAGCTGACTCAGGCTCATGGGGCTTGGGCTGTGAGGCTGTTTCATTGTTCTGTAGACTTCCAGGCTTGGGCTGGAGCCTGAGCCCTGGGACCCTTTGACCCCTCAGGATCCTAGAGCCCAGACTCCAGCCTGAAGCTGCAATTCTATGCAGCACTGAAACGGCTCCGTAGACCAAGCCCCGCAAGGCTGAGTCGGCTAGCACAGGCC
Organism: Dermochelys coriacea; assembly: GCF_009764565.3. Lineage (NCBI taxonomy): Eukaryota > Metazoa > Chordata > Testudines > Dermochelyidae > Dermochelys > Dermochelys coriacea. Next base: position 316,231,729 of record NC_050068.2, on the reverse strand, counting down.
AGCCGCGGGTATCTAGTTGCTGTGTAGACATACCCTGTGTGTCTATTCAGTGCCTTCAATCTTGGCCAACACTTCTAGACACTACTGTAATACAACTAAATTGTAATGTTGAAAGGACATTCCTCAGAACAAGCTAATTTTTATTTTACTAACTTGTGACTGAAAAAGCAGTTAATTTCTTGTTTTTACTTAAAAAAAAGGTAATTAGAATCTGGAGGATCTTTTCCAACAAATAATAGCAACTTTAAAGCATGTCAAAATAAGTCCTAAATGACTATATTTGATAGTACTTTTTAAAGATTGCATTGACATAATTATGGGGTTAATTGTAACTCAGCCACAAAACTTTGATGAAACAAAAAAAAAGTCTCAGACCATGTTATTACTAATTTTATTCTGTAAAATTGCATTTGAGAATTTATAAAATAAAAAAATAAAGAAAAACAGGAGGCTCTAAGCTCCCCTCTGCTGTGATGCATGGAAGAGAACTAAGAAAAGTAATATAACAACTAACAAAAATAATCATAGTATGATTGGAAAGGGGGGTGAAGAGTGAGATGGCAAAATTTGCAGACAATACAAAATTACTCAAGATAGTAAAGTCCAAAGCAGACTGCAAAGAGTTACACAGAGATCTCACTAAACTGGATGACTGGGCAACGAAATGGAAAATGAAATTCAATGTTGCTAAGTGCAAAGTAATGCGTGTTGGACAATGTAATCCCAACAATGCATACAAAATGACAGTATCTAAGTTAGCTGTTACCATAGGTGATGCATAGGGGAGGTATGTGGGGTTCAGTGCCCTCCAGATTGCGGCAAGTGCCGAGCTGCCCTTACAGGGCTTGCTCTGCTCGGCCTGCCAGCAGGGGAGGAGGGCTCAATCTTCTCCTGAGTGCCTCCTCCCGGCATTTCCAGCTGGCTCGGCCCCTCCTCCTTGCAGCCGGGCCTGGGCAGGGAGCTGAAGGGGTGGGATGGAGCAGCTTTTCAGAGGGTGGCCGCTCCTCTGTGCTGCCTGAGAGACAGCCTGGCTGGGGAGGTGGCAGCAGCCTGCCCCCTCTTCTCCCTGCCCGGACCCAGCTTCTAGGGACAGGGGCCGAGCCAACAGAAATGTCCTGAGGATCAGGAGGCTTTAGCTTGCTCAGCCATTGTCCCCAGCAACCAGGCCCAAGTGGGGAGCAAGGGGGTGGGCTGCCAGCCAGGCTTTCTCTCAGGCAGCTGCCGCATGGCACAGAGGAACAGTCACCCTCATGCATGAGAAACAGCTCTGTCCTGCACCCTCCGTTCCACACCCAGGTCCAGCTGCCAGGGACAACGGCCAAGCAAGCCGGATGTGCTGGGGGGAGGGAGGAAAGGCACAGCGAGAGAAGGGCAGAACGCCCCCAGGTTAACTCTGGTTGGGTAAGCATGGCAGCCTTGGGCCAGGTGCAAGGTGGATTGGGGGGTCGCAGGGTAAGGCACCAAGAGCAGGTTCCTTCTGCTCAGCCAGAGGTAGGGACATTGCCTGCACACCTCCTCCTGCTGAGGTGTCTGTGGGAGCTCCAGGGAGACACTGGGGTGCTGTGAGTCTCCCTGGCCCAGGGCCAGCCCATGCATGGGCCAGAGGCACATGCTCCCCGTCCTTTGGCCCCCAGGAACCAACAGGATTGTTTTCTCTGGCCCAGGTGGGTGGGATTGGAAAATTCCTCCCAGAAGTGAGGTGTGGGGTTATCACATGCCCCCCCCTTTACATTGTGCCTCCCCAACCCCACCCTCAGTATCAGCAGGCATGAGTTATCTCTGGCTGTTACCACTTGAGAAAGAGATCTTGGAGTCATTGTGGATAGTTCTCTGAAAACATCCACTCAGTATGCAGCAGCAGTCAAAAAACATAACAGAACATTAGGAATCATTAGGAAAGAGATAGATAATAAAACAGAGTTTCATAATGCCACTATATAAAACACAGTATGCCTATACCTTGAATACTGAATGCAGTCCTGGTTGCCCCATCTCAGAAAAGGTATATTAGAATATTATTCTAAATATTAGAGGTGTGCAACTCCCAGACAATGAGAGATTAAAAAGATTGGGACTGTTCATTTTAGAAAAGAGATGACTAAGGAGGGATAGGAGAAGGGTCTATAAAGTTATGAATGATATTGAGAAAGTGAATATGGAAGTGTTATTTACCACTTCACATAACACAAATACTAGGAGTTACCCAATGAAATTAATAGGCAGCAGGTTTAAAACAAACATAAGGAAGTACTTCTTCACACAACACACAGTCAGCCTGAGGAACTCACTGCCATGGGATGTTGTGAAGGCCAAAATTATAACCGAGTTCAAAAAAGAATTAGATAAGTTCCTGGAGCATAGGCCCATCAATGGATATTAGCCAAGATGGTCAGGGATGCAACCTCGTGCTTTTGGAAGCTGAAACTGGCAAGAAGGGGATGGATCACTTGAAACTGTCCTGTTGTGTTTGCTCCCTCTGAAGCATCTGGCACTGGCTACCCTCTGATGACAGGATACTGGGCTACTAGAACATTGGTCTGACCTAGTTTAGCCATGTTCATGTTCTTAGTAATGGGTGCTGATGGGCTTAATTCTACAAGTCAGAAGTACCCAAATTGCCTTCAGAGCGAGCTGAGAGTGCTGGGCAACTCACAATGCGTGCTCTGGACATTGCAGGATTGGGCCACAAGGGTACAGAAGAAAATTGTATGACAGTATACTGTATATTGGACAAACAGTTTGTAAATATCATTAAAAACTAAGTGAAATCCTGGCCCCGCTGAAATCAATGGCAAAACTCTCATTGACTTCATAGGTATCAGGAGTTCGCCCAATGCATGATACATCCAAGGCCACAGAAAAGGTTGCACTTTCAACATTAGCTTTTTCATTTCTTGGCTGTTGAGCATTTAAAATCTGAAGCCTTAATAGTAAAATAAGTTTTTGTATTTTAATTGCCATGGTGGTGATTTCCCTTACTCGAGAAAACAAGAAAAAAACTAAACAAACCCCAGGGAAGTCAAAAGCAATTAGTGCTGAGGAATTCATAGATTATAAAGCCAGAAGGGAACTCTGTGATCTTCCAGTCTGACCTCCTTTGTAACACAGGCCATAAAACTTCTCTCAATTAATTTGTTTGAACAAGAGCATATTTTTTTAGAAAAAACATCATGTCTTTATTTAAAAATTGCCAGTGATGGAGAATCCACCGCATCCCTTGGAAAATTGTCCCCATGGTTGATAATCCTTATTTTCATAAATGTATACTTTATTTCCAGTCTGAATTTGTTTAGATTCAGCTTCCAGCCATTGGATCATGTTATACCTTTCTTTACTAGACTGAATAGACCATTATCACATTTTTGTACTCCATGTAAGAATTTATAAACTGTGTTCAAGTCACTCCTTAATCATTTCTTTGTAAAACCTAAATAGATTGAGCTCCTTAAGTCTATAACTATAAGGCATGTTTTCCAATCCTTTAATCATTCTTGTGGCTCTTCTCTGAACCCCCTCCAATTCACCAACATCCTTCTTGAAGTCTGAACATCAGAACTGATGGGTTGCTAACTTTTTTTTTTTTTTTTTGGTAACAGGGATTTAGGTTGGAGCTGGAGCCTGTCTCACAAACGTATGAGAATCGCCAGCCCGCTAGCAAATTTCAGATCTGCCTGGGGAAATCCACTGACTGGCTGCCTCTCCCACTTGCCCAGCTCCCGAGATAGAGCAGCCAATCAGAGCTGCTGCAGGAAGCAGGCAAAGCTCTGCCCCCTTTCCCACAGGAACAGACATCAATCTCACAGGAAAGGAGGGAGCAGAAAAATCCAGCAGCTCAAAGCAGTGCCACTTACTCCTTCCCACTCCTCTCTTGTGAGTAACCAGGGGGCTCCTCCCCACTCCTTGCCATCCCTGGGAAAGGGATGTAGAGCGCTGGTGCTAAGCCCTCAGCCTGGAAGGAGAAAAGGGGGACCCCAGTGCAACTGCCTTCTTAGGCCTGGAAGAGGGGATGAAGAAACCCAGGAGGAGCAGAGGTGAGGGGGGGGGGAAGGGTAGAACAGATGTGGGGGTAAAACTGATCTGGGGCTGGGTGGGAACAAGGAGGCTGAACTGATGGGAAGCTGGGTAGAGATTGGGCAGAAGTGGGGGTGGGAAGGACAGGCAGAACTGATGTGGGAGTGGAATTGATACAAGTTTGGGGGGCAGAACTGATATGGAGAGTGTGGGGGTAGGTGGCAGAATTAATTATTAGGCAAAGGACAAGCAGATGTGGGGGTTAGAACTCCAGCTCTGGAAGCCAAAATCATCTTACCCAATAAATTGTCTATACTAATTGTCACACACACTAGGCATGGAAAGGGGAGTTCAAAAATCAAAAGACAGACCAAAGAAACTCAACATAATCTTTTTAGGGGGTCTGACTCATGATTTTTTTTACCTATGGGGTTGGTAATATTTGGACACAGTATTTCAGTAGCAGTCACACCAGTGCCAAACACAAAAGTCATACCTCTCTAACCCTATTTGATATTATCATTAATACATTCAAGAATTGCATTACCCTTTCGGATACAATGTTGAACTAGGAGCTCATGTTCATCAGATTACCACCAGGACCCCCAAGTCTTTCAGAGTCCTTGTTTCAATGACTTGTCCCTCAACTTGTATGGGTGGCCTATATTCTTTTATTCCTAGATGCACAACTTTACATTTGGTCATATTAAAACCCACATTGTTGCTGGCACAATTTGTTTACATGGGCTTCTTCAAACTGTGGAGGTTAGAGCCCTGCAGGAGAGTAAAGCTCTCTCCTCCTGCTGGCTCTTAAGGTGCTGATCCTTCAGTGCTGATGCAAAAAGAGTACCACTGATGTCAATAGGGCTTCATGTTGATGCCTGGATCGGTGCATGCAGTGTTCATTGAAGGATCGGGGGCTGAAATGTTGCAGAAGGAATGGGTCTCCATCCTACATGGCTCCTAAATGCTGCAAGAGCTAAAGATTTCATTGCAGAATCCATATGGCACTGAAGTATGTCTACATAGACATTTTCTACTCTAAAAATGCTACTTATAGACTGCAACTATGATGTTCACTATAAGCAATAGTAGGGCCAATTTCTACTCAGCTTACTCACATGGCTTGTTCTGTCATAATTCCTCAATAGCCTCAGTCCTGCAGGAGGATCTGGTACCTGTGCAGAGGCTGAACATATCAAATGATTAAGTTTAGCTATTGCCATAGGTGCTGGAACTAGGGGTGCTGCCCCACCCTCTGGTTTGAAGTGTTTTCCATTATATGCAGGTTTACAGTTTGGTTCAATGGCTCTCTGCACCCCCACTATTCAAATTGTTCCAGCACCCTCTGGCTATTGCTGAATTATGTTATGACTAGGGCCCTACCATACATTTTGGTCAATTTCATGGTCATAGAATTTTAAAAATTGTAAGTTTCATGATATCAGCTATTTAAATCTGAAATTTCAGAGTGTTGTAATTGTAGGGGTCCTGACCCAAAAAGGAGTTGGGGGTGGGGGTTGCAAGGTTATTGTAGGGGGGAGGTTGTGATACTTCTACCCTTACTTCTGTGCAGCTGCTGACAGTGGTGCTGCCTTCAGAGCTGGGCTGCTGGAGAGCGGTGGCTGCGGGCTGGGAACCCAGCTCTGAAGGTAGCACTGCCGCCAGCAGCAGTGCAGGAGTAAGGATGGCATGGTATGATATTTCCACCCTTACTTCTGCACTGCTGCCTGCAGAGCTGGGCCCTCAGTCAGCAGCCGCCACTCTCCGGCCACCCAGCTCTGAAGGCAGCAGCGCAGAAGTAAGGGTGGCAATACCGCAACCCCCCCACCAAAATAACCTTGCAATTCCCTTTTGGGTCAGGACTCCCAATTTGAGAAACGCTGGTCTCCCCGGTGCTTCTACCCTATAGTATAGGGTACAAACACACAAAAGACCAGATTTCACGGGGGAGACCAGATTTCATGGTCCGTGATGCAATTTTCATGGCCATGAATTTGATAGGGCCCTAGTTATGACCTTAAAAGCATTTTAAAATACTTAGATCCTCATCCTGAAAATACTTATGCATTCGCTTAACTTTGCAGATGTGAATAGTCCCAGTGAGTTCAAAGCGACAACTCATGTGCATTAATGTAAAGGTATGTCTAAGTGTTTGCAGGAGAGTGGCCGTAAATTTGGGAAAGTACTATTTATATATTATTTTCCCCAACAGAACTCAGAAATAGCATAAGGGATTCTCTTCAGACTTTCAAAAAAAGAGGCCTTTGGGCTGAAACTAAACATGAACATTTTCAGCCCAAGCAGTGAAATTCCAAGAAGTTATGAATTAAAAAAAGGGGATATTGAGAGCCTCACTGAGTGCTACTTGGTGCCTTCTGTAATTATAATGGCTCCTCTGCCTGTCTCTTTCTTGAATTATAAAGTTCTCTCATGAGCAGTTTGACTGATATTGAAAACACAGACAAGCAGTTCTTGGAACTGCTCTAAACATAAGCAGTATGGTTTAGTTTCTAGAAATTTTGTAAATATTTTTCCTATGTATAGACAACATCTTAATTACATAGCTACATGAAAGACCAGAACTGCTCAGAAGAGCCATTAAGGCTCATAATAAGGTGTTTAAACATGCACACGCACATGCGCACATACACATGCATTATATAATTACTATGTTTACTTGAATGATTCTAAAAGAAGGCTGAGGTACTTCAGGCGCTTCATGCTTGCTTTTTGTGTGTGAGAAGAAAGGAGAAGATTCAGGTACCATAAAATGCTTAATAACTACTGTGACCCAAATACTGCTATGGACTCTGCCAATGCAGTGCAGCACTGGGGATGACAAAGTTTACAAAAAACAACCAAACATGCACACTTTGGTAGGATAACATTGGTCCATCAATATATGACTGGTTTAAGTTTCCCTAGATTGAGTTTAATCCGAGCATCCACTGAAGTAGTGATTCTCAACCAGAGGTCCGAGGCCCCCTGGGGGGACTGCAAGCAGGTTTCAGGAGGCCACCAAGCAGGACCAGCATTAGACTCCCTGGGGCCCAGGCCAGAAAGCCGAAGCCCTGCCACAGGGGGCTGAAGCCCGGGCCCTGAGCTCTGCCACCCAAGGCTGAAGCCGAAGCCTGAGCAATGTAGCTTTGTGGGGGCCCCCGTGGCATGAGGGCCCAGGCAATTTCTCTGCTTGCTACTCCTAACATCAGCCATGGCTTTTATATGCAGCAAACCAGTTATTTTGATACAGGTAGGCTGTGGAGGTTTTATAGCATATGGGTTTTTTTGTTTGTTTGGGTTTTTTTGGGGGGGGGGGGGGGGGCTCAGAAAGTAAAAGGTTGAGAACCCCTGCTCTGAAGGACAGCTCTGTCCTTACACAACTGGGGCTGATTCCAAAAGAGCAGGAAAGCTGGTTTCTCTCCTCTTATATGGCATGCACCTACAGAAAGCCCAGAATTCATGATAACAACAGTGAGGTGCAGAGAAGATGGAGTTGCCATAGAAGTGCTATTATTAAAAAGCTCAATCATTCTCTCTTTATGACAAAGACAGAGCCTTAACTAAGGAATTAGCCCAGAATTTTCTCTTTTCTGAGGCTGGATAAATTTATTATTTTGTTTGTTTATTTATGGACCATCCATCTAAATATGCTTATAATATCATTTGTGTGACTCTGGGAAATGTATATCTTTAACTTCCACACCTTTCTAGCAAAAACCATTAAAAGGATCTTGCATTTAAACAGACTATGAAACTTTCCCAGGCAACACCTTCCTCACTTCACTGCTGAAACACTGTTTTAACAAACAATCCAATGTGAAGAATGTATGGTTCTGTTAAACTGCATGTTGCCATTAGTTTATATCTCCTGCCATTCTGCATGTCCTCTAATTCCCTGCTGGGCCAGATGTCCAAAAGCAAGAGGCCTAGACAACATATTTTGAATATCCCACAAAAAATATGGAATAATTTGCTGAGGCCAGAATTTTCAGACTTTAGTGCCTAAAGCTATTGGAATAAGCAAGCCAAAATGTCTGTTATCAGTAAAACCCAGTAGATGTGAAAGAATGTTAAACAGAGTCTATTACAATGTTTCAGGTGCAGCACAATCATTCCCTATCCCTGCTTGTAAGCAAATATTAGTACACTTATTTTAAAAAGATTTTTCTTATTTCTTGTGTTCCAAAATCTACAGGAAAGCAAAATAAACTATAATGAATGAAGAATGTATTTGTTTATTCAGTGCACGGGTTTCTGCTGTGATCGCGTCTCATTTTCAGAGGTGAGGACTATTATTTAGATGCCGAATGTTAGGTTCAAATTCAAGTTTGACATTTTTTGTCTTTGGAAGTATAAAATTAGGGTTTGGTCCCCAGTGACATCTATTACTTTAATCACATTACCCCTGAGTGTGACTCTGTAGGGCTTTATTTCTCTGGGATTTTTTTTCTTCGTTGCAAAATACAACACAAGTAGCAGAGGAAATATAATCACCCTACGCAGAATGCATAGCTCACATAGTTCTGCAGTAATATTTTTTGTCTGTTTGGTTTTTTGCATGTTTAAAAAGCAATTCACCAATATAAAATCCTACAGAAATTCTCTGCAGGATTGTGGTTAAAGTGAAAGCATAAAACATTTTTCTGTGTGCATTTAGAGCAAAGATCGCTTTGCAAGAGCCCAGGAGATATGTTGTTAGATCAGTGAATCTATTACTGCAGTTGGATGTACTTTCAGACAAGGTAGTATATGGTATCTTTTGAGCTCTTTGGATTTCCTGCCCCAGTGACACAGTATGTCTTTGCTGTTACTTCTATACGAGCAATCATATTGCATGCAGTGACTTAAAAGAAAAAAGGGAGGGGGAAAAAAGAGGCAGGTAACAGATGGAGCTGTATAATAGAGTCTTTGACCTCAAAGCCTCTGTTATTTCAGTCGTACTTCACAAAAATAATATTTTTGGGGTACATTTTCAGAAAGCTTGAGGTCTGGCCTCCATTTTGCATTCAAATTTTGGTGCCCGCAAAAAAAATGGCAGATGTGAGTCTGGGTACTTGTATGTCTAATCACCTGTCATTCAGCTGCACACATAAAACCACAAGGGCAAGTTCTGAGGGAGCTAACAGAGTCTGCAAAAGGGAGACTGGGCATCTGTAAACGTACCCCTTTGCTTCTTTGACAACTAGACTTCACAAAATTGGATTTAACCATCAAATTAACAAAGCAAAGAAACAATAGGTGATGTATCTCAACAAGAAAAACTTTTGGCCTACTTGTATATAAAATATTTGAGTGATCAGATTTTAGATCACTACAGTAAACAAGACTTTACTCAACAACTATTTAAATGGATAGGGTGAAATCCTATCTCCATTTAAATCAATGACAAAATTCTCATCAACTTCAGTATGGCCTGGTGTGATGCTACTTCCCATATTCTTCATAGAAATATTATATGAATATAATATGAATATGGCACAACTAGGGTGTATTTTATGCAAGATGGGTCACGTGAGATATCATTGGAAAGGTTATGATTTACTGAATATGATTACCCTATTTGTATTCATGTATCATTTCTGTATCTGATGTTAGGAATATAGACTCTGTATCAATTACTAAAGTGTTTGCACCTAGGGAACGTCCACCAGACAGTAGTCTATCAACCTGGATTGGCCATTAGGAAGGACAATAGGTCTTTGAAGATGCTAATCTCCCTCCTCCATGAGAAGTTTCCTGGGATGCTGTTTTGACACTGCAGGGTCAGGTGATCATGTCACCTGGGACTGGACACCATCTTGTACGTCTAGTGTTTTTCCACTAAGAGGAGGTGGGGGTCAAATTGGGAAACAAAGGATTCCCACCATATGCAAATCCTATTTAAGGCTGGGAAGTGAGTTAATCTTGGTTCATTCTTCACTGAATCCCTACCCAGGATGACTGCATGAAATATCTAAGAAATAAAGACAAAGTGGAAGGGGGTGGGGGAAGTACTGAACCCAGGCTAGGAATGGTTTCTGGCCTATGAAGGATATACCTGGAATTTTAAGATGATAGCAAGAACAGTTTGTCCTCAAATTCTGCAATCTTTCCAAAAAAACATTTAGGGTGACAAATTACTACTTGTAACCAATTTCTTTAATGTATTAAACCCAGTTTGCATGTTTGGTTTATTTGCTCAGTAATCTGCTTTAATCTGTTTGCTATCCCTTGTAATCACTTAAAATCTGCCTTTTGTAGTTAATAAACTTTTTGTTTCTAAAACCAGTTTGTGTAATTCATAAGGGCAGGGGTGGGCAAAAAGCTGCACATATCTTCCTCCACATTGAGGGGAGCGTGGATTTCATGAGCTTACGCTGTATAGATTTCTGTGCACTGCAAGACAATACAATTGTGGGTTTACACTCCAGAGGGGGTGTGCACTAGAGTGCTGGGAAATCCCCAAGCTGAGTCTTCCCACACAGAGCTGATCTCAATGCCTTTGTCCTTTTGCAGCTGTGTGTGGCCCTACCTGTGTGTGTGCTGGAGGAGGCTAGAGGGCCTGGCACAGCAGGATAGGGAGATGGAGACCAGGCTGGTAGAACGGGTGGACTCAGTAGGTCCCCAGTACATCAGGTGGCTCCCCAAAGTGGTGGGGTAACCCATCACACCTGGACTTTACTCCTACATTTTTAAAACATTAGTGAAGGTAGTGTGCAGTGTTGCATTTGATTTGGTTTATGCAAATGAAAAATCTTGTATCTATTTTAACTTAGCAATATATTTATGCCATAATTATTGCTTTGGTTCACAGCTTGTTTTTGGCTATTTTGTAACCCCGAATGTTTGCTTTTCTTAAGGTTTTTATTGACATAGCTAGTTTTGCATGAAACATGAAAATTTAAATTTTGGGAAGTTTCTCTGAGAAAATTTATGTTCGAACAAGCTATAATGTGAATGAAATTTCACTAACAATGGTCCAGCTAAAACCTACCACATTTGCATGTTTTTCACAAATAGACCCATTTTCACAAAACAAAATGAGAACCTATAATTTCAGTTTCTTTTCATTTTATTTTGAATATTTCTCACAGATGTCCTGGTTAGCAGTTTGGTAAAAATATCTTTATGGCATGAAGATTCCTGGGGTCTGATTCTTCTCTGTGATGCTCCAGTGTTTGTCAGTGTGTTCAGTAGCTGCTGGTACAAGATATGCTGTAATGCACAGTACATGTGTCTGAGGCATTTGACATGAGCAGGTAATCACAGGTGCACCATGTCTAAACTTACACCACTACTGGTTAAAATGGGAATAGGAGACACTTCATGAAAAGGGAGCAGTATGAAAAAAGGCACAAGACAAGTATGGAAGAATGAAGCATTTAGTTGAAAGACGTGAGCTGGAGAAAGAGAACAAGGAGGATGAAGATGAGAACAGAGATGTACACGGGGCAGAGCAGGATTTAATCTTGAAGGCAAGGATGAGAAATTTGTTTCCAATTAGAGGAAGTGAAGGAGCAGCAAAGATGTTTGAAGAAGGAAAAATATTCATATGTTTCTCCCCTCTTGTGTATCAAAATGAAAAATACCTATAAGGGTAGAGAATGCTGTCTGAGGTCCTCCGTCATCTGAGGGTTTAAATGAAATATAATCATGGATATGCTGGGAATGTCTCATGGAAAAGAACAAACCATCTGTGGCTTTTGCTAAATGTTTATTACAAGGGTTCTGGTGTTCACTAATGGAAAGTATTTTTTTTTTTTAAAATGAAGCTAAAAAATTCTCAAACCATCATACACTCAGTGTTAGTGGCAGGACTGTGGCTGTGATAGTGTACTGCCCCAGAGCGAGTGCCATAGGCACAGGAGCAACTCACTGGCCAGCGTGCCTTTGTGACTGGATGTGATGTGGCTGGGCCTTTCCCTTAGTTGCCTCCTCCTGTTGGTCACCTAGCTCTGTGGCCAGGTTATTTAAATGTTCAGTCTCTTTCTGGAGTACTCAAAGACCCAAAGTAAACACCACCTTCAACAATAGTCCCAAGGTAACATAAACAAAAGGTCTTTAACCCTGTCTGGGCTCAACTCACACAGCTTTTCTCAGTCTTATCAGAGCACTGACTCCCCAGGCTTTTCCCCCAGTGAAAGTCCCAGTAAAACAAACCACAATGGCCTTTCATCCCTCCTGGGCATCTGGTCAGTTCCCTGTTCCTCTTGCAGAACAGCAACCCCAGGACTGCCTCAGCGGAGACTAGCCCCTTATTCCAGGGGCCCACCACAGATAACGCCACTCCCGTAGCTCAACAGATGATAGCGCTACTCCTCTAACCACAACCAGCTCAACTGCCCTCCTCCGCAATTGCTGGGCTACTGGGCTTCCTGCATTTTTAAGTCCTACACCCAGCACAGGTTTGGCAGGGCAGGGCTAGGCTAATTAAACAGGGTTAGCCAGCCCCAGGCCTCCTGGCCCTTAAAGGAGCAGGCCATCTTGTAACAGTGGGAAAGACCGCTCATTATTGCTTCGATGTCCTTTTATTCAAAAAGCAGTATAATCCCCTTTGTCTCTGTTTTTTAATTATTTATGTAAGTAATCCCCAGTACTGGAATGTGATTTGTTAGTCAAAGGTAAAATTTCTGAAGATTTATAAATCATAGAGACAGGCGCTGGATACTCCATATATCAAAGTGTTATAACAGATTTAGGTCCCGATCACACAGCTTGTTCCACACGGGTAGACCTCTACAAATCTATGGAGTGTCATTGATTTCAATGGGATTCTACACAGGCAGAGAGGTTTACCCATGCAGAAGAAGCTGCAGGAGAAGGGCCTTGAATATTAATGAGCCCTCTGTAAATAAGTTGCACACTATTTATATGCCAGATGAAAATGCACCTTTTAAACAGTTCTAGGAGTAAAACAGACTGTGTACATCCACTTTATTTCTTTTGTGGAATGTCTTGCAGACTTTTTCCTAGATAAAGAAGGGATACACTTTCAACATGGTCCATGGGGAAATTGGCTGTGAACTCCCTTTGAACGTACTTGTGGGAGTTCTGTGATTAATTATTCCTGTACACCCACTCCATAATGCCCAAGAAAATTAACCCATAGAGTTAGAGCCATATGCAGAAGATGCAGCCATGAATAGACTTTAAAAAAAGCTAGAGGACACCTTCAGGAATACTTTTATATACAAAGAATCATAAATTAATGAGCCACTAAGCAAAGTTATTGAGGCAAGTATGCTGGTGTCATTCAGGAAACAATTAGATGGTATCTAGGGGAATGGACTATTAGTTACTTCATATTATGTAAGAATTGGACTAGATAGTCTTAAAAGCATGGATATCAATATTCTGTAAATAGAACTAATCAATCAGTGACAGGGTCATATGCAGTATCAATACAGATGTCTGATGACATTATAGATTTTTTTTTTATGGTGGGGATAATCCATTTCAAAGCATTGCACAGTAGCAATCTGTTCAAACCCCCAGTACTAACATTGCTCATCATCACAATGTAAATTGTTTTAATGGGTCAGCTACAAAAAGCAACAAGATACTTTCTAGGTAATTAATATTTTATTAATTTTCATGAAAAGAAACAATACAAATACAAAAAGTAAATGACTTACAGCTTGTACTTGTCAGATACCTCACCTTTCATGGGGTATACAATGAAGTTATGCACTTACGCAACTTTACAACTTGTCAAAGCTGCAAGAGCAGACAATACAAAATCAAATAATATTACACAGACACAACACGTTAGGGTTGGGGAAAGAATTAAAAAAAAAGATACATACAAATAGGTAAAAAGGGGAAGACAGGACCAGGGGATAGAAGTGGCGTGTCAGGTGGAATGGAAACCTGGCATTATGGGGCTGTCTTAGTATTTTTATCCAAATGTATCAAGAAATGGAATCCAAATATCTTGAGTTCATATAATTGCTCTCTACATCGATAAGCTATTCTTCCTTTTGCTGCTATCTCAATCAGGTCTGAATACTGTTCTATTCCTCTCTTCTGGATATACTCCTTCCACTTTGTAAAATCATGTGCTTAATAATCATTGCAGCTCTCAAGAACCCAAATCTTTGTGGTGGAATTAAACCCAGCATAGTAGGTACTTAATCCAGGATATAATTTTTAGCTTAAATATAAGAATTACAGTGATACTGTGGATATGAATCTTCCTATCAAGGATATGAAGGGAAATTTAATAACCATTTCTTTCAGTAAGTTTTCATCTTGATGTATCAGAACTGTGGAACTGAAATGCATCAGGTATCTACTCCATGTCTGAGTTTATAGAGCAGGAGTGTCAAACTCATTCCAGTTCCCTGCTAAATCTTATATTATTTCCATACTTCCAAAGTATGCAGAGGCTTTGTTAATTATTATTTGTATTGTGGATGTGCTCAGACTTTTCCAGGCATTTGCCAGACACTGGTAATGGCATGTTTCCAGCCCCAGAGGTCTGATAGACTACAAACATACAAAACAGATGAAGGAGTGGGGAAAAGGAATGCAACATACAAGCAAATGATCAGAGTAATAGCAGGCACACACCTTGTTAATTCCACTTCCCCCCTCCTCCTGCAATTGGGTTTATGAATGCAAATGGGCATTTTCTGTAAACAGACAAACAACAGAACAAGGTCCCTACTCTAAAAAGCTCCCAATCTAAGTAGCTAATACAGAAGATGGTGGATGGGATGCAACAAGGACCAAGTGAATAAGCTGTGAAATTCAGCACATAGCTTTGTTAGTTCTACAGAGTTTGTTGTATAAATTCCTTTTTGAGGGTAAAAGTAGGGTATTTAGGGCCTGGTCTACACTACAAAGTTAAGTCAACATATGCCAAGTTAGGTTGAGTTAATAGTGTATATGTCTACACTACCAAGTCCCTTCCACCAACCTAAAGGGCTTGCAAAGTTGACTTCTGTACTCCACCTCTGCGAGAGGCATAGCGCTTCAGTCGACATCCACGTGTTGATATGGGGATAGTGTAGACACTGTGCTGTGTAATTCGAATGAATTGGCCTCCAAGAGATGTCCCACAGTGCTCCGCTATGACCGCTCTGGAGAGCGCTTTCAACTCCACTACACTTCATCCAGGTACATGGGAAACACCTGCTCCCATATTAAAGCCCTGGGAACTTTTGAATTTTCATTTCCTGTTTGATTGGTGTGAAGAGCTCATCCACAGCTGACAATGGATGCTCAAGGCCGCAAACGCGCTCCAGCATGGAGTGCACAGGAGGTAGTGGATCTTATTGCTGTGTGGGGAGAAGAGTCTGAGGAGGCAGAGCTTTGAACCACCAGAAAAAATGCTAACATCTATGCCAAAATCATGCATAGGGGGAGAAGGGCTTCACCAGGGACACACAGCAGTGCCACATGAAAATAAAGAACTTCAGCAAGCATACAAGACGACAAGGGAGGCGAACAGTCATACTGGTTCTGAGCCACAGACATGCCGCTTCTATGAGGACCTGCATATGATTCTAGGCGGTGACCCCACCGCTACCCCAAAACACTCAGTGGATACCTTCCAGGAGCCCCGGGTGATCTCAGGCAACGACGCGGAGGAAGAGGAGAATCCCTGGCAGGCAAGTGGAGGATCCATTCTCCCTGACAGCCAAGAACTATTTTTTAACTCCGGAGCCCATCCCCTCACAAGACCAATTGTCGGCAGAGCGTCATGCCAGGGAAGGTACCTCTGGTCAGTACACATTTCCAATCAAACTGTAGGGGTTACATGCTATTATTTTTTAATGTTGAATCTGAATTTAAAACATTGGGGTAGAAGTTATTGGCGGCCACTCCAGCTATGCAGAGAGTGATCGCCGAAAAAGATAGTTTATGTGCCCAGGGATGGCCTGGGAATCCATCTTTGAGATCTCTAGGAAGCTTTCTTGGGGGTAGTTCTTTGCAGAAGGTTTTTGGGAAGGGCTGCATCATTTTGTCCACCATGGTAGAACATTTTCCTGCTCCACTCCAGTATTAACTCTTCTGGCATCATTGCGGCACACAGCATTGCAGCATAAGTACCAAGTCTGTACCCAGACGCTTGCAGCATCTGCTCCCTTTCTGCCTCTGTTACCCTCAGGAGAGTGATATCGCATATGGCCACTTAGGGGAAACAGGGGAAGTTTTAAATGCTAGCCCTTAAACAACAAATAATTGTATAAGTAATCCGCCTAAGTTTGGTGAATTCTGGGTCACACAACCATGCTTTCCCGAGCGTGCCCTGATTGTGGTTGGAAGGGATCACTGTGTATTGCAGCCAGCATTTTTTAAAAAGGGGGGGGCACTTCCTGATAGTCTCCTTTCCACCCCAACCCAGTGCTGCTTTTGTAACAATCAAACTATTTGCGTGGCTTTACACTGGTGCCTGTCCTCAAGCACCATCCAGGTGGCGAGAGAAAGGGGGCTTTTCTGAGGTTGGAACCAAAAGACTGACAAAGGAAGTGCTGTCATCATCATGAATAAGTCGGAATATGAATGAGAGGCTCTTATGCAGCTCTCTAACACCACATTCTACAGGCCATTTCCCTCTGATCCCACTGAGGGTTACCAAAAGAAACTACACCATTTGCTCAAGAAATTCCCTGAAAAAGCACAGGAACAAATCTGCAAAGACACACCCCTAGAACTCCGACCAAGGGTATTCTATCTGCTATCCAAGATCCATAAACCTGGAAATCCTGGATGCCCCATCATCTCAAGCATTGGCACTCTGACAGCAGGATTGTCTGGTTATGTAGACTCCCTCCTCAGGCCCTACATTACCAGCACTCCTAGCTATCTTCGGGACACCACTGACTTCCTGAGGAAACTACAATCCATTGGTGATCTTCCGGAAAACACCATCCTGGCCTCTATGGATGTAGAAGCCCTCTACACCAACATTCCACACAAAGATGGACTACAAGCCATCAGGAACAGTATCCCCAATAATGTCACGGAAAACCTAGTGGCTGAACTTTGTGACTTTGTCCTCACCCACAACTATTTCACATTTGGAGACAATGTATACCTTAATTGCTTAATTATTTGCTCCATTATCTTTCAGGGTACAGAAGTTAAGCTGACTGGTCTGTAATTCCCCGGGTTGTCCTTATTTCCATTTTTTATAGATGGGCACTATATTTGGGTTTTTCCAGTCTTCTGGAATGTCTCCCGTCTTCCATTACTTTTCAAAGATAATTGCTAATGGCTCAGATATCTCCTCAGTCAGCTCCTTGAGTATTCTAGGATGTATTTCATCAGGCCCTGGTGATTTGAAGATATCTAACTTGTCTAAGTAATTTTTGACTTGTTCTTTCCCTGTTTGAGACTCTGACCCTTCCTCATTTTCACTGGTATTCACCGTGTTAGACATCCAATCACCATGCACCTTCTTGGTGAAAACCGAAACAAAGAAGTCATTAAGCACCTCTACCATTTCCACATTTTCTGTTATTGTCTTTCCCCCTCATTGAGCAACAGGCCTACTCTGTCCTTGATCTTCCTCTTGCTTCTAATGTATTTGTAGAATGTTTTCTTGTTTCCTTATATGTCCCTAGCTAGTATGATCTTGTTTTGTGCCTTGGCTTTTCTAATTTTGCTCCTACATACTTGTGTTATTTGTTTATATTCACCCATTGTAATTTGACTGAGTTTCTACTTTTTGTAGGACTCTTTTTTGAGTTTCAGATCATTGAAGATCTCTTGATTAGGCCAGGGTGGTCTCTTGCCATACTCACAGTAAGCCATGCTCTTTCGGCAAAGTGAAGGAGGTAAGGCGGTTTTGGGCAAATACCCTCTCCCTTGCTTGCCTAGTAGAAATAGTTCCATTCAGTTATCTGGGAGGAGTTCTCTGCTCCATACTTTGAATTTCTAAAGGAGAAGGGAGCAAAGGTGCCCTACAAAAGAGTAACTTGACCAAGTCAGCTGCCTGTGGGACTCCTCCAAAAACATCAAAAAGTACCTAGCGGAGAGAGTTTTTTTTAAAACAATGGGAGGATAATCAAATTTAACATCACTCCCAAAAGTGCTGCTTACAGAAGAATGCCTGAAAATGAGATGTTATTTCCAGACTGGCCACTTGGGAAAGAAAGAAATTCTAGTGGATGTAACATTGCTCAATATTCTGGCATCCAGTGATTCCAAGCAAGACAGGACAAGCAAATTATAGGCTCCTTGCTGTTTTCCCATTAGCATATCACACAGTTTTTTACCCAACTCTAGAGGGGACCTACATGAGTACCCTATCTCTTGCCTGATTAGAATCCATCAGTATTTTATAATTCTTTGATGACCTTTGCTCTTTCAGGGTTGGTTCTCCTTATAGTATCATTTTTGAAAGCCTCCTTTTGCCCAGGAACTGACAAGTGCTGAATCAGCTCAGCTGAGAAAGGCCGCTTGGCAGGGATGGTAGGAGGATCTGGTAATTGCTTGGCAGGCAAGATTAAAGTATACCATTGGTCAAATTTGGCTACAGTTGGTATGTCTGAAACTGGTGATACAAGTCTAGACAAACTTATTATTATGAGTTCATGTTCCAAATTTTAAGTCATAATGTCTGTGCTTCTCACAGTGGACATATTATTTAATAAGAGTAGTCTAAAAACCTAATTCTTAAATAAACCTCTATGTTTATGCAAGGAAATTATGGTTTTAGAATTAGTGAGACACATATCTTTGAAAATGATTGTATGATGGAAAACTGACTTTCAAAATATTATTTGTAAATTTAAGAAGCAGACTGGCTAATTTTTATTTTTTTTATTAATACTTACATGATTTCCCAATCAAATTTTAGGACTATGGGCCAAAGAATGGACTTTGCAAAGTAGTGCAAAACAGGAGATCTACACACATAAGCTCTGAAAAAGCAGTATTAATGTGCATCCATAATCCAACTAACAGTTCCCTGCACAGTCCACAGCTAAAATTTTTGCTAGTAGGAGTAATCTGGATGGGAGGTGATGCGTACAGGCCATTGCTGTGTCAGAAAATAAACTGCCCAAGAAACGAACCACAAACCCCATCACATTCTGCTTCAACTGCAAGATACATTTCTTTGACCTTGCCTTTCCTAACATAAATACATAGCAACATGATATTTAAAAAGAAACAAAATCTTACCAAAACAAAACCCTCCAATGCACACGCTTCTCCCCCCAGGGAGAAGATGAGAGACCAGACAAGATGTGACAGATGTTTAGTCTCATTGTTTAATGCACTAGTGGAAGGCACTCCAATACTACGGTGATGATATTGGTAGAAGAACCTACAGAAAATACACATGAACAAACAGACTATTGAATGGTCATCCACCTTGGATGGCCATCTTAGGTTCTTGTCCTGGAGGAGTGCTCTCTCTACAAGAAAGATCAGTTTGCAAATCCAGAATAATGCCACTGATATCAATGATGTTACTCTTGATTTATACCATCATATCTGAGGTTAGAATCTGCCATCATAGGTTTTACTGGGAATATAAGTGACCATCTGTCACCTGCTCTCATTGCCCAGAATGGTTTTTACGATGAATGTCTATGTGCAGCATTTGCCAGAGTATGGTCTTACAAAAAGATATATACTCTCCTCACTATATCCTTGCATATCATGTATCTTAAGACCATGTATTTATTCTGATCCTTATATATTAAAAATTATAAAAAAGAGTGTCTATGCTATCTCTAGGCAGCCATTGCACACATTCAAAATACAACTGATCAGTCCAAATCAAGATTACTCTTTCAGTAATTTTCCATTCATTTAATTATTTCTTTTAAGAAATCACAACAATCAGACTACCATATTTTCAAAGAGTTATCTGAGGATTTAGATGTATTACTCCCACTGCAATAGAGATCAAGTAGCTAAAACAATACATAGCACTTTTAAAATGTCCTCCTATTAGTGTGAGGATATAACAGTATAACCGATATAACAGTATAGGGAACTAGAAGTAATAACAAAAATTATTAAAACCCCATAAAGGTTTCCAAAGCACATCTTAGTACTGTTAATATTATATTATAGTTTTCTGGGATTTTTTTAATACATGAAAATATTGTAAGAAAATAAGATACAGAAATGATATTTTCAATGGAAAACAGTAAGTAATGCTTATAGTTGTGTTTGAAATCACAACCCACTTATTACTATCTATGAAATGGTGCTTTTGGCAAGATTTGAGGGACCAAAATATTCTAAAAGCACTTTAGCATGCAAAAATGAATTCCATGAATGGTAGTAGTGATTAATTACCAAGCTACTCGCATGGCCCCACAGTATGCCAACATTTTTATGGCTGACTTAGAACAACGCTTCCTCAGCTCTTGTCCTCTAATGCCCCTACTCTACTTGCGCTACATTGATGACATCTTCATCATCTGGACCCAGGGAAAAGAAGTCCTTGAGGAATTCCACCATGATTTCAACAATTTCCATCCCACCATCAACCTCAGCCTGGACCAATCCACACAAGAGATCCACTTCCTGGACACTACGGTGCTAATAAGTGATGGTCACATAAACACCATCCTATATTGGAAACCTACTGACCGCTATTCCTACCTACATGCCTCTAGATTTCATCCAGATTACACCACACGATCCATTGTCTACAGTCAAGCTCTACGATATAACCGCATTTGCTCCAACCCCTCATACAGAGACAAACACCTACAAGATCTCTATCATGCATTCTTACAACTACAATACCCACCTGCTGAAGTGAAGAAACAGATTAACAGAGCCAGAAGAGTACCCAGAAGTCACCTACTACAGGACAGGCCCAACAAAGAAAATAACAGAACGCCAGTAGCCATCACCTTCAGCCCCCAACTAAAACCTCTACAATGCATCATCAAGGATCTACAACCTATCCTGAAGGACAACCCATCACTCTCACAGATCTTGGGAGACAGGCCAGTCCTTGCTTACAGACAGCCCCCCAACCTGAAGCAAATACTCACCAGCAACCACACACCACACAGAACCACTAACCCAGGAACCTATCCTTGCAACAAAGCCCGTTGCCAACTCTGTCCACATATCTATTCAGGGGATACCATCATAGGGCCTAATCACATCAGCCACACTATCAGAGGCTCCTTCACCTGCACATCTACCAATGTGATATATGCCATCATGGGCAAGCAATGCCCCTCTGCCATATACATTGGTCAAACTGGACAGTCTCTATGTAAAAGAATAAATGGACACAAATCAGACGTCAAGAATTATAACGTTCAAAAACCAGTCGGAGAACACTTCAATCTCTCCAATCACACGATTACAGACCTGAGAGTGGCTATCCTTCAACAAAAAAACTTCAAAAACAGACTCCAGCGAGAGACTGCTGAATTGGAATTAATTTGCAAACTGGATACAATTAACTTAGGCTTGAATAGAGACTGGGTGTGGATGAGTCATTATACAAAGTAAATCTATTTCCCCATGTTATTTCCCCCCCCACACCTCACCCCCCACTGTTCCTCAGACGTTCTTGTTAACTGCTGGAATGGAAATGGAAATGGCTCACCTTGCTTGTCACC
Organism: Dermochelys coriacea; assembly: GCF_009764565.3. Classification (NCBI taxonomy): domain Eukaryota; kingdom Metazoa; phylum Chordata; order Testudines; family Dermochelyidae; genus Dermochelys; species Dermochelys coriacea. The sequence goes on along the minus strand of NC_050068.2, from coordinate 316,210,175 downwards.
ATGAAAGGTTTTCCTCCTTTCCCCCCCTGCTGCTGGTGATGGCTCATCTTAAGTGATCACTCTCCTTACAGTGTGTATGATAAAACCCATTGTTTCATGTTCTCTGTGTGTGTATATAAATCTCCCCACTGTATTTTCCACCGAATGCATCTGATGAAGTGAGCTGTAGCTCACGAAAACTTATGTTCAAATAAATGTGTTAGTCTCTAAGGTGCCACAAGTCCTCCTTTTCTTTTTTGCGAATACAGACTAACATGGCTGCTACTCTGAAACAAGCTACAGTAGACTACCAAGCTACAGTAAACTTCTGCACAAATCTTCATAAAGACTTTATAAAGTTTAAGAATGCTACTTTATAACTTTGGTGTGAATAGACTGTAAGCAATTAAAGCAAATACAGTAACATTTGGTGTTATTACTAACCACATGTAGTGATCACTGAACTATGTAGATAAAAATTACTATGATTTTAAAGATGTATTTGTTTCTCATTTAGACTACATTCTAAATGACTTCTCATTTGACTTCAAAAGGGCTTTGGACCAGGCACAGGCACCAACTTTCCAGTGTGCCAGGGGGTGCTCAACCCCCAGCTCTGCCCCAGTCCCCGCCCCACTCCACCCCGGCCCCCAAATCCCTACCCCCACCCCTCCTCTTCCTGCTCACCCAGACCCACCTCTTCCTGCTCCATTCGGCACCCCCGCTGAGTGCGTGTGTCCTCACTCCTCTCCCCTCCCCCCAGAGCCTCCTTCACACCATGAAAAAGCTGGGAGGGAGACGGGAGGGGGTGGCACTGATCAGCGCGGCCCTCTGGCAGGCGGGAGGTACTTGGGGGAGGGCTGATGGGAGGCTGCCAGTGGGTGCTCAGCACCTATGGGACCAGACCTTCACTGTGTACTGATCAATAAGCATTTGGTTACAAGGATAGTAATACATTTGACTTTCTGTGATATTTCAGAAGACAGAAAAGTGTGAAATGTTCAGTGGGAGATATTCAGATGCTATTAAAGACAGGTCTACATTTAACAAGACACTAAAAAATGTACTATAGGAAACAAAGACCATATTGGCTAGGTAATGGACTACATGAATTAACAGACCTTTACCATGTTTTTTTTCTAATCCTAGTAATAAGTGGTCAGTATAGCTGCACTGGTGCAAACTTCCAATGTAGATAAGGAGCATAGAACTGGGCAGTGTATGGTTTTCCCCATCTCACACATATTTTTGATAGTTTGAACATTTTTACCCTCCTGAATTGGGATGAAAAAAACCCTGAAATTTGAAGAAAAAAACCTGATTTGGGTCAAATTATATGTTTTGTTTCACTTTTGACCTTTTTCTCCTTTTTTAAAAAAAAACCTTTTTTCAGTCTAATTATCTTTAATTATCTTTAATTTTAAAACAAAATGTTGTTTTGTATTGGAAAACCAGAATTCTCATTGTGACAATTTCATAATTCTTTAAAATGTTTTTTCAAGTCAGCCGATTCATCAAAATGCTATCAGCATTTTTTAATAAAATAACAATTTGTTGAAAAATTCCAGACTAGCTTTAAAGGAAATTGCCTTTTGAAACCAAGGAAAGCCTCTCAAATGCAAAGTCTGCCTTCTTTTTCTGTCTTTGGGGTTTGCACCAGTGCAGTTACACTGGTTACTGAAATCAGGACAAATTCGCAGAATAGACAAGGCCTGCTTAGATGCATAGATTCATAGATACTAAGGTCAGAAGGGACCATTCTGATCATCTAGTCCGACCTCCTGCACAGCGCAGGCCACAGAACGTCACCCACCCACTCCTATGAAAAACCTCACCCATATCAAGAAAAACCTTCTTGATAGATTCTCTGTTACAGTTTGTGTCTAACTGGCATAACCATAATCATAACCTCACTCACTTGCCTAGGCATTAAAATACTTGTCACTACTTCTATTTGGGAATTTCACTGTGTTCTGGCTCTGGACACAATTATCACTTGACTGTACAATTCAGTTTGGGATTGCCAACAGGATTCTATGTAATCTGGAAATTGTGTTCCATAAAACTAATAAATAATAATACTGTGTTGAATAACAATGCCAACATAGCACATGTATTTAAAAAAAACACCTAAATTAAATCTTCAAAAAAGATATTCGCCCATTACAAATGGCAGTCGTTTGCAGTAATAATAGAGAGCAGTTGCCAAAAAGTGATTAAAAAACAGGAGAGAGATCATCCACGCTAGTAGCATATTTTATATTAACATCCCTCTCTCCCCATAAATAAATTCTCACAAAAAATATCATTCACCAAGGATGGGTCTGATTCTCCACTGCCTTGTGCAGTCACTTGCCCTTGTTCAAACAGCATGCAAACTGGGTATAAAACACTATCATTTTGAAAGGGAAGTGTATTAACTCCACTTTGCACAAGTCTATGTGGCAACAGAAGCTACAAGACAAAGGAGAATCAGGACCATCTTACCCTGAATATTTTATCTGGACAGATTCAAGGTGTAGAAGAAAGAGCGCATCAAACTATAAAGTTGGTCATTGCTCACATCAGGAGCAGCTTATGTGGAATAATGTTAAGGTGAGAGAGAATATGAAATTATGAAAGGGGAATATCCTTCCACCCATAATGACTCTGAGCATCCTTTGTGCCTGTTCCGTGTCAAAAATTTTTTAAAAAAACTGAAAAGTGGACAGGGTGCATGTAGGGGATGTGTGTACTTATGTTAATGCACAAGGGTGTGTACTTATGTTAATGCACAAGGAATTCTGTATGGACAGTAAATCTGTATTGATCAAGATTGAACATACCTTTGGCATTTGGTCACAGAAAATTCTGGCATTACTATGCACAAAGAGAATCATGACCTGGGAGAGTTGTATCTGAAGGCCTGCAGAATATCAGTCAGAAGCTGACTCAGTGATTGAGAGACTCCCATTGATTTTATTGGTTTCAGAGTAGCAGCCGTGTTAGTCTGTATTCGCAAAAAGAAAAGGAGTACTTGTGGCACCTTAGAGACTAACAAATTTATTAGAGCATAAGCTTTCGTGAGCTACAGCTCACTTCATTTTATTGGAAGTTGGATCAGGCCTCTACTCAGGTAACTCTTTATTACAGTCTGGTTTCCCTAGATGAATGACCAAGGTTGGTAGTTTTACCTAATCTATCTGGCAACCAAATACTTAAGTAGGATAAAGGGGGTACATTCTCCTCTAAGTTATACTGAAGTCAATAAGGCAGTTTAAATAAAAACAATATTCTGTTAGCAGCAATAGATAAGACTGTGTAGTATGATGCATACCAAAAAACTTTACATTATCATCACTTTTTATTTCTCTGATATCGTTTGGATGCCTTGGCACCTCCCAAACTTAAAAACACGTATTTCCAGTACTTCCCTACTGACCTTGACCACTCAAGAATGTCACAAATGCCACTCAGAGGTTATGGTATGGAGCAGCCCTACTACCTTCAGAATCTCAATGACTTAGACAGGTTCAACCATAAACAGAAGAGACTCCATTTGTCACCTTAGTTCATCACTTAGTCTCCACAGAACAAGACAGGTCTGTCTGAGTGATCTGATCCTCAAAGTAACTAAAACTATCCACAGTAAGAAAACAGGAATCTGGTCACAACACATTACTGCTGAATACATTTTGCATACAGAGGGGTCCTGCAATGTAGCTTGACTAAATCTTGTTTAACTGTTTCCCAGATTACGCAACAAGCTCAAACTTTGCAGGGCTATTGCATGATTCAAGAACACAGTTAAAAGCATAATTCAGTCCAGCCTTTGCTAAAGGAAGGAACCACGATTTAACCATGTTGGCTGATACTGTGTTGTAACACACTATGGTCTCACAATATAGTAGTTTTCGTAGTGTAGAAGGGACCTACTCATCTCCTATATTTCTTTCATTTCCATGGACCTCTGCTTTCTCTCTCTCCTCTTGCCTTCTTTCTTTTTCCTTTTGGCCTGTCAATTTCTGTTCCATTTTTTTTTTAATCTCCAGAATAGATTGGCATTGGCCTACTGAAGTGTATTAAATCTCAGTGTGAGTATTGTTTAGATGATTTGGAAGCTTCAGAAATCATTTCTGAATACTTGGTGATCTTTCAAGGTTAATAAACTCCATGCTATTAAGAAAGGGAGAACTAAATTAGGCTTTTGAGCAAGCTTGCTAGCCCTTAGTATTCCTATGAACACAGTGTAAATGTAAAGGCTTTTTTCTAGTGTTCAGCTTGTGGTTGAACTGAACAACAAAGCCCCCATTCCCTCTATCGTGTATATTTAGTGTAATTTGATCTTGAAAATCTTTCGATACTGATGCTGTAGGTGAATATATCCTGTATTTATTTATAATACACAAAACATAATATTGTCTCATGATTAAAAATGTATACAATATAGCTGAAAAGAGAAAAACTTTTTTAAAACTCTCAAACTTTCAAAAAGTAATCAAGTTTCAATTACAGTGAATTTAAGTGTTTTTTCCCCCCGTCCTCCTGCAATTAGTGATACATAAATTCATGTTTTTGGTGGTTTTTATTAGTGTTATTTGCTCATTCCAAGAAAGTTAAGAGTTTGTCAGCATTTCCACTGCAAACCTCTATTTTCACTATTCTATAACAGCCACAAAAATGTGTTATGGGATGAAACTTGGCACCCAAGGTCTCTGTCTACAGTAGGAACAAATGTTTTAGCCATATTTGCTTTAAGTTGGTTTGGGTATTTTTAAGTTATAGGAGAGAGATAGAAGAGTTGTGTGTGGCTGAACATGCTCTTTTGCATTTTTACAATTCAAAACAACTTCATTTATTTAAAAAGAAAATATTGCAGATTATTTCATAATAGAAAGTCATATTTTTGCCAGTAAAAATAAATATAAACTTTAAATTACTTCAATAAATAAATAAAACTACTTTGTATGCAAGATAACTACTTTCCCATTCAAAATTTCTTTATTGGGGTATTTAGGCTACACAAAAGTATGCCTCTGCTACAATAAACACTTACATACATACGTAACGTCACTCAGGTGTGTAGTTCCATTGAAATACCTGAGGGTTCTCAAAGGACCCAAGTTATGTATGTGTGTGTTTGCATGATCAGGGTTTCATCATTTCAGTATCAGGCAAATTGGATCAGTAACTGGTTAAAAGACAGGAAACAAAAGGTAGGAATAAATAGTCAATTTTCAGAATGAGAAGAGGTAAATAGCGGGGTCCCCAAGAGATCTGTATTGGAACCAGTGCTGTTCAATGTATTCATAAATAATCTGGAAGGGGTAAACAGTGAGCTGGCAAAATCTGCTGATGATGCAAAATTATTCAAGATAGTTAAGTCCAAAGCAGACTGCAAAGAGTTACAAAGGGATCTCAATAAACTGGGTGACTGGGCAACAAAATAGCAGATGAAACTCAATGTTAATAAGCGCAAAGTAATGCACATTGGAAAAATAATCCTAACTATACACACAAAATGATGGGGTCTAAATAAGCTGTTACCACTTCCAAAATAGATCTTGGAGTCATTGTGGATAGTTCTCTGAAAACATCCACTCAATGTGGTTCAGTAGTTAAAAAAAAAAAGGCTAACAGAATGTTAGGAACCATTAGGAAACAGATAGATAATAAACATAAAGTTTCATAATGCTACTACATAAATCCATGGTATGCCCACACCTGGAAAACTACATATAGTTCTGGTCACCTCATCTCAAAAAGATGTATTAGAATTGATAAGGGACAGAGAAGGGAAACAAAAATGATGAAGGGTATGGAACAGTTTCCATACAAGGAGAGATTAAAAAGGCTGGGACTTTTCAGTTTGGAAACGAGATCACTTAGGGGGATACAATAGAGGTCTATAAAGTCATGAATGATGTGGAGAAAGTGAATAAGAAAGTGTTATTTACTCTTTTACATAACACAAGAAACAGCGGTCACCCAATGAAATTAATAGGCAGCGGGTTTCAAACAAAAAAAAGGAAGTACTTCTTCACACAATGCAGAGTCAATCTCATTGCCAGAGGATGTTGTGAAGGCCAAAAGTATAACTGAGTTCAATAAAGAATTAGATACATTTAGACCTCACGTACAAAAGAGACTGTCTGCACCCCAGCAGGCAGTAATCCTCAAAGAGGAGAGAGGGTATAAGTATGTGAAACAGTGGCCTCCACCTCACCTCTCCTCCTCCCATCTCTGTGCTTATGACATCAACACACACCTGAAGGACTGGGGGACTGGTTCCTGGTTGAAAGGAAATCCAGCCTGTGAACTATTACAACTTGTTGTGATAGAAAGATACTTGCTTTAACTCCTATTATCTTCTTAACATTTAGGAATTAGCTTGCATTTTTATCTTTTTAATTCTTTTCTTATGCCTTATCACTTGTAATCACTTAAAATCTATCTTTCTGTAGTTAATAAATTTATCTTACTGTTTTATCTTTCCCAGTATGTTTGGATTAGAGTGTGTGGGGAAACTCCATCTGGAACAAAAAAGGTTGGTACATATATCATTTTCCTTTGTAGAAATGATGGACTTACTATGAGCTAGTACTGTGGGGTGGGGTTACTCTGCAGTACAAGATGCACATTTCTGGGTTCAAAGCTGGGACTAAGAACATGTGGGCATCTCTTTGTAAGTAATTTATGAGTGGGCTATCTTGTAGCACTCAATACTGGGTAGCTGGGACCAAGTTACATGCTAGAGGCTGTATGTGAGTAGAACCTGGAGAGGTGGTTGTTCACCAGCAAAGTAGTGTAAGAGGCATCCCAGGCTAGAGAATTAATGGGGCACAGCTGTTCAACAATCCAGATTGAATCCTGGGGAACGTCACATGTTTTGTTCATTCTCTCTGAAGCACCCAGCATTGGCCATTGTTGGAAGACAGGATACTGGGCTAGAGAGACCATTGGTCTGGCCCAGTATGGTCATTTTTGTGTGTGTGCATTTGCTCCCAGCAGTGAAATGTAAGACACCATGACAGAACAGAGGGCAGTATTGGTCCATGGAGATAAAGGTCTGAGAAAATGAGCATAGGAATGGGAGCCAGACACTCCTGAATTTTAATCCTGACTCTGAATCATATTTAATCTCTGACTGTGTGAGTTAATTTACCTTTCTGATTCCAGGCAGATAACAGCATTTAACTACCTCAGAGGCTTCGAACATGAAAAGCATTAAGTACTATTACTTTAATTATCTGTATTGGCAAATCTGTAGTAATCTTTGCAAAAATAGACAGTCGCAGCCCCAGTTTAAACTGTGTCAATGATCTATAAAACTTAGGCCAATTGAATGTGGCACTGGGAAAGAATATATTACAAAAGGCTGGCTCTTTGGCCCCAAGCAGGAATACCATGAAAGAGGGTAGAAGGTGTTAGATTATGGGAACAGAGGAATGGTCAAGTGGATCAGACCCATCTAGTTTCGTATCCAGCAGCTGCCAGCACCAGATACTTCAGAAGGTGGCACAGTAAACACTGCATTAGGAAAATATGGGATAAACTACCCTCCAGAAAAGTCTCATCCTAAATCCCTAAATAGTTAGAGATTGATATAAGCATGAGGTTTTAAATCCCTTCCTTTTTTTTTTTTAGCATTAAGTATTATAACTTTGGATATTCTTGTTGTGCATAGAAATGTCCAATCCCTCTTTGAATCTTGCCAAGTGCCTGGCCTCCATGAAAATGGAGGCCAGAATGGCCTCTATAGCAATGAGTTCTATGGTCTAATTATCCATTGTGTTTCTTAAAAGTAATTCCTTTTAATAGTTTTTATTTGCTGCCCTTCAATTTCATAGACTCTCCCTTCGTTCTTGGTTCCCCTCCTTACCTGGTGGACTCAAACCCCAGTCTGCATGTAGTCTGAATACCAAAGTAGGGTTGTTGTATTTTGTGTGTAAACAAGAATAAACTAAATTTCTTAATACAATAATAGTGTCATCCTTAATTGACTTATGTCTGCCTGGCATTAGTAGCTAAAATCCAAAATCCAAGTGCACTCTCATGTCTTGAGAAACCATATACAAGGGCAAAGTTTTAAGGCTTGATTTCACTTAAATCATGTGTTACACTTGATTTCAGTGTAAATCATGAACAACTACACTAAAGTCAATAGAGCTACACTGGTTAAACTCCAGCCCGAGGCCTGGTCTACACTTAAAATTTAGGTCGACATAGTTACAGCACTGAGGAGTGTGAAAATTCAACACACCTGAGCACCATAGCCATTTCAACCTAATTGTCAGCTTAGTCTCAGGTTGACCAAAGAATGTTCCCATCAACCTAGCTACCATCTCTCAGGGAGGTGGTGTTTCTACGATGACAATCAAACCCCTTCCATCAATATAGGCTGACTCTACACTATGGCGGTATACTGGCATAGCAATGGCATTGTCACTGTGCCTCTATAGTTTCCGTATTGTAGATATGGCCTAAGTGAAATGGAGTTTAACTCTTAGGGCATGTCTTCATTATGGAGGTAAGTTGACTTAAGTTACGCTAGGTTTAAGTCGACGAAGCTTAGGTCGACGAACCCTGTTGTCTTCACTGCACTGCATTGATGGGAGATGCTCTCCGGTCCACTTCCCTTACTCTTCTCAGAGAGCTGGAGTACTGGGGTCAACCAGAGAGCTCTGCCATCAATTTAGCAGATCTTCACTAGACCTGCTAAATCGATCCCTGCTGCATCAATTGCAGCAGCGTTGATCTCTCCATAATGAAGATCAGCCCTTAGTGACCTTGCTAATGGGATTTTTCTTGACCCGTGACTGTTCACTATCATTGCCATTCATAGTGGCAATTCAGTCATTCGTAATGGGCCATTGGGCCAGGAAAAGAGAGTGAGAATGACTATATAGCCTGAAAGTTAGGGTAGTCTCCTGGAGATGGGAGACTGAAGTTCAAGTCCCTGCTCTATTTAATTATTTATAAAAAGTAGTATAGCTTCAAGAAACAAATTTGACAGAGCCCCCTACCAAAATATCCCACAGCCCAAGGGCAAGGGCTCTCTCCTGCAGTAGGGAAGACTCAAGTTCAAATCCCTTCTCCACAGTATAGAGAGAGGTGAATTGAACCTGGTCTCCCAGGTGAGTGCTCTAAAGAGTATAAGGGAATTGTTATTGCCATCAGCACCTCCTACTTCTCTTCCTCCAGCTGTTTTCTGAAGACTTTGCTTTTGTCAAAATGCCAGAAAGTCAAAACAAAAACATTTAGATTCAAACACTTTTGTTTTGATAATGTAGAAATGTTTCCATTAGTTTCAACTAATTTTTATTTTCAACTTTCTGATTCACCAAAAACATTGGGCAAATGTTTTCAGTTTGACCCAAAACAATTTTTCCCCTGATTTTTCAAAATTGGCAAGGAACCAAAAACTCCCCTATTCACCCGGTTCTAATTGTGAGTGCCTAAAAATGTGCTAAACACTTTATAAAGAAAATTGTGGTCCTTTTTAAAAAACCAAACCCCAACAACAAAAAACAGAAACAAAAATACCCACCCCACACCCCAAAGTCTAAACTCAGACATAGCAACAGAACACAGGCCTTAAAACTAGCTAAGATGTTCCTAAGCATCTGTGCATGTAGGTTTAAGTATAAGATGTTTCTTGTACTACAGTCCAAGAAATATACTTTATTTTATGCCAATAACAATTTCATTGCTTAATTAACTTTGTATTATTCTTCACTGCAGGTTACGTACGCATTTGTTTAATCGTCCTTGCTCCAAACACAGCTATTGTGTCTTCCTTCTGTTACACAACAGTACTGCCAACTACATCTTCAAGATTGTCACAAGTCATAAATTACTGGTGAGCAATAGACTACATAGCACTAAAGCTCTTAAGTACTTTGAAAGGGAGTTCTTCCATCATAGGCTTATTGGACTGTTCCTTTGACAGCGTGGCTGTTAGCAGCTGGAGAATAGAAAGTGTGGATTATTGCTGGCAAGCCTATGATCAGGCATGCCTGACTGTAGCACTGATACATGACAGAAGAGGAATGGCTGTGACACAGCTGCAGATTAACAGATAGTAGTGGTGGTGTATTGAGATGGAGGCAGGGGGTGGGAAAGCTCACGAACTGCCAAGAGTGATTCATTCATGGAGCCTGAAGAACTGTCGATCACACTTTGCTCTTGCCATGTGAGCAAGCCAAAGGCTCCCCGTAAGAAGACCAGCAGCATCCAAACCTTGTTTTCAGAAACCTGTAACTGGCATCACCAATCTGCTATCATTTTTAAAACTCTTCACTCTGAGTGAAGCTATTAAAGATACAGCTCAAATATTGTTTAGATTCCATGAGGGAAGGGAAATATATATATATTAGACATACACAGTGATAGATTCCCTACAACCATATTGTACTGCAGTTCATCATTATTTAGAACCTCAGAAAAGAAAGTTTTATTTGAAGTTCAAATAGTTCTTATTTGATGTAAATCAGATCATCCATCCCTAACTGATATGAGTGTACACTATCACAGTATTTATTACAAAGATATTCCTTATACCATAAGGAGGCTCTCAGGCATACAAACTATGGAGTTAATGTTGTTTTTTCTTTATGAAATTACTGCTTTGCTTAATAAAGATTTTCCCTCTTCTCAATCACTAAATCTTCTCAAGTATAAACCTTTAATTATTTATTTGAAGTACTAAAAAGATTTTTATCCCTTTCAAGCTATACCCTCAACTCTATAGAATTGTTTTTTCTAATTCATAACAATTAAGTAAAGTCATACTCTCCTCACTCAGTTCAACACAGTAGCAACATAAAGGGTTTAATAGCCAATAGGGAAAGTTAGATAAAATACAGTGGAACTTGCTTTTGAGGGGCAAATGCTGCACTATCTAGTCTACCACAATATCAAACCATAGCTCAGATGTAAAAGCTTTTTCTCTCAAGTATAGACACCCTCAAACCCTAAAAGAAGCAAAAGTATCTAAAAATGATAAAAGGAAAAACTTTTCTACAAAATGCATGATTAACCCATGGAAATCTATGCCACAATATATTATTGAGACCAAGAGGTCAGGAGGTTTCAGAAAAGGATTAGACATTTATATGAACAACAAGAACATTCACAATTTAAAACAAAAATTATAAGGGCCATTCACTGTCATGCTTATGGGCATAATCCAACTGTTAAACACCCAATTAGAAAAAAAGTTGGGGCATCAGATACTATGGTGTGATACAAAAATCTAGACAGAATACAGTCCCCTAATGCCCCTACTCTACTTGCGCTACATTGATGACATCTTCATCATCTGGACCCATGGAAAAGAAGCCCTTGAGGGATTCCACCAAGATTTCAACAATTTCCATCCCACCATCATCCTCAGCCTGGACCACACAAGAGATCCACTTCCTGGACACTACGGTACTAATAAGCGATGGTCACATAAACACCACCCTATATCGGAAACCTACTGACCGCTATTCCTACCTACATGCCTCTAGCTTTCATCCAGATCGCACCACATGATCCATTGTCTACAGCCAAGCTCTACGATATAACTGCATTTGCTCCAACCCCTCAAACAGAGACAAACACCTATAAGATCTCTATCATGCATTCTTACAACTACAATACCCACCTGCTGAAGTGAAGAAACAGATTAACAGAGCCAGAAGAGTACCCAGAAGTCACCTACTACAGGACAGGCCCAACAAAGAAAATAACAGAACGCCACTAGCCATCACCTTCAGCCCCCAACTAAAACCTCTCCAACGCATCAGCAAGGATCTACAACCTATCCTGAAGGACGACCCATCACTCTCACAGATCTTGGGAGACAGGCCAGTCCTTGCTTACAGACAGCCCCCCAGTCTGAAGCAAATACTCACCAGCAACCACACACCACACAACAGAACCACTAACCCAGGAACCTATCCTTGCAACAAAGCCTGTTGCCAACTCTGTCCACATATCTATTCGGGGAAACCATCATAGGGCCTAATCACATCAGCCACACTACCAGAGGCTCGTTCATCTGTGCATCTACCAATGTGATATATGCCATCATGTGCAAGCAATGCCCCTCTGCCATGTACATTGGTCAAACTGGACAGTCTCTACGTAAAAGATTAAATGGACACAAATCAGACGTCAAGAATTATAACATTCAAAAACCAGTCAGAGAACACTTCAATCTCTCTGGTCACTCGATTACAGACCTGAGAGTGGCTATCCTTCAACAAAAAAACTTCAAAAACAGACTCCAGTGAGAGACTGCTGAATTGGAATTAATTTGCAAATTGGATACAATTAACTTAGGCTTGAATAGAGACTGGGTTTGGATGAGTCATTATACAAAGTAAAACTATTTCCCCATGGTATTTCTCCCCACCCCCACCTCACCCCCCACTGTTCCTCAGATGTTCTTGTTAACTGCTGGAAATGGCCCACCTTGCTTGTCACCATGAAAGGTTTTCCGCCTCCCCCCCCCCCGCTGGTGATGGCTCATCTTAAGTGATCACTCTCCTTACAGTGTGTATGATAAAACCCATTGTTTCATGTTCTCTGTGTGTGTATATAAATCTCCCCACTGTATTTTCCACTGAATGCATCCGATGAAGTGAGCTGTAGCTCACGAAAGCTTATGCTCAAATAAATTTGTTAGTCTCTAAGGTGCCACAAATACTCCTTTTCTAGACAGAATAGTTATATTCATATGTCATTATTCTGGAGATTGCTGGATGCTACCATTTTGTTTTGGAACATTTCTGGAAAAATGGTCTCTAAAAGAGCCGTGGGAGAAAATAGCACCACTGGGAATGTTGTAGTGGGAGAGTTCATACTGAATTGACCTGCATAGCAGGTTTAACAATCTTTTCCTGGAAGAGCAAGCCATTGAAACCATCTCTCTATCCTCCAATTGGCTACTCTGATTTTCACCAAACCCTTAATATGCATAGTTCAGGTAGCAGGGCTTTCACCAGTTTAGGGGCTATATGCCTATCCACTTATTTGTTCCCTTCTGTACAATACAGCAGAAGCACATCTGACCACTTAAAATGTGTTTCTACCTCAACAAGACATCTTCTTACTCTTCCTAACTACAAGTTCCACAAACTCATCATGGGCTCTGACAGAGATGTTCTTTCCATCTCATGGCAAAAGATGTTCTACAGGCTCAACTTAAGTTCTTTGTGACACCTGTGCAACCCCCACTGCTGGCTAATGAAATTGCACAGGTATCTCTCTGGGAACAATCAGGGAACAATCTAAAGAGAGTGGGGTACCACAGGTGTTTCAACTTCCTGAGGCCCTAATTGGCAACACAGATTCTCTATTTCCAATTATGATGGCACTAGAAAAACAAATCTTTTTTTGCAAACTGAGCAAAGTTGAAATCAGTGACAATGACGACCGAGCCACATCATCGTTTTTACAGGAACTTTTTAGGGTAGAAGTGCACATGACATTTGCTAATGTTCAAACTTCTTGAATGTAATGTATATTATAAACCAACATATTGGTGCTAAGTGACGCTTTTCAGAAAGCCGAGTATTTTCAGCAGTCTCTCTGCCAGAGGTGTTAGGCTGAAGTCCTTCAGTATGTCTGACCCTTAAGCAAACATAGAACTGCACTTATGCAGGATACAGTTCTTAATATAATGTTCCTTTATTCTCTCCAATGCCAATAATTTATATTATGGAGCACTTTAAAGCACCTTTCTGCTCATTCTTTTAGAAATGAACTCTTAATATTAAAAATGGTAGCGTAGTGCAACTGGGAAGTTATGTGTACAACCTAGAAGGTCATTCATTTACACATGCTTTAAAATCTACATGCAACTATCTTGCCAGTTTTGGGAATTCGGAGAAGCAGCACAAAGGCAGGCATTGGATCTGAAACAGAGCCTGCCTGCCTTGCCTGAGATGAAAGTACACTCAAACTGGGAGGGCTGGACCAAGCCTGCATGTGGCTGGAGCCGTTCCTCCTCCCTGACCTCCAACTCCCAGGCATGTGAACTGTGCCTGAATATACCCCATATTTGGGAAGAGCGGAAGGAGTTACTGAGACCACAACCTCATTGGCATGTCTAGCTGACAAAGTGCAGGCCCTGAAGAGCCTACTACATAGCTGGGACATCTGAGCTGAACCTGAGAGGGACAATGTAACCGCAAGAGGTGGGCTAGCTGCAGATTCATAGATTCATAGATACTAAGCTCAGAAGGGACCATTATGATCATCTAGTCCGACCTCCTGCACAACGCAGGCCACAGAATCTCACCCACCCATTCCTGCAAAAAAACTCTCACCTATGTCTGAGCTATTGAAGTCCTCAAATCATGGTTTAAAGACTTCAAAGAGCAGAGAATCCTCCAGCAAGTGACCCGTGCCCCATGCTACAGAGGAAGGCGAAAAACCTCCAGGGCTGGAGCAGCTGCAGAGCTCGTAAGTTGCTCTCTGCCACAGAGGACAGGAGACTCTACTTCGCTTCTCTCAGCTAGAGAGGACTAACTGCTAGCAGCACCTGATAGGTCTCCTCTGTATCAGGAGCCATCAGGAACTCCCTCCAGCTGAAAGGGAGAGCTGTTGGCTTCCAGCAAGGGATTCTAGCCCTTCACATCAACTTGCAAGTTTAGATAAATCCTAAGGGGAGTCTTCAGGCTTTCTCATTAGATTAATCTAGTTCAGTTTTGTTAGTGTTTGTGGCTGCTGGGGTGGTTAATTACTCATTTGTTTGACATGACCCTTTTGCCTGTTCCCTTCTACTTCTTGTAATTAATGTCTACGCTTAATGGGAATATTTGTTGGTTCTTTATTTCCTGTAATTATAAACTGTAATATCCAAAAGGTTGTAGGGGCTGTTAATAGTTTAGGTACCTGGCCACTTGGTGGAGGCACCACGCACAAAGAATCAAGAGCCCACTGCCTCATTAAAAGAGTCACTTAGCCCCTGAGGAGGGAAGAAGGGGGGATAGCGTGGCCATTAACTTACAGTATTTCCATATTGTTTGACTCCCCTCACACTTGTCACATTAGATAATCATTAGAAATATAATTCTAATAGCCTTGTTATATTGCAAATCAAATAGTCCATAGCCCTTTGGCTGAACATGCAACTATTCAATATTTAAAGCTATTTACTATTCTGTTTGCACACATTTCTAAATTGTACTGTTCTTGGAGAACTTCAAGGGAAAAATCTTTTAATAATATGTTCACCTACTGGAAAAGTATGGAACAAATGAGATCAAATACAAAACCCCTAAATGACGTATTCCACAACTTCTTAAATTAAAGGCTTAACTTTCAAATGTGTGTGGTAAACATCACCTTGTATTCAGCAGATATTGGTTGTAGGAAGATTCCAGAAGAAGTTTCCAGCTGCAGAAAGCTGTCTGCAGTGAACACAGGCTACTGGAAACAATTACCCATCCATTACAAGTAATAGTCAGTAAGAAACCACAAACAATGTTGCTTTACATTTAAAATAACACCACATTATTTTAACAAAGGAGGTTTTTTGTTCATGCTTTGAAAAAGAAAACTCTCTAATGTTCTTATGAAACTCTAAGTGAACAAAATGGCCTATTAAAAAACAAAACACAGTTATTAAATGATTAAAAATCCAAAGACAAAGAACAAAATGAAACTGTCACCTTAGTTATTCAGCTAATTTACGGATCCTTGTAAAAGCTAATGAAATATGTGAAGATAAAAAGTGACCAGGAAGGAGGTTTTAGCCTGGGCCTTTGAGCACCATAACTCTCCATAATGCATGTTATAAATTGAGAGACAGAAAAGAAGCCTCCACTTACTTCTGGCTAAGAGACCTGAACTTAGTTCCATTGATTTCAGTGGTAGCCTAAGCTTGAGCCCCACCACTCCAAAGCCCACCACCAAAGCCAAAGCCCAAGAGCTTCCACCCTGGGTGGCAGGGCTCGAGTTACAGGCCCCCTGCCTGGGGCTGAAGCCCTTGGGCTTTGGCTTTGGCCCACCTGCCCAGGCCAGTGGGGCTCAGGCTTTGGCTTTGATCCTCCTCTCCACCCCCACCAGGGAAGCAGAGCTTGGGCAGGCTCAGGCTTCAATTCCCCCTCCTGGGGTCATGTCATAATTTTCATTCTCAGAAGTGCAATGAAGGTTGAGAACCCCTGAAGCCTCAGCAGGTTGCAGCACTGGTTCCTCCCTTGGCATCTCTGGCACATTTCCTGTGCACTGACTATCAATCTTTTACCACTGCTCAGACAAGCTTTCTGGTGCAAATTATTTCTTCCTTCAACTTGTGTTCCTCCCTCCAAATTCGATGCAGGTTGCTAGAGACCCCCTGACACAATTTGGATCAAAGGTGTACTATCTCCTCCATTCATTCCTTCTGTGAGGAAAACTTAGGGCAGTCAATGCACAAGAATCAGGAATTCTGATTTAACAGGTTTCTGAAACTTTGTTTCTCCAAAAGAAAAACTTCCAGCATGATATCCTCTACTGTACAGAGGATATACTGAGCAGTAAGGAGGCAGCTTTTCAGAAATATTGCAAGAACATAAGTGATGCTGTTATTGGAAATTGGTTTTACTCCAAGCCCTGTTTTAACCCCTTAGTGCAGTAAATTTTGTAACAGACAACATAACAAACAAATTAAGAAAACCCATGCTTTCCCTATACTAGCTTTCTATGGTATATTAGCTGATGCTGTACCTGTGGGAGAAAATTTTGTATAGTGAATATCTGTACTTACATTCCTGAGAAGGATAATTGTTTGTAAATGAACAGGGTAAGAAGCATTTGCCAGCCATATAAACTGTGAAACACATTTGAAACAAAAGTGCTTAATTAAAATTCTGAGCCTTTTGCTGGAAGCTGCCATCTTGCTAAACATACTGTGACACGAACCATTATGGGAGACCTTTGTAGGACTTCAAGCAGCTTTCATCTTGGCTTACCATCATAAAGAAAAAAATTACTATGTAAATATTTAAAGGGAAAGACTGTTGCCAACTTCACCCAACCCCCAACAAAACCCCCAGTTATGAATCTGTGTAGGGACCAGGCACTTCTGCAGCTGTTGTGGTCCCTATTGAGATAATTCAATTCTAACACTGCTGCTTGCCACGATCCTGCCTTCCCCAGCCTCCACACTGAGCAGAGCAGGACAGGCACAAAGGGAACACACACTGCAAAACATGCTAATGCACACAAAACCCACAGGTGCACATGTATTGGACACTGCATCCAAATCAGGTGTATGGACTTTTGAAAGTTTGACCCAAAGTGTTAATGGATGGTAAAAACGTCTTCTAAAGAGGTGAAGTCTTGTACAAAATCAGTTTCTATTTTTAAAAATATGCATTCATTTTACTATGCCATTTTTGTTGCATGACGTCATTGAATATTACAAAAGGTGATTGAAAAACTTTGCATTATTTAATACACAGGAACAATAGATCACCCAAAGTCACACAAAGTAAAGTTTCAGAGGCATATGTTGCTGGCTTTAAATGGTTGAAAATAATGTGGCCTAGCTATAGAAACCTCTCTTTTACTTGTGGTTATGGGTAAAATACCAAACATTTATGATTCTATAATGCATGGTAGGGTATATCCTATGCTTCTATATTTTATGCATATGCTCTGTTAAGCCCATCTGTCCCACAGTAGTTGCAGTCTGGCACCAGCAGAATTATCTCCGAAAAGAATATAAATTCCATAACACAGCTGCAAACTCAAAGGCACACGATTACTGTCAGACATAATGACAAAAGCTCATTTTTTACATTTCTAATTTCTGCTTTGGTAGTTCTTACCTTTCATTTTTGTGGCTTTAAGAATGGGACCATTTCTATGTCATCACAAACCTTTATAGGTTATGGTTTGGGGAGGAGAGAAGTTTGTTGACAAGATTCTTCAAACTTTTCTTCCAGTGCACCTCACTCCTGGCTTATAACAATGCCCCTGCTCCTCTGGGGCCCAATCCAGAGCCATCAAAGCCAATGGGAGCCTTTCCCATGACTGGATCAGGCCCTTCAAAGTTCCAAATTGCGTGATAACTTTGTGGCCCATACACAGATCCACTATGAGTGCTGTAGAATGAGACCAAACTACTTTTTGCTTGTGAGCTTAAGTTGGATTTTGAACCCAAGTCTACAAACGTTAAAGGCTAGTTGCATTAGCCTGCTACCCCACTACATCTCTTCTGTTTATCCTCACATCTCTTTTGTTTTAGAATCTAATAAGCAGTCTAGTCTGTCATCTATCTTCACTATGAAAGAAGCTGGTGCTTCAGATAGCATTTAGTGACTCATGTTCCATTAAGCTATGAATGGAACCACAACTGCTTGGAATTGTTTACAGCTGTTGTCTGGTCCAATCCTAAAACTTATATTTGTGTTACTCCTTAAATTAAGTTCTCTTATGAAAAATTTGCATCATTGTATTATGAATAGACATTTTCCTTCTATAGCTTATATATTCAATTATATTAAAACACAGATGCCAGTGTTCAAATAATATGCTAGGATGATCTATTAAAGTCATGGGAAATATTATATCCTAGAGACTTGACATTTTGTGATTTGACAGTCCACAAGAATATTTTCCTCAAACTCTGGGTGCATGATTCACTAAAATGCACATGAATGTACTCTCATGCCAATAGCGCCTACAATGTTTGAGTAGTTTACTCTAGAGCTTTGGGTTTCACAGTTCATACTATATGTTATTTTTGAATACACAGTTTCATGTTTTGGTCCTGATGATCTAAAGGGAAAATATTTAATTTTCCCACATTGATGATAACTTGCATTTTTATCCAAGGATCTCCAAAGGGCTTTTTAACTATTCATCAATTTAAATAAATAATTTAAGGATAGACAAATAAGTTCAGAAAACAAATAAGAACCAACTCAAATCTTCACTCATCTCTAGAACTGAAATTAATTTTTCTTTCCAAAGTTTTAAAACATTTGGTAGAACTCCATATCCACTCCTCCCTTGCTGAAGGAGATAGAGGATGTCCAAACACTCTGGCACTCACTCCTACCTGCTGTGGAAGGTCTTTTTTGGAGGAAGTTCCAGAAGCTTGTTACCATCACAGATAAGCATGTAAGGTGCTCAGACAGTGAAAAGGGAACAGAAACTTCTTCTAAATACCTTACTGGGATATATCCAGTGTGAGGGAGACTACAGGAGGTGTAAAGCCAGCAAATCTGGTTCCTTTCACCTCTCTCCAATAAATCCCAGTGCAGGGGCCTTTTAGAAGTAGGAGGCAAGAGTGACTGGAGCAGGATGGGCTCTTTATACCCTCACCTAGATTATGATCCCTAGGGGACCATACCTAAGTGGCACAAGCTGCTCTAAACTGTGCTGTGGTTGGATCAGATAATCCCTGACAGTTCCAACCCTATCTTGCTCTGCTGTGTGAGACAAAAGCTGGAGCAAAAGAGAATCTGCTTTGTTTACCTATCTTCTCCCTTGAATCGTGAGGATTCAAGTTAAAAGCCCAGATCCTGTAAACTGATCCATGCCAACATTTCTAAAACTATTTAACTGCTGAGCTAAAAAAAAACCCACCTGCCTAATAATTCTAGTTATTATGACTCAGTCTCAACACAAATAATGCTAGCAAATTTCAATATGCATATACATGTATATATTGTGATGGGGCAAGGCCAGATGGCTATAGAAAAGTAGTGGGAAATAGATATATTAGCTCCAGGCTAATCCCTGGTACCAAATCCCTGGTACCAGGATAAGTTAAATGGCAGCTGCTCCAGGTCAGTTAAAACACTTGGGACCAATTAAGAACTTTCCAGAAGGCAGGGAGAATGCTAGGTTGATTGGGACACCTGAAGCCAATCAGGGACTGGCTGAAACTAGTTAAAAACTTCCTAGTTAGTCAGGTGGGTGGGGATGGTAGGAGTTGTGCTGTTGGAGAGACTGAGCAGTACATACCATATCAGGCACAAGGAAGGAGGCCCTGAGGTAAGGGTGAAGTGGAGCTTGAGGAAGTGGGGGCTGCTGTGGGGAAGTAGCCCAGGGAATTGTATGTGTCATGTTTCTAAAAGGTCAGCTACCATAGCTGATACTATTAGGGTCCCTGGGCTGGAGCCTGGAGTAGAGGGTGGGCCTTTACCCCTCCTGATTAATCACTGAGACTGGGAGACAACAGAGACTGTGTGAGGGAGGGTTCCTTCTCCTCACTTCCCTTGCTGGCTTATGATGAAAATGGCTTAGTAGATTGTGACCCTTATCCCTAGAGAGAGAAGGGTTATGTAGAAGGTCACAGTGAGCCTCTGAGGCTAGCAAAATCTGCCAGGAAATATGGGACCCATGGAGACAAGGACAGAGCTTTGTCACAATATACATTTGTGATTGTCAATAGAAGTGTCTGTTTAGTTTGGAATTTTAAATAACTGGAAATAACAGATAAATGTTTGGAAAAAAAGAAATAAATATGAATCCTTCTGTATGATGATTTCAGTAGGCTAATAATTCAATGCATATATGCATCTTAAGTTACCTACAAATTACATTTCTCTGTGATTGAATTAAAACTTTAGATTCAAACAGCCTCAAAGCATTCAGAATCTAGATTTGAATCTTTGGTTCATGCCCATCTCTAATGTCAGCAAAGAGGAAGTTATGTAGGCAGATTTATATAAAGAAAATGCCACTCCTCCCTTCTAGTACAACTATGACATTTTATTAACATTCCTCTAAAGGCAGATAATGTATTATCCTGCAAAATGATAGTGCACTATTAAAAATATATATATTTGATGATTATATATGTTAAAATTACCATACAAAGTGAAAAGAGCTCCTGCTATCCTCAGTTGAACCCAGAAGATTGTTCAGGGAATGAAAGATGACATACATATGCTTAATAAAGGAAAGCCAGCTGCAAACATTGATTCATTTTTCTCCCAAGCAGTTGACTATAAAAGCAGATACATTTTACAATATACTTGAGATTTTTTTTAAACAAAAGACATTTGTTTCTATATGTGAATACAATGCTGGACTATGGTACAGTAAGCAAACCAAAATTGCTAGGCCTAGAGAGTGCCTATCCCACCATTGATTAGTGTCTGGAAACAGTCTCATAAATTGCTGATACAGACAAGTAAGCAAATTGCACTTTAGTTTGCACAAGCACAGCTCAGTGATTCTAAATCAGTGTTTAAACAGTTTGCATTGCTCACTAGCTATATGTTCTGTACACCTACCACAGTCTGACTAACTGGCAAGACAACAAATCAAAATACAATATGTCTATTATCAATAGGTCATGTCTAACTAACAAATTAAAAAAAAGGAGTACTTGTGGCACCTTAGAGACTAACAAATTTATTAGAGCATAAACTTTCGTAAGCTACAGCTCACTTCATCGGATGCATTTGGTGGAAAAAACAGAGGAGAGATTTATATACACACACAGAGAACATGAAACAATGGGTTTATCATACACACTGTAAGGAGAGTGATCACTTAAGAGAAGCCATCACCAGCAGCAGGGGGGGGAAAGGAGGAAAACCTTTCATGGTGACAAGCAAGGTAGGCTAATTCCAGCAGTTAACAAGAATATCAGAGGAACAGTGGGGGGTGGGGTGGGAGGGAGAAATACCATGGGGAAATAGTTTTACTTTGTGTAATGACTCATCCATTCCCAGTCTCTATTCAAGCCTAAGTTAATTGTATCCAGTTTGCAAATTAATTCCAATTCAGCAGTCTCTCGTTGGAGTCTGTTTTTGAAGCTTTTTTGTTGAAGTATAGCCACTCTTAGGTCTGTGATCGAGTGACCAGAGAGATTGAAGTGTTCTCCAACTGGTTTTTAAACGTTATAATTCTTGACGTCTGATTTGTGTCCATTCATTCTTTTATGTAGAGACTGTCCAGTTTGGCCAATGTACATGGCAGAGGGGCATTGCTGGCACATGATGGCATATATCACATTGGTAGATGCGCAGGTGAACGAGCCTCTGATAGTGTGGCTGATGTGATTAGGCCCTATGATGGTATCCCCTGAATAGATATGTGGACAGAGTTGGCAACGGGCTTTGTTGCAAGGATAGGTTCCTGGGTTGGTGGTTCTGTTGTGTGGTGTGTGGTTGCTGGTGAGTATTTGCTTCAGATTGGGGGGCTGTCTGTAAGCAAGGACTGGCCTGTCTCCCAAGATCTGTGAGAGTGATGGCTCGTCCTTCAGGATAGGTTGTAGATCCTTGATGATGCGTTGGAGAGGTTTTAGTTGGGGGCTGAAGGTGATGGCTAGTGGCCAATGCCTGAGATGATGGGGCATCCAGGATTTCCAGGTTTATGGATCTTGGCTAGCAGATAGAATACCCCAGGTCGGGGCTCCAAGGGTGTGTCTGGAAACTCCCTGAAAAAGCACAAGAACAAATCCGCACAGACACACCCCTGGAGCCCCGACCTGGGGTATTCTATCTGCTACCCAAGATCCATAAACCTGGAAATCCTGGACGCCCCATCATCTCAGGCATTGGCACCCTGACAGCAGGATTGTCTGGCTATGTAGACTCCCTCCTCAGGCCCTTCGTTACCAGCACTCCCAGCTATCTTCGAGACACCATCGATTTCCTGAGGAAACTACAGTCCATTGGTGATCTTCCTAAAAACACCATCCTAGCCACTATGGATGTAGAAGCCCTCTACACCAACATTCCACACAAAGATGGACTACAAGCCGTCAGGAACAGTATCCCCGATACTGTCACGGCTAACCTGGTGGCTGAACTTTGTGACTTTGTCCTGACCCACAACTATTTCACATTTGGTGACAATGTATACCTTGAAATCAGCGGCACTGCAATGGGTACTCGCATGGCCCCACAATATGCCAACATTTTTATGGCTGACTTAGAACAACGCTTCCTCAGCTCTCGTCCCCTAATGCCCCTACTCTACTTGCGCTACATTGATGACATCTTCATCATCTGGACCCATGGAAAAGAAGCTCTTGAGGAATTCCACCATGATTTCAACAATTTCCATCCCACCATCAACCTCAGCCTGGACCAGTCCACACAAGAGATCCACTTCCTGGACACTACGGTGCTAATAAGCGATGGTCACATAAACACCACCCTATATCGGAAACCTACTGACCGCTATTCCTACCTACATGCCTCTAGCTTTCATCCAGATCATACCACATGATCCATTGTCTACAGCCAAGCGCTACGATATAAACGCATTTGCTCCAACCCCTCAAACAGAGACAAACACCTATAAGATCTCTATCATGCATTCCTACAACTACAATACCCACCTGCTGAAGTGAAGAAACAGATTGACAGAGCCAGAAGAGTACCCAGAAGTCACCTACTACAGGACAGGCCCAACAAAGAAAACAACAGATGGCCACTAGCCATCACCTTCAGCCCCCAACTAAAACCTCTCCAACGCATCATCAAGGATCTACAACCTATCCTGAAGGACGAGCCATCACTCTCACAGATCTTGGGAGACAGACCAGTCCTTGCTTACAGACAGCCCCCCAATCTGAAGCAAATACTCACCAGCAACCACACACCACACAACAGAACCACTAACCCAGGAACCTATCCTTGCAACAAAGCCCGTTGCCAACTCTGTCCACATATCTATTCAGGGGATACCATCATAGGGCCTAATCACATCAGCCACACTATCAGAGGCTCGTTCACCTGCGCATCTACCAATGTGATATATGCCATCATGTGCCAGCAATGCCCCTCTGCCATGTACATTGGCCAAACTGGACAGTCTCTACGTAAAAGAATGAATGGACACAAATCAGACGTCAAGAATTATAACATTCAAAAACCAGTTGAGAACACTTCAATCTCTCTGGTCATTCGATCACAGACCTAAGAGTGGCTATACTTCAACAAAAAAGCTTCAAAAACAGACTCCAACGAGAGACTGCTGAATTGGAATTAATTTGCAAACTGGATACAATTAACTTAGGCTTGAATAGAAACTGGGAATGGATGAGTCATTACACAAAGTAAAACTATTTCCCCATGGTATTTCTCCCTCCCACCCCACCCCCCACTGTTCCTCTGATATTCTTGTTAACTGCTGGAATTAGCCTACCTTGCTTGTCACCATGAAAGGTTTTCCTCCTTTTCCCCCCCCCTCCTGCTGGTGATGGCTTCTCTTAAGTGATCACTCTCCTTACAGTGTGTATGATAAACCCATTGTTTCATGTTCTCTGTGTGTGTATATAAATCTCTCCTCTGTTTTTTCCACCAAATGCATCCGATGAAGTGAGCTGTAGCTCACGAAAGCTTATGCTCTAATAAATTTGTTAGTCTCTAAGGTGCCACAAGTACTCCTTTTCTTTTAACAAATTAAAAACACTCTCAGTTTATTGAATATATTTTAAAGTTATTTCTTGTAGTAAAACTCCATATATTTTAGGTTTCAGAGTAGCAGCCGTGATACTCTTTATCTGCAAAAAGAAAAGGAGTACTTGTGGCACCTTAGAGACTAACAAATTTATTTGAGTATAAACTTTCGTGAGCTACAGCTCACTTCATCGAATGCATCCGATGAAGTGAGTTGTAGCTCACGAAAGCTTATGCTCAAATAAATTTGTCAGTCTCTAAGGTGCCACAAGTACTCCTTTTCTTTTTGCATATATTTTAATTATCAGTTTTGTAATGTATTGAGTATGTTGTTATATGGTACTGGTACCAGATTCCTGGTAAAACACCCAATGTAGCTAGCTGACTGTTTTGCAGGAGGGATACAATGTATTATTTCTCTTCTGTACATCAGAGCAGCATTTCCTGTCAGGTTATTACTGTAAGCTTCCTTGATTAAATGATTATTGCGAGAATGTCATAAGTGAGATCTCCTTACCCTTAACTCATTGACTGAGTATTGACTCAGATTCTCTGCTCTGCTCAACTCTTTGCACTGCTCAGGTGGCAAACAAGGATTACAAGCTTGCTAGAAGACCCTTCTGGAGATTCCCCCAGTGTCGGGGAGTTTCTCAGGGAGTATAGAGTCTGCTCCTACAACATCAACCCAATAGCCCTTGCATATTAGGTATGGGAGAGCATGTTGGGGACAGGAACAGGGGAGTTGCTGGATTACAATGCACTCTGGCAAAGCCCAGCTTGTGGGTGGTACCCTGGGGACCACAACCGTTGCTGCATGCTAGAGCAGCCTGTGTGAGCTGGCTGGATGGAGAGTTCAAATTCAAATAGCTATTTTTTCCAGGTATTTGTGGAAATTAATATTGGGTCTGTCACAAATGTGTATTGAGAAGTAGCACAAAGGAGTAATGTTTTCTTCCTGTCACACCTCACTGATGTCAGGGAACATATTATGCACTGTTTACAAGGCATGAAGAGAAATTCACATCTCTACCACATTGCCCTGACTAAGGGGACATATTCCTTTTTTGACTGATAAAAATGGAAAGGTACAGAAAATAAGAATGTCCATACTGGGTGAGACCAATGGTCCATCTAACCCAGTATCCTGTCTGACAGTGGCAAGTGTCAGATACTTCAGAAGGAATGAACAGAGTAGGGCAATTTAAAGTGATCCATCCCCTGTTGTCCAGTCCCAGCTTCTAGCAGTTGGCATTTTAGGGACACCAGGAGCATAGGATTGCATCCCTGACCATCATGGCTAATAGCCATTGATGGACCTGTCCTCCAGGAATTTACGAATTTTTTCAACCAGTTATAATTTTGGCCTTAACAACATCCCATGGCAACGTGTTCCACAAGCTGACTGTGCACTGTATGAAGTACTTCCTTATATTTGTTTTAAAGCTGTTGCCTATTAATTTCAACAGGTGACCCCTAGTTCTTGTGTTACGTGAAGGGGTAGATAATACTTCCCTATTCACTTTCTCCACACCAGTCATGATTTTATTAATCTCTACCATACTCCCCCTCAGACATCTTTTCTAAGATGAGCTTTCCCAGTCTTTTTAATATCTCCTAGTATGGAAACTGTTTCATATCCCTAATCATTGTTGTTGCCCTTTTCTATATCTTTTCCAGTTCTAATATACATTTTTGGGGGACAACCAGAACTGCGCACTGTACTCAAAGTTTGGGTGTACATTGGATTTATTTAGCGGCATTCTGATATTTTTTGTTTTATTATCTATCCCTGTCCTAATGGTTCCTAACATTGTTAATATTATTTGGCTGCTGCTGCACATCGAGCAGATGTTTTCAGAGAACTATCTAAAATGACTCCAAGGTTTGTTTCTTGTATGTGTGGCTGGAATTGTTTTTTCTAATGTACATTACTTCGCACTTATCACCACCGAATTTCATCTGCCATGTTGTTGTGCAATCACTCAGTTTAGTGAAAACCGTTTAACTTTTCCAGTATGCATGGACTTAATTATCTCAAATATGATCAAGATACAAAAGGAAAACTTAGACAAAGTCATTGTGGAGAAACTAAATGAATTCTTTGATTCAGTCTTTGCTGAGGATGTTGGGGAGATTCCCAAACCTGAGCCATCTTTTGTAGGTGACAAATCTGAGGAATTGTCACAGAGTGAAGTGTCATGAGAGGAGGTTTTGGACTTAATTGAGAAACTTAACAGTAACAAGTCACCGGGACCAGATGGCATTCACCCAAGAGTTCTGAAAACTCAAATGTGAAATTGCGGAACTATTAACTATGGTTTGTAACCTGTCCTTTAAATCAGCTACTGTACCCAATGACTGGAAGATAGCTAATGTAACACCAATATTTAAGAAGGGCTCTAGAGGTGATCCTGGCAATTACAGACCGGTAAGTCTAACGTCAGTACTGGGCAAATTAGTTGAAACAATAGTAAAGAATAAAATTGTCAGACACATAGAAGAACATAAATTGTTGCACAAAAGTCAGCATGGTTTCTGTAAAGGAAGATCATGTCTTACTAATGTATTAGGGTTCTTTGAGGGGGTCAACAAACATATGGACAAGGGGGATCCAGTGGATATAGTGTACTTAGATTTCCAGAAAGCCTTTGACAAAGTCCCTTACCAAAGGCTCTGACGTAAATTAAGTTGTCATGGGATAAGAGGGAAGATCCTTTCATGGATTGGTAACTAGTTAAAAGACAGGGAACAAAGGGTAGGAATAAATGGTAAATTTTCAGAATGGAGAGGGGTAACTAGTGGTGTTCCCCAAGGGTCAGTGCTAGGACCAATCCTATTCAACTTATTCATATGATCTGGAGAAAGGAGTAAACAGTGAGGTGGCAAAGTTTGCAGATAATACTAAACTGCTCAAGATAGTTAAGACCAAAGCAGACTGTGAAGAACTTCAAAAAGATCTCACAAAACTAAGTGATTGGGCAACAAAATGGCAAATTTAATGTGGATAAATGTAAAGTACATTGGAAAAAATAACCCCAACTATACATACAATATGATGGGGGGCTAATTTAGCTATAACTAATCAGGAGAAAGATCTTGGAGTCATCGTGGACAGTTCTCTGAAGACATCCACATGGTGTGAAGTGGCAGTCAAAAAAGCAAATAGGATGTTAAGAATCATTAAAAAATGGATAGAGAATAAGATGAAGACTATCTTATTGCCCTTATATAAATCTATGGTACACCCACATCTTGAATAGCGCATACAGATGTGGTCCCCTCATCTCAAAAAAGATATACTGGCATTAGAAAAGGTTCAGAAAAGAGCAACTAAAATGATTAGGGATTTGGAATGGGTCCCATATGAGGAGAGATTAAAGAGACTAGGACTTTTCAGTTTGGAAAAGAAGAGACTAAGAGGGATATGATAGAGGTATATAAAATCATTAGTGGTGTAGAGAAAGTGAATTAGGAAAAGTTATTTACTTGTTCCCATAATATAAGAACTAGGGGCCACCAAATGAAATTAATGCGTAGCAGGTTTAAAACAAATAAAAGGAAGTTCTTCACTCAGCGCACAGTCAACCTGTGGAACTCCTTTCCTGAGGAGGTTGTGAAGGCTAGGACTATAACAGGGTTAAAATGAGAACTGGATAAATTTATAGCGGTTATGTCCATTAATGGTTATTAGCCAGAATGGGTAAGTAATGGTGTCCCTAGCCTCTGTTAATCAGAGGGTGGAGATGGATGGCAGGAGAGAGATCACTTGATCATTACCTGTTAGGTTCACTCCCTCTGGGGCACCTGGCATTGGCCACTGTCAGTAGACAGGATGCTGGGCTGGATGGACCTTTGGTCTGACCCAGTATGGCCGTTCTTATGAGTAATTTTGTATGATCTGCAAGTTTTCCCATTTCACTTTTTACCCCCTTTTCCTGATCATTTATGAATATGTTGAACAGCACTGGTCCCAGTACAGATCCTTGGGGGACCCCACTATTTACTTCTCATTCCTACCCTTCATTTCCTATCTTTTAAACAGTTATTGATCCATGAGGAGACTTTTTGTCTTATCCCATGACTGCTTACTTTGATTAAGAGCCTTTGATGTGGGTGTGGCATTCCCCTGGTGTTATCTGGACTGGTGATCTGTTAGGTCACTTCAGTCCTTGCCTCTGGGAGCTAGCCCTACCCTGCTCTGCTGTGAGAACCCCCACTCCTGGCCTCTGGCATGTAAGCTGCTTGGATTGTGCAACTGAATGACACTAACCAATATCTCCTGTCCCAGATACAACCCTAGGAACCTCCATCTTGCAGTGTCCAGTTATGCCCACTGGATGCTGCAAGCTTATATGAGTTTGTCAATTTAACAAAGAAATTGATACGTGTCAGGCTTGTTATCTCAAGGGGAGTCTCTGACACACTTCAAACCAAACGCACTGCTTCAGGTTAATTTATTAACTACAAAAGATAAAATTTAAGTAATAAGTCAAAGCACAACAGGTCAGATTTAGTCAAATGAAATAAAAGCAAAATGCATTCTAAGCTGATCTTAACACTTTCAGTGCCCTTACAAACTTAGATGCTTCTCAGCACAGTCTGGCTGGTTGCCCTTCAGCCAGGCTCTCCCTTTTCATCAGTGCTTCAGTTGCTTTGTGGCTATATCTGTAGATGTAGGTAGAAGAGAGAGCCAGTGTGGCAAACGTCTCTCCCTTTTATCATGTCCTTTCTTCCCTCTTGGCTTTTCCCCTCCCCTTCAGGGTCATGTGAGCATTACCTCATCGTAGTCCCTGACTGACTAAGGGAAGGGGGGGGTGACTCACTGGAGAGTCCAACAGATGCTTTGTTGCTGCCTTTGTTCCTGTGAGGTTGGGCTGGGTTTGTCCCATACATGCCCTGATGAGGTATGAACTGCCCCTCTGTTCCTAAAAAGTTTTGCCTAGGCTTCTTTTAAGCCATGAGGACACATTTTTAGCCTCATAACTATATATATGAAATTACAACCTATAACATAACATTACTATAACAATGCTCAGTGCATCATGAGCCCTCCGAAGACACCCGACATGACAAACTTTGCACTGGATACCACACAATCATATTATAAGGATTAACATGGGGGTGCAGGGTATACCCCTGAGATACAGAGTGTCACAGTGGGACCTTGTTAAAGACTTTTTGAAAGTCCAAGTACACTATCAACAGGATCGCCCAGGTCTACATGCATGTTGACCCCCCTCAACAAATTATAATAGATTTGTGAGGTATGATTTCCCTTTACAAAAGCCATATTGACTCTCCCCCCAACATATTGTGTTCATGTATGTGTCTGATAATTCTGTTTTTACTATAGTTTCAACTAAGTTGCCTGGTAGTGAAATTAGGCTTACTTGCCTGTGATTGCCAGGATCACTATTGGAGCCTTTTACAAAAATAGGCATTACATTAGCTGTCCTCCAGTCACCTGGTGCAGAAGTTGATTTTAAGTGATAGGTTACATACCACAGTTATTATTTCTTCAATTTCTTATTTGACTTCCTTCAGAATTCTTGGGTGAATACTATCTGGTCTTTGTGATTTATTACTGTTTCATTTATCTATTTGTACCAAAACTTCCTATATTTGACACCTCAATCTGGGACAGTTCCTCAATTTGTCACATAAAAAGAATAGCTCCAGTGTGGAGATCACCCCCACATTCTCTACAGTGAAGACGAACACAAAGAATTATTTTAGCTTCTCCTCAGCTGTCTTGTCTCCCTTGAGTGGCCAGTGGCCCCACTGACTGTTTGGCAGGCTTTCTGCTTCTGATGTACTTTAAAAAATTGTTAGTCTTGTGCCAGTTGTTCTTCAAATTCATTCTTGTCCTGACTTATACTTTTACATTCGATTTACCAGATATTATGCTCCTTTCTATTTCTTCAGTAGGATTTGACTCCCAATTTCTAAAGGATGTCTTTCTGCCTCCAACCACCTCTCTTAATCTGCTGTTTAGCCATGGTGGCATTTTGGGGGTTCTCTTACTGTTTTTTTGGGGGGGGAAGAAGGGGTAAAAAATTTAGTTTGAACCTCTATTATGATATTAAATAGTCTCCATGCAGTTTGCAGGCATTTCACCCTTGTGACTGTTCTTTTGAATTTATATTTAACTAGATTCCTCATTCTTGGGAAGTTCCCCTTCTTGAAGTGAAATCCTGTTAAAGGGTAATGGGTTTCTTTGGCATTTTTCCTTGTACAGAATGTTAAATTTAATTACATTACAGTTGCTATTACCGAGCAGTTAAGCAATATTCACCTCGTGGATCAAATCCTGTGCTCCACTGAGGACTATATCAAGACTTACTTCTCCCCTTATGGGTTCCAGGACTAGTTGCTCCAAGAAGTCATAATTTATGGTGTCCATAAATTTTATCTCTGCATCCCTTCTTGAAGTGACATATACCCAGTCAATATAAGGATAGTTAAAATTCCCCATTATTATTGCAACTTCTGCTTTTGTAGCCTCTCTAATCTCCCTGAATATTTCACTGTCACCGTCACCAACCTGGTCTGGTGGTCAGTAGTTCCAGGTAATTCTAAACCTCCTGTCTTCCTTTTCCGTCAACTGAACTACTTCACTCACAGGAAAAAAAAAGAGATGTATGTACAAGTTTAAACAAATTGTTTTACAGTGGCACCTAACACAGGAATTTTAATAATATTTAGTAATATTTAGATTTAAATAAAAATGTACTTGGAAGTGCATACAAAGTTAGGGGAAAACCCACACAAATTACACTGCAAAATTACTCATTGTTAATTAAAGGACATATTAACATTTACTCTATCCTCAATCATCCCCAGCCTCACCCTCCAACAAAGAGTCAAAAAATTCCCTAGATCACTTCCTGCATAAATAATTAAGGACCTGACATAATCTAATGCTCAAATTTTCAAATTGGTGTGCCTAAATGCCAGCAAGACCCATATGGAGCCATGGGTTTCTATCACTATTACCACTGTCTCCTTGCCCATTCCTCCTCTTTTCATCTGTTATACCAACTTAATCTGTTTTAAATTAGGTGTAATCCTGAAAACACTTATGCATGTGAGTCTTTCTGCACATGAACTATATGACAATAGTACTTTGTCCTGTGCTGTTGTAGAGAAAGCAAATTCCAGTATGGAGCTAAGTATGTTAACATGCCATGGAATCTATTACCTCATGTGCCAAAATGGTATCCAGGTGCCATGATTTCCAAAAGTCTTAGACAAGTGAAACGCACACACAAAAACAGCTGACCAATAGACCAATTTATTTATCTAATTGGATCAGGAAGTCAGCATTATAGTAAATCGGTGTTGAAAACCCCTGTTTTGTATTAGGCTCAGCAACCTATCTGGACTAGGAATTTATCTTAGGTTGGATCTTTTAACCAGTGTTTGGCTATAATATCTGCACATCTTTCAGAAAGTCAGTGCTGCACCTTCTGCACAGACTGAGCAGTACTGCTAATTTTCCTGCATCTTGAAGTATATTACCTTCCCAGATCCCCCCCCCAGTTGTTACTGTAAATGTGAGCAGATCAATCCATTTTCCTGAGTTGTCTGCCTGTAGATAAATTTTCTGTTACTTGGTTACAGAGCAGCATTTCCCAAACATGTGAAAGCTGAGCCCTGCTTCAGTTAAATGAAACCAATCATTTCCCTTTCAATTCCAGCTAGTGTTGTTGAAGGCCAACCCAACATGAGCAGTGACTCAGCAAATATTCTGTAAATCATAATATGACATTTCCTCTTTTCTTTAATGCTATGGTGGGCAGTAAAGAAATTAACAATACTGACATTTAAAGCATCACCATTATCATCTGAGTACCTGTTCAGATGAATGGGGTAGTTCATAACTCACAGCTATTGTTTCAGGCTCTCTGCAAATCAAGACAGACATTGCATCAGTTAGACTTGGGTCACAGTTGAAAAGTTTGCTTCACAACTGTAACACTTAGCAACTTCCTTTTTGGGTTAAAATGAAAGACAAAACTCTGGAGAACAAATAAGAGGTCTGTCTGCATTTCACCCCACTCTATCACCCTTACAGTTAGTCTTTCATGCCTCCCTGGTGTATGGGGTGTCCCACTCTTCTACAGTACAGTAGGCAGAGGTGTCCGGCCCCAGCCAGCTCTTCACATTGTGATGGCTCTCCAACAACACAATGTTTGCATATTGGGGCCTGATTCAAATCCCAAGGGAGTCAGTGGAATCTTTCAATAGGCTTTGGATGTGGTCCATGATGATTACCCACCAACTGCCCCTTCTCCTGCCCATGCTCCCTAAATCATAACATACAAAAGAAACAATTCATAAGGCTGAAGATTCAAAAACCTGGAGGTTTTATGCAAATATCTGTATGCCCTAATTTACATATTTGCCTGGCTGGGTGACTACCCTTGGCTGGGTGCCTAGCTGTAGTTGCTGTTTGCTCTTTGGCTGAAATGAAGTTGCTGGGTTGTCCCTGCCCATTCTACAATATTTGGTTTTGCCCACTGATCACAGGTCCCAGTGAACAGGAAGAGATGGATACAGCATGACCCAGAGTTGCTACAACTCCAAGTTTGTGGCCACGGGCAGTTTATGGGACTATATTTCAAGCAACAGCTCTGTGATTAGAGTCCAGAGATTCCACCTAAATCAGCTCTAGCTGTAGAAAGGCAGCCTAGAGTGTCACCAGGAGCCTCCTGGCCACATAAGGAGCCGTAACAGGCATATATATATTTTTTTAATTTACTGTGGCACTGGAAACAGGCTCATAGAATGGCTAACGGATTCCATCTCAGGTTTGCTCCAGTGAGCAGGGCTCATGAGGGATAACATTTTAAAATGTATTACAGTCTCCTGCAGCAGTGAGCTGGACAGGTCTCTCCACAGGTCTCTTATGAAGAAAGCTGCCATTTAGACTGTGTATTTCTGAATCTTGTAACCAGGTAAGCGGAGTGTGAAACAGTCTAGTTATAAAAACACATGTGGAATGGACGGGGGGCTTTAGACTCAGAATTTCTAAAGCAAATGTGTTCAGAGTACCATAATGTTCTGTCAAAATCTGAAGCAGCGCTGATATAATTGATCCGGTGGGAGAACACCACCACAAAGAATGGCTGAGATAGAAAAAACATTATTGATATTGATACAAATTACAAATACACCAATTATCTCAATTTCTTTTTGCAGAAATAGAGAAATATCTAGTGGTACAAAATAGAAACTTAGAAAAAATATTCTTATTGGAATAGACATGATTCTGACCTCACTCTGCTGTGAATGAGTGGAAGTCAATGAAGTCAGCTCAGTGTAAAGACCTGAATAAGTCATATCAGAATAAGTCCCAAAAATCTGTATTTACTTGGTGGCAAATATTTCACCAAAAATCTGAAACAGAATATGAACTGTATTGTACAGTTCCGATAGTCAGTATTTCAACTAGTTTGATTAATTTAATTGAAAGTTATAATTGGAGCTCTGGCCATTATACATCTTTTTTCATGTCTGGAAACATGTGCTTGATAGTTCCCAACATCAGACATCTCTCAACCAAGCAAAGAGAAGACCAAGACTGTAAAGTGTAGCTCCCTAGTGATGGAATGGTTTAACATAATTTAACTGAATTCCTGGGTCATCCTGATCTAAAATGATGTGGATATTTCAAAAGTACAAGCTGTTTTAAGGGAAGTTTGTTTTGTTTATTTACTGATGCATGTCCAAATAGGCTTTTCAACCCCTAAAGAAGTGAATCAAAAGCAATTCAGTGGAATCCAGCATGAATAATTTATTTCATTCTCATACTTTTAAAAGGGGAGAAAGGACCTTCTACTTCAGCACTTTGACAGTACAATGAAAAACACTTCTAAGTGGGACTTGTGTCTTTAGATGGCTGGTTCCCCTGCCCAATCATACTTCCATTATTGTATTATTCAGAGGTATGCCAGACTGTCAAAACTCATTCAGTAGGTCAAAAACATGGGTGCCTGCTGATTTGTGAGTGCCATTGGTAATTTCTTACCTCAGCTGCTGTTGCTTTTGGAGCTGGATCTAACATCTTCAATAGGTGAAAATGCTCCAAATACCAAGCACACTTATGTTTTGATATGAAGCATTCAGGATCTCTTTAAGGTCTTTTGCTGGGTAAATATACTTAACTTGCAGATTTTGGTGGCTAGAACTTATGATGTGTGATATTGTCCAGAGACCCTCTAGATTTTCCAGTAATCACAGAGAGACATCTTCCTGCTTACGCTGCACTGAGGTGTATAGGGCTGAGTAATAAGGAAGAATTGGGGACTGAAGGCCTACGTAGGTTCTCCGATTATACAGCAAACTCACATATTACAACCACACAGACCTTAGGGGGTGCAGTGGCAGAGCCTTTTAGGAAGAGAGAGTACCACACCAAGTTTTTACACAGTTGGGCTGCAAACCAGGCTAGGACTAGTTTCTCTGCTTTCTTGTTATGTAAAATGGTTTATTTTCCTTGTTGCATCCAATCTACTTTAATCCCTCAGAATTAAAACCTGGAGGAGGAAGAGCTGCTGACTGAAAGAATATTGCTGAAAGAGCTCATCCATTCCACCAATTTATAGATTCATAAACTATAAAGCCAAAATGAACCACTGTGGTCTTCTACTCTGACCTCTTGTTTAAATGTGCTGGTTGTCATGGATCTAATTGTGGGATTGGGTGCAATTCTCTATTGCGCTGAAGCCCTGTGACAAAATTTCAGTAATATAAAGAGGGCTAAAATGGAGCCAGGGAATAACCCCTACACAAGATGGAACTTCTATCCTCTGCACACTCACTATCAGTCCACACCATGGGGGACAGGCCAAGGGCAGACAGGAGGGGACTCGGAGCACTTCGCATTTTAGCAATTCTCTGTGTCCCCTGGCTCCTGGAAGCTGGTTTCACTGATGCTAGGGTCTGTCAGTTCCTGAATAGTCCCAGAATACAGTGAGCACAAAGATGGCCTAAAAGCCCCTTTGCCCTGGCCTGGCTAACTAAAAATTATGGCCATGGTTTCCATATTTGCACTTCCGTCACATACGTTCACAACTGGGCCATTTACATTCATGCTTTATCTTTTATTCCTCACTCAGCTTGTCCAATCCAACCCTGGAAACTTTTCATTTTTGGTGGGGCTTCAACAGCAGCATTTTAAGGGGATGTCAGAATGATCAGGTTTAGAAGATTTTGGTCCTCTAGGCACCTATACAATCTAGAATTACTTTCTTTCTTGAATGAAACAAACAAACAAAAACCCATAGTAACTGTGATTAGCATTTTGAGGGTAGTAAGAAAACATTACTTGCTTTAAATGGTAGGGTCCCAATGACCCGTGTTATGCAGAAGGTCAGACTATGATTGTGATTCTCCTTTCTGGCCCTGGAATGTAAGAATATGTGAAAAACATACCCATGAAGGAACAATCTTTTATCATTCTGCTATCTATGAGTTAAAAACGATGATCCAACCCAAATAAGTGAAAATACCACACTATCTGTTCTCTTTTGTGAATGATGCAGCTTATTGCTTTAGGTCAGCTTGAGTTCTGCAGGAAATGCAGAAGGAAAGGTATTGCTAACCTTGGGAATGTGTTCTGAAACATTTTAAGTAACAGGAAGCACATTACCAATATTACTGTCATGTATTTATCAGGGTAATCCATACACTGATTTGTGGATTCACAATCCTCCAGGGTTATTGCAGGTTGTATTAATTTTAATTGCAAAGTATTAATTTTGTATTTAAATCTGACTTTGCTGAAAGATGCATAAAAACTCAGCAAGAGAGCTCCTCATCAACTGCACCTCTGAGTAGTTTATAAGTAAGTTATTCTTCTAAGTCGCTTGTAATTTATGCTGATTGGGCTTCATCTAGGAAGGTGCTGACCACCCTGACCCCAATCCAGAAAAACACTTTGAAGTTAAAGTATACGTTTACGAGATTTGCAGGATTGGAGCCAGAATGCTCAGCACCTTACAGGATTGAGCTTGTTACCTCTTAATGCAACTTTTTATATAGAGGGGGAAGAAAAGATAATTGATTTCAACTTTCTCTCAAACAGAGAAGGCATTCCAATCTAAGAATGCACACTAGTTGAATACCAGCAGGTCGTAAGCTTGGTATGGTGTCTGCTGTAAGCCCCTCAAACCCACACCAACTCCAGATTTCAGAGATTTGCAGTGCAGCTCTCAGAGAATAAATTGGCCTTTGGGTTGGATTTGTCACTCCCAGTACATCATGCAAATTCTCCATTAAGAATCTGATGATAATACAAGTGTCGTGCAACTGCCTAACAAAATGGAAATCTATACAGAGGACTGACAGTGACAAGTTCCCAGACACCAAAAATAAGAACTGGGAGTGTATTTGGGAAGTTTCTTACAAAGGAAAAGCTGGGAATCCCTATCAGTGGCGCCCCAAGAAGAAAGGTAATTGCTTTCCCTGTGTGTAAAGTAGGGATGCCAACTTCCTAATCACACAACTGAACACCCTTGCCCCGCCCCTTCCATAGGCCCTGCCCTTGCCCTGCCCCACTCACTCCTCCCCCCTCCCTCTGTTGCTCATTGGGAGTTGAGGTGTGGGAGGGTGTGTGGGGTGCAGGCTCTGGGAGGGAGTTTGGGTGTGGCAGGGTTCTTAAGGCTAGAATAGGGGCTTGGGTTCTGGGAGGAGGGAGGGGTGCGGGCTCCAGGTACCCTTACCTCAGGAGGCTCCCTCGAAGTGGCAACATATCTCTCAGCTCGTAGGCAGAGGCATGATCAAGCAGCTCTGAGCGCTGCCTCCGCCCACAGACACCACCTCCCCAGTTCCCATTGGTCATGATTCCCTGCCAATGGGAGCTGCAGAGCTGGCACTCACAGCGGGGGCATTGTGTGGAACCCCCTTGGCTGCACTTCTGCCTAGAAGTTGAGGGACATGCTTCTTCCGGGGAGCTGCGCAGATTCAGGTAGGGAGCCTGCCAGCCACGCCAACTGGACTTTTAATGGCCCAGTTAGCAGTGCTGATCGGAGCCACCAGGGTCCCTTTTCAACCGGGTGTTCCAGTCAAAAACCGGACATGTGGCAATCCTAGTGTAAAGCTCAGCGTTTAATGGAGAAACTCATATATTGCTGATATTTAATAGGCCCTCAACTCCTTGCTGCTATGGCCTGTCATGGGCACAGGAGACCTCTTGATTGTGGGGAGCACAACTCTTTGATACCGAAGACACATTGGGATAGGAACATAACAATAATGGATCTTGTAATTCCTTCAACCCATCGCCCTTTTTGGCATCCCAGAATAAAAGGGCCCTGACTGACAATTCCTCTGAAGATGAAAATGATGCATGATACAAAGGCCCTCTCCACAGGTCCTTCCAGCTATAATCCTCTGCTAAAACACTGTGCTCCCTGTTTCACTGTTTTGTTAGATCTGGAGCAGCACGAATCTCCTGGGTTTCGATTTCCAAAAATATTGTGACATTTGGAGAAAACAATACTGAAGAGATATTATTGTCAATCTCAGAATAAATTGAAGTTCTGTGTTAAATAACATTAAGTCCCAAATGTACATTCAAAATGATTAAAAATTATTGATATATCTCCAACCTTGTATATCCAATTTGTTCTTTGGTTATCAAAACACCGGGCAGATTTTGCATTCAGTTCAGCAACACCTCTGTACAACAGAATAGTTGAAAGGCTATTTCAGTCAGCAATCCCCTCAGGCTTTTCATAAGAACAAGGAGAAAAGTCTCTACACTAGCTGGCCCCTTTCAGAGGACAGTGTGTGGGAGATTTTCAGAGATGTGCATAGAGAATGAGAAGCACAACTCCTGTTAGTGTGTAAAGGGAGGTAGTGTATCTAATTCCTCATGCAGCCTGGTGAAAGCATTCCCTTCTCTCTATACTGCAAATTAAACACTAATATTTATAACCGTAATTTTGTATTGCTAGCTATAGTCTTTCAACAAAGAACAATATTAAGCCCTTAATTATTATTATTTAGTGACAATAACATTCTTCCCACAAAAGGAATTATTTCTTTCTTCTCTGATACACTGTGGCTAATCATTGGTTTCTTTTCTTTTTCATAGTTTAAGACTCATAGCAAAAATGTGAGACTCTTCACTGAGAGCCATTATTCACTATTTAAAGCCATAAATCTATGAAGCCCTGACTATTGCACACTCTTAGCATAAGTAAGATATAGACAAACTGTCTCCTAATGTTGATTAGTAGATCCACAAACCTGCATATTGCTACCTAAACACCTTTTCTGTGTCCAATTACCTATTATGATACATACATACATACACACACAGACTCACATGATGAAATAGTCAGGGAGAATGTTTTGTGTGTAATTTTTTTTTAAAGCAAGAATATAAAAATATATCCAGCAACGCTGATGGCTAAAATGCCAATAATCGTAAGTGTTTCTCGGTGTAATAATTTGACAATGGGACTGGACAGAAAGAGTGAATAAAATTGATGCCAATTTAAAGGCAGCAAAATTGTTGGCATAAATGTGACACTGGTGCAATTGATAATAAGTTTGTTGGAATGTTGATGGCTGTGTGAAAAATCAGCACAATACTATGTATCTGCTACTTTCACAACTCAAAGTATGAAACAAAAAATGTCACCTTCGATAGTAGTGGGGCTCTGATTAGTGCCACAGAAGTGATCATAGTCACACAGTTGAGATCATTAAGGATAGAATATAATGAACCTTTTTGGCCATTAAAAGTTCCTTTATTTTTTGTAGTTTAAAGGGCAAACAGACACAAGACTTCTCTCATTAAAGTATAATAGAAATGACACGTGTTGGAAATACTTCATTTCTTCCACATGTGTAGTCATGATCTGTTTATTTCATATATGGCATAGAACTGCCAACAGCCACTAATAATACAAAATTCCTGTAGTTATTGTTTGAGAGTATAGATGGGCCAAACATCTGTGCTTCTGATTCTGAAAAAAACAAAACTAGAGATTGTTTAGTTTTATAGTTTATATAAATCCCTAAAGTTCAGGGGTGGAGATTATGATAAAAAGTACTGATTTAAAGTGATCTTTGTGGCCCTCCTCCTTGTAAGGCCTGTGCAAACTCAGTTCCACCTGGATTATGATTGCCTTCAGATGGATTCCAGAGGGATTTAAGGGTCTATGCAGTCAGATCCCTTTGCAGGATCAGGGTTAGACTGTAACAGAGCACTCACAGAAACCATAGCTTATGAAGTTAATAAATCTAAAGTAAGCAGCTGGTTCAGTTTCAGAATCCCATTGAGAGGAAGAGTGAAAAGACGCCTACCTGTCCTCTTTGGAAGAGTGCCATGATCAATGGTCTGAATCTTGATTTTACATTTGATCTACAATATGGTACTTCTTGCAGCACAATGTCCCTTCATGTCATATGCCTATAACAACATCAACGGGCACTGATTACGATTAAACTCAGATAGCTGAGCCATCTACTTTATCACCACCACCTCTATGGTACCACTTAGGTGTTTCTTAGAGGTTTGCCTTCAGCTACTGACACAGACAGATCCTGTTTAGTTTTTGAGAGCTGACAGGATATGACACAAAGCAATATGGCTTAAGGCTTAAGCAATAAGGCTTAAGAAACTATTATTGATAGGAAAGAACAGAGTGCTCAAATAAGCCATTACATCCTAGGGGGATTCCAAGGCCAGAGGGATTCCATGCTAACTTAACTCTGTTGGGGTTGTCTGCTTGGGGGTGGTCAGAGCCTGGAGGCAAGAGCTGTAGGGGAGATAACAGGGTCTCAGTTCAATGGACATTGCTCTCCTGGCAATCAACATAGATCTCCTGGCATCAACATAAATTCCTCATGGTTCTGCAGAGTTTCTGGGCAGGCTTATTCCATCATGAGAGAGAGCAAAGTTCATGCCTTCTGTGCAGGAGCCTCCTCCCTCTGATCTTGCCTCCTGTGGGTGATCTGGCCTTTTTATTCACTTTGTCCTGATACTGTCGCCATGACCCTAACAGAAGTGGGCATTTGAAATTCTGTGAAGCTATAAGCTTCAATTTTAGACACCTCAGTAATGCAGTATCCCTTTCTCTAAGTTTGCTTTCCTCACATCTCAGCCATTTTTCCTGCTCTGCCTTATTACTTTTATTGTCCAATTTTCCTTCTCTGCTGTAGCTTTGTTTCTATAGCCCACACTGTAGTTCTGAGCTCAGCTCCCTGGATGTACTATAAACCTTGTTATCTTTCACCTTTTCAAATTTCAGTTCAATAATTAACATTTCTTAATCCTTCCTCTAACACCTGCTTTTTGGTTTTTTTCAAAATGCCAGGATATATTTTCTGGCTATGTTGGTTAACTTCGTGTAAACAGGTGAAAGAATGTCAACCTTTGCTGGTGGAAAAGAATTCTCACCACCACTTATCTATAAATCAAGGGCTTTTTTTGGGGGGGGGTTTACATTTAACATCACATAGGGCTAAATCCTCCCCCTGGTAAATGCAATGAAGGGTGCATAGACAGTGCTTGGTGCGGCAAGAACCCTGTCAATTAGAACTTGTGCTGGCAGTGAAGGTAATGCAAAGTAGAGGGCATTTTTCTGCTGATCTGCACAGGAGCAGCATGCAATCCCAGCTAGTGCTTGCTGCTGACTGCAGCATAAATGCTAGTCAATTGGAGGGCTGGCTGTGTGTTCTCTAAGGAGCAAATTACAGAATCCAGAAATATGTTGAGAGGATGGTTGTATTAACCTACCCTCTTCTCCTAGTGCTCTCTTGAGCACTATGGAATGCCCCTGCCTTGCTGCATGAGAAAATATAAAAAGCCTCTTTACACCCTCTTCCCCATCATTTAAGAACCAATTCAGCACAGATTGTTTTTGCTGAAAAGCAGTTTCTCTCCAGATGTGATTCATGGACCACCGGTGGCTCACAGAGCCGCTTCTGTCACAGTGTTGCAGCATCTGTCAGTAGCAAAGGAACACCCCCTTTTCGGAATACTATTATGGTTTCTTGGGGATTTGGGAATCAACACAAAAACAAGCACAAGGTTTTCTCTGCACCCTGCAAAGCTGACTCATGTTTTTCCTTGTTGAGCATTTATTTGTTGTAGATTAAACTGTGATCAATTCTCAGATACCAAAATCAGAGGAATTGCAAATATAAAGGAAAACTGAAACAAATTGCTAAGAAACCTCAGAAATAAGAACACTCACTAATCCATTGATGAGCATGGTATAGGACATGCTATGGATAGATGGATGGATTAGACAAAGCAGTAGAAGGAATAAACAGCATAAAGTAAAAACAGAGGGCAAAATTTTAGCAGTCGTGTCCATTGTACTGAAAGAGGCAGAAGTCCTGTGGAAATAGTAGGATGGGCTAAGATTGTATTGTCAAATACAGGTACAAGGGGGTGGAGCTAATTTTACAGCATTTCTAGTCTATTGAGTATTTCGCTTTACAACCTTAACATCCTAGGTTTTGGTTTTTGTATGTAATTAATAAGAATTTCAATAACTTACCAACTTACAAGAATGGATCAGGGTGATCAGAGCAACTGACCCTTCCAAAACCAAGGCACCAACCATCTATCCCTCCTTCTTCCAAATCCCTCCTCAAAACTCACTTCTTTCATGAAGCCCACAAATACTAACCCACTTATCTATTATATATTTCTTTCAGGAGCACTTCTTGTGGTCTTCTAGTAGAGTGTTGTGTGACCATGTCATCTTCTATGCCTTGTAAAGTACCAAGTATGCTGTCTCCACTTGAACAAGTAATAACAACATGGGACATGAACACAAATGCAGTTGCAATAATAATGAGTCACCCAGCTGAAGAGATGGAATTTTAACAGTGCAGCTACTATTGGGTGAGTCTCAGAACACTCAGACGTTTAGTTAGAAAAAGACTTATCATTTCAGCTTCAGAACTACACATGCATATTTGAAGCTTGGATAATATGTTTTGTTAGATGTCTTAATTCTTAGCACTAACAGAGGGCTTTGCCTTCTCAGAATACTGTACAAAAATTAACTAAATAATCCTCACAACACTGAAGTAGGTAAGTAACTATTACTTTACAGCAGGTTTGCAGATATAGGACAGAAACAAAGACACAAAGAAGGGCCTTATTGCATTCTCACTTACACTGTTATAAACCAGGTGTAACTTTTGTAAACAGACTGCTCAGTGCAACTAAAATAAGGCTACTCACAGGATTGCAGGTTGGGAATTTCTTACCTTATTTAACTACATCCCGGGGTTTGGGGGGGGGGGGGTGGAATGAGGAAGGGATGGAGAAAGGTAGGAAACCCCCTACCTAAACAGGAAGTAAGGAAAGGGTGGAGTATGGGATACCCAAAGTATTATGGTTGGAGCCAATTAACCCCTGGATGACCACTTTACTATGATAACCATTGAACTCAACAGAGTTGCACTGGTATAAAAAGGGTGTGAGGCGTGAATCCAGAAATAGAGAATCAAGCCCATAGAAAAGTTCTACAAATTGTCCCATACCACTTAGTAAATCAGAGTCATAACTAGGAAGCCTGACTTCCTGGCTTACCTCTCCATACCACATCATCTACTTGAGTATTTGGGAGGGGAGGGGGCTTAGATTTACCTAAACTTACTGAGCTGGAAAACATACCTGCAAATCTTACCAAAATAAACAAACTACACTTTTTGGGGGGGCTTTTTGATAATTCTTACTTCCAAATGATCCCTGAAAATACTGAGCAGCTTTTACTCATGACAGTTCAGAACTTGCACCTTCAGCCCAAGGCACAAATAGGTGCAGACGTCACAAAAATCTGAAATAACAAATAAAAACCTATCTCAATTTTTAGAATCTTAAAACAGGTTCAGTTTCATTCCAGGTTTGAGCCATGTCTTAGTGTTCCATTAACCTGTTCTTAATTGAAAACTTCATGTTGGAGGGCAGATAGCTATCTAATACTGAAAAATCTATTAAATTTTAAAAAGAGGCAAAAGGACATACAATATGAAATGCTGGGTCTGCCAAATGCACAAATGTCCCTATGATGGGGTGTTCACCCCACACTAGGCTAGAAGGGGTTAATTAGGCTGAGACAGGCTGAGACAATTAAGTGGACAGCGTTCACCTGAAGGGAATTAGGTGGCCTAAAATT
Organism: Dermochelys coriacea; assembly: GCF_009764565.3. Lineage (NCBI taxonomy): Eukaryota > Metazoa > Chordata > Testudines > Dermochelyidae > Dermochelys > Dermochelys coriacea. The sequence continues at coordinate 316,166,698 of NC_050068.2, read as the reverse complement.
ACCCCAGATTACTGATTGAGCCCATTTGAGAAGAAACAGATGGGGATAGTATAAAGCCAGGAAGTTGGCAGCAGAAAAAGGCTGCAGGGATGGAGCTTGTAGCCACTCTCTGGACATTAGAGAGAGAACAAAAGAAACCTAGGAGAAGAGGGTATAGGAAAACGCTCATGGAAATAGCAGCAAGGTTTAAGGTGTTGCCGACCTAGGCTGCTGATTAGAGGGTCCCTGAACTAGAACCCAAAGTAAAGGGCAGGCCTGGGTTCCCCTTTCAGCTACTGGGGAAGTGACACAGTCCCAGGCAGTGAATAGGCCAACTGCCTGAGACAGTATATATGGAGAGACTTTAATCCACCCCCCAGAAGGGGACAACACACAGGGTACATCTACTCTGCAATTAAACACCTGTGGCTGGCCCATGTCATCTGACTCCCCAAGGGGAGAGGTTTCCAGAGCCTCAATTCCAACCCAAAACCAAATATCTACACTGCATTCTTGCAGCCCAAGCCCCATATGCCTGAGTCAATAGACATGGGCCAGCCACAGGTGTTTAATTGCAGTGCAGACATAGGCAGAGTGACCTGGCTGCAGGGCAAAGTCACAAAGAGGGAGCAGTCAAGGCACGAAGAGAAAGCACACTGAGTTACAGAAAGAGAGGGAGAGAGGCTGCAAGGGCTCACAAACAAGCAACAGAAGGGGGCATCTGACCTGAAAGGAGCTAATTTTCAGAGCAGCCATAAGGAGGCACCCCTAATGGTGAGTATACCCTGTGACAGTCCCTTTAAAGGTATTATGTACCTTTAACAAATCACAGGAAATTCTTTTAATTCTCCAGCTTTTTGGATTTTTTCCAGATACAAAGGGTAAATGAAGACTTTCAGCCAGAATGATTAAGAAAACACAAAATAAAGTCTTTGTGAGAGAGCACAAATAGAGGGGGCGGGTGTCTCCCCTGATAGCATTCACTGAAAAGAAAAATGACTGCCAGCCTCTGCAGACAGCTTGGAGATTTAAGATACAGTAGACAGTCATATTACATACAATACTACACTTTGTTGATAGGCTCTCTGAACACTGTAATAATGAAGACTTAAAACCCAGAACCAAGTATGACTCAATGCAGATAACTGCAGGATCTACTATTTTCTCAAGTTTTTTCAGCAAATTGCTTGGTAATCTAACAAAGCTGACTATGGCTGCCAACAAATATATGAAATGAATTAGTGCAAGGATTTAACTAATTTTCTAAAGCACTAACTTTGAGTCACTGCTGTAATATTGTAATATGAAAGACATTTTGGAGTATTTAAATCGTATCAAATTAAAATGATTAATGATGTGCAGAGTTGTTACACAGAATTGTAAAAGTTTTGATTTACAATATGATTGCCTGAAGAAATGGTGTCAAGTATGACTACTTTCTTGTTTTAAAGACTTTCTGCTACGTTATAAACTTTGCTTATCATGACAAAATGTACCATTCAACATGAAGAATACCTTTTAAACATTAAGACTGGTTCAGAAGCAATCCCACTGATTCACTGGTCACAGGAGGACAAAATAATTAGCCAAGCTAAATACCTTTTGTATTTTTATGAATTAGAGTCATTTTTCCATGTCAATGTTTACTTTGCTCTTTTGACAGAGCTTACTAGAGTTATGGGTTCCTTGAATTCCCACTTAGGTAAATGTTTAACTAACTGTTCTTAATCTACTCTTCACAAACCTCATGAATAGATTGCCAATATCTTTGCTAAAATTCTCTGTGGGAATGTGTGTGCATGCATATATGGTTACTGGCTTAGTTTTGAGTGCAGACTACCATCAATGTTTCCTCTAATTTTTGACAGGCCATATGTACAAACAATTTCTTCTATGCAAATTGTTGTGCTTCTGTGCAAATTTTTGTGCGCGTAGTGTTTCGCCATGCGCGTGGGCTTTAGGATCTGTGTGTGCACGCACACATGCACAGCTTAGAGGGAACAGTGGCTACCATGATTAAAAATTAATTTAGTTTTAGTAGAATACTGAAATGCATGGTAGGTTACTGTGTTGGGTATTTCTAGAATTGCCCAGTTAACTCTGCGTAGTAGAAATGATTGATAAAGCTCTTTTTTGAAAGACTTGTTAAAAATAAAATAAAAACATTTGGCACTTCTACAGCACATGCTAGATAAGGATCTCAAAAACATTTTGAGCATTAATGAATCAAACCACACAGCAAAACCATACAGGGTAGTGAACATTATTCTCACATTTTTACAGATGAGAAAGTTTAGACACAGAGGAGGTAGGAAGAAATCCTTTTGAATAGTGTTGTGCAGATCTATATCAACATGGTCAATACTCTTATAAGACAGTGATGGGTACTACAGATAGACAAAGGACAGATGAAGTCTGCAGCCACGCTAGGGTCAGTATGGCAGAAATTCCTTTTCACTTAAAGTCCAAAAGTATGAATTGTTGTATTGCACGTGAGCATTCATGAGGTTGAGAAATGTAGGTTCAAAGGATAACTTCTTCCTGCAATGTGTCTATAACCCAACCTTTCCCTAAGCCCTGATCCAGCAATACACTTAAGTGCATCTTTAACTGTAAGCATCTGAATGGTCTCACTGAAGCCAATCAAGTTAATCATGTGCTTAAGTGTGCTGCTGGATTTATTACATTTAAAAGTAGCACCTAATCAATCTTTGAAGTTGCATCCTGCACAGTAAAATGAAAACACATGGTAGACAGAAGTATTCCTCACACTTTATAGCCAACCCAAGTATCAACACCAAAGTCATTAGGATGCCTCAGTATGTTACTTTGGTCTCTTCTAACTTAGCCCCACAAACTGAAGCAAACAGGGATTTGAGGTGTGGGGAAACAGTGAGTGCCTGATTCACCATTGCCTTGCACTTTGTGCAGTCATTAATACCAGTGAAAAATGGGTGTAAAACACAAGCATTCTGATATGGTATGACTTTCCCTGGACTTTGTTCTGGTGTGACTACATAAGTAGCAATGGAGCATTGTCCCCTTTTGTCTTTATTCTGTACACAACTTGCTTTCCTCTCCTCTTCTGCTTTCCCTCAATTTAATGTTTGCTGAGAATCACTTCCCTCTTCTGAGTCTTTCCCAGTCACGAAGACCACATTATTTAATTCTTGCAAACTATCAGTCAACATCTAAAGACTATGATAACTGAAAAATAGTGAACTCTAGTATGTACATCTTTCAGATTTATTTGGCAGGAAGGCCATTGTAATAATCCCCAGACCTTTCTTTCAATGACTACTTAGAATCAATGCACCACATTCAATGGCTCAGACATAATCAGTCAAAAGGGGTTATTTGTGTTTATAACTGAAGGGAAAAATACTAAATTTTGCATACAGTATTCCTGAAGGAAAATATACTAAGCTCTCTGGAGTTTAGTGCGGGTTGACATAGTCCCATTTGAAACAGTACTATGTTAATGAACACTAGGAACCTTTTAGAATGCTTCAGCAGGGTCTACATGGGTCAGTTAGACTGCAACTTTTTAGAGCACTCTACTGTTTACACCCCTCTGATGCACATTGCTGCATGGTGTAGACAAGCCCATAATGCCTCTGACACAGATCAGCAGCATTTTGCATTAGCATCATCCCTGCCACAACGTCAGAAAGAAAATGGTTCCTATGTAGAATCTCCACTCCAACCCCTTTCTAGGAGCCCTCTGTGAAGTCAGGAGTCTATGTGAAGATAAGAGAGGGAAAAGAGGCAGTCTAAGGGGGAAAATGCAGGGACTATGCCATACAGCATTCTTCTTTCCCTCCCTTCCCATATGAACATGGCTGAGACAAGTTAATAAAGACTTAATCTCTCTCCATGGTGAGAATGAATTGGAGAGGGGGATGAAGGAAAATCCCTGGCCAGGGGATGCTCTGTCTAGTGGAATCACATTGCCAGGGAGTGAAGAACAAAATTAGAAAGCCGCAGAACTAGGATGGAAGCACATGGCCTCCACAAAAATGACCCTTACTTCAGGCAGATCTCCTGCGATCCACATGCAAGTTTGGGCATGAGAGGAGTGTAGGAAGCAGGTTTCCAAGGTCAGGACCATAGTTCATTCCCCAGGAGAGTAAATACTACCCTTTGTCCTCCACACAATGGATTTGGGTAAAGGAGAGAATCAGACTTTTCTTTCCTCCCAGATCTCTTAACTCCCATTTCAGTATTCTATCTGTTTCCTCCCAGTGTCAACAGGTGTTGATTGCAGTTGGAGATGGACCTGAAACAAAACCTGGGATTCAAATACCCATGATCTTTGGAAAAGGATAAAGCTGCATCTGAATTTTGCACCTCAGGCCCAGCCTTAATTGGAACAAAACTTTCAAACTTTTAGTGATTCCCACCATAACTAATTTTTTGAGGGACATACATAGGTCCACATATTTATGTTTTGACTCCATTGTATTCCATTTTCAGTTTCTGGGAAAGCCTATTTTTTATTCTTTGTAGATTTCCCTTTTCTTCCCCTTCTCTATCTCCATTTGTACATTACCACTGCCTAAAGTACAGTGTAACTGAACAGGTGAGCCAATGAGATTGCAGGGATTAACAAAGTTTAGTGATTCATATCCTCTGTACCATACAGCTCTACAAATACAGTAGCCCTACATTATAAATAGAGTTAATAACTCCATGCATATTGAACTTCAGCGACAAAGCAGGGTCCATGAATGCATCCTTTGTGCTAACCACAAATCTGATATATAAACAACTTCACAGAGAATAGTTAACCCAAATTATGCACTTAAGTATAGAAGTTATTTGCTGGGTTCCTCCCCCCCAAGTTTTAGCATTATATAAAAAATTGTACAAAATGTAAGTTTGCTATTGCCAAGTGATTACTACCATCTAGTTTAATTTTATGTGAAGTTAGTTTTAACAAATTAGTCATAGATTTATTGAAATTAGTGGCCAAATTCCTCAGCTACTGTAACTCTGCACTTAGATGTGAAAAGAACCAGGAAGATTATCTGGTCCTTCCTTTTGCTAATGAAGGATTGTTCTCTACAGTACAGTTGTTTGTGCTTTATTCAACTTAGTTTTAAATGAAGCGAGAGAGAGTTTCCAACAGTTTCCTGGAATACTTCTCCAATTAATAGATTCTTCTGCCTGAGTTTTCCTCATGTTCATACTGAATTTTCCCCCTTAATCACTAGTCCTCACAGTATTGATATGGATAAGCAATTAATGCCTCTCCTTAGTATTTACATCCTACAGGTTTTGTAGATACAGCATCCCTTCTGTGTAATTTAATCAAGCCATGTACAATCAGCTCTATTAGGACCATTGCAAGAGGAGGGAAATCTCCCTTGATTGCACATTCTGCACAAGGGGCAATCATAATTATAATACCTTGATACTGAGGGAAACCTCAAGCCATCACCAGGGATTGAACCCCGAGACAACCAATGCTAAAAGTATGAGTATCTATAACTTCAGCTGCTAAAAGGGGACTTATAAAATACACCAAAGAATGGGCTCCTCCTACCCAGTGCGGATCACAGAGACTGTCTTCTATGTGTACTTTGCTGCAAATGGGCAGGAAGGAAACAGAACTAGGGTCCTATCCCCACCCACAAGTATAGGGGGTACATTTCATTGTGTTTTGTATACATACCATAACTAGGAAAACACGATAGTTATAGAAAGGGTCCTTCTGAATGATGTCTGTTTTATTGCATTTTTAAAAAAAGTTTGACTATCTGAATTTCTCTGAAATTGCAAGGCAATCTCACTCATTTACTCTAACCAAATTGCCTATGTACAATCACTTTCACCTTGTCAATCCAGAGAAAGAGAAGAAGCACTCAGAAGGATTGATGAGAACTCTATATGCTAATTGCCTTTCTGACTGAAGAGAAATGTAGCAAAAAACTGACTATAAAGGAGAACAATGAAAAATTAGTTGCTTTGTCTAAATACGTCCAGTTGTTGATAAATGCTCACTGTTTAGTCTCACCGATTTTTTTTCTGCAGCTGTGGAGACAGTTCTCCTCGTGCCTAGCTGTGACTATCTGATTCCTTGCCAGATAATCACCAATTCCTGCTCTGCTGTCTGCTCCAGTTTTTTAAAAAGGCATTTCCCCCCTTCCCCACTTTTCTTGAACCTGATGATTTCATACCGGAAATTTTGCTTTTATTCCAAAGAAGGGGGTCTTTTGTGATGATAACAGAACACCCATACAATCAGCTGGGAGTTTTCCTTACTTAGGAAGGGGGTGGGGTGAGTCAAGAATTGACAGAATTCCAGCAGTGCTTAAACTGTAGCAGCACAAAAAAAGCTATTTAAGGAGTAACAAAAACCTAAAGACACATTTACTCTGAGGTAATGGTGACATAATTTTTTGGAGAATAATTCCGTTATTTTAACATTTTTTTCTTACTGCATTCAGGACAAAAATGTGAGTAGGATATAGATGTAAACTTTATATGGAGACACTGTGTCTCAAAAATCATGCTGAAGTTCCAGCACAGAAAAGTCTCTTTACCTAGACAATAAAGACTGGTTTGATGGTTTATTTTCTTTTTTCCTACAATGAGCCCATTGAAGAACCTTCATCATTTTTATTCGGCTTCAATGCCTTACAGTTTTCTACCTCTTGTAAAGAAAATAAAGTTATTGAAGGCAATTTGGAGGCTGTGAATGAGATCTTGTTTTGAAGTTTCATAATGATTTCATGAATTTATTTTGTGCTGCAAATTACAGTCTCTTGCTTGCTAGCATGAGACCTCTAGGTTTTTATTAGCGTCTCTGTGGCCAAAGGAATGGCCAAATTTACTTTAGCCTCTATTCAGCCATCAGTAGTACCCTCACTTTTGAGTAAAAGATCCCTTTGTGATCAGGATATCCTTGCCCTGCTGGTCTCGTTTCTCCCGGCTTCCTTTTCACGTCTCATTTGACCACTCCATGTCCTCTTGCAGATGATAGAGACAACTGTACTGAGGACATTCCTACAGAGGAGCAGCCCTTGCTGCTAGTAGCTACTAATCTTCACATATGACATTACCAGGCAGCAAGTCTGCTTCTAGTTACTTAATCTGATTTTTTTAATCTCTCGACCCCAAGTCTTTGACTGTGCCTTCTGACAATTTGCTACAGCATGATTTTTGTCAGTAGTATACTGCTGTAGAACCTTAACTGCAGCATCTCACGTAAACAGGATTTTAGCTTGAAGATGCCCAGACTCTTAAGAGCAGTCCCATTTTGATTTTCTATTAAAAGTTTGGTGTGTAGGGAAATTTGCACTTGGACTAATCAAACTGTAGGATGATGTACATATTTTCTGATTTTGGAGTTTGTTTTAACCTGTAGGAAACTTCTTTCCTTATGATATTTTAATGTTAGTAATTGAGAAAAGATCAGCACACCAAATATGTCCAAATCCATTATCCTCTGGAATATACCAGTTCCTTAAACAGAAATACATAGTTACATAATTCCTGCCATAAATAAAACAGCAATGATCCTTGTAAATTGAAGCATAGATGACAGAGTCATATAACATTGAGGTAGCAGGGATAGGGACCTACTTAGTCTGATTCTAAAGAGCCCACTCCCCTCTCTACTCCTCTATCTCCTGTGAGAAGGCTTCTTTTTTGTTTCTTGGGAGAGTATGCCACAGTTTAGTAAATCTCACAATCCAGACATTTGTCTTGATATTTAGCCTAATTGTTCATATTTTAAAATTTTATTTTTTCTTGTTCTTCTAGCACACTGTAACATGCTCTACCAGCCAACATTACAATAAAACTTGCCTTGTCTATACTGGAGTTTTAAAATGGGTTACTACAAAAACATTTTGTCTAACACACTTTTAAAATACTCCTTTTATAGTAGAATATAGGAATTGGGTACGGTGTATGGAGTAAGCTCAAAAGTGAGTACCTCTACATAGTGTACAGCCACACCTACATGGGATAATTTGCTTGTAATTGCTCCTGGCAATTCACTCAATTCTCACTAGCGGCTCCAAGTAGCTGCATATGCACAATAGCACCACATCCCAGGACCTTGCCTTGCCTGACATGCTAAAAACTAGTGAGAGCAGTTAGTGGCGATAACTACTAAGGAAAAGGCATGAAGTCTCCTATGGTGAAGCCAGCAAAACAACTTTCAAAGTATATCATTGGCAGAAACAGCCATGGAGCAAGCTAGTGGATACAATGGTCAACCACATAGCCAAGGAGTCATGGTTGAACTCTTGGTGAATATTGGATCATAGAAACCAAAGGGAAAAAAAAAAGCATGCCAGCTTGTTTGTCACCAGGACAACCAAAGACCACGTTCACCACTCAGAAACTGTGGCGGTGAAAAGCATGCAGTCGGAACAAACAGAACCACAACAAACAGAACAGGGTATTACATGATGAACTCAAAGGATAAAACATTTATTGGCGTAGAACAAAAAGGTTTAAATATGAAGGAAGCTGTGATACTGACACAAGACAGGTTTCAGAGTAGCAGCCGTGTTAGTCTGTATTTGCAAAAAGAAAAGGAGTACTTGTGGCACCTTAGAGACTAACAAATTTATTAGAGCATAAGCTTTCGTGAGCTACAGCATCCGATGAATGCATCCGATGAAGTGAGCTGTAGCTCACGAAAGCTTATGCTCTAATAAATTTGTTAGTCTCTAAGGTGCCACAAGTACTCCTTTTCTTTTGACACAAGACAGATAGATAGTGGACATTTGGCCCCATCATCAATGTTGAGTGGGAATTGAACATAGGAATTGAGTAGCATCCCTTTTAAATAGTTTGAGCCCTCTAGCGGAGCTCATTGTGTTCTGTTTTTGAAACCAGCAACAGCCAAAGTAACATGCTGAGCATTTAGTAAATACGGGTTAAGAACATAGGACTAGAAGAGATTTCCTGAGTCATCAAGTCCAGTCCCCTGCTATCACATGAAATTCTGTCACTTAATCTCATTCATAAATTTATCAAACTCCTTTTAAACATTAATTAGGTTGTTTGTCTCCTCCCCTGCCCCACTAAAGAAGTGAAATTCTTCTGATAGTTAGAAATCTTCTTCTAATTTCCAGCCTAAATTTATTCATAATGATCAATTCATACCCATTTGTTCTTATTTCAACCCTGTCCTTTAGCTTAAACTAGCTCTTCTCCCTCCCTGGTGATTGCCCGCCAACCCCATGTATTCAGAGAGAGCAGTCATATCCACCCTTGTCCCACCTCTTTTGGCCCCTTCCCTGAACACACCCCACCTTCATTCCACCCCATCTCCCAGCACCTCCTGCATGCCACTGAACAGCTGATTGTGGTAAGCAGGAGGCTTTGGGAGGGAGGGGGAGGAGCTGATCAGCAGGGCTGCCGGTGGGTGCTGAGCACCCACTGTTTTTTTTCCCCATTGTACTCATGGAGTTGGCGCCCATGCCTCTCAGCCTTTGTTTTGCTTGGCTAAACAAACCAAGCTCTTTTACCTTTTTCTCGTAAAACAAGCTCTCCATTCCCCCAATCATCCTTGTAAACCCTTCTCTGCTCCTGTTCCAGTTTATCTTTCTTAAACATGGATGATCAGAATTGTACATAGCACTCGTTATTCAGTTATTATTGTGCACTGTATAAACAACACTTATTTAGATTCCCACCAGGCCCATGTGTTTTCTTCATGCTCTCATTGTTGTGTAAAATGGCAAAGACAACTATTGGCAACAAGGTGGGGATCCTAATCCAGGAATACACTGAACGAGAGTAAACTGTAGAAGCGAAGTGAAAATGAAGCTAAAGGCAACTGCAGATTTAGCCACTGCAATTGTAAGTAAATTGGTGGGGGGAGGAGGGGGAAGGGAGAAGAGGTTTAAAATGACTGGCTGTTTGGGGAAAACATTCTTGTTTGATAGTTCAGTAGACTACTGGCCCAACCTATATCAAGAGACTGGCATAGCACATAATAGCTAATAGTATCAATGATGAGCAAAAGGCGGCAGTTTTACCGAATGTAATGGGGATTCAAATTTAGGACCTGCTACAATGTAGGTTCTGTTAAACCAGCAAACAAAACATCTGCTGGTATTTTGAAAAGATCACCTATCCCCAAAGCCACTGGTAATTGAAGAGCATACCCACTTCTATGTAATTAATCAGAGAGAAAATGAAATAATATCTGAATATGTGGCTGAATTAAGGACATTAATAAAGCATTGCCAGTTTGGAGAGAGTTTAAATTATGCATCAGGGGAGTGGTTACTGTGTGGTATGCAAAATAAAACAGTCCAAACACGGTTATTGACTGAGGCTGATTTGACCCCAAAACATGCACTAGAAATTACTGTCTTGCTGGAGATGGCAGGGAGCTATGACATCATCATTTTTAGGGCAACAAATAAATTGGAGGTCAAGAAAAAAAACATAACATGGATAACAGTCAAAGACTGCATGCTTTCATTGCAGGAAAGAGTCACAATGCAAATGATTGTTGGTTCAAGGACAAACTCTGTAGAAACTGCAAGGAACTTGGGCACATACCAGAAATGTGCAGGTTAGACACAACATGTCTCATAATCTAAACAAGGTTTATGTGATACAGCATACATGCTGTGTATGAAGAGGCCCTGTTGTATGGCATGGAGATGGGGAAGGACCATGGCCCCATCTCCTCTCCACTCCTTTGGGGGCACTGTGCAATCTCCACATAATCTCCTGAGCAATAGGATTTCAGTTGGGCCAGGCCTTTCACAGGAGATGCAGGGAGAAGGAAATCTCCTTGCAGCCTCCCTCTACTGTGCAACATCATAACAATCTGTCCCTCAGTGTCCTATCCAGGACCTTCCACCGCTGATATAATTTTTTTGAGGATTTAATAGTTTCAACTGTGATGGGAGTTGTGACCGTAAGAGCTCTAATGCCCACTGGTGTACGGTACACAGTCTCTTATCAGACCCAACCAAATGCTCCATCATTGTACTGCCAAACTAATCTTTAGTTCTTTTATTTTTCCCAATGATAGGAGAATGCAGAAACATTGATCAGAAATCACTAGTTATTCAAACGTTGGCATCTTGCATAAAATGGAATCTGAATTTGAACCACCTCTGCTACTGGTTTGCAAAACTAAAACCACACTATTCTCACCCAACATATAGGTGGGATAAAACCAAACTCTTCTATCAAAACCAACCTGCATTTCAAACTTCAGTAGTTTAGATAAAAAAAGAAAGCTTGGTCATAATCACCACCAGTTTACAATTTCCTTTTCCAAAATTAGGATTCCAACAAATGAGATTCTGCTAACCAAAAAACAAACTAACAGTTACTCAACTTTGATGTGTTTTTCTTTCTAAATCAGTGGGTCCCTTAATCTTTTTGGCTGCATTTCTCTGAATTCCTGTTTCTCAATATCTTTCTGGCACTAAGCATTTATAGGTTAATTTCAAAATGTTCAGAGTTCAGGATCAAGTTGAATAAATGTCTAAAAGTTCCAGTAACTTTCTCTGAGCTCTGATTGGGGCAGAACTATCCTTAGAAAAAATTCTTATATTATTTCAGTACTTCTAGCTAGCACTAGAATTGAAATTCCAAAGCAACGATGTACAGAAAAATGGAGAAACTTGAAAAAAAAATTCTCCAAACTTCAAAGTTTCATTTTGTTTCATTTTGAGTTCTGGGCAAAAGTTGGGGATGGAGAGGCTGTTTCTTCTTTTTATAAAATAATTTCACTCCTAAACAAAGTATTAAGACAGCAAGTTTGCAGCGATGTCTCTTTCTCTGCATTCAAACATACTGACAAACTTCTTCAGCAAGTGTAAATTACCACAGCTCTGTTTCAGAGTAGCAGCCGTGTTAGTCTGTATTCGCAAAAAGAAAAGGAGTACTTGTGGCACCTTAGAGACTAACAAATTTATTTGAGCATAAGCTTTCATGTTGACTTCAAAGGAGCACTGACACTTTACACCAGCTGAGGATCTGTTTCCCTGAGTAGCCCTCAGTCCCTTACCATATCATTCTAGTGTTATCAACTTGGAGTTATTATATCTTAGATAGCTGACAGACAATGGCTGAGATTTTAAAAGCTGTGCAAGTGATTTACATACACATCTTCCACTAAAATTAAACAGTGAAGGATTCGTGTTGAAAAAACAAATTTAAGTATGTGTTTTTGACCAATTAGTCAATGGTAGTCCTGTAAGACATTTAATTATTACTCCAAGAACCTCACTGCTTAAGACTGATAGGAGGCTAGTGTGATGTTCTAAAGTGTCTAAGTGCGTAACAGCAAGTGAAGCATTTTCAAAACACCGCTAAGCATCCATCTTTAGCTATGTTAAAAAAAAATCATACCCCAAGCCTGTGTACCTTTTTTCCCCCCTCCCTTTATTGCATTATTTCTGCATTGTGACCCACAGACTGCACTCTGGTGCCATGCCGCTTTCCTGAATTTAGCAGCTGCTTCCTCCATCTCTCACTAATAAAAGAGAAATAAAAACAACAGCCAGACAACAGGTGCCAGACCAGACCAGGCAACATACCTAATTACAGATGACTGCTACTTCTTATTGCAACAATTGCAGATATTTAGGGCCTGAACGGCAGCAGCTGTAAGTCACTATAGCTCCATTGACCTCAATGGTGTTGCACCCATTTACACCAGCTGAGGATCTGACTCTAAGACTTAAAGCACATGTTACAAAGATCCCACAAGTTAAAGGTGCAGTTTTTGTTTTGCAATTATTTGACATGAATGTAAATGGCTCATCATTGATTTGAAATAGTAACACTAATTACTTCAGTTCTTTTCACTGTTGTGGCTACTAAACAATTTGTGCTATTGATCCAGGATTAGTGATAAAGTAATTTCTGTAGTGATTTATTAGATTACATGCTGTGGTAGTTGTCTATACCAGTGATTGTTAGCAAAGCCCTTTCCCTGCTGTTCATTTCATAGTACAATGATTATGGTTATTATCATTACTATAATTATTGTTATGAGTGTCAGATTGGTTAACAGGTTCTATAAATACAAACGTTTTTTATATTTGTCAAATGAACCAATAAAAAAACACTATTAAAATTATTTTTGTTCTATTAGCTCTTCTTATTCATTCTCTTTCTGAAAACGCATCCTACCCACTTCACTCGTTGATGAGTATTTAAATAAAGCATTGACCTTTGGACTCATTAGTAAAGGAAATATTGAATTGCTCAATCTTTTAATTAAATATGTTTGCTTTCTGACAGTAATAGAGATGTGTACAGAACAACAAAGATGATGTTACTAATATCAGAAGTTTCACTGAGAATGGAATTTGTAATGTGTGTAGTCTGTCAGTTCGACGATGACATTTTCATGCTCTCTCTTTTTGTGGATTCTGGAGTGATTGAAGTCCAAAGCATGATGTGCATGGTTGTGAGCAGATTGGGCAAAGTCATTGGTGTGTCTTGGTAGCTATAGCAGTAGTATATGACATTTTTCCCTTTAAGCTAACAATCAACTATTTCTGTCCTCTTCAAAGGCTTGGAAAGCTCTGAGTGTGTTGTGTGTTGCCCTGCTGATCCATTTAACGCAGCCTTCTCAAGATCATTGCACCAAAGTGTATGCCGTTCTTGATGCTGTCCTTGTAGTGCTTTCTGGGGTGGCCTTGATTCTAGTGGCCTTGTGCCAATTCTCCGTAGAAAATTTTTATGGGGAGTCAATATTGAGACATCCTAATAATGTGTCCAACCCAGCGTAGTTGGGCTTTTATCAGCATGGCCTTGATGCTTATGGCATTTGACTTTTGAAGAACCTCCAGGTTGGTAATTTTGTCCTGCCAGTGGATCCCCATAATGTTGTGCAGAGACAGCATACAAAAGGCCTCTAGCTGTTTGATTTACCATTTGTATGGTGTCCAGGTCTCACAGCCATAAAGGAGAGATGTTAGCACAAAAGAATTTGTAGTATGGAGCTACAAAAAAGGTAAAAGAACAAAGCTACTAGGAAACTAAGTTTAAAATAGCATAGGCCCAATGTTTCACCTGACACATACCATTGCCAGTTCCATCCATCACAATCCAAAGAGTAATGTATGGAAAGAGTATACATGGTTTTACATAACTTTCAGGCTTTACATATTGATTATTTATTTAGATCTATAAAGGCATGTAGACACCTACAGAATCACCAGAACAACAATATGATCAACAAAGCCTGAGTTTGGTGCCTAGGCTACTTTTTAAAAATATATTTATGCATCTCAAGAGGCACACAAGCATATACTGGGATTTTCAAAAATTCCTAGGAGCCCCAATCCCATTTATTTAAATGGTAGTTAGGTGACAAGGCACCTCTGAAAATCCCCCAAGATATCAATGTGAATCTTTGGACACCGAAATACCTTTAAAAACCTGGACCCTAGGCTCCCTACACAATGATTGGAGAGAGACAGGCAACTTCATAAAGCCAGCACACTAGGCAAGGACATGCCTAACCTAGCTAATGGGACACAGCAATGAGAGGGGTGTGTCTTAAGCCCCACTTCTCTCTCAAACTCTGGTCCAGGCTGCATAGAGATGCCGGTCTCTGCTTGCAATCCACAGCCAGAACCCTTCTACTGGAGTCAGGTGGCTTAGGCACCTAAGTTGTTTCTTGTGAGAATGAGTGAAGTACCTACCTCACTCCACATGAAATGGACAGGGGTGCGCAGGTTAGAACACTGATGTGGGAAACCCAGGTTCGATTCCCCCTTCTGCCTTAAAAAGTCATTGGGCCAGAAAGAGAATGACTCTATAGCTTGGTGGTTAGTGTTCCATTTGCACTGAGTGAAGCTGAACAAGCAAAACTTTATTAAATCCTGTGCACTGCACTGTCCATGTGGTTGAGTTGCTTCCATTCCATGTCCCATCAATAACAGTCCCGCTAGGGAACACTGGCCCTTTGACTCCAGTTCTATTGTTGGGTCACCCTCCAAGTTATACAAGTATGATAGAATTATAATTATGTAGTAGTAGAAATAAAGATAGACAAAAGAGTATATAGGTATTGTAAAAAGGTATGAACATCAGTACCATGCTGTTGAATTTCACTCTGTAACAAATGCAAGGCCAAAGTGCTAATTATTTCAGGCGGGTACAGGACAAAGTCTGTGCTGGAAAGTGATAAGAACTTTGAGGAAACAATGCTGTTCTTTAAAACAACACCCTGATGCTCTTCCCCCCGCGGGGGCCCCTTGTCATGCCTATGTAAATCTTGGTATCCAAAGAAGGAAAAATAGATAGTGGGATAAAACTTGTTAAATGAATCAAGAGTCATAGATTGTGTTGTTAAGTAAAAGAATGAATGATGAGTGCATGGAATTGAGAGCCTGAAGCAGGGAAATAATTGGTTAGTAAATGGTGCCAGCCTAATCCTAAGAATTTCAACCTTGATATCGATGGGCCGAAGAATATGCAAAGTGGAGATAACTGGATGACCCCCGGAGGGCGAACCGGAATCTACCCAAAACGCATCAAGGAAGAACAAGATGATAACACCTAGCCATCATGGAGCCGTCATGGATGTACCACTTGCTGATTGAGCTGATTGATGGTCATCTCAATTGTAAATTCAGCATGATGAAGTCACTTCCATAGACTTGTATTGAACCAGAGACCTATAAAAATTGGGTCTAGGGACTGTGTTCTTTGAGTCTGGTTCTACGACCAGCCTCCAGGAGCATCGGATGCGCATCTGACAACAACTCGGCTCCACTCTTGTGTCCAGGCCACCTGGTCAGTGACTTGGCACGAGCAAAATCTAGGCTGGTAACTATAACAACCTTTATGTAGAACCTGTGTGTGTGTGTGTGTGTGTGTGTGTGTGTGTGTGTGTGTGTGTGTGTGTGTGTGTGAGAGAGAGTGAGTGAATGGATCTATATAGAAATTGCATATAGGAATATTTTGTTGTATTTACAATAAACGTGGCAATTTGCCTTGTCCCTCTTACAAGATCCTTTTGGTATCATTTTTATTAGTGTAACACTACTACACATGATATAGTTAGGACACCCTCCCAGGAGGTGGGAGACCCCATGATCCAGTCCCCCTGGTATAATAACTTTATTTATACACAGTGGAACAGCTTCAACAAAAATAGATTGAGGGAGCCCCCATGTCAGAATATCCTATAGGTGAGTGGTTAGAGCAACCACCCAAGAGATGGATTTCAGCAGGTCTCCCTTTTTCCCCATCAGGTAGAACCTGACTGAATCTGGGTCTTCCACATTCTGGGGAAGTGCTCTCATGACTGGTCTAAAAGTTAAAAAGTTGGCAACACCATCCCCTTTTCCTCCAGCCAGATTTTGAATGGGGTCCCAATCCAGAAGACAGCCTCTGAGCATTCCTATATGATAGGCAGAGGCGCACCTATCTCATGCATGGGGCCCAGTCTTCCCCTGGTTTGTGAAGCAGATTGGGGCTTAGACAGGAGAATGAGGCAGCAGTGCTTATGCTCAGAGGCAAAAACTTAGGTGCTAAGGAAACTTATACAGTGCGAATTTAGGTGCTGAGGCAGTTTAGACCCCTGTAGGACTAGGCAGTAGCCGAGACGGAGTTTTGAGTTACTCCACTCGAGCTAGCCAAGCGGAGTGAGCATGGCCACACTGCAACACAACACTCAAATGACAGGATCTGTTTGGATAAGCAGCTGACGAGTTATTGTAACTTTAGCTGCTGCTTCCCCACTGCATTACAAGCTTGAGCTTTAGCAGCACTCCAGCTTCAACCCATACCCCATGGGCCAGCTAACTCAATTTTAACATGACACTAACTTGAGCTCGAGATTTTGGCGTGAACACAAGAGTCAGGTTAGTATTCAGTATACACAGAGAGCTGTCACCTGCACAAATTAAATATACAAAATATTTTCTCTGTTATTCAGTTCTAATCCTCCCCTGGTATTATTTGTAAAAATAGTACGTAAAAAATTCAGACAAGTATGTGAATTTTTCAGTCAACCATATCCCTTGTAAATGAGACCAAACTGTTCAGCCTAGGCCTCAGACATCTTACAGCAATCTACCTATCTATCTTAATCTTGGCTCACTTTGTTTACAGTGGTTGCTTGACCCTTTTACACCATGCTGGATGGCAGGCTCCTGTATGTTTACACTGAAATGCTGCTCCAGAGAAGTGGCCAGTATTGGTTGCCTGATGTTAACTCATTTCTTTTAAATACATATTTTGAAAATATTCTCCTGATCCTAAATAATATCAGTCCTTTTAAAACAAAGATGCAAATACATTAACTTTGCAGCGGCTCTCAGGATGACTACTCCCCCACCTCTGCTCTGCCCTTCACAACCCCTTGCTATTTCTCCTTTCTCCATTCTTCTTATCAGACAAAGTAATTATTGTATATTTCAGTGCCTTGCCTGCTCATGAATGATAGTGTTAGGCAGAGAAGAATGTTCTGTGCTTTCACATACACTCAGAAGAAGAAGAAAAAAGATGGGTTTATACCCATTTTATTTCCAACAGGGATCATTGTTAGAAGGGACCGCGGGTGACACTAAGCTAAAGTGAAGCTTGTGAAAAATAAGGTCTGCCAACTGCTGAATTGAAGTGGAAAGTCCTAATCTTACAACTCATGTGCAGGACTTAGAAATGGGAAAAGATTGCTAAGATTCTGTATTTTGGAGAAATTATAAATAATTTGATACAAACACAGAAAAATTCAGAGGTGTGTTTCGGTCTAGAAAGAATGCAGGTGGATATAACTTTCACCTTTTTCTGTCTCCTCAGTGTCCATGGTATTCCAACAAAGTCTTCCTCGAAACACCTTTGGACTCACTTCAGTACTTGTAATGTGCCCTCTTTCCACACTACAATGGATTGTTGCTTCTTCCTCTGTTTGGTTTCTGTAGCGTGAAAGACAAAGAAAGGTAAAGAGTGAAGCAACAACAAGACAGCCAGCTATTGCTAACATTTCTTTGAAGGCTCAGGCAGCTAATTCTGAGAACTGCTAATGCCGTAAAATAGAGACAACAAGAAAACAGCCCTGGAGATTATAAATGGTGACATCCCAAAAGGAGGAAAAGGGGACTGATAGAGATAGGACATGTCTGACCCGACCCAAGAAGGAAGCAAGGAGAGATGATACACCAGACTAGACGTGAAGTAAGGTAGAGCACCACCATAGAGGTCAGAGAGTCGAACTAGCTGACCACCTTCTCTACCACAGAATCATGCTGGGCAACTTACAAAATCAGAACCCAGGAACAAGCTAATTCTGACATAATCCCACAGCCAGAAACACATCCCCACAAACATCTAAAAACCCCCCATCTACCTGAAGCTTTTATTCAACTAAGACCTAAAACAATAACACTGTTGTTATAATTAGATTCCCGACTGTGAGAAAAACCTGTCTGCACACTGCACATTAAGATACTTTTATAGCCATAGAAGGTTACTACTTATTTTAAATTAAACTAAGATTAATATTTACTGACTAATTGTTTCCTTTAAAGAAATTACATGTGTTTACTTGTGTTATTTTAACTGTTTGTTAAATGTTTTACTGTTTGTGATAAAACCTATAAAATGTTATGTGCTTGGTTATCTTGGTATGTAATCTATTGAGCTGAGCTGTGATCACTGAATAGTACAAAACAAGATTTTAAGGCCAAAAGGAACCACTCTGATCACCTAGTCTGACCTCCTGCATAACACATCCCATAGAATTTTATTCTGTAATTGAGGGAATTATTCTTCCCTATTATATAAATGAACACTATTGAGCACAACTGATAATGTGTTGTGTACACATTTAAGTCTTTACCTTGAAAGAACACACCATGAAAATGCACTTTTCATGTAGTGACACAGCTCCCTGAAAAGCTCCTTTAAAATTATTTCAAATCTGAATTCAAGTCTTTTTAGCTCTTACAATATGAAAGCACATCAAAGATGTAAACCAAAAAAACCCAGCTCTGGTAAGAGGAGGCGGCTTATATCTAACCTTTGAACAACCTTTCCACTTTCACAGGTAAACATTACAACTACCTTTTATTACTTGATAGGCTACATTCTTGGCTCCTAGGTCTAAATTCTTTGGAAATCAGATACAAAACTTTCAGCTACATAGTGAAAACTGTAAATAGGCAACATTTCCTTTTATTTTAATGAGTATGCTGTTATAGCAATTTTACAGTGGACCTTTGCTGTCATGCTTAAAACTCTTGAGGTTTCCAGCAGTTCCCTGATGGGTCTTGTCAACTGCTCTTTTCAAAGGAAGTGATCATAACAATTCACTTTCCTGCTCAGTGAACCTTGAATGAATTGAAGGAGAACAACCTCAAATCCACTTGTTTCCTCTCACTCCAAATTTTATATGCATGGCTGACCACACACAACTTAACCCTTTCAATAATCTTCTTTGTAAACAACTGAGATCAGTAACAGAGACAAAACCTATATTATGACTGGTCTTATTGATGCAGTAGACTTTTAAACAATAGGCTTAAAGAACAATCATTTTACGGATTTTAAACGCAGGTTGGATAGCTTTGAAAGGCAAGGCTTTTTGGGGGAGAGGGCATGTTTGTTTTTTCCTTTCCTTTTTCCTGATTGTTCAGTTTGATTTCCTGATATTTAAAATATTTTAAGGCAATGCTTTTGTTTTTTTTAAGAAAATATATTCTTCTATAAAGATGATACATAAGTATGGCACATAGGTGAGAAAGAGCTGATAAAAGAAGCCAATATATTGTAATTAGCAACCAGTCCTGAATATTCTATTCAGGTCAATAATTAGGATTCCCTCACCCAGGGACATATATAGCAGAAAGGTCAGATGCTGTATCACAGGGATTGGCGACCTTTGGCACGCGGCTCACCAGGGTAAGCCCCCTGGCAGGCTGGGCGGATTTGTTTACCAGCCATGTCTGCAGGTTCAGCCGATCACAGCTTCCACTGGCCGTGGTTCACCACTCCAGGCCAATGGGGGCTGCAGGAAGCAGCAGCCAGCACATCCCTTGGTCCACGCCACTTCCCACAGCCTCCACTGGCCAGGAGCAGCGAACCACAGCCAGTGGGAGCTGTGATCGGCCGAACCTGTGGACGCGGCAGGTAAACAAACAGTCCTGGCCTGCCAGGGGGCTTAAGCTGGAGGGCTTTGTGCCAAAGATTGCTGATCCCTGTGTTATACACTGGCATGGATCTCCTTAAATGAAGACAGGGCCTCAACTTCACTTAGACTACTTAAATGATCCACCCACACAAATCTCAATGCAATATATGTGCTGATGTTATGGAAGTTTAAACACCGAGTAGAAAAAGGTGCAGAAATGTGTAAATTAAAGAAGGACTGGGCCTGCTTTATTTTAAACACTATCTTGTTAGATGCTTGTCTTGCTACATTATTTCATTGTGGCCATGTCCTTCAGAATCTTTCTACTGACTTCAAAGGGGGATGGATCAGATCCTCAAATAGGTATCAAACTGGACAGGCATGAATGAAGGATTTCTGATTTCAAATATTGTCTTTTCCAAGCCTCTAGATTCCTAGCAATTGTGTCTCACAACTGATCATGAAGTCCTTTCTTCATGTCAAATTCCTATTGATTGCAATGAGGCTTTGGGCTGAATAAGAGCTGCAGGATCAGACTCTTTTACTGTATTAGGCCCTGATCCTACCAAGATTTATGCATATGTTGCACTTTATACCCTGTGAGTAGTCACACTGAATTCAAGTAGTTTTGAAATAACTGGAACTATATCAGTGTGCAAGTGAAGCACATGCAGAAGTCTTCACAGGATCAAGGCTTTATACAGCAACCATCTAACTACTTATGCAAAAGCCATTTACTTATTGCACTTTAGAACCCAGAGATCCCCTATTGTCAAACAGAACTCTGAAGAGCAGTGGGAAGTTAAGCTATTAACTACAGTGTTAGGCTTATCATTAAATTCACCTTCCTTTCCGACCCTTTTAATGGACAGCATGTTAATGAAGTTATTGGTAAGGTTGAAGTCAGTTAAAAAACAGGTACAGTAGATCAACTAAATAGAATAATATCAATATAACTCAGGAAGTTTGTCCTTATCTACTTCTGAGCATGCAAACCAATGAACATCTACAACATTTCTCCTTCAAATAATTAATGTGGTACACTTATAATCTCATAATAATTTTATTTAGTTACATATTTAGTTTCATCTTACTGATTTCAGGCCAGATGTCCAGTTGATCATGATCATTTAGAATTCTAATCTTTTCCTCCAAAATACTTGCAACCCTTCCCAGTTTGTTGTCATTCTCAAATTTCATAAGTGTACTTTCCATTCCATCATCTGTCATTAATGAATACATTCAATATCTCCTCACGATGGTCTTATAAGACATCTTGCAAAATTGTTATCAAACTTTACCAGCACTGTCACAAAAAATCTGCTCACCCATGAGCATGATGATGATGACGATGAACGAGATAGTAATCTTACTTAGCTGTCCTAAAATTAAATTGACTTGCTCCAAGCAGGTGGGAAAATAGAATTCTGCAAGGCTCACTTGCATGCTACTTATCCACGTAACATTCCCTATCTCTCATTATTATTTATTTTTATTTTTATTTTTCTAGAACAAACCACATGCTAGATACTGTCCAAATACAAAAGACATCACCGTCCCTACCCCAAAAGAGCTTTCTCAGGGCATGTCTATGCTGCAGCTGGGATTGTGCTTCCCAGCATGGGTAGACAGACTAGCACTAGCTCTGCTTGAGCTAATGCTCTAAAAATAGCGGTATAGTTGGTGGTATCATGGACAACAGCTTGACCTAGCTGCCTGCATACACACTCAGCTGGACCCACTGGGTATGTACCTGGGTAGCTAGCCCAAACCCCCGCCCTTGCTAGTCCTGGCTACACTGATATTTTTACAACATTAGCTGGAGCAGAGCTAGCACATCTGTCTCCTCATGTAGACCTACCCTCAAAGGCAGAGTCTATGACTGCATCCTGCTTGGGTACCGGAAGATATTGCATAAGTCAGTGCCTCTCTGAAGTCCAGAAGTGTGAACTTTTTACAGGGAGAATCTCCAAAAGGTCATGCACCTCTATTTCAATACTCCCATCAGACACAGCCAGAAGTCCATGAGTTACCCACATCTTTGAATTGCTCCACATATTGTTCCAGTAAAGCAATAGTAAATAATTTTTAACAACAGGGTTGGACAAACATCAGTCAGGGATGATCTAGGTTTACTTGGTCCTGCCTCAGCTCAGGGGGATTGCACTGGTCTTCAAGGACCCTTCCAGGCCTATATTCCTATGGTTCTATATCCATTATACCTGGTTTCTGCACCCGACCAGCCATTCTCAAGATTGGACAGTTTACATGGTGATAAGTGTTTACACACACCTTACTACGGTGTAAGCAGAGTCCTAATGCTGAATAGTCACAGGTCTGCAACTGAGCTACAAAACAAAATATTTTAAAAAATGAAAATTGTTCTTTGAAGTTGTAGTTCAGCTGATGGATTGGAACAGAAAAAAGTAATCTGAAATCTCTAGTCCACTTACAAGAAATCAAAGTAACAGATGAATTCACTTTTTGTAATAAAGATTTCCTCTCCAATCCCATAAGTGTCTGATACACCAAGCAGAAAATCCAAACATCTCTCCAACTATTTGTCTTTTCCCAATCTGGAAAAACAAAGTGAGGAGGAAGAGGCATCCATAACATATGCAATTTTAAGATGAGAAGCTCATTCAGGTGAGGAATTTGGATATGTATTCTGGCCCCTTTTGGTGTGTGTTGCACTCAGTGTCCTCTTGGGTCCTTTCAATTACTTATCCAGATTAGGTTGGTTCAAAATATGTACCTCTTTCATTGGGTCTGATATACTAAGTCTTTCTACACAGTGTAACTCACTTCATTAGTTGCCCAGTTCACATCCACACTGGTTCCATATAAAGAGTCCTAGTTGGCTTCTTGCCCCTGTTCAGGACATCCCTTCAGCCCCTTTCCTGGAACTGGGGTTTGTATTTTAAACAGTTTCTCTTTGTTCCACCTCAAGCTGGGAGTCCCAAACTCTCCTTCTAGAGCAGGATATACCTCAATCTCTCTCTCTCTCTCTCTCTTTAGCCTGGAGTCCCCAGCCCTCCTCCTAGAGGTGGCTTATAATTAGAAGTGGCTGTAAAGCCTCAGCCAGGTTCCCTTCCCAGCTGACCCTTTTTCTCCAGTTAGTCCTTTCACCTTGAAACTAGGAGGGTTCAACAGGCAAATCTTCTTCTGATGGTACACGCCCTGCCATGAGCGAAGTGGCAGCCTATATGCTAGTCCCCTTTCTCCTGGGTCATCCTCAATTAATCAAGACAGAGGAGTCTTGCCCTGCCCATCCTTGCCCTGCCCATCCTCCCAGGACATTAAAGAAACAGTACTTATTCCCAGGATCACTTCCTTTCCAACAATACCTCTTTGTTCTAACCAACCCTGGGGAATGTGGTAAATGATACCAGAAAACTGAAAATAAACAAAAGTAAATCCATGCCTATTTCACAATAAGGGTTTTGAACAAATTAAAGGAGTAAATTATGACACAGGCATTCGCTGGGCAATGGGTATTGTAAATCAGCAGCAGACTGGATAGTCTGTACAATAAGCCAAGCTGTTTTATGCTGTGATTAGGCTACAGAAGAAAAAGAAGCTATCTGGCAACATACACGTTAAACATGGATTAGCAGGTAATCTGATTAACCAGAATTAGTACAGTATCTTTGGGACAAAGATTTTATGTAGCTAACATCTAAAGAAGAATTGAAAAGCTGTTTGCTTAATTGTTAAAATGCACTGCATACACCACAGACATTTTTAATCTTTTTTAAATAATACAGATGGATGGCTTGGATATGACCTGATTTGAACTCTGATCCAGTTGTGTTACACCCTGGCCTGGAGGCCTTCATAATTCCTTTGGAGAACATCCAAAAATGACTGCAGCAAGGGCAGCATCAAACATCCCAAAACAGACAAAATCCTAATTTTAAAATATAATTTAAAAGCCTTTAAAATTTCCCTTAAAAAACAAAGTTAAATATTGAATATATATTCTGATTTTTCCCCAGTGTCTCTTTTTAATTTTCAACTATGAAGCAAGGGGGACCTATTTAAAAAAAAACCCTCACCCTCCTGGGCTCCTTTGAGGTATATGAGGAACAAAAAATTAGTACAATTTGTTTGTGAGTTTAATTCTATTTTAAGGCCCAAAAAAGGACAGTCTAATATACTATAAGGCAATAATGGAAAAAGCTGATATGGGATTCATCTGGTAAAGAATTAAAGGACAGGAATATAATTAATGCCACTTACCATGGTTTTATAGAAAATAGGGCTTGTCAAACAAATCTGATTACATTCTTTGACAAGATTAAAAGCTTAGTTGATAAAGGTAACTACAGAGATGTAATATATTTAGATATTTGTAATGCATTTGATATAGTACCTCATGACATTCTGATTACAAAAAAAAATTAGCACTATACAATCTCAATACAGCCAATATTAATTTCATTAAGAACTGGCTAACTGATAGATCTCAGAAAGTAGTTGTCAATGGGGAATCATATCTGAATGTGGTTTTTCTAGTGTGGTTCCGCAAGGATCAGAAGTAGGCCCAATGCTATTCAATAATTGAATAGCATATTCAGGAGCTCAAATTAGATAATCTAACTGTCCCTTCTGGCCTTAAACTGTATGAATCTATGGATGGTGATGTTCCTTAGGTTCAGAACCTGGAATGCTTTTTCAAGCCATTATTCCAGTGCATGAAGGTCTGTTCTCCAGGGATGAATGTTGAACATCTGCAGTCCCACATAGCCACTTTTTGGATGGTGAGTAATGGTAACAGAAATGGAACACCCTCTGAATTCAAAGCTGGTTTTGTTCTTGTGCATGCTCCTCTGTGGGTCCTCCCTGAGGTTAGCTTTCCATTGCCCTGTCACAGAGCCTGTATTTTATTACTTTTTTTCTGATACAGAGAACCATTGTTGATATTCTTAACAATAATGAAAGAAACATCTACTCATGACTTTGATAAAATTCTATACATTTCAAATGTCATGATTCCATTACCAATTCTCATTATAACAGACTCAGGTGGAGTGATGACAAACACAGAGACTCTCAAACCCAACTATTTATTAGAACTGTTTACATTCAGCATGTAAGATATCTAACGAAATCATGGCATCTCTATCACATTAATCATAGCTCAATATTCCAATCATGCTGGTGACATAATACTGGGAGACAACCGTCTTTGAAACGCATTGTTACTGTGGACACATGATGCTAGAAAATTCTAAGGAATCACAAATATGTTTTAAAACTAGAGACCTTGCAAGTATGAGTGTTCTACACTAAGAATTCATAAACATTCCATGATTAGCACAGCAGTCGAAGAGCTCTCATACAAACAAGGCATATAGCCTGAAAGAGACTTACAGACCAAAATACCTTGGGTCAAATTCTACCTCGTGTGCTCTGCCATCCCTCCCCCCACATACACACACACACACACTTTTCAGTTGTTCTGTATACTATTTTAAGATTACTGCTCTCTAAACTACAAAGCAACTTTTAAAAAAATGAAAAATCTGGTCATTTGGATGCACACATTTGGTAAATATTGTTATGACCTTTTATTCAATGTGGATGCTTTTGACATCTTCTTCAACAAATAGTAATTATAGAAATGATGCTTTATTTCCCATCTGAAAACTACCTCACAATGATAGTTTCTACAAGTACAGTAATATCTCTTGCAGGTATTTCTTGAATGCTATCACAGTTAGTGCTGAGCAAAAGAGATGAAAATATTTATCCTGATTTTATAATGCAAAAAACTTCATTTCATGTTTCATATTTATAGATTCATAGTTTAAGGCCAAAGGCATCATTAGATTATCTTGTCTGACCTCATGTATAACACAGGCCATAGAATTTCACTCCTTATTCCTATATTGAGCCCAGTAACTTGACAACCATATTTTCCAAAAAGGCATTCAATCTTGATCTGAAAGCATCAAGAGATATTATTTCATCTCTTACGTTTTCACTTTGCTTTGAAATGCTTGTGACTTATCTTTGTTTACAGGCATAAGAAATATGTAAAATTCATTTACATAGAACATATTTAGTCATGGAACAAATAGCTATCTTTGAATTGTTTCTCTTGTGGGTTTTGGTAG
The DNA here is from genome assembly GCF_009764565.3 of Dermochelys coriacea. Lineage (NCBI taxonomy): Eukaryota > Metazoa > Chordata > Testudines > Dermochelyidae > Dermochelys > Dermochelys coriacea. Next base: position 316,140,502 of record NC_050068.2, on the reverse strand, counting down.
GAAAGGAGAAATAGGAACAGATACTGAAACACACACACACACACACACGTAACACATATGCCTACCACAGAGCTATTTGGATTAAAATCCTTTGTACAATTCATATAGGTTTCTTTGCTGTTGTTTTTGCAAATGTTATGCAAATATTAATACAATATTCAGCAGAACTTGGCCTTATTGGGCCAAATCTTTATCTGGACTCATCTTCCACATCCACAAAAATACTCATATTTGTATATGCACCCATTTGCAGCATGCACACTTTAAAATTCTAATACCTTCATTCAACTGAGATTTTCAAAGAAGTCTGAGAGGTTTGGATGGGATTTTAATTGGACCTCCAAATTACTTAGGAAACTTTGAAAATCTCAGTCATGGAATTTCAATTTGCATTCATAAAAACCATTTGGCCAGACGTTAGAATTTTTCAACGGTGCATGGAGGTGATTGCATCTGCAAAATGTGGATGCATGTATGTGTATATGCATAAATGGAGAACAGGAGCTGAATATCAGGACTGGAAATTTTATAGTTTGCCCAATATGAAAGAAACAAATAAAATGTACAGACAGTAAATGTTTCTTTACTTGAAGTTAAAAGACAGCAATTTGGGTGGATATAATTTGATGTTTCTTAGCTGTAAGATGTGGGCAACAACTATGTAAAGTTTCTCTCTGCTTTCTGCACACTAAACTCAATTTTCTGAAAATATCAAATGTTTAATTTATGTGATAATATGATTCATATTTCTTTGTCTGGGGAAAAGTTCTTTGTGACCAAAGAATGCTAATAATCTGAAAAATGTTTGGGTAACTTCCTTACTGATTTTAATTTGTGGCTATAAATAGGACAATAAAGGGAAAGTTTGACAATAGTTGCTTTTATATGACTTCTAGGCTACATGGACCTTACCCAGGATATGGAATGTAAGAAATTTCTGTGCTGCCCTTGTAACATTTAGTGGGATGAATTAACAGAAAAAAATATTTTCTAACATAAAAATGCATGATCAAGGTCCATAAGTTTTCCTCATTTGAATCTACCCAATATATTATCAGCCTCTTTTTAGTGATAGGATTTTCTCTCCTGGGTGATTAAAAAACAAAGAATACCACAAGAACATCCAAGAATGTTACCAAATGTACATCGGGAACTTGAAACAACAATATAATGGAATTCAAGTAATGTCAAAATAAGATTTCTTTCATCATTAATAAACATCTGAAAAACAACACACTATATTGTTTTGCAAGACTCATGCCATCTTTGTAGGTTTGTTTTGCATGTTTTACACAAACCAAAAATAAACTCCCACCCAACATAAAATTACGGGTTGAATTCTGCTCTGAGTTACATCCAAGCAACCCCTGACATCCAAAGCTAGAGAAGATGGCTCTTCCTTATCTAGCAGTGAATTGCACTAGAGAGTCTCAAAACATCATTAAATGAAAAGTGTTTGAAAAATTAAAGCTAAAAATCTATAAGAAAAATCTCTGTGTTCATTACATTTTATTATTCACAATATAAAAACAAGCAGGTATTTTCATGTTGGACATGAATTTAAGATAAACAGAAATCATATACCAAGACAATGGTCATGCTTTTATGTCACAGTTCAGAGCACTGTATTCCCCCTTTATAGTCTAGCAATCCAGTTTCAGGATTCTGGATCCCCTGACCATCACCTCTTGAGTGGAGACACAAGTCTCCTGACCAGGGTATGATCCAGGAGCTGTGGAACCCGGAAATATTGTGAATTCACCAACAAAAAGTCAGAAACCATTAGCAGACCTGCTTTGCCTTTCTCCTCAGAGATGGTTAACAGTGCACTTGCTAGTTATAAGTCACCACACGGCGCTTCCTATGCAAGCCTATTTTATTCTTAATGTAAAAGCGCTACAGAAAAAAACATAAAAAACAATAAAAATATGCATGTTAATAAGCTTGTCAGAGATCATCCCAACTCTAACATGGGTCTGGCTGGAGCAGTCCTTCAAAATGCGACAAAAGGCATGGTCTATGGTCACAAGGTCATAGCAGCTTCAACTCAGAACTAGCACCTAGTCTTATAGGACCTCAATAGGCCAAGTCTTTCCAACACTTCCCTAAGGCCTGGGGCTCTCTGTTAACTAGAAGTCCTGTCCATTTGGTTGCTTAGGAAAAGGCCTTGAGCCTATTTAAACCACAAATCTATTAGAATTCCTTGAGGGGGTCACAACAGGACATGGGTGATCCAGGGTGCTTGGACTTTCAGAAAGCCTTTGACAAGGTTCCACACCAAAGATTCTTAATCAAAGTAAGCGGTCATGGGGTAAGAGGGAAAGTCCTCTTATAGTCCTCTTATCAGTAACTGCTTAAAAGATAGGAAATGAAGGGTAGGAATGAGAAGAGGTACATACTGTGGTCCCCCAAGAATCTGTACTGGGAGGCACAATTTCCCTTTACAGAAACTGTGTTGACTCTTCTCCAACATATCGTGTTCATCTGTCTGATAATTCTGTTTTTAATATAGTTTCAACCAAGTTGCCTGGTACTGAAGTTAGGCTTATTTGCCTGGAATTGCAAGGATCAGCTCTGGAGCCTGTTTTTAAAATAGGCATTACATTAGCTATCTTCCAGTCATCTGGTACAGAAGTTGATTTAAGTGATAGGTTACATACCACAGTTAGTAGTTCTGAAATTTCTTATTTAAGTTCCTTCAGAACTGTGGGTGAATACCATCTGGTGACTTATTACTGGCACCTTAGAGAGATCTATTTCCTGGACACTACGGTGCTAATAAGCAATGGTCACATAAACACTACCCTATACCGGAAGCCTACTGACCTGCTATTCCTACCTACATGCCTCCAGCTTTTACCCAGATCACCCCACCCGATCCATTGTCTACAGCCAAGCTCTATGATACAACCACATTTGCTCCAACCCCTCATACAGAGACAAACACCTACAAGATCTCTATCAAGCATTCTTACAACGACAATACCCACCTGCTGAAGTGAAGAAACTGATTGACAGAGCCAGAAGAGTACCCAGAAGTCACCTACTACAGGACAGGCCCAACAAAAAAAAATAACAGAACGCCACTAGCCATCACCTTCAGCCCCCAACTAAAACCTCTCCTACACATCATCAAGGATCTACAACTTATCCTGAAGGACGACCCATCACTCTCACAGATCTTGGGAGACAGACCAGTCCTTGCTTACAGACAGCCCCCCAATCTGAAGCAAATACTCACCAGCAACCACACAGCACACAACAGAACCACTAACCCAGGAACCTATCCTTGCAACAAAGCCCGTTGCCAACTCTGTCCACATATCTATTCAGGGGAAACCATCATAGGGCCTAATCACATCAGCCACACTATCAGAGGCTCATTCACATGCACATCTACCAATGTGATATATGCCATCATGTGCCAGCAATGCCCCTCTGCCATGTACATTGGTCAAACTGAACAGTCTCTATGTAAAAGAATAAATGGACACAAATCAGACGTCAAGAATTATAACATTCAAAAACCAGTTGGAGAACACTTCAATCTCTCTGGTCACTCGATTACAGACCTGAGAGTGACTATTCTTCAACAAAAAATCTTCAAAAACAGTCTCCAACGAGAGACTGCTGAATTGGAATTAATTTGCAAACTGGATACAATTAACTTAGGCTTGAATAGAGACTGGATAGTGGATGGGTCATTACACAAAGTAAAACTATTTCCCCATATTATTCCCCCCCACCACTCCCACTGTTCCTCAGATGTTCTTGTCAACTGCTGGAAATGGCCCACCTTGATTAGCACCACAAAAGGTTTTCTTTCTTCTCCCCACCCTCTCTACCTGCTGGTAATAGCTCATCTTAAGTGATCACTTTCCTTACAGTGTGTATGGTAATACCCATTGTTTCATGTTCTGTGTGTGTATATATAAATCTCCCCACTGTATTTTCCACTGAATGCATCCGATGAAGTGAGCTGTAGCTCACGAAAGCTTATGCTCAAATAAATTTGTTAGTCTCTAAGGTGCCACAAGTACTCCTTTTCTTTTTGCGAATACGGACTAACACGGCTGCTTCTCTGAAACCTGACTTATTACTGTTTCACTTATCAATTTGTTCCCAAACCTCCCTTATTGATACTCAGTCTGGGAGAAGCCCTCAGATGTGTCACCTAAAAAGAATGGTTCAGATGTGGGAGTCTCCCTCACATCCTCTGCAGGGAAGACTCATGCAAAAAATGGATTTAGCTTCCCCATAATGGTCTTGTCTTCCTTGAGTGCCCCTTTAGCACCTTGATTGTCCAGTGGCCTCACTGATTGGTTGGCAGGCTTCCTGATTCTGCTGTACTTCAAAAAAAAAATGCTGGTTTTTTGCATCTTTTGCTAGGCTGCTCTTCAAATTCTTTTTTGGTTTGCTTAATTATAGTTTTACACTTGACTTGCCAGAGTTTACGTTCCTTTCTATTTTCCTCAGTAGAATTTGACTTCCAATTTTTAAAAGATGTCTTTGTCTCTAACCATCTATTTAATTCTGTTGTGTAGCCATGGTGTCATTTTTTTTTGTCCTCCTACTGTCTTTTGTTTAATTTGGAGTAGACATAGTTTGAGCTTCTCTTATGGTGTTTTTAAAAAAGTTTCTATGCAGCCATCAGGCATTCCACTCTTATGACTGTTCCTTTTATGATGCTTTCTTATCTGGTCCTAAGTTGTCTTTCTGTCTCTCTCTAGCATACATCCTCTTAATTAGACCAAAATCTCACATGTGCTCTGGCCCAAGACTGGTTGGTTGCCTCTATATACCACCACAAACTCTTGTTTTATCATTTTCCCTTTATATTTAAGAGTCAGTGAGTATTCTCCCAACAGTGGCATTGTTCCTCCATTATAGTTTTTCACAGAAACTTTTGACTCTTCCACTTTTATGTGCTCATTACATCCCTCTATTTCATTTTTATTATTACATTTATTTGTGCCCCAGTGTCTATTTTATGTGTCACATAAGTGCTATTTGCATACAGTTTCATTAGCCAGTCTTTTGAGTGTTCAGCCTCCTCTATTACTCTGCTTAAGAACAGCTCTTCCTCTTCACTTGAGAAATCTTGCATTTAATGCATATACTTTCCTTCTTTCTCTGCACATTTCAGTGTAATATTTAGATTTCTTACATTTTCTACACATTTGTTGAATGATCTGAATTTCTCATACTCATGCTGGTTGCCACATTGCTAGCATTGGTTCCTGCTTTCCATAGAATCATAGAAGATTGGGGTTGGAAGAGACCTCAGGAGGTCACCTAATCCAATCCCCTGCTCAAAACAGGACCAACACCAACTAAATCATCCCAGCCAAGGCTTTGTCAAGCCGGGCCTTAAAAACCTCTAAGGATGGAGATTCCACCACCTCCCTAGGTAACACATTCCAGTGCTTCACCACCCTCCTAGTGAAATAGTGTTTCCAACCTAGACCTCCCGCTCTGCAACTTGAGATCATTGCTCCTTATTCTGTCATCTTCCATCACTGAGAACAGCCTAGCTCCATCCTCTTTGGAACCCCCTTTCAGGTAGTTGAAGGCTGCTATCAAATTCCCCTCCCTCTTCTCTTCTGCGGACTAAATAAGTCCAGTTCCCTCAGCCTCTCCTCATAAGTCATGTGCCCCAGCCCCCTGATCATTTTTGTTGCCCTCTGCTGGACTCTCTCCAATTTGTCCACATCCTTTCTGTTTGCTTAGGTGTGTTTATGTTAATGTGAAAACATAAATATACATAGAAATCCATACATCATATAAACACCTGTGTCACATAGTGATATTAATATATTATATACTACCCAGTAAACTACATGAACTGGCCAAATTTGCTCTAATATAAACTGAAAACACTGGTGGAGGTAGGGTGGAAATGGGTAAGGATGGGAGATAGTAGGGATAAGAGTTTGAACTAGGGTGATTTTCATTGTGTGGGGTATAAAGATTCATTAGCTTTAGAAAGTGGTCTTTGGCACAATACTTAAAAGCTGTTAAATCTGTAACATATAAATGAGAGTAGTTCAAGTACTGAAAACGTTGTAGCCTATTCTGTAGTTTTAAAATTAACTTTAATTTAGCATGCAGGGGTCTGAGTGGTCCCAGATCAGCTACAATGGTTAGTACATTAGAATGAAGACTACAAGGAGCACATAAGAAATAATCTACTCTTATTGGCAATTTTATTAACACGTCAAACAGGATTCCATAGACTGCAGTATAGCAAAGGAAAGAGAGATCATACAGAATGTCCAGCACTTGCCTTATTTACATCATCCCTTGTGAAGATACTTTACCATCTGTAGCTGGTCTTCATTACATCTTTCCCTACTAGGGATTATCTTTACAGTAGGTTACTCTGATGCCCCTTGATATATAAGTGTGTGTCTCAGCACCTTTTTCCTTATCTGAGCTTCTGCACGCCATATCTTTGAGGAGTCACACTGTTAATTGGTTACTTACTTATTTACCTCATTATTATTAGCATTTACATCAGTTAGTTGCCATTGTGTTGCTATGGTATTTCTGCGCTTACAATTATTCCTTAAATTTATCCTGAAATCCCAATAACCTTTACTTGTGACTTTATACTTCCTACCAATCAGCTTTCTAATGACTGGGCTTAATCTTGTGACTTGCTCCTGTTAGTTCCTTATATATTTACGTAAATGATTCTTCTCTCTTTCGATTAGTAATTTAGAATGTTTAACTATCTCCAATCCATTTTGTAAGGTTGGATATCTGAAAGCTTTATAAGAAACATTGTGATCATAAAAGGACACCATTTTAAGGTAAACTGACCTTACACGGCAAATCATAGGGACTTAATTATGGTATTCTAAGCTAGAGCACATCATTTTCCATAAACTTGAATAGAATCCTAGAAAAGTTATAATTTTTTTCTCCATAGGGAAAACTGATTACAAGTTTTATGCAAGTTTCAAGACTCTCACATTCTTCCACTATTTCCTATGGACTTTGTGTGTCCATTCTCACATATGAACCCATGCAGCGGTGGTGCTAGCTCACTGGGGGCCCTAAGCAGGAATATTTTAGGTCCCCCCTTACCTGCTTCCTAAAACTACTAATTGCATCTTTTACATAACCCAAAATCTACCAGCACAGCACATGCTAACACACTTGTTAAAACATCCACATTAAAGATGATGAATGGTATTTTGGGGGTAATACTAAATCACCACCCCATCGAGCTGCTTGGGGCCCTAAGTAATTGCTTAGTCTACTAATGCCTAGCACCACCCCTGAACCATGCAACCCAATGAAGTCAATGGAAGTCTTTTCATTAACTTCAATAGGCTTTGAATTAGGCCCTAATTCTTTGTTGTAGCCAAAACCATGTTCTTTATGGTATGGGCCTGCGCCTACTTCCTCTGAAGTAAAGCAAACTACCCTTGCATTCAGTAGTAGATGGAACAGACCCTATACTTCACGTTTATTCATAAGTTAATTTTGTTGGAACTTGCACATTCCAGACACCACCTTGTAAATGGTTAAAAAGTAATATATTTCTTGTGAAGAAAGAGGCTGGAGATTTTGCTACTGTTACTCAAATTTCTAAAGCTCCCTTCCATTCAGTATCATTTGGGAACCACTCTCCACAGGGGTACTTATTACTAAGGCTGTTGATTAATCACAGTTAACTCTCACATGATTAACTCAAAAAAATTAATTGCGATTAATCACAGTTTTAATTGCACTGTTAAACAATAGAATACCACTTGAAATTTATTAAATATTTTGGATTTTTTTTACATTTTCATATATATATTTTATTCTGTGTTGTAATTAAAATCAAAGTGTATATTATTTTTATTACAAATCTTTGCACTGTAAAAATGATAAGCAAAAGAAATAGTATTTTTCAATTTACCTTATAAAAGTACTGTAGTGCAATCTTTGTCGTGAAAGTGAAACTTACAAATGTAGATTTTTTTTGTTGCATAACTGCCCTCAAAAACAAAGCAATGAAAAACTTCAGAGCCTACAGGTACACTCAGTCCTACTTTTTATTCAGCCAATTGCGAAGAAAAGTTTGTTTACATTTACAGGCGATAAAGAAGTGCACAGCATATTTACAATGTCTCCAGAAAGTGAGAACAGGTATTTGCATAGGACTTTTGTAGCTGGCATAGCAAGGTATTTACATGCCAGATATGCTAAACATTCATATGTCACTTCATGCTTCAGCCATCATTCCAGAAGATGTGCTTCCATGCTAATGCTTGTTAAAAAAATAATTTGTTAATTAAATTTGTGACTGCACTCCTTGTGGGAGAATTGTATGTCCCCTGCTCTGTTGAACCCGCATTTTACCATATATTTCATGTTGGGTAGCAGTCTCAGATGATGACCCAGCATGTTCCAGATTTCAGAAAATGCAAAGAATGTACCAATGTGAGATTTCTAAAGATAGCTATAGCACTCAACCCAAGGTTTAAGAATCTGAAGTGCCTTCCAAAATCTGAGAGGGACAAGGTGTGGAGCATGCTTTCAGAAGTCTTAAAAGAGCAACTCCGATGTGGAAATTACAGAACCTGAACCACCAAAAAAGAAAACCAACCTTCTGCTGGTGGCATCTGACTCAGATAATGAAAATGAACATGCATCGGTCCTCCCTCCTTTGGATTGTAATCGAGCAGAACCCATCATCAGCATGGACGCATGTCCCCTGGAATGGTGGTTGAAGTAGGAAGGGACATATGAATCTTTAGTGCATCTGACACGTAAATATCTTGCGACAGCGGCTACAAGAGTGCCATGAGAATGCCTGTTCTCACTTTCAGGTAACACAGTAAACAAGAAGCAGGCAGCATTATCTCCTGCAAATGTAAACAAACTTGTTTGTTTGAGCGATTGTCTGAACAAGTAGTAGGACTGAGTGGATTTGCAGGCTCTAAAATTTTACATTTTATTTTTCAATGCAGGTTTTTTGATATATAATTCTAGATTTGTAGGTTCAACTTCCATGATAAAGAGATTGCATTATAGTACTTGTATTAAATTAATTGAAAAATACTATTTATTTTGTTTTTTTACAGTGCAAATACTTGTAATCAAAAATATAAAGTGAGCATTGTACACTTTATATTCTGTGTTGTAATTGAAATCAATATATTTGAAAATGTAGAAGACATTCAAAAATATTTAAATAAATGGTATTCTATTATTTTTTAACAGCGCGACTAGTCGCGTGGTTAATTTTTGTAATCACTTGACAACCCTACTTATGACCCTCCTGTCGGTGGTGTGTGTTCTCACCAGAAGTTCTTCCACTGACTGATGAGGGGTAGTTGTGGGGGAGGGCAGGGCTGAAAGCCAGGGCTCTAGACTCTGTGGGGTGAAAGGGTCCCAGAGCCCAGACTCCAATCTGAGCCCAGAAGTCTACACAGCAATAAAACAGTCCCACAACCTGAGTCCTGTGAGCCCAAGTCGGCTGGCATGGGCCAGCCACAGGTTTTTCTTTGCTATGTAGACATACTCTCAGTGGCCCCAATTCAGCAATCTATCCCTATTCAGTAAAGTATTAATCACATAATTAACTTTAGTCCTTCAATGGGTTTTCAGCATAGGCCTAAAGTTAAACATGTGCTTAAGTGCTTTGTTGAATTAGGATGGACTAAAGCATATGCTTAAATATTTTGATGAACTGGGATCTTAGTGTTTTCTGATCAGAATGGCAGATATATCTGCTGTCTATGAAAAAAATCAAAACTTATGTTCAGTAAAATATTGTCCACTGTAAATTGAGAAATAATCTTGGTAAACATCCTCATCCTGGATTTAAACCCAAGAGACACCCTGTATTAACAACTCATTTGCAACCTTAAGTAAAATAACCACATAATACTTAGCTACTGAATAGCTTGACCCTTGTTATTTTTCATGCTAAATAAGACCACATGTTTCTTAACCGCACCAATGAAGGGATAACTGAGTCAATGCTTTTGATAATGCATCGACTCCAAATAAATGTAAGGCTTAGCTTACAGGCACCCTGTAGCTGGCAAAAGAGAAAATCAGTTATGAAAGCTTATTTGCTGGATAGCCTGCTAACCCTTTATTTTATATATAATCTAAAAATCACTGGTCTGAACGAGACCTGAACCATACTATATTCAGCTGTGCGTTTGTGGATCTCAACTCTGGTGTGCATGTGAATTATTCTTTTATTGCAAAAATGAAAAGCTAATCCTTCAGGAAGAAAAACAACGTGTCCATTAACAAGAAGTTTCACACTTCATTTAACAACAATCATCAACAGGCACCAATTGTAATGGAACTTGCGGTAGCCTTAGTCCTGTTTTCTTTCAGCGACCCCTTTCCCATCAGAGAGGGGGAAAAAAGGATACAAAGTGCAAATACATTACATAAAAAATAATGCTGTTTTGTTATCTTGCTGATCTATGTGACTGCCTTGTCCATGAGCCTTAAATGGCAAATAGTATTAAAGACACATGCTGCTAACTAATCTGGAGAGCTTCTTTTAAATCTCAGCAACAATAGAATTGCTTCAGAATTGCACTCGATGTCCTGAAAGGCTGTCTGAGGATACCCCTAAATAACTCCTCATGTATGGGTACAGCGTAAACCTGGGGCTGCCATATTTTTAGATCATTCACAGCAGAAGCCTTACAGAGGTTGTGCATTCTAATGCTTACAGGTTCCCCAGAAGGATACCAGATGCTACTCCCAGTAGTGCCATTGACCTCATTAGGACTTAGCTCAACAGTAAAACTGAGTTTATAAAATAAATAATCAGGAACTCTGAAGAAAACCAAGCTTTTTGAGGCTATAGTAAGGCATCAGAGCAGTGATAGAGATGCTCTGCATCAAGATTCCAAATTTGCGATGATTGCTTCCTACCTCTTCACTTTCTTGGATCCCCTGCAAAAAAGCCCCTGTTTGGTCTACTAGTGCATATACATTTTTCCCCTCAGGAATTGAAAAATCAAAGCAGTTTCTCTGCAGTTTTATGTGAAGGCCAACAATATTTAAAAAGCCAATGAATTTGTTCAATGTTACTGTTTGTGAAAGACAGATAACACTTGCTAGAACCAGCCATGGTATGGAATTATGTTGTAATAGCTTTTTCAAACAAGGCTGTCAGTAAACTTCAAACTTCTCCCTCAACTCACCCTACAATAGCTCTATTATTCTCGATATAGGCCTTGACCCTGGACAGAGTGTGACATTCCCCTCTGGTGTAATCTGGACTGGTGATCTCCTAGATCACTCCAATCCTTGACTCCGGGAGCCAGCCTTATCCTGCTCTGCTGTGAGAACCCCCACTCCTGGGCTGTTCATGTATAGCCTATGGCATGTAAGCTGCTCCCAGCTACTTGCAAATGAATGACACTAGCCAATATCTCTGATCCCAGACAGAATCCTAGGAACCTCCATCTTGTGGTGTCCAGTTATGCCCTCTGGACGCTGCAAGCTTATATGAGTTCATCGATTTAACAAAGAAATTGATATGTACCTGGCTTGTTATCCCAAGGGGAGTCTCTGATATGTTTCAAACCAAACACACTGCTTCAAGTCGAATAAATATATTTACTTACTATGAAAGATATAATCACTTAAAATCTAAGTCAAAGCATAACAAGTTGGTCAAATGAAATAAAAGCAAAATGCATTCTAAGCTGATCTTAACACTTTCAGTGCCCCTACAAACTTAGATGCTTCTCACCACAGGCTGGCCCCTTCAGCCAGGCTCTCCCCTTTGATCAGCACCTCAGTCACTTGGTGGTGATGTCTGTAGATGGAGGTGGAAGAGAGAGGAAGAGCATGGCAAACATCTCTCCCTTTTATCATGTCCTTTCTTCCCTCTTGGATTCCCCCCCCCTCCAGAATCAGGTGAGCATTACCTTATCACAGTTCCAAACTGACCAAAGGAAGGTGCGTGACTCACTCAAGAGTCCTACAGATCTTTTGTTGTTGCCTGGACCAGTGTCCTTTGTTCCTGTGAGGCTGGGCTGGGTTTGTCCCAAACATGCCTAGAAGAGGTGTGAACTGCCCCTCTGCTCTTAGAAAGTTTTTGCCTGGGCTTGCTTTAAACCACGAAGACACATTTTCAGCCTCATAATTATATACATGAAATTACAACCTATAACATTACTACAACAATGATTACTATAACAACAATGCTCAGTGCATCATGAGCCTTCCGAAGACACCCAACATGACAAACTTTGCATTACATACCACACATTCATATTATAAGGATGAACATTGGGGTGCCAGGTGCTCTACTAAAGTACAGAACATCACACAGAGAGGTTACTAACTGGGCTGGATTGTGCTAAATTATGTTGTGGTTTTGGAGTGTGCACAACTGTCCAATGGAACTCACGGGAAAGCCCCCAAACTAATTTCATTTGTAAAGATTATTTGTTTAAATATAAGCTGAGAAGCAGCTATATAAATTATTTCAGAAGGTTGTTTCCCAGCAGCTCATGGCCTATACTATGTTTAAGAAAAAGGAAATACAAATAAAAAAAATAAAAAAAAAATACTCCAAACAGACTGAACTAGATTATACTTGATAGTATTACTGTGTGCAAGTATATGTTCATTTCAAAGAGGCATCATCAAGAGTTGTTGATCTTTATTTGAGCCTTACCTAAACCTCATGAATCTTCAACATTGTGTTAGAAATCTTATATGAATGAAATTAAACTAACTAATAATAATAATAATAATTCAGGATTCTATTTCTCCTTATTCCATTTAAGCCAGACTTCTTATAAGTTTGACAGGAATGGTTGCTTTAGAGATATTTGCAATAGAACAAATATAAAAGAGAAACCTTCCCATAGTACTCTACTCAGGCACCTCTTCTTCTAGCCATGGTTCCAAACAGGTGATGGTGAGGTGAGGGAAAATGAAATGTAATTTTTAAAGAATTTCTCAGCCTCTTCAAAAAGTTTCAGCAAGGGTTCAGTTGAAGTTTGAGGTGAAAATTTAGAAAAGGAGTCTACATCTTCTGTAATACAAGCCCAGGTTACTCCTCCCTAGTGAGGACTATTATATTCCCTTTAAGACGTCTAACCCCAGGCCTGATTCTGCAACCCTTACTGATAGGAGTGACCTTTACTCATGTGAGCTGGCCTATTGATTTTGATGGTGTGACTTATGTGAATAAGGATTGCAGGGCTCAGCCCTTTTGTTCTCTCTTAGCAACATTCATATTCAAATCCTATGAGAAGCCAAGAGGCTCTGTGGAGGCTCACACACAAATAGGGATGCCACCTTTCAAAAGAAGCCAGGCCACTCACAAGGTGGTGGTGTTGTGAGATGAGATAGAGACAGAGAGAGAAAGGCAGCAGTTACTATATTTATATGTTAACAGAACAAACTCCTTTGGACTTACCTTTGCAAAGGAAATTTGAGCTACAGAATTTTTCAAAATGTCAGAATAATCTAGTAAGGAAAACTCCACTTTCAATCAAATAGTTTTTAAATTCTAAATTTTAAATTCCAAAGATGGAAGAGAAAAAAGTAATCTAACCTGACCAGCAGTAAACTTCAGCTGACTTTCACGAAAAAGAAACTGACACACTATTAAATCTTGTTTCTGTTTTTAATATGTGGTGTCTCTATACTGGAAGGTTGCAACCATAGTAGCCCATTCAGTACAATCTTCTGCTAATCTCTCTGTGGCTGAATAGTCCTTTTGATCCACCCAGGATACCACATCATCCATCCAAGATCTTTTTTTTCTGCTTCATGTTCTTCTTCTATCAACTTTCCCTTCCAGTGCCTGTAAACATACATCACTTACTGAACCTCTTAAAACATATCCTCCACACTTAATCTTTCAATTCATAATATCTCTAACTAATATTTGCTGAGTTCCATCTACCTCCAATACTTTTTTTTGTTGGTTACATGGTCTATCCGTATTTTCAGAATTCTTCTACAACACCAACATTCAAATGATTGTCGTTTCATCATCAATTGATTGTTTATCTGTTACTTTTCCATAAATTTTTACTTCTCTTTGAGAAAGTTAAAGTCTCAGTGACTTCTTAAACTCTCCTCCTGACTATACCACAAATGGCACACACTCTTATGCACATGCTTCAGCCTGGGTGCAGCCTGGAACTGTGGGACCACTGTGCCCCCTGAACTCTCTCCAGCCTGGGCTGTCTCTCACAATGCCTTGCTAGTGATCAGCAGCAAACCCCTCCAGGCACTGTTATCACTCAGCACAACCTCATGTGGAGCCCCAGAGCCAGATATATCACATGAATGCTCCCAGAGCCACTCATGAATCACACAGAGAAAGGCACCAGAACCAGATCCCCCCCAGCTCCCAGCACTGTACCTCAGGAATATTCTATTTTGCACTGCTCAAGATGAGCAATGCAGATTTATTAATTGGTTCATCACTTCATCAGTGGAAAGTGGATATATACCAGCCTTTGCAAAACCTGAGCAGATTTGCCATATACTTCATACAAACTCACTGGTAAAGATAAACAGTAAAACAAATTTACTGACTACAAAAATAGATTTTAAGTGATATTAAGTGATAGACAAAAAGTCACAGTTAGTTACCGAAATGTAAGCACACAATCTAAACTCTCAACCCTATTAGACTGGGCAAGAACTAGGCTAAACACTTTCTCTCACCCCACTGGATATTGCAGTTCATAGTACACAGATTTCACCCTTGAAATCTGGGCCAGTCGCCTCAGTTGGAGTCTTCAGAGTGTCCTTGTTGCTTGCAATGTAGGTGGGTGAAGGAGAAAGGCCAAGCATATGGTCACTGTGTTCTGTTTATAACCTCAGTCCCATGTGCTTGGGGGGCACAAGTCCAGACACGTCTGAGGGCATTGCTGAATCTCCAGGCAAAGCTGAGCAATTCCCCTGCGGTGGCCTCATGCAGGTGAGTCATTGCATTGTAGCTCACTTGCTGGACAATGGCTGTTGATGGGTTGTTTAACACCCCAATCGGGTATTGGTTACATTCCTTGCTGTTGCCTCTGGGGAGCTAATATCTGGCTGATTCCCCAACTTACAACATGCTTGAGTGAAACAATACAACAAAATTCTCACAACTTCATATGCATTAATGATATACATATATGGCTAGAGAAATCACTTTTAGCAGATCATAACCTTTCCCCTGATACCTTACAAAGTATGCTTTATATGCAAGATCACAATTAAATGAAAATGAGGAATATGGGGGTTACAGTACTCTCCCCCAAGGAATAGAATGTCACAACATGCTACATAATTTAATGTTTGATCCAAAGCTTATTGAAGTCCAAGGAAAAGACTCCCATTGACTTCAGTGGGCTTTAAATTAGCCTCTTAAGTGCAGACGTTCGTATTAAAGATTTATAGGAAAATACTGAAGTTTATAATAGAGATATTATACACTTAGAATGAAATGGTTGAAAAATGAAGTGGAAAGCCAAATGGGCTGCAAGTGACATGCTCTTGAAAGATTCTCCTGGCCCTAACAGAGCAAATTAAATAAAAATTCATTTTATTAATTTATTACCTGTTACCAACACATTGATCCTGCCCTTATTGAAATAAATATGTGTTTTGTCATTTAGTCCATGGGTTGCAAGTGCAAGAGCATGTCATACATGAATACATGTTGCTCTTTGACTTTTATTACATGTAGCAGACTGATAAGCTGATTAACAACATGTGTCTACCTTGCACTTCCCCAACATGTACATTTCTGAGAAAAGATTAAAATCTGCATAAATTGACTAAATAATAAGTAAGATGGGATAGTTAATTATTTTACCAAGAATTTGAAGAGCACGACCAATAAGAAGGGAGAGGACTTGTTCAGGTGAGCGCTGTCAATTAATCACAGTGAATGTCCGCTATTAACTGAAATAAAAACTAATGCATTTTTAACAGCATTAATTACATATCTGAGCAGGGAGAGAGGCATTGGTTGCGGAGGGACCTGGCAGAGTCTGGTCAGATGCAGTAACCCAATCTACCTCCAGAAGGTGGGAAAAGGAGAGGAGAGGAAGTGGCTCTCATCCTGGTTCGGCCCCATTTCCCCAGCGGCTGGCCCCTCACCCCGGAGACTAACACCCTCTGAGCATTGGCCCTGGCTGACCCCTTGCTCCGGGTACTGACCCCCCCATCCCCACACCACCCTCTTTCTCCAAGGACTGACACCCTCACTTCCCACACTGTGCCCCAATGCCCCCAGCCAGCCCCTCATTCCAGGAGACAACTCCCCCCAAGTACCATCCCTCATTGCTCCTAGCCAGTTCCTCATCCTGGGGATTGATCCTCCCCCCTGCACCATTCCCCATTGCCCTCAGCTGGCCCCTGGCTGTGGGAGTTGTCTCATAGAGAACAGGGGCCTGGCAAGTTCAGCCTCCCTGCACCAGCCTCTTGTCCCCTGCAACAAGCTGAGTCCTTGAAGTAAAATTCACCCTCCCTTGCAAACAAGGGCTCGCTCAACTGAAGGGAGTCCACCTAGCTCAATAAAAGAAGGCGAGCCTGGTGAGCCCAGTACTAGAAACCACCTTCCAGAAGCAGCAGCAAGACACCTCCCTCACCCTCTTCCTGCACAAGTCATTGTTTGCTTCTTCCCCCACCTCCATCCTTCCCAAACACTAAATTCAGATTTCTAACATGAAACTCTCTTCCTCTTTGGATAGGAGGCTAGCCTGGCGAGCTCAGAACCTAACCCATCAATGTTGATAAATGCGAAGTATTGCACATTGGAAAACATAATCCCAACTCTACATATAAAACGATGGGGTCTAAATTAGCTGTTACCACTCAAGAAAGAGATCTTGGAATCATTGTGGATAGTTGTCTGAAAACTCAACTCAAATCCACTCAAATGTGCAGCGGCAGTCAAAAAAGTGAACAGAATGTTGGGCATCATTAAGAAAGGGATAGATAATAAGACAGTAAATACATATATATAAAAATATATATATATATATATATATATATATATATACACACACACACACACACTTATATATTACTTCTATATAAATCCATGGTATGCCTACATCTTGAATACTGCATGCAGATGAGGTAGCCCCATCTCAAAAAAGATATATTGGAATTGGAAAAGGTTCAGAAAAGGGCAACAAAAATGATTAGGGGTATGGAACGGCTGCCATACGAGGAGAGATCAATAAGACTGGGACTTTTCAGCTTGGAAAAGAGATGACAAAGGGGGGGTTATGATTGAGGTCTATAAAATCATGACTGCTGTGGAGAAAGTAAATAAGGAAGTGCTATTTACTCCTTCTCATAAACACAAGAACTAGGGGTCACCAAATGAAATTAATAAGCAGTAGGTTTAAAACAAAGAAAAGGAAGTATTTTTTCACACAACACACAGCAACCTGTGGAACTCCTTGCCAGAGGATGCTTTAAAGGCCAAGACTATAACAGGGTTCAAAAAAGAATTAGATAAATGTATGGAGGATAGGACCATCAATGGCTATTAGCCAGGGTAGGCAGGGATTGTGTCCCTTGCCTCTGTTTGCCAGAACATGGGAATGGACAACAAGAAATAGATCACTTGATGATTACCTGTTCTGTTCATTCCCTCTGGGCCACCTGGCATCGGCCACAGTTGGAAGACAGGATACTGGGCTAGATGGACCTATGGTCTGACTCAGTACGGCCATTCTTATATTAACCCAACAGGAGCAGCAAGCAGCAGCAAGAATTCACCCTTCTCCTGCACAACTCACATCCCTTCCTTCTCCAGAATATTGACTTTCTGAGATAAAAAAAATCCTACCCCTTCAATAAGCCGACTCCTCAAAAGGAAGAACAAGAAGTATGCCTGAGTGTAGGCTCTAAAATTTTACAATGTTTTATTTCAGTGTAGTCATGTAAAAATAAATAATGATATATTTGTAAGTTCAACTTCCGTGATAAAGAGATTGCACTACAGTACTTGTATGAAATGAATTGAAATACTATTTTTGTTCATATTTTTACAGTGCAAATATTAGTAATAAAATATAAAGTGAGCACTGTACACTTCGTATTCTGTGTTATAATTGAAATCAATCTGAAAATGCAGAAAACATCCAAAATATTTAAATAAATAGTATTCTATTATTGTTTAACAGTGCCATTAAAACTGTGATTATTCACGATTAATTTTTTTTTAATCGCTTGACACCCTAATTTAGGGTGATCCTAACTATGGTATAACCATGAGTAATAGCATAAAATAGAATGAATATAAGTAAAAGCTTCTCAAAAGGGAGATCCACAATCTGTACAATAATTTCTGCAAGGGAAGTGGTGCATAACTCATCACTAACTATTGAGCAGTAGGTAGGGAATGGGACCACAGTTGACATGAGTTGGAATCAAATATCCTTTCTAGAATGAAGAAGTCTGTAGTGGTGCTGTGACCCTTCAGTAGCTCCAAAGGTATGTCTACAGTGCAGTAGGAGGTATGATTGCAGCACATCTAGACATACCCAAGCTAGCTTTAAACTAGCTAAAGCAAGTATCAATAGCAGTGAAGTCACAGAAGCTTCAAAGCAAGTTAGCTATTCAAGCAAGTACCAAGGGTCCCAGGTGGGCTTTTACAGCCTGCATTGAAGGCTGCCATGCTGCCATGAAGGCTGCCATGCTGCCATGGTGTCATTGCCATTGGTATTCACATTAGCTAGATTAAAGCTAACTCAGGTATGTCTGCTCATGCTACAGTCACACACCCCAACTACAGCGTAGAGGCTTCATGCATCTTTTGTGGCTCCCTACATTTCAGGGCCCATTGAGAATACCCAGGTTGGGTACTTTTTACTACAAAATGTACAGACATAAATAACTAGATTTCTCCTTTAGGGCACCTACCAAAATTTTCCAGGTGCATTAAGGAGCCCCATTGGGCAAGTACTTTCTTCTGCAGTTTCCTCGATCTCTATGCAGGATTTATAGCCACTGCCTAACTGTCCTTAAGTAGCACAATCGAACAGCCCTTCTCTCCCAAATGTCTTGCCCTGCATGGCTCCTAAGGTGAGCAAGAAGGGAATCCCACTTCTTCTCACCTTAAGATCCCTGCAACTGAGGAAGCTGCCTGCTCAGAGGTATTCCTAACTTTACCTGGGGTAGGAACTCTGACTAGACAGAGGTTAGTGATCTTACAGGACCTTCTCCATGTCTCTGATGCATTTTTCTCTTTAGCTCCTGCCTATACTTCTCCCTCTGCAGCCACGAGTCCCCAACCAGCCACAGAGTCTTTAGTGTGGAGTTAAGCCCAAGAACCTAAATGGCAGCCAGTCCTGTAGCTTATCAGAAAACCACAAACCAGAAATTCTGACAGTTCAGCTGGCAATGTGGAATGATGAGATGGGATAGGTCTAAGGCTGCATAGCTGCACACATGCACACAAACACATAGAGTCATGAGCAAGACATCACTTTATAGAAGGTTTTATGTAATACAACTTGTCCTCACTGAAGTATTTTTGCTATTGTTTTTATATAGGCAGGAAACAGGAGTGCAAAGTAATAGGTTGTTACAAAAGAGCTTTTCCTGCAGTTATAAATAAATAAACTGTGAAATATAATGAGGGATCATGAACAAACTGTTATTGGAAATGAATGTCCGTAAAAGATCACTGGGCATGGGAATAAACAGCCACTTACTCCAATATGCATGGAACTCTCCCTTCCAGTTAGCTAAAAAAGGACAGACAGGAAAGTAACTGAAGATGTTGTAATATTCTATTCCTTCTGAATGCTCTCAACTCTCCATATGCAGCTAATCTCAGCTGTGACCAGAGGGCCTAAAATACAAGCTATTGTCAAAGGGGAAAGGGTGCTTTCCTTCCTTCAATAAGATCATAATTTTGAAGAGAAGGAAACCATGATTACTAGCAATTCAAATATCTTGTTAGCCTACAAGACAAGGGGATAATTGCCTCGAAATGTACATGTAAATGTAAGCCTCTGCAGGCTTTAGCTCCATCTCTGTAGGTAATAGCACTTATTTGTAACAGAATAAGTGATTTTTACACAAACATTTCAAATGAGTAATCTATGCAGTCCAGTCAGCTAGTCACTGTATCCACCAAATAGCTTCTTGTGGCACAATGTGCTTTAAAGCAGTGATAATCAAATGCAATATTCCTTTTTCCAAAGCATCCCAGAATATAGCAGGAGTAAAAAGAAAATTAACACACAAACTAAACATTCCGGGATGTCACCTGTATTCAGTGTGTTGTAGTACAACCCTCTCAAAAGAACATAAATGGAGATGAAATGTAATTGGCATTCATTCCTTTTGCGAGTTTTATTCCAATTACCTTCTAGGAGAGAATTCTGTTTAACAAAATGGATTTCTAACATCTGTTTGCTAAAGCAAAACAATGTTGGCGAAGTTGTGCCTGCAGATACTGTATAGAAACATCAAGGTCTTAGACGGGGGGGGGAGGGGAGGGAAACAGCACACTTATCCTGAAGGATCCTTTTGTTTAGTCCTTTTCAGAAAGACCACAGTGACCTTAGGAAACCTCCAGCTGCGCCCTGTGAAACTGGGTTAAGAGTCCCAGCGAAGGACTTTGAGAGCCCTCTACAGGCTGTCATGGTTTATTAACTCTAATAGTACTGATACTTTTTGACAAAAATCTCCTTGGTAGCTTTGCTGTGCTCATCTTCATCTGCCTTGGAGTCTGGATGAAAAAAAAAAGTGTTTTATTTGCCATTTATCACAAAGGGGGTTTCGGTGTGCAACAATAAGCCTGCCCTTTAATGATGTATTCAGCTGGCAGCATTGTTCTGCTTAAATATCACTTGCCAAAAAAGGAAAAGAATTTGTCCTCTCTCTGGATTTATTATTTCATTAGGGTTCCTCAAGAGAACTCCAGTAAAGGATTTGGGTCTATTAATCACCCTCCACAACCTTCTCAAATAATTAGACTTCTAAAATGTTTGCTACCTCCTTAGTAGAACATAATTTGACAGTGCTGGGTGAATCAACTGAGGTTCAGACTCACTAACCTTTAGAGGTTTGGCCTGTCTGAGCACATCAGTCTTGAGGTTCCCAACTGAACTGAAAACTGCGCTTTTTTCATTCTTTGCGGCAGGTTTATAGTACAGCACTGCTGGAAGTTTGCCATGAATGGAAAACTCAAAACATATAAATTCTTCATAAGGCAATGAAAGAATGTGGCACTGAAGAATAATGTTCTCTTGCTGTCAGAGCTGCTATGGGGAAGGGGGAGAAAATTACGCTCATTCAAAGACAGATTTGGCAACAATTGTTCCCGTTTAACTCCCTAAATGGGGAATCCTACTTCGTGCGGCCGCAGCTGTGAAGATCTTGCTGACATCATTGGATGGGATGTTTTTGGCATTGAAAAAAAAATTCTCATGAGACCATTGCATGGGTTTGGTTTATGATTTTAGCCACAAACTCTGTGAACAAGCCTACAACGCAAAAACCCTAAAATGCAATTTTCTTTAGGAACACAGACATTTTAATGGAAAATTTCTGGGTAGGAATAGTTAAAATATTTCTAATTTACCTTATACACAGGGTATACTAAGACAGCTTCAAATCACAAAATATGAAAAGGTGCAAACCTCCAACACAAAAACATATATTACGGACACATTTCAGAGTAGCAGCCGTGTTAGTCTGTATTCGCAAAAAGAAAAGGAGTACTTGTGGCACCTTAGAGACTAACATTTATTTGAGCATAAGTTTTCGTGAGCTACAGCTCACTTCATCGGATGCATTTATTGGAAAATACAGTGGGAAGATTTATATACACACACAGAGAACATGAAACAATGGGTTTCATCATACACACTGTAAGGAGAGTGATCACTTAAGATGAGCTATTACCAGCAGGAAGGCGGGGCGGCGGGGGGGGAGGAAGAAAACCTTTTGTGGTGATAATCATAAAAAAACAACCTTCCACACAAACTTCCTCGTGGCTGGATTTTACAAAAACTAGACAAGCCATTTACAACACACACTTTGCTTCTCTACAAAAGAAAAAGAACACTAAACTATCTAAACTACTACATGCCACAAGGGGCCACAACAGTGGTTCCCTAAACCCACCCAGCAATATTGTTAATCTATCCAACTATACTCTTAGCCCAGCAGAAGAATCTGTCCTATCTCGAGGCCTTTCCTTTTGCCCCTCCACCCCCACGAACATGATACAGTTCTGTGGTGACCTAGAATCCTATTTTTGACGTCTCCGACTCAAGGAATATTTCCAGCACACCTCTGAACAACATACTAACCCACAGAGACCTTCCTACCAACACTACAAAAAGAAGGATTCTGGGTGGACTCCTCCTGAAAGTCTAAACAACAGACTGGACTTCTACATAGAGTGCTTCCGCCGATGTGCATGGGCTGAAATTGTGGAAAAG
Source organism: Dermochelys coriacea (assembly GCF_009764565.3). Taxonomy (NCBI): domain Eukaryota; kingdom Metazoa; phylum Chordata; order Testudines; family Dermochelyidae; genus Dermochelys; species Dermochelys coriacea. Next base: position 316,118,075 of record NC_050068.2, on the reverse strand, counting down.
CAGCATCACTTGCCCCATAACCTCAGCCGTGCAGTACACAATGCCATCCACAGCCTCAGAAACAACTCTGACATCATAATCAAAAAGGCTGACAAAGGAGGTGTTGTCATCATCATGAATAGGTCGGAATATGAACAAGGGCTACTAGGCAGCTCTCCAACACCACTTTCTATAAGCCATTACCTTCTGATCCCACTGAAGAAATACAGCATTTGCTCAAAAAACTCCCTGAAAAAGCACAAGAACAAATCTGCACAGACACACCCCTGGAACCCCAACCTGGGATATTCTATCTGCTACCCAAATCCATAAACCTGGAAATCCTGGACGCCCCATCATCTCAGGCATTGGCACCCTGACAGCAGGATTGTCTGGCTATGTGGACTCCCTCCTCAGGCCTTACGCTACCAGCGCTCCCAGCTATCTTTGAGACACCACTGACTTCCTGAGGAAATTACAATCCATTCGGTGATCTTCCTAAAAACACCATCCTGGCCACTATGGATGTAGAAGCCCTCTACACCAACATTCCACACAAAATTGGGCTACAAGTCATCAGGAACAGTATCCCTGATAATGTCACGGCTAACCTGGTGGCTGAACTTTGTGACTTTGTCCCCAAATGTGAAATCGTTATGGGTGAGAACAATGTATACCATTAAATCAGCGGCACTGCGATGGGTACCTGCATGGCCCCACAGTATGCCAACATTTTTATGGCTGACTTAGAACAAGGCTTCCTCAGCTCTCATCCTCTAATGCTCCTACTCTACTTGCGCTACATTGATGACATCTTCATCATCTGGACCCATGGAAAAGAAGCCCTTGAGGAATTCCACCATGATTTCAACAATTTCCATCCCACCATCAACTTCAGCCTGGACCAGTCCACACAAGAGATCCACTTCCTGGACACTACAGTGCTAATAAGTGATGGTCACATAAACACTGCCCTATATTGGAAACCTACTTACCACTATTACTACCTACATGCCTCCAGCTTTCACCCAGATCACACCACACGATCCATTGTCTACAGCCAAGCTCTTCGATATAACCGCATTTGCTCCAACCCCTCAAACAGAGACAAACACCTACAAGATCTCTATCAAGCATTCTTATAACTACAATATCCACCTGCTGAAGTGAAGAAACAGATTGACAGAGCCAGAAGAGTACCCAGAAGTCACCTGCTACAGGACAGTCCCAACAAAAAAAAAACCAACAGAATACCACTAGCCATCACCTTCAGCCCCCAACTAAAACCTCTCCAATGCATTATCAAGGATCTACAACCTATCCTGAAGGATGACCCATCACTCTCACAGATCTTGGCAGACAGGCCAGTCCTTGTTTACAGACAGCCCCCCAGTCTGAAGCAAATACTCACTAGCAACCACACATCACTCAACAGAACCACTAACCCAGGAACTTATCCTTGCAACAAAGCCCATTGCCAACTCTGTCCACATATCTATTCAGGGGACACCATCATAGGGTCTAATCACATCAGCCACACTATCAGAGGCTCGTTCACCTGCGCATCTACCCATGTGATATATGCCATCATGTGCAAGCAATGCCCCTCTGCCATATACATTGGTCAAACTGGACAGTCTCTATGTAAAAGAATAAATGGACACAAATCAGACGTCAAGAATTATAACGTTTAAAAACCAGTCGGAGAATACTTCAATCTCTCCAGTCACACGATTACAGACCTGAGAATGGCTATCCTTCAACAAAAAAACTTCAAAAACAGACTCCAGCAAGAGACTGCTGAATTGGAATTAATTTGCAAACTGGATACAATTAACTTAGGCTTAAGTAGAGACTGGAAGTGGATGGGTCATTAGTCAAATAGTAAAACTATTTCCCCATGTTATTCCCCCCTGTTCCTCAGACGTTCTTGTCAACTGCTGGAAATGGCCCACCTTGATTATCACCACAAAAGGTTTTCTTTCTTCCCCCCACCCTCTCTACCTGCTGGTAATATCTCATCTTAGAGCTGTAGCTCACGAAAGCTTATGCTCTAATAAATTTGTTAGTCTCTAAGGTGCCACAAGTACTCCTTTTCTTTTTGCGAATACAGACTAACACGGCTGCTACTCTGAAACCTCTCCTTACAGTGTGTATGATAAAACCCATTGTTTCATGTTCTCTGTGTGTGTATATAAATCTCCCCACTGTATTTTCCACCAAATGCATCCGATGAAGTGAGCTGTAGCTCATGAAAGCTTATGCTCAAATAAATTTGTTAGTCTCTAAGGTGCCACAAGTACTCCTTTTCTTATTACTGACACAGGTCCAGTTCAGCTCCCTGCCCCAGTCACTCACCAGACTGCAGGGGACGCAGGGGGAGATCCAGGTGCTGGACCCTTATATACATTTCCTGCCACTCCATATAATTTTCTGGGCTGGGGTCAAAGTCATTAAGGGCCATTCATCCTTCTGTTGCAGAGCATTGCTTGTGTGCTAAATCATGAAGCCTTCTTCCCCAGCTTGGCTACTCTGACTTTGGGCAGCCCATTCTGCTTTCCTTTCCTGCCTAAACTTCCTACACGTCTCCTGGAGTCTTCCTCTGTACATCTTTTTAGAACCTTTTTTGGTTTGGTCACCTGTCTCTTTGTTCTGCTTTGGTAACTTTTCTCCAGTCCCCCTACAGACCAATTTGGTTTCCCAACTTGGGCACCCTCCATAGCATAACTACTGTGAGGTCAAAACACAGTCTTTAACACTCTTCACTCTGGTGTGTATCTGCTGCCAGTCCTGTCTGCAGTAGAAATGCCTTCATGATACATCAATTTTCATAGCAAGAACTTCATAAAATCAACCAGAGTTCATAAATTGTACAAACAGATTTCCCAAATCATCAGTTACACAGTCAAGTAATTCAGTTCACATACCTATTGCTTTTTCCCTGTAATCCAAAGTTTCTCTTTGTTTTTATTAGACTGTCATGGGGTTTATTCATTGCACATTGCTCCTGTAGACTCTGGGGATTAGCGCTTGCCAGGCGTTGCCCTCCTCTGGTCTATGCCATGTCCTCAGTGACTGGTAGAGGAACCTGGGCTCACCCTCTACTCCAGGTTCTAGCTCAGGGACTCTCCAGTCAGCAGCACTGTCCTATATTGCTGCTTTCCCCTGAACCTTCTCCTACCTTCCTGGTTTCCCCTCTCTCTGGGTTCACCAGCTTCCCAACTCCCTCCTCTCAGGGAGTGACTATAGCCTGCCTTTCTGCAGCCCCCTTCTGCAGCCAGCTTCCTGGCTTATATACGCCCCTTTTACTCTTCAGCTGGGTGCCATCAGCAACTGGGTCCCAGAACTCCCTGGCTTCTCGTCCAGGTGCAGCCTGGGCAGTTAATAGGACTGGAAGGGGGTAAGGTAGCCAGGTAGGCATGTGTGGGGTGGACACCCCATCACGTAGATCAAGGAGGCATTTACAGATTCACAGGTGTCTGCTGTCATTCCAAGATTTCCTATTTGCCACTACAAAAGGATACTCTCAAACAGTCCAAACTAGAGCTGTCCAGAGCATGACAATTCCTTTTTGTTGCAACTCTTGAGGTTTCCTCATTGGAATGAAAACAAAAACTTTTGAAAAAGTTTTCATGAAATTGTGTTGAAATGTCTCTCTTCAAATCAAAATCTGAGCTTTTAGATTCTGGAATGTTTTGGGGGTCTAGGGCTCTTGAGTCACTTCTAACGAGAAGGAAAGAGACTGACTTTCATACTCAATAGTTTGGTGGTTAGGGCAATGGCGTGAGATATGGCAGATCCAGGTTCAAATCCCTGATTCAGGCAGAGCAGGGACTTGAACCTAGCTCTCCCAAGCCAGTGCTGTAACCAGCAGGATATAGAGTGTGTCAGTTTCTTTTTCTACCTTTCTGATGTAAACATTGAAATTGAAACATTTTAGATTTGACACAAGGAGAGATTACTTATCTTTTGTAGTAAATGGAGTTTTTTAAATGGGTGTCTCTGTGGGTGCTCCACTTCAGGCATGCATGCACCTTGGATTGGAGATTTTTGGTATCAATGCCCCTTCAGGCCATGCATGCACCTCACACATCTTTGTGCACCATTCTTAGGATATATATGGATGCATGGGCAAGCTGCCCTCAGTTCTTTCTCCACCACAGAGTACCTCAGAGGAAACTCTGAAGCAAAGCAGTGGGGCACCCATAGGGGGACGCATCTCAAAGATCTCCAGTTTCTGCACTGGTGAGTAACCTCTCCTTCTTCCTTGAGTAAAGTCCCTATGGGTGCTCCACTTCAGGTGACTCCCAAGTAGTAACCCCCTAAGAAGGAGGGAGCTTTGGAACAGAGTCCAAAACTGAAGACAGAACTGTGTTGCCAGCAGCAGCATCTCATCTAGAGGCATGAATCAGGGCATAACAGCTGAAGAAAAGACGTACAGAGGTCCAGGTTGCAGCTCCACATATTTCAGTAACTGGAACATTGTTGAGTAATGCTGTAGACTGTGAAGTGATAGAATAAGCTATCACTCCAGAAGAAGGTTGAGTATCAGCCAGATCATAACAAACAAGATACCCAGAGATACATACTCAGTCACTAGGTGGAGACTGCAGATCCCTTGTATCAGTCCACAATTGAAACAAGAGTCTAGGAGACTTTCAGAATGGTTTGATTCTCTCCAGAAAGAAGGTTAATGCTTTCCTGGCATGCAGGATATGGAAGGTTGCTTCATGTCTAGTCTGATGCGGTTTTGGGGAAAAGACTGGAAGGTGAATGGTTTGGTTAATATGAAATTCAGAAGACACCTTAGGTAAAATCTAAGATGGGGCCATAACTATACCTTTTTCTTGGAGAACAGTGTAAATGGCGGGTCTGCCATCAAAGCCACTGCCCTGCTCCCAACTCTCCAGATAGAAGGAATGGCCATCAAGGAGGCTGTTTTTAAATCAATAAATGAAGCAACAAACAAATAGCTAGTGGCTCAAAAAGATGTTTAAGGAGGCCCTAAAGGAAAAGGTTTGTCCCACAGTGAAGTAGGGTCTCTAATTTGTGTGGGAGAAAATAATCAGATCTCTTGATGTAGTAGGATTACTGAAAACTGAAAAGCCTTCTACCAGAGAATAAAGGCTGTTGTAGACACTAAGTGAACCTTGATGGAACTCATAAAAGCCCGAACCTTTTCAATTCCAACAGCGTCAAAAATGGTGGAAAGAGAAAAGTTGACAGGACAAACCTGTTGACAGGTACACCAGAGCTGATCTCTCTTCAACTGCTGAAGGCAAGTATGTCTTGTAGACTCCTTTCCAGTGTTTATCCACACCTGGTACACTTCTGTTGAATGGAAAGAACCTAACTCAAAGAGCCATCAAAGTGCCATGCCTGGAACTGCAGACCTTCCCATTTGGAGTGAAGTGTCTGAGCCGTTCCTGAGACAGATGGGGATTGATCAGAAGCTGCCACAATGGGCAAGAGATAAGTTAGATGAGATAAGGATATGAGACCTGTCTCAGGCAAGTTGGTGCAATCAAAATGGCCTTGGCCCCTTTGATCTTGTTGAGAATGTTCAAGAACAATGGTGTTGGTGAATACACATAAAATAGGTCTTTTGTCCATGAGATGAGGAAGGCATCTCCTAGTGACTGGTGTAGAGTTCCCTCCCAAACAAAATTTCTTGCATATTGCATTGGTAAAAGGTGCACTTCTGGAAATCCCCATGTGATGGGGTCGACCCAGACCCACCCACTACTCTGGTCCCAACCCAGGGACCCTCTAGCAGCAGCCTCTCTCTGCCCTACTTCTCTTTCTTTGATTTCTTCTTCTTTCTTTGATTTCTTATTATTTATATGGCTATAGAACCTTTTACTATTGGTTTTAATTCCCTTTCCAAGGTCCAACTCTACTTGACTTTTAGCCTGTCTCACTTTATCCCTACATGTTCTGACCTCAATAAGGTAGCTTTCTTTGCTGGTCCCTCCCATCTTCCACTCCCTGTATGCTTTCTGTTTTTTCTTAATCACCTCTCTGAGATGCTTGCTCATCCAGCTTGGTCTACAACTCCTACCTATGAATTTTTTCCCCCTTCTTGAGATGCAGGCTTCTGATAGCTTCTGCAGCTTTGACTTAAAGTAATCCCAGGCCTCCTCTGCCTTGAGATCCATAAGTTCTTCAGTCCAATCCACTTCCCTAACTAATTTCCTTAATTTTTGAAAGTCAGCCCTTTTGAAATCAAAAACCCTAGTAGCAGATTTATTTTTGTTTGTCCTTCTGTTCAGTTTGAACTGAACTAGCGAATGATCACTTGAACCAAGATTTTCCCTACAACCATTTCTTCTATGAGGTCCTCACTACTCATCAAAACCAAATCTAAAATGGCATCCCCTCTAGTCAGTTCAGCAACTACTTGATGAAAGAATCCATCAGCTATCGCATCTAGGAAAATCTGAGCCCTATTATTATTACTAGCTCTCGTCCTCTAGTCTATATCTGGGAAGTTAAAGTCTTCCATGATCACGCAGTTTCTATTCGTATTTACTTCATTAAAAAATTAAAGAGGGCTCTATCCATATCCAAATTAGATCCCGGAGGTCTATAGCACACTCCAAGCACTATCACAGGAGAGGCTCTAGTAGTTTTCTTCCCCAATGTGATTTTTGCCCAGATGGACTCTGTCTTATCCATTGCATCGCTTCTTATTTCTTTACATTCTACCTCATCATTGATATACAATGATACTCCACCACCTTTACCTTTGTTTCTATCTTTCCTAAACAGCACATACCCTTCAATACCTGTAGTCCAGTCATGACTACTATTCCACCATGTTTCTGTTATCCCTATAATATCTGGTTTCACTTCCTGCACCAGTAGCTCTAGTTCCTCCATTTTGTAACCTAGGATCCTCGCATTGGTGTATAAACATCTTAATTTTTGCTGTTTGGCCTTGCTCACATTCTGTACCCAATTAGGCACGGTCATTCTACAGCCAGTATAACCTATTAGACTGATATCCACACTGCCCTTACTCCTTATGTCCATTCTCATACCCACAGCTGTATCCTTTCTTACTTTGTTTTCTTCCATCTCAATGCTTAAATCCGGCATGGAGTTTACCTGGACATCTCCCAACCATCTCCCCCAAATTCCTAGTTTAAAGCTCTCTTAATCAGTTGTGCCAGCCTCCATCCTAGAAGTCTATTTCCTTCCCTACTCAGATGAAGTCCATCCCGAGAGAACTGTCCTCTGTCCATAAATGCCTCCCAGTGGCCATACATCCCAAAGCCCTCCTTATAGCACCACGACCTAAGCTATCTATTGATAGTCAATCTTGTCACACCTTTGTTGCCCTTCTCTAGGAACAGGCAGAATCCCACTAAAAATCACCTGAGCCTCGATTTCCTTAAGCGTCTTCCCCAGCCTAGCGTAGTCTCCCTTGATACATTCCAGCAAGAATCTACTGATATCATTTGTTCCCACATGAAGGATAATTAGGGGATTCTTTCCTGCTCCCTTTAGGATCCTTTTCAACCTCAGATCTACATCCCACATCTTAGCACCTGGAAGACAGCACACCCTTCTATTCTCTGGATCAGCTCTGGTTACAGGCCTGTCTATTCTTCTCAGTAAAGAGTCCCCGATCACATAGACCTTCCTTTTCCTGGTGACTGTGCTATTCTCCAGTCTATCCCCTGTTCCCTCTGGCTGCAAGTTCTTTCTATTTCTATTCTCCCTTGTAATCCTCTTCAACCATCCTATATCCTCCTGGGACTCATATTTGGTGTAGTCTCCACTGACTCTTACCCTTTTCCTATGGGACTAGCTGCTCTTCTCTTCTTCCTCACCCTTCCACCTTCAGTGACCACCTGCTTAGCCCCTTCTTCATTTTCCAACTCTGCAAAAGTATTCCTGAGCTCTATTTCTCCATCACTAGCCTGTCTTTTCCTCTGCCCGGTTCTCTTAGTCACATGCTTCCACTGTCCACTTTCCTCACCCAGCAGTCTCTCCTCAGAATTCTTCAGTCCTGCTTCTATCTGCAAATCTGAGCTTTTCCCTTCAGCTACCTCATGTCTTTGCTCCATAATTGGCTCGAACCCCCTTCTAAACTCAACCAGACTTTCCACCTGCATCTCTAATCCTCAGATCTTTTCCTCCATCCGCTCTATTAGATGGCATTTCATGCAGACAAAACTCTTACCAGGTAGCCCCTCCAGGATCATATACATACCGTAGCTTCCACACCCAGTCACCTTCATTGTGTCTTCCACTACATGGGACAACAAGCTATCAGGAACAGTATCCTCAAACCTGGTGGCTGATCTTTGTGATTTTGTCTTCACCCATAACAATTTCACATTTGGGGACAATATATATCTTCAAGTCTGCAGCACTGCTATGGGTACCCACATGGCCCCACAATATGCTAACACTTTTATGGCTGACTTAGAACAACGCTTCCTTGGGTCTCATCCCCTAACACCCCTACTCTACTTGCGCTACATTGATGACATCTTCATCATCTGGACCCATGGAAAAGAAGCCCTTTAGGAACTCCACCATGATTTCAACAATTTCCATCCCACCATCAACCTCAGCCTAGACCAATCCACACAAGCGGTCCATTTCCGGGACACTATTGTGCTAATAAGCGATGGTCACATAAACACCACCCTATACCGGAAACCTACTGACAGTTATACTTGCATCCATGCCTTCAGCTTCTATCCAGGACACACCACATGATCCATTGTCTACAGCCAAGCTCTAAGATACAACCGCATTTGCTCCAATCCCTCAGACAGAGACAAACACCTATAAGATCTCTATCAAGCATTCTGAAAACTACAATACCCACCTGCTGAAGTGAAAAAGCAGATTGACAGATCCAGAAGAGTACCCAGAAGTCACCTACTACAGGACAGGCCCAACAAAGAAAATAACAGAACACCACTAGCTGTCACCTTGAGCCCCAACTAAAACCTCTCCAGTGCATCATCAAAGATTTACAACCTATCCTGAAAAAGGATCTCTCACTCTCACAGATCTTGGGAGACAGACCACTCCTCACTTACAGATAGTCCCCCAACCTGAAGCAAATACTCACCAGCAACCACACACCACACAACAAAAACACTAACCCAAGAACCTATCCTTGCAACAAAGCCCGATGCCAACTCTGTCCACATATTTATTCATGTGACACTATCATAGGACCTAATCACATTAGCCACACCATCAGGGGCTCGTTCACCTGCACATCTATCAATGTGATATATGCCATCATGTGCCAGCAATGCCCCTCTGCCATGTACATTGGCCAAACCGGACAGTCCCTACGCAAAAGAATAAATGGACACAAATCTGACATAAGGAATCATAACGTTAAAAAACCAGTAGCAGAACACTTCAACCTCTCTGGCCACTCAGTAAAAGATTTAAGGGTGGCAATTTTGCAACAGAAGCGCTTCCAAAAGAGACTCCAACAAGAAACTGCTGAGCTTGAATTAATATGCAAACTAGATACTATTAACTTGGGTTTGAATAGAGACTGGGAGTGGCTGGGTCATTACACATATTGAATCTATTTTCTTAAATTAAGTATCCTCACACCTTCTTGTCAACTGTCTAAATGGGCCATCTTGATTATCACTACAAAAGTTTTTTCCTCCTGCTGATAATAACTCATCTTAGCCTCTCACAGTTTGTATGGTAACTTCCAATTTATCTGTATGCGTGTGTGTGTGTGCGTGTATAAGATTATATATATATATATATATCTTACTATATGTTCCATTCTATGCATCTAATGAAGTGAGCTGTAGCTCACAAAAGCTTATGCTCTAATAAATTTGTTAGTCTCTAAGGTGCCACAAGTACTCCTGTTCTTTTTGCAGATACGACTAACACAGCTGCTACTCTGATTCCTTTTTTTGCTCATCACCATTGACAATTGATGGGAAAAGCACAAAGGTTTGGAGTTTGGGACAAATAAGCACTCAGAAATTGTGGATGATGATCAGAATTCTACAGATCTCTTGAGTCAGCAAAGTTTGTCTGGAATTTCCAGTTGGGGCAAAATTAATATGAAAGTGGCCTTATTTATAATGGGTCCAGTTGTAGCATCCTTACACATCTTGGTGAGCTCTTACTTACACAAGTAATCTCATTTAATTAAATGGAATAAGGGCTTGATAATGTAGCTAGAGGACAAAACATTGTGCTGAAATATTTCAGCATATCTGGTTGTGGTACACAAAGGAGAGAAAAAAATGTTAACTAGCCATATCAGAATCTTTAAAATGGGCCATATGGGTTCATTTCAGGAAAGAGGCAAAGGCTGATAATAAAAGACCTTTTTTTCCCAAATTGGTTCAGCTGTCCCTAATAACTATCATATAACTACAATGAATGTTGTCATATATTATATTAAGGGTATATTTATAAACAGGGCTTTGGAGCAGAGCCCGGAGCTGGAGCAGCTCTGGAGCAGTGGAGCTGCAGATTTTTGCTTAGAGTTCGAGCGGAGCCAGAGCACAGCTCCAAAATCCTGTTTATAAATAGTTTACAAAGGTTAAAGGATCAATAGATGCTAGGCATGTTACAGATATGAGTACTATGTGTTATAAGCACAATAGAAGAATATATATATTGTTAGACATATTTATAAGCAACCTATTGCCTGGTCAGACTGTATAACACTTGATCACCCCTTTACTAAGAGCATCTATTAAAACACTTTATAAATCTACCCTCAATATAGAGCGTGACCATAAATGCTCAAATCCTATCTCTGAAATACCTTTGGGAATATTGAGCTATATAACTCTCCAACTCGTTTCTTGAAGTTTTAAACTTTTGTTGTTAACTTTCTAGGCCAATGACATTGTTTATTTGCCTGTAAAACACCTACGACATTATGGGGCTATTTATCTTTCACTTTAATCACATAATTATTGCTAAAAGAAAAGGAGTACTTGTGGCACCTTAGAGACTAACAAATTTATTAGAGCATAAGCTTTCGTGAGCTATAGCTCACTTCATTGGATGCATTTGGTGGAAAAAACAGAGGAGAGATTGATATACACACACAGAGAATACGAAACAATGGGTTTATCATACACACTGTAAGGAGAGTGATCACTTAAGATAAGCCATCACCAGCAGCAGGGCGGGAAAGGAGGAAAACCTTTCATGGTGACAAGCAAGGTAGGCTAATTCCAGCAGTTAACAAGAATATCAGAGGAACAGTGGGGGGTGGGGTGGGGGGGAAAAATACCATGGGGAAATAGTTTTACTTTGTGTAATGACTCATCCATTCCCAGTCTCTATTCAAGCCTAAGTTAATTGTATCCAGTTTGCAAATTAATTCCAATTCAGCAGTCTCTCGTTGGAGTCTGCTTTTGAAGCTTTTTTTGTTGAAGTATAGCCAGCCACTCTTAGGTCTGTGATCGAGTGACCAGAGAGATTGAAGTGTTCTCCAACTGGTTTTTGAATGTTATAATTCTTGACGTCTGATTTGTGTCCATTCATTCTTTTACATAGAGACTGTCCAGTTTGGCCAATGTACATGGCAGAGGGGCATTGCTGGCACATGATTGCATATATCACATTGGTAGATGTGCAGGTGAAGGAGCCTCTGATAGTGTGGCTGATGTGATTAGGCCCTATGATGGTATCCCCTGAATAGATATGTGGACAGAGTTGGCAACGGGCTTTGTTGCAAGGATAGGATCTACAAACTATCTTGGGAGACAGGCCAGTCCTTGCTTACAGACAGCCCCCCAATCTGAAGCAAATACTCACCAGCAACCACACACCACACAGAACCACTAACCCAGGAACCTATCCTTGCAACAAGCCCGTTGCCAACTCTGTCCACATATCTATTCAGGGGATACCATCATAGGGCCTAATCACATCAGCCACACTATCAGAGGCTCGTTCACCTGCGCATCTACCAATGTGATATATGCCATCATGTGCCAGCAATGCCCCTCTGCCATGTACATTGGCCAAACTGGACAGTCTCTACGTAAAAGAATGAATGGACACAAATCAGACGTCAAGAATTATAACATTCAAAAACCAGTTGGAGAACACTTCAAGTACTCCTTTTCTTTTCCTTTTCTTTTTGCGAATACAGACTAACACGGCTGCTACTCTGAAACCTGTAAAATCTAAGTGACTGAAGTAGATATAGGAATTAGAAGTTAACAGGACTCTTACTCTTCTACATAATTTTGCACTTACCTGTTACTGGTAACACTTTAGAAGGTAAAATATTAATTAATTTGAAATCTGTCTCCATTTTTGCATCTTAGTTTTTTTCTGCCTGAACATCTGAGAATAGATACTATTTGTTAATATTCTGGCTCTATTTCTGGCTCAAGTGAAAGTGCAGAGTAAAACCATCATGTAGCAGTGTGCAGAAAATTATATGCTTTTTTTTTTTACTCCATTTCTTAAAGGTTCAGTATTTAATTAGAAAAATGTGGTCTTGTCTTTTCAGAGATGTTAATATTACTAAACTGATTACGTATTATGTAATGATATTGACCATATTATGTACTACACAAAGAATCCATTCGCCAATCTCCATCTGATTATACCTGTGTTAAACCCAAAATGTTCATCATGAGTAACCAGCATAGATCCTCATTTGGGGCACATAAACGGTCCTATAAACACAAATCATACATGCAAAAGTTGACACAGAAAAGGCCTTTGAATACTCAATGTATGTGAGGGAGGAAAGATGAGCTAAACCTAGTCTTAATATGGGAAGCTGGCTACAGCCTTAGCTACAGAGAGGCTAATACCTGCTGTGAATGTAGCCCTCTTCTGTTCATGAGCTGTCACCAAACCAATTCTTAGTTCTGGAAAATGTATTCATTATTCACAAACATTTTCTACATGGGTTGTTCAGAAACTATTCTCTTCAATTTTTTACTGAAGCTTTTTCTTGGTGTGTCACTTGTCACCTAAGACAGTATATCTTCTGCTTCTTGATTGTCCAATTGGAATAACAAGCGACAAATAGCTATTAATGAATGAATTTTCAAACAAATTTTCATACTAAAATTCATGAATCTCTGGGGATCCACAGACCTGTTAAAATATATCCAATAGGTGATGAAATACATGCAAAATCATGATACCTCACAAGTTGCAGTGAACAGACTCAAACTTTTATTCAAGAATATACTTATAAATCAGATTTTTAATATTAGACCAACTCAATACTTTTAATACTCATAAACTGTCAAATGTTTCACAGTTAAATTGAGTGTTTATTATTACTAATAAATAAAAACCCAGCTAAACTATGGCTGTAAATGTAAACTGAAAGACAAGGTGGGTGAGATAATATCTTTTATTGGACCAATTTCTGTTGGTGAAAAAGAGACAAGCTTCTGACCTACACAGAGTTCTTCTTCTGTATAGCTCAACAGCTTGTGTCTTTTTCACTAATAGAAAGTAGTCCAATAAAAGTTATTACCTCACCCACATTGTCTAATATCCTGGGGCCAACATAACTACAACAAAATGTGTAAATTGAAGTCATATAGTGTTTCATATGTAACTATTATAGCTCTACATACCTAGCAAATGAAAATAGTCAAATTAAATCCGGATTGTGTAACTAAGTCATTTCAGTAATCTTCTGCTCTTTCTAACCTAAGACATTTGATTAGTACTTTGCTGATTTTGAATACTTTACTATATATAGTCCCTTGTTTCCATTACATGTAGGCTAAAAAGCCATCTCAGTAGAGCAGAACAACATTTGGATATTCCATCCAGAGGAAATTCCAATATTTCAACATTTGTTTTCATCCCAGAAGAGGACAAAAAATTGATTTAAAAAATTCTGCACAATTAATTTTTTTTAAATTAAATTGACATTTTGTTTTGATATTTTCATGGATTCTATGGCCAGAAGGGACCATAGTGATCCTCTAGTCTGGCCTCCTGCAAAGCCATGGGACCTTTCCTGAATTAACTCCTGTTTGAGCTAAAGTATATCTTGTAGACGAATATCCAACCTTGATTTAAATATTGAAATGAAATATTTCATTTTGATTTTCCCAATGAAAAGTCAAAAATTTCTGCAAATCAAGTTTTTCAGTGGAAAGATTCAATTATGTAAAAACTGTCTTTTCCATCAGAAAATTATTCTGATACAAATTCCTAACCAGCTCTACATATTAGCTCCTTTCATTTGTGACAAAGAACCTCCCTTTGATTTGCATTCCTTTAGGAATGCTAATGTTCTCCACCAATATATGTTCTGCAGGGTAGTGATAAGCAGAACTGTTCCATGTAAGTGTCAGTTTGGCAAAGCCATGCAACCTCTGTTGGGAAACAAAATTTCTTGCCACGAGGAATTTGCTATCTATTTTTGGACAAAATATTTGGACAAGGCTTACTGTTTCCATGGTGGCACATCTGTGTCTGGAGAAAATAAATGGAATGTCCTATTTGAATTAGGACCCATCTGACTCAGGTTCTTAATGTGCTGAAAGAAGTGTAGTATGTCAACTGCATCTGTCCAGGGTGGATCCATGTTTTTCATAGTTAGTAAAACCAAGAGTGTTGCTCGAGTTAATGCCCCCCATGTGGGTAGATCGAATGCTAGTTAGCCAATACATATGTTAGGTGTAGGCATACTATATTAATATTGTATTATACCCAGCACATGGGCAGTTGTGTTAACCAAGTTATATTATGTCTTTTCCACAATTCTTTCCACTTTGTTCATTTTTGTCAAGAGATATATATCCCAGAACAGTTTACAAAGCTAATTGTAGAATTTGGCATTAGTGAATATAAAGCCTGTCAAAGGCAAGATACATTTTTTTCTATATCCTAGTGCAGGTACCTTCATGGAAAACTGGTTTAACATGTAGTATCCAAAACAGAAATATGGAAAGGTACTGACCAACATGTTAAGCAATTGGTACAAACTGATGGACTGTATCTTAAAGATGTATAAACAGTGAGGTTCAGGTGACAATAATATTCCCTTGGTCCCATTCCAAGTATACTTCCAAACTTTAAAATAAATGGTTTAAGCCCCTATTTCTCCAGATGAACTCACCCTAAAACATAGTAATCTATCAAAATAAAATGTCTCTTATCAAATCCATAGAATTTTAGGAAGGGATTTTTTTTAAAGATATAAAGAATATTCATTCTCTTCCTATTCTGGCTTAGCCAACTTTGCTTACCCTTTTCTTTCCTTCTCCCCACTTCATTAATCATTTGTCCAAACAAAATATAGTCTTTCTATTCTCTCTCTCAGACTGATTAGTCTGGTCTTTGAAAATTGTTGCTGAATTCCCTTCTAATTCCCTTCTTCTGGGCATTGAAGTGCCCAAGACTGTTAACTCCCTATTAAGCCCCATACCTGAAAAATAGCACAAACAAATTTCACAAAAAACATTGTGGATAAATTTAAATCACGTTCTTTAAGAGAAGTAATCCATAGACATTTACGGTATTATTAAAAGTGGATTTTCTGATGCACTGCTTTTTCCTCTGAGCACATGCAAGTTAAAAGTATAACAAAACTGGCAGGCTAAATGTACATGGATAAGTAAAATGGTTTCCTTAGAAACAACAAAAGCAGTAACTATAAAGTAGAACATCCTCCTAACTGATGTGACTTTTTAACGGCACCGGTAACACAGAGAGCAGATAAGTAGATTCTCAGTACACAGCATACAACACAGCTCTTCAGTTAGCTGAATTACTCTCCGTATAAGATCACATAATTGAGACAGAGTGGTTGCCATTAAAAAGGGAACACCATTACACAGTTGCAATATCATTATAAGTAAAACATAAAAACTAGCATCTCCTGTACCCATTTGTGCCCATTTCTTCTATGATAAGTAATTCCTCTCCCTCTCTGATGTTTACAGCCTACAAGTTTACGCAAAGATGTGATCACTGCAACAACTCTGCTTCTAACAAAGCCAATCAGAGGCCTATACAGGCATATGGCTTCTGATCTTTTGAATTCTTCAAGTTACTAGTCAAGATTTTCAAAAATAAAAGCCTAAAGTTAGGCTCTTAGTATTGAATGTCCAACAGCATCTCAACAGGGCTGGAAAAAAACCAAACAAAACCAACCAACCAAAATACAAATTTCATGACCAATAAGTAAATGATCTCCCATGTAGATGGTCATTATTTCCTTTGGCAAACACTCATGACAACAATGCCAAGCTGTGCAGGCTCCATGGTTCTGTCAGAGATGATTCACAGGATTGTGTAAAATTGAAAATAGGCTAGAAAATTATGGGAGAGAGATTATATTATGGAATGGAGAACATTGCATTCTGGAAAATTGACCCATTGTTCCCAGTCACCCCTATGTGACTTGTTTCTGCCTCACTAATCATTGTCAAATCTATCCAAAAGACTGCGCACTAAATGGTATCTGGTTGCAAACTGAGATACCTACCCATAGTGCACCACACTGTGCATTGACACAAGCACTCCTGGTGAGCATGCACAGTGCTGACACAAGGAGCCAAGCATGCATATGCACAAGCAATATATGAACTATGGCGGCTGTATGCCAACATAACTTGTGTCAGCAAAACTTTGTAGCGTAGACATGGCCTTAGTATGGAAATAGCTGTGATTAGGCAGAGGTATTTTGAAGTGTTTCAGTGAAAACTGGTTAATATGACAAGTTTTTGAGCCTTTGAAATTGGTGTGCTGAATTGCATTCTCAGATATGGAGAAGGATGAGTGCTTTCAACCATCCAAAATCGGTTCCTATACAGACATACATCCTGGCATAGTCTATAGTGATTAGAGTATAACAATTTAATTAAAAAGACGTTCAAAACAGAAGTTTGACAGTGTTTATACAATGTATTTTCAACTTTAAAAGTACAGTTGTACATAGCAGGAGAAGGAGGAAACACAGAAAAAGGTAAGACGTTCATTTTTCTGCTATTGTATTTTGAATAGAGCTGTTTCAAGTCCAGATGCTATGACAGCCAACACAAGCAGTTTTGCTTTTAGCCTCATTTCCCTTTCCACATCCTTGTTTGGTTGTTGATACTTCTTTTGCCCTTTAGTCTCTTCTCTCTCCAATTTTCTGCCTTATTTCTTTTTCTCCTGGTCTCTTTTTCCTTCATTTTTGTTCACTCCTTTATGTTTAACTCCCCTTTTTAATATTTTCTGCCTCCTTTTTTGTTTGTTCTTTTCCCCCATTTCCCCCTTCTTATTTGGACTCTACAGGATGAAGCAAAGCAGCCATTTATACATGGGATGGCTGAACACTGAAATGGGAAACTGACTTGGAATCTTGATCATCTTCCTTCTCCAGCCTTTTATACTCAAAACAGGATTCAAACTTTACTGCAGAATGAAACTGCGTAGTCACATTCCCTCTGGATGAAGTTCTTTAAAAATGAAGTTTATGTGCTTTAATATAGATGTAAATTGACTAACAGTCTGTTTCCCACTGCAGAAGTCACTGCTTCTCTTTGCCTCTCGCTCATGTTACCTTCAATACATCATCATAAGCAATCATCTATGCCTACCACTGGTCTCATCTTTTCTGCAATGTTTCAGACAAAATATTTCCTTTTTCCTGGTTTCTTCTTGTTTGCTCAGGACCTGATTTGCTGCCAATCACTATGGATAAATTTATTCTTCCACAGTACTGGTATATCAAGAGAGACAGGAATAGACTGAGACAGTGCTGTACTAATATATTAATACTTTTCAGCTGATAATTGTTCCCCCAATCTGAACCACTCTTTGAATACCAAAATAAATTCAGAAGCAGATATGATTAGCTGACATGTTGCTATATAATGATTAATAAACAGGTCATTTCATTCATTTGAAGATAGATCTCTTGCACAGACACCTTACCACATAATACACTATTTGCCAAGGCCAAAATCTCCATGTAAACAACTTTTGGACAAAGTTAACAAAGACAGCTACAAAAAACTATTTGCTGAGCAAGCGCCTCCAAACTTAATTTTTTTCAAGCATCAATCATCCCTGCTGACTAGCTAGACTCAAGATAAAGTACAAACTAAGAAAAAAAACAACATTTATACTTGGAGACTGGGGACCAGATTCATTGTTACATTCTGGCTGGTTTATGCCACTCCAGCAACTCAATGCGGCTGTAAAGCCAGTTAAGCTTGGATGCTTTCTGTCTTCTAGACAGCAGAGCACAGCTGGATTGTTCCAGTGAATCTGGCTCTTCCTTTGCTTCATCTGAGAATGAAACTGGTCAGAGGGAGAGGTTCCATCAGACCAAAAGATACATAAAACATAAAAGGGTTTAGTCATTAAAGGTGAGCTTGCTAAGAAAGTTACTGTAGCTCTAAAGATCAAAGAACGACCTAATGAACAAAAAATTAAGAGTAAATTTAAAGAGAATTTTTCTGCACAATTATTGTAATGGGAGCATGCAATCTAGCCCTGTGTAAATGACACATTGTAAATGTTTTCAAACACTGTTATTCCCACACAAATGTGCATCCACACTCAACATGATTAGGAACTTTATCACCTTCAGTGCTCATCCTGTCTCAGGGTAGTTTCAACCCTTCTTTCAGCTGATATGTTTGTCTCTTTTGTAACAAAACCCTATACACACACAAGAGCAAATCATGCTTGCATCAAACACGTTCACAAATGTTGCTAAGCAGAAGGTCCTTCTATCAAGTATTTTCATATACAGTTATAGCTAACACAGATTGGTGCTCCAGTGTGAATAAACTTACGGACTAAGGATGGCTAAGAAATGGCTAGGTATAGAATGGAAATCTTCTTCTTCCAAAATAAGTAGATTATGATTTAGGGCTGAGGACACAGCCAATGAAGGGGCTTGTATCACGGCACTGTCCCATAAGCAGTACAGGAAAGGAATTGTGCTCTTTCAGCCATAATTGCCTCCCTTCTCCCCAGCTTGGTGCAGGATGGGGAATAGTTTGTTGCTTGCATATACTATCTCTTCCCCACTCTCCTTGCACTAGCTCAGCTCCTCAGGTGAGTATGTTGAAGAGACACAGCTAAAGTTCCACTCATTTCCCAGTCACTTCCTCTGGAGAAGGGATACATCAATGAAACACCTTTACCTATGGAACATTAGCCTCGAAATCCAGGTAGCCTGAGTAGGGGCATAAGAGAGGGGAGAGTTTTTATTCCGTTGCATACCTCTGTGCAGGTGCACAGCCCAAAATAGAATGTAGCCAATAGTTCATAAAGTTGTGTTTTCTTCCTATGTAAGTTACATATTTTGCCTGAATGAAGAGTCGTTTTCAAAGAAATATTCTCCTGAATGAGCATGCCACGTGTAAGTATGTGATTAAGGATAGGTTGTCTACTCTTTAATTACGTTCATTGTATTGATGCTTTCACTGCTGTGCTCCCCTTTTGCTGTGCAATAGTACATGTATTGCAAGAGGCACTGAACTTTTGGATGGCGCCCAAAAACATTCTGGCTTTATTACACTGAAATTACTTCTAGACTAATGAGGAACCTGGTAACCTAACTTAGAACCTTGATAATGGTTCAGACTCCAAGAACATAAATCTCTGCATTGATTCATGCTCTTGGAGTCTGAACCATTATCAAAGTACATGTGCTGAGTCATGAAGTTTCAGTCTACCCTATGTCAACAGCTCTGAAGAAACTTACAGCTTCTGAGCATAGTTATATCAATTCACTACTGTTCAGTTATGCTGAATCACAGCACTGATCTATGTTCGTGCTACACCCCGTGTGGTTTTATTACTTGGAAGAGCTCTTGTAGAAAGGTCAATAACTGGAAGCCTTTTTTTAAAAAATGTGGTCAGCATTCTAAAGGAAAAACAGTAAGAACAAGAGCAGCTTTCGCACAGTCTGCCTTGCAGCATAACTATGATGCTGAATAGCTAATATTCTTACTTCAAACTTGCTATTGCCAAACAGTGCATTAATGCCACTGTGAAAACAAGTGGAAAAGTGTGCACTGAAAGAGAATGTGGATTCTGAAATTTTAGACTGCTTAAATGATTGTATTCACATATGTCCTTATGGAATTAAAATTCTATGTGATTTTAAAACAATGTTTCTTTCTGAGCAAGTAAGAATATTTTTTAACAAAGCTATCTCACTAGAAAATAAAGAGGCAAACATTTTAATAAACTTATAGTGTACTCTGGTAGTAAACAGTAACCATGAATACCCCTGCAAATTACAATTGGCATTTTCTGTTCTAGAACCTATCCCTCTGAGTGTATGCAGTAATCCTTCTGGGCATCTCAGAAACAAAGAGGTTGGCTGACCAGGAACAGGAAACAAACTAGAAAGTTTTGAGGACCAGGAGAAGCACTAAACATTGGAAAGGGTCTGGGCGCGTACATAATCAGAAAGGGGAGAAGGAACAGGATCACAGGAAAGGCAAGGGTGGCACAATTTGATTTCTGGGTAAAATAGAGCATATGGGGAGAGTGAATCCATTTCTAGGTGGAAAGAAAGGGTGGAAACGCAGACCCTAAAGCAATAGGTGGGGATATTACAGAACATCCTTATAGAAGAGGATTCTAAATATTTGAATACTGTATGTTTTATTTAATTTTGTTAGATATGTATTGTCTACCTAATTTCAGTCTCATGGGATCCATCTTTCAAGTGTCTAACAAATTCAAACAGTTTCACAGAGTATTGAATATAATTACTTATTCATTGAACAATTTTTGTATCTTGATGCATACACCCAAAGATGCCATTAAGATTGCATGTTCAACCTAAATTTGGAATTGCCTGACTTCGTAAGTATTTTCAAAGTAGAAGCAAGGGAGATTGGCATATATTTTTTTATCTACAGCATCATGAGGTTGCTTTTAAAATGCATACCTATTTTTTTGGGAAAAAGGATGGGACCTGTCAAACAGCTGATTGGCAGGTGGCTGGTGGGTGTTGAGCACCCACTATTTTTTCCCATGGGTGCTGCAGCCCCTGCGCCTATGCCCTCATAGATTTTTGCCACAACTTCAACAGCCACTACGTATCCTTTAAACTCTCTCTGGAACACTCCCTCAACAGCATCAACTTCCTGATCACCTCAATCAGCTTCAACAATGGAACCCTAGAGATAACTATATACACAAGTACCCCACAGATCACCACACCTATCTTCACAGATCCAGTAACCACCCCAGCTACACCAAGGAATCTTATCTTATCTATAGCCAGGTACTAAGATACCACATAAGATGTATATCCTCCTCAGAGCATATTAACACACTTAAAACCACCTTTACCAAACAAGGACACTCCACTAGAGAAGCAGATTGCATCATGGAACAGACCACCCAAATATCACAAGAGAACCTACTTCAATACACAAATAAAACCTCCTCTGACTGCACATCTCTAGTTGTCACCTACCATGCCACACTGGAATCTATTCAGTCAAACAATTACAATCCATACTTGATGGAGACCACACCATGAAAGATATATTTCTTGAACCCTCTCTTCTGGCCTTCAAACAATCCCCAACCTCTCCAAGCTCCTCACAGATCAGGATATCAACTCAAAACAGCACCAGACCCTGACAGAACAACAGATGCAAAACCTGCAGATGTATCTCCATTGCTATGATGATCAACACTCCACAACACACCTTTCAAAATCCACTGGTTCTGCACATACCAAACCCAACATGTGGTGCACCTACTCCAATGCACTAAATGTCCCAACAACTACTATGTGCGTGAAACAAGACAATCACTACACTCTCAAATGAACTCACAGAAAAACGATAAAAGACAAACACCACACCATCTGAGTGAACACTTTTCACAAAGCAATCACTCTGTCTGATCTCTCAGTCCTCATCCTCAAAGGAAACTTGCACAGCACCTTCAAAAGACAAACCTGGGAGCTTAAATTCATAACTTTGTGAGATACTAATAATCGGACTGAACAGAGACACTGGATTTATGGCTTATTACAACAATCTTGTAAGCACTTAACCTCCCCAGCCTTCTCCCAGCTCCCACACCTTCCCCCATGACAGGGATGTATTAAAAGCCCACTGACCCTTGAATGGTCCCTTGAAATATGTCTTAAGTGCTTATGCCTAAACAATCTAACCCACCTTGTATTTAGCTGTGACACTGAGTACATTTTCCAGACCTGAAGGGCTCCGTGTAAACTCAAATGCTTGTCTCTCTCATCAACAGAAGTTGGTCCAATAAAAGATATTATCTCACCCATCTTGCCTCAGTTCATCTGGAAGTAGATAAGCAGCCTGCAACAAAGCACATGAATCATGATGACAAGGAGTAGGAATGGAACAAGTCATTGCCCAGAAGCAGGTTACAGGTGAGCACGAGAACAGGGCAAAAATCTCAGTTGCTCAGCAGGTGCAACCCCCTCTGCTTCACAGAACTTCTGCTATCTCTGCAGTATGGCTTTTTGCTTTGGATATTGGCAGCCAGTGGCGATTACAAAGTGTGAGAGTAATACGCTATTGTGGGTCTACCCCACCTAAAAAGGCACACAATCATTTTCTCCAGTAGCTGGAACTTTAGCCCCCACCAAGTTAGCATAACATAGAAATTGTTGCAGTGGTCCAACGTAGAAGTGGGAAAGACATTGATAACTGTGATAAGGTCTACATCAGAAATGAATGGTGAAATCCTTTCAGCTAGCCAGAAATGAGCTTACCTCTTTACAACAAGATCAAGCCAAATCCCCCCACCCCCCCCGCTTCCTACCTGAGTGCTAATGCCTAAGCTGTTCTCACCCTAATTTACAAAGGGTTATTTATCCAGGTCAGAGTCACTACACAATTCACTGTAATTGACAGTTTTTGTTTTGGAAAGAATAAATGCGTTTCCAATCCTGGAATAGATGAGTTATTGCTAGTCAGTGTTACTGTACATGGGCAAAAGAGTGGGAAGAACTGTGCAATGTGATCTAGCACTCTGAACTGATTCTGACCAGGGGGATCAGTCCCTGGCTTTCATGTGTACAAAATTCACACAAATCCTCTGGTCTCCAATTATAAGAAGCAGTGGTGCAAGTAGAAATCATTTCTTGCCAGTACGCTGCACTCATGGAAGGCATATGGTGGGGGGCATGTGACCTACCCACATGACTCCTCCCTGCCCTGCCCCCATCCTGGGGCCCCCACACTCTCCCCATCCCCTGCCCATGATCCACATTACTAGGATGGGTTTTTGTGAGTATAACTAGTTGCATTGTTTGTTGTGAATATAGCTCTTTCTCTTATTTACAAATAGATCCATAGAAACCAGTCTGTTTGCCTAGTTATTGAGTTCAGACCCACATTACTGGGGGTGGGGGAGGCAGTACAGCCGCAGTGGAGGAGCTGCCAGCATTCTGCTCCTTTCCCCGCTGCCATTCCCAGCAGAACACTGCAGCTCCTCTGTTCTGCCCCCAGCCCCACTCCCCCAACCCTGTCCTCTGTACAGACGGAGGAGAGACAGCTCCAGGAAGGGAAGGGCAGGGCAGGGAGTGGGCTCCTTCTCTGTCTTTCCAGTACACCATACCAGCTATAAATATGTTACTGGTACGGCGTACCAGACCATACCACCGTACTTGCACCACTGATTAGGAGTAATCTAACAAGGAAAAAAACAACAACCCCACATCTGACTCCCAACCCTAACAGATAAACTCCCAGAAACTGTAGGTTCTGACTCTGAAGAAAAGTAATTTTCAGCCAGACTTCTACAATGGAGTAAGTCTTATTATATTTGTAGCCTGATAAATCTAAAGTAATATACAATCTAATCAAATAGGAAGAGTCGTGCCAAAGAAGGCTAATGGCATCTGTACCATATTTTAACAAAAGCACACAGCATACAAAGTTAACGCAAAACAATTTAGACTACTAAACAGCACCCAGAATAATGGGTTTTAAAATTGACTTAAAATTATATAGTTACATTATATTTTTTGGCAATCTCATTTATATCAGCTTTTTAAAAAATGAAAGTAACATTTATAATTTTAAATGAGAAAATTAGCATCAGCTGTACAGAGAGCATATTAAGAAAGAAGAATCATTATGGTTAGCGTGGCGTGATTCACTGAAATGTGGTGAGTAGGAGGTACTACATAGTAATCTGAATTGTACTGAAGTTAAAGTACATTTTGTATCCTTTTCAGTCTCTCTCCCCAGGGACTTCTGAGCCAATCCTCCCTACTATACAGATGAATAGAAGTTTGGGCTGTTTTTCTGAACCAATTTGATATAATTATTAAAAACGTACAAGCTGTTTCACAAACAGTGGGATGGAAATTGGCTGAAGGAACATAAGCTAAGTAACAAGCATTGAGACAAACCTTTCTGCTTTAGCAAAAATGATTGCCTGTTGTAATTTGCACAGTTATTATAGTAGGAACATCTTCCACATATCAGCCAATAATACAACCTAAAGAAACTTTCCCTGTAGTTTTTGGCCCCGGATCTACAAAACTCAGCCAAGTGACACCACTGAATATACATGCTTTTGGTGGAAAAGACCACCAATCTCAGAGCTCTGTGGCCTGATTCCTCACTCCAGTTATCCTGATTAGACATAAATCCATTAGACATAAAGAGAATCAAGCCCCAGGAATACAAACTGTGCTAACATAAGTAATTAGACCCTGTCTGAGTTAGTGACCAGAAAAAGGGTATTATGATATTGCACAGTAGGTAAAATAAATTAGAGGATAACAGCCATTGCATTGGAGTACATAAAGAAATTAACCACTGCAACAGATATCCTCAGAAAACTGTACAAAAACACAATACTGGAACTAACAAGGATTAGCTAAAATTGGTTAATGACTCTCTGACCCCATGAAATTACTCCAACTCCTGACCCATCCTTCCTCCTCAAGAGTAGAATGTCAGATTCTGAAAAATGATGTTTGAAAACATTCATTAGAATTCTGAAGAGCTGTACACTTCCAAAGATATTTGTACCCATTTTACATCAGAAAATTTGTGCAAACAGGTTTTTGCTTGTAATGTTATTTGAGGAATGACTATTGTTTGTACAAAGACTCGTATCCAAGTGTGACAAGAGCATCTGCCATTCATTATTAGCTAATTTCCTGTTTTAAAAGTTTTTGGTTATCTAGTCAGCAGCAGGAGCTATAGAAGTTGTTATCAATCACACACCACAAACAATAAATAGAGGAAGTCAGCAACAAGTGAATAAAACATAGTCTGATATTTGTTCCCAGGAACTGAACAACTAGGCAAACAGACTGATTTCTATGGATCTATTTGTAAATAAGAGCTATATTCATCACAAACAATGTGTCAAGGTTCCTTCCCCACTCTGAACTCTAGGGCACAGATGTGGGGACCTGCATGAAAGACCCCCTAAGATTATTCTTACCAGCTTAAGTTAAAAACTTCCTCAAGGTACAAATTTTGCCTTGTCCTTGAATTCTATGCTGCCACCACCAAGCATGTTAAACAAAGAATAGGGAAAGAGACCACTTGGAGACGTCTTCCCCCAAAATATCCCCCCAAGCCCTACACCCCCTTTCCTGGGGAAGGCTTGATAAAAATGCTCACCAATTTGCATAGGTGAACACAGACCAAACCTTTGGATCTTAAGAACAATGAAAAAGCAATCAGGATCTTAAAAGAAGAATTTTAATTAAAGAAAAAGTAAAAGAATCACCTCTGTAAAATCAGGATGGTAGATACCTTACAGGGTAATCAGATTCAAAACATAGAGAATCCCTCTAGGCAAAACCTTAAGTTACAAAAAGACACAAAAACAGGAATATACATTCCATTCAGCACAGCTTATTTACCAGCCATTTAAACAAAAGGAAATCTAACGCATTTCTAGTTAGATTACTTACTAATTTAACAGAAGTTCTGAAGAGCATTCCTGAACTGGTCCCAGCAAAAGCATCACACAGACAGATAGACCCTTTGTTCCTCCCCCTCCCCTTCAGTTTGAAAGTATCTTGTCTCCTCATTGGTCATTTTGGTCAGGTGCCAGTGAGATTATCTTAGCTTCTTAACCCTTTACAGGTGCAAGGGTTTTGCCTCTGGCCAGGAGGGATTTTATAATTCTGTATACAAAAAGGTGGTTACCCTTCCCTTTATATTTATGACACAATGCAACTAGCTCTTCTCACAAAAACCCATCCTAGCACTAGTTTCTTCCTGTTACTCTTACATGTAATGCCTTCCTAGTGACTTCTATATTGCTGGAAATACTCTCCAAATCCCTAGATATGTCCTCCCATCTGACTTAATTCCAAGTTGCCAGGACTGACTTGACTTTCTGGTTGGGAGGCAGGTCAACTCAGAATGAATGTCTAGGAGGCTTGAGAAAGCAAACAAACAGGGTCATTTAGAAGTTATTCCATACAAAAGTTTCAATTTGACTTGCGTCCAAGAGCCCTGAACCTTTCCCTGATTCTCTGGCTAGCCATGCTGACGGTGCCACTCCCCCAAAACACCTGAGTTGTCAGGGGACAACCACAAACTGATGCATTTCAAAACCTTGGAAGAGTCATTTGCTGAGACAGTTCATTAAGGCCATGCACTGTATTCCTATGTACAGGGAGGGGGAAAAAAGGAGACAGGTATAAAATCATGTAACTTAAATAAAGAGGAAAGAGCTGTGCTACCCTTCATTAGGCTATCCAGTGACCTAACATGCAGAGCACAACTGGGCAAAGATGCAAATGCAGAGCGGTTATAAAATGACTCATTTTGGGGAGAAATCTTTAAAGTGATGAATAGTTTCAAGGATCAGCCTATGTTCAAGAGGAATCAGGTGACTGGACACAGTATCAAAGTTTAAAAAGAATTCCCGTGGACTGAAAGCTCATCAAGGCAGAGACCATTATTTTTCCTATATATTTGTACAACATTTACCATAGTATACCCTGATTGTAGCTTTTGGTCGCTACTATTATACATACATACACGTATATACATATACATGCATACACACACAAATTTACCATGAAACTATAAACTTGAGCAGCAAAGCTACAGGTCACTATTTGTGTCAAATAATAAAAACAATAGTAATAATAATGGTAGTAAGACAAGAATGCTTGATTTTTCTGAGGTGTCATTAGCTAATTTTTTTTTCTTATTTCACCATAATATAGTAATGATAAATCAGAATAAAACTCTGAGCAATTATATGTTTATTAATTCCAGTGTTTTTAGAGGGGCTGTCAGAGTGCTGAATATTCACCACTTTATATCTCCATTCCCCACTATCATTCAGTCTGAAGAGTCCTGAATGGGTCTCCTTTTTATTGATACCATAAAAGCTCATTAGACAGTGTATCAGTCAGTTTTTGTGGCTCCAAACAAACAAACAAACAATCTAGTATCATATCCAATGAAAGGTAATAAGAGTAAAAACGGTCTTCATTAGTTTAGGCTGCTTCAAGAAAGATAACCATCAACAAAGTGTGCCCCTGGGGCACTGTCCAGTTCAGTGAATCTCGATCTATGAACATCCTGGGAATAGTCTATTTGGCACAGTAATAAATAAACTGGCTCATACCTTGATTGAGGCGGACATTCCGACTAGTTCCATCCAAACATAAAACTGTCTTTGGCTGCTGATACAGGTAGAGTGTGGTGTTTTTGCAATGAAATATTGAGAAATTTCAGTTCTGTGGAAAAGGTGAGTTTTTGGTTTTACCTCTTCATTCAATATGAAATTTTTGTAGGCAACTTGAAGTACTCAGAGAAAGATGTTAAAAAGAAAAACTTTAACCCTTCAAGCAAGAGTGAACTAAACAGAAAAACGCACTTTTATGGCAAGAGCTAATTAGATGTACTTAGACTTTCCTTCAGTTATTTCCTATGTAGTCCCAGTGGACACTCCTCCCCCACCCCCCACCACTGCAATTCTTAGACTTCAGGGCTTATCAGTTTCAGACTTCCTCCTAGCAACATGGATAGAGAGTAGATATTGACTTGAAATGGAATTTCATTTGTGCAAAGTACTTCAATTTACCTACAAAAATTTCATATTGAATGAAGAGGTAAAACCAGTTTTTTTTCCACAGAACTGAAATTTCTCAATATTTCATTGCAAAAACGCCAAAGGAAATTTGCTTCTCTGGATTCCTTGCGGCCTGCCTATTAGGCTTCAGTGGAGCAAAGTATACCAGGAAACCCGGGGACCATAGCAACTGGGGAGCCAGGGAGCCTGAAGCCTTCCAGGAGACTGCCTAGTGCAGTGGTTCTCAACCAAGGATAGGAGTACCCCTGGGGCTACTCAGAGGTCTTCCAGGGGATACATCAACTCCTCTAGATATTTGCCTAGTTTTACAATGGGCCACATAAAAAGCACTAGTGAAGTCAGTACAAACTAAAATTTCATACAGACAATGACTTGTTTATACTTCTCTAAATACTATACACTGAAATTGAGTACAATATTTACATTCCAATTGATTTATTTTATAATTCTATGATAAAAATGAGAAAGTGAGAATTTTTTCAGTAATGGTGTGCTGTGACACTTTTGTATTTTAAATGTCTGATTTTGTAAGCAAATAGTTATATGTGAGATGAAACTTGTGATAGGCAAGACAAATCAGATTCCTGAAAGGGGTACTGTCACTTGGAAGGCTGAGAGCCACTGCCACAGTGAACTGCCAAAGAGCTTGATATCCATGGAGCTGGGAAAGATTTTCCAGTAGAAAATTGAAATTTTCCTTCCCACTAGAACCATGCTTCAGTTAAATCTACCCCTACCTTTTATTTTCTGTTCCTATTTCCTGTATCGGCTAGGCCATCCCTCTAGTACTGGGAGCCTAGGAAATCTGCGTTGGTGGGGCTTGAGTGTCATAGCAATATATGGGGAATAAACAAGAAGAACTGAAAATACTAGTCCATAAACTAAATTCTGACATAATTGCCATCACAGAGAATTGATTGGGTAACTCTCATGACTGGAATATTGGTTTAGAGGGGTGTATCTTGTTCAGAAAGGACAGATCGGGGAGAATGTGTTGCATTATCCATCAAGAATATACACACTTGTTCTGAGGTCCAGAAGGTGATGAGAGACAGACCAACTGAAAGGCTTTGAGTGAAGTTAAAAGGAGAAAAAACTAGAGGTGATGCCATGGTAGGGGTCTACTATAGGCCACCAAATCAAGTGGAGGAGGATCTGGATGGGACAATTCTGGCACAAATGTCAGACATGTCCAAAACACAAGACCTGGTAGTATTGGGGAGTTGAATTATCCAAACATTTGTTGGGAAAGTAATATGACAACACAAATCCTTGGAATGTATTGAGGACAACTTTTTGTTTTAGAAGGTGGAAGAAGTGATGAGGAGGAAGCCATGTTAGACCTGTTTCTGACTAACTGGGAGGAATTGGTTGTGAATCTGAAGGTTCAAGGCATTTTGGATGAAACTGATCATGAAATGAGAGATTTCATGATTGTAGGAAAGGAAGGAATGAGAGAAGCAGAATAAGGACAAAAAAGCAGACTTTAATAGCTCAGAGAATTAGTAGGTAAGGTTCCATAGGAAGATAAAGATGTTCAGGAGAGCTGGCAGTTTCTCAAAGAGACAATATTAAAGGTGCACCAGCAAACTATATCAATGCAAAGGAAAGATCAGAAGAATAGTAAGAGGCCAATATGGCTCTAACAAAAGCTCTTTAATTACTTGAAAAAGAAAAAAAATCCTACAAAACACAGAAAATTGGACAAATGGCTGAAGATGAGTACAAATGAATAGCATATCCACGTAGGGATTTTCTTTACATACATTAAGAGGAAGAGAAAGATACAGAAAAGTATAGGTCCTCTACTCAGCAGGGAAGGAGAGCTAATAATGGACATCAAGAAGGCTGAGGTGTTTAATGCCTATTTTGCTTTAGTCTTCACTAAAAAAGATAAGTTGTGACCAGATATTTAAAATAATTCATATTAACAAGGGGAGAGGAATGTAAGCCAACATGGGGAAAGAACATAGGTTAAAATATTTGAATAAATTGAATATATTTAAGTCAATAGGGCCTGATTAAATACACCCTATGGTGCAAAAGGAACTAGCTGAAATTATCTTGAAACCATTAGCAATTATCTTTTAGAACTCATGGAGGATGGGAGAGATCCTAGAGAACCGCAGAAGGGCAAACAGTACCTATCTTCAAAATGGGGAACAAAGAGGACCAGGGAATTATAGGCCAGTCAGCCTAACTTTGATACCTGGAAAAATACTGGACTAAATTATTAAACAATCAGTTTGTAAGCAGCTAGAGAATAGTAGGGTTATAAGTGATAGCCAGAATGAATATCTTAAGAACAAATCATAACAAACCAACATAATTTCCTTCTTTGACAGGGTTACTGGCCTAGTGACAAGGAGGGAAGCAGTAGACTTGATTTTAATAAGGCTTTTGACACAGTCCTCCATGATATTCTCATAAGCAAACCAAGCAAACGTGTTCTAGATTAAATTATTATAAAGTGATTGCAAAACTGGTTGAAAGACTGTCCTCAAAGTTATCAATGGTTCACTGTCAAAGTGGAAAAGTATATCTAGTGAGGTCCCATAGGGATCTGTCCTGGTCTGGTACGAGTCAGTATTTTCAATAATGACTTGGATAATGGAGGAGAGTCTGCTTACAGATTTTGTGGGTGACACCAAACTGGTAGTCAGCATTGCAAGCATGTTGGAGGACAGAATTAGAATTTAAAATTACCTTGACAAATTGGAGAATTCATCTGAAATCAGCAAGATGAAATTCGATCTAGGTAAGTGCAAAGTACTACACTTAGGAAGGAAAAAATCAACTGCACAATTATAAAATGGTGAATAACTGGTTAGGTAGAAGTATTGCTGAAAAGGTCAGGGAGGTCATAGTGGATCACAGATTTTATGAGAGGCAGCAATGTAATGCACTTGCTAAAAAGGCTAATATCATTGTGGTGTTTATTAACAGAAATCTCGTTGTCCAGCTCTACTTGGCACTGGTGAGGCCTCAGCTGAAATAGTGTGTCCAGTTTTGGGCACCACACTTTAGGAAAGATGTGAAAAAACTGGAAACAGTCCAGAGAAGAGAAATAAAAACAATAAAAGGTTTAGAAAATCTGACCTATGAGACTAGTTTAAAAAAACACAACTGGGCATATTTAGTCTTAAGAAAAGAAGGCTCAGGGGGACCAGTTACAAGTCTTCAGATATGTTAAGGCCTGTTATAAAGAAGATGGTGATGAATTGTTCTTCATATCCACCAAGGGCATGACTAGTAATGGGCTAAATCTGCAGCAATGGTGATTTAGGTAAGATATTAGGGAAAAAATTCTAAGTGTAAGGATAACTAAGTGCTGGAATAGATGTCCAAGGGAAGTTGTGAAAACCCCATTGTCCAAGTTCAGAGCAACTGCACCTGTATTCCCCTTCTGTTACCCTCCAAGGGCACCAACTCTAGGCTCCCGATTCCTTAGCCATCACCACTACTGGAGAGAGACCCATGTCTCTCTTCCTCTTGATGGGGGTATTGTCATACCCCAAGGCTTCCTCCCTCAGGATGTCCCCTCGGAAGGGGATCCGCATTGTATATTGCTAACGCTGTTGCTCGCATTGCAAAGCATTTTGGGGAGGGTAAGAGGGGTATGAGTGGGGAGTGGAAGTTTTCTTTGCAGGTATGAGAGGCTGAGGGGAGGGAGAGAAAGAAGAAAGCAGAGAATGGGTTAATTTAACACTGCAGCTAGCAAGCTCAGTCCGAAGATAAGAAGCTGACTTCAGCCCAAGGCCAGCTGCTACCTGCCAAGACAGAAAAGGGGGAAGTCCAACCCACCCCGACCAGCTGTGAGAAAGGAGAGCTGCTGAACAAAATGCAGAGGCCAGAAAAAGGAGTAAGATGGCAAAGGCCAACCAGAAACAAACAAAACTGTCTCACGGCCCTAAAACCGGGTATTTTGGGAAAGCTAAAGAAACCATGAAAAGCTGATTTGGATTGGTACAAAAGGGCACCAGAAGCAAAGGTCCCCGAACGGAGCACCTCCCCCCCTCCCTGGCCTGTGCCCAGGGAGCCAGGACTTAAAACCCTCCTGAGACCTGGAGCAATTTGGAGAGCACAGCAGTTCCTTGGATGGCCTGGCCCAGGACAGTACTCCCATCCACCTTCCTCCCCTCTTCTTCTGACGTTACACTGAGACTTGGCCAGTCTGGGTTGTGCATGTGTGAGTATGAAAGTGGGTTAGGGCTTGGAGCATTAATGCTTTCTTTCTTCCCCTGAGTGATGTGGAAGTGTTCTGTGGTTATTTTATTATTTTATTAATAAAGCTTTAAAATTTAAACACTTGGTGTGCCTCGTCACCTCCTCCCCA
Organism: Dermochelys coriacea; assembly: GCF_009764565.3. NCBI lineage: Eukaryota > Metazoa > Chordata > Testudines > Dermochelyidae > Dermochelys > Dermochelys coriacea. Next base: position 316,085,734 of record NC_050068.2, on the reverse strand, counting down.
AAAAAGATCCTGTGGCCCCAGCCTGATCAACTGTGGCCCAGGCAGATTGGTAACAAAAATCTGTCCCAGTTTTGGTGGAGAATTGCGGAGGGGGGAAGCCCTGCTGAGTGCACCAACTGTTCTGCCCTTGGTATTACAGGGTTGCTCTATCCGGCACCGTTAGTATTTCATGTTGAGAATTTTATGGTTACAGGTGTGCCCCACCCTCAGTTGTAACATAGCTGAGAACGGAGGGAGGTTTAGCATTTCTCTCTCCACCCCAGTCGGGTCTACTCCCGGTCGTAAAAGTGCCAGGTAATAGGAGGTGGGCTTAAAAACTCTCGCTCCAAGTGCATACGCCCCCAGTCATAGTATAACTGAGTAAAAAAAGAAGAGCTTTGGAGTTTCTCACTCAGCCCTAGAGGGGCACTTGAAGGGGTGTATGCACCCTCGGTGGTATCAGACCAAGTAATACAGAGGGAGGCTTAGCATCTCTCCCTCTGGCCCCTCCAAGGAGGGCGTTGTGAGCATGGTAAGCCACAGTGCCGGCATGAGCAGCGTGAAATCTCAAATAATTTACAAGACCTTAAAAATGGTACAAATGGTTTGTAAGAACATGTTCAGGAAACAAAAGGGTACAGCTGCGGACTTGGGAGTCCTGTAGTTGTGGGCAATGGCATTATGAGGGGTTCAGGCTGGACGTATGAGCATTAGGGAGCACGGACACAATAGTCTAGCTGCCCGGTCAGCTGGCATCTTGGGAGGCAGGTGAACCTGATGCCCGAGCCATGGGGGAGGCAGCAAAGAGGGACGGGACCCTGCTGCCTCTTTCAAAAAGGGGGGGGGGGTGAGGACCTCTCCCAACTAGAGAGGGCTCTCGCCCAGGTGGGTTACAATCCCTGGGCTTCTGTGATGGAGCTTCAAAGCAGTGTGTGTCCTTGGCAGGATCTGTTAGATCTGTATGCTGAGTATGAAAAGCAAAAGGGTAAAAACCTAGGAGCAGCTGTAGGGTTAATATAAACTGCAGCAGCCATGTGGTATCAAATGTTGTCAGGAAAGAAAGAGGAGCTGGGGAAAAGGGAAGCCCTGTGCACCCAACAGCTGGTGGAAATTAAGCAATTAAAAGTGCAGCTTACTAACCAAGCTGCAACCCAAGCCTATGCCCAGGACAAGTTCCAAGCCTTGAGACAGGACTTCCAGGCAGAAAAAAGTGGAACGCACCCACCTGGAAGCACTGGCTAAGCCGGTACCGGTCCTTCAGGAACTCATGAAAGGTGGGACCATTCATGTTCAGCATACGCCACAACAGCAGTATGCTCGCCATGCAAAGGAAATTAAGCACTTAAAACATCAATTTGGTCCAGGTGGCCATGGGGGATGATTCAGGTGACCCCTTTGAGGGCTTTGATCTCTCCCTTTGTGAGGAGCCTCAATTTTGGGCGGAACCTTGTTGCACCCCTGTAGTGGCCCTCATTAAGACCAAGAAAAAGTCCAGCGGGTGAAGGGGGAGAAAGTTGTATGTACGGCACCCTCAACTACGAGGAGAGCACTCCATAGGGTGATTATAAAAAGGAAAGGGACCAGGAGGAGTGGGGGCTAGATGAGGAGCCTACCCTCCTTGCTAAACTGATAGTGGAACAAAGCCTATGCCCATGGAAAGGGAGAGTGCAGGGGGAAAAGAAAAAGGATTGGGTCTAAACAAGCAGGCAGGCAGCAGATAAAAAAAATTTAAAATAGGTTAAAAACCTTAAAAGCATAGTGGCAGAAGTAAAGAAAGCAGTAAGTGCAAACATAGAAAATTCAAATCCCTAAAATAGTACTTGGAATGGTGAAATCTGAGTTGAGGAACGTGTCATTTTGGAAAATAAGTAATTTAAGAAAAAAAAGCAAAAATTTAACTCTGCAGAGGCTGGAGGGAATTAAGCAGTTAAACATTGTAACAGTGTTAAAAAGGAAAAGGGAATAAAAAGAAAATTCTTGGTTTCTTTGCAGCCATTTCGAAGGCAAAATGGGCCCTTTTCCAAAGGAATGTCTGTAAATAATAATAATAAAAAAAATCAAAGTAAAATCATTTGACTATGAACAATTTAGTCAAATTTGGTAAAAAAAATATAAGGGGGTTCTATTGGAACTTAGCTGCCCCAAATGTATAAAGGGAATATAATTTATATACAGCTATGTAAAAACAGAGCAGTGTATATTGTAGAAGGGGTAAAAAAATGCAAACATACCATGCTACTTAATTACAATCCTATTAGGGCTCCAAAGGGAGCCACAATAGGTTGTAATTTCTTTTTCAGATTTTTGTATGTTTTAAAAGCAGGAGTTAAAAGTAAACAGTAATTAAAACGCTGGTAAAAATTAATTGTGTCCCTTTTAAAACAGAGTCTCTGAGCTGCTAACAGCTTTAAATCCAAAAGCAAGCCAAAAAGCTCCAGTGTTAATGCAAATTACCTAACTAATAAAGGTAAAAGCCATTTAAACCTGGCCTGCCTATAAAACAAACACAGGAAAATTTGGGGGTAATTCCTCTGCTATGCCTGCAACCAGTAAGGGTATTTGTAAACAACATTATATATATATATATATATATATATATATATATATATAATATATAAAGCAATAATCTGCCACCCCCAAAGGGGTAAAAATATGTTTTTCTTGTCTTTCAAAACAACAAAAAAAGCTAATTCCAGCTAAAAAGCAACCCAAAATACCATAAATCTATTGTCACAATAAAAATTGTGTTTTGTGTTCTACGTTTTGTCTTGTGATGTTGTTTGTCTCGTTGCTAGCACTGTTGTGTACCAAATGCTGCAAGAAAACTTCCTCAAGTAGCAAACAGCATATTAGGAAAAATTGGTTTTGGAGCAGGAATTATAAATACTGTAAACCTGAAGGCAATTAAAAATAAATTAAGCTCTCTCTCCCAGCTTCAGGACAACCTAATACAAAAAACAAATAAAAATTAATATATATATATTGCTATAGCTATGGGATGTACTGAAATGCAAATACTTGCTTTATTCACCTTGGGACACAAAATGTTTTGGGTAATATCAGGAAACACTAATACACTTGCTAAAGCAAAGCAAAAAATCACTGTTTAATACTTATTGATACAAATAAATGCAGTATATTTCTGGCATAGTAAGGCCAGACTTTTTAATTAAATTTTTTTTTGTTAAAAATGCACACCAACAAGCTCTGAAAGCAAAAATATAAAAAGTTAGCCCACTCCCCATATGGCACATGGGATCCTTCTGGCTACCCCGGACCTCGAGCCAGTGGGCTGGGGAAGAAGGGAATCGATTGGACACCAAAGGTTGTACAGAGTGAACTCCTCAAAAGTGGGTTTGCTTGTCCTTGCCTGTTGCTCCGGAGCCCTGTAGTAAAGACATTTCACTAGAATCCTGTATGTGTGATGAATTAAATAATAAAACCAAAGTACTGTATAATGGACAATATGTACATATTAATTCCTAGAAAGAAGTGGTTTGGGAAAATAAAAGTGTTAGCAACCCACTAGTAGACAAATGTAAATGTAATGCAAGTACTGTGTTTACCAATAATCACATTTACTGTTTGCCACAACCAAAAAAGTCTCAGCTTTGCCCAGTGGAAGGAGGAGCTATGTAAAACCTGCAAAAGCCAAAAGACCTCTTTAGATAAGTAAAAGGCCAAGTGTAAGGGGGTCATTGTTAAAGACATCTAAGGATGGCAAATTAAAAACAAGGTACGTTGCAAAAGCTGGGAAAGGTGGCCCACACTCTGAACGTCAAGTGGGTGGGTCTGTACCCCATCGTGAACTGCATCTCCCCAATAGTGTACCAGCTTCAGCTACCAGGCCAACTAAAATGGGAACATGCCAATCAGCATGCTAGCCACTGTGCAGAGGGTGGATGAAAACCTCAGTGGTGAACCCTCCCAACAAAATGTTGATTCAGGGTCAAGGAAGGGACTATCAGACCCCAAGGCCTCCTCCCTCAGGGAGTCCCCGGGAAGGCAGATTAGCATTTATATTGCTAACGCTGTTGCTCACATTGCAAAGCATTTTGGGGAGGGTCAGAGGGGTATGAGTGGGGAGTGGATGTTTCCTTTGCAGGTATGAGAGGCTGAGGGAAGGGAGAGAAAGAAGAAAGCAGAGAATGGGTTAATATAACACGGCGGCTAGCAAGCTCAGTCCGAAGATAAGAAGTTGACTTCAACCCAAGGTCAGCTGCTACTTGCCAAGACAGAAAAGGGGGAAGTCCAACCCACCCCGACCAGCTGTGAGAAAGGAGAGCTGTTGAACAAAATGCAGGAGCCAGAAAAAGGAGTAAGATGGCAAAGGCCAACCAGAAATAAACAGAATTGTCTCACGGCCCTAAAACCAAGTGTTTTGGGAAAGCTAAAGAAACCATGAAAAGCTGGTTTGGACTGGCACAAAGGGCACCAGAAGCAAAGGTCCCTGAATGGACCCCCCCCCCCCCGGGGGAGCCAGGACTTAAAAACCCTCCTGAGACCTGGAGCAATTTGGAGAGCACAGCAGATCCTTGGATGGCCTGGCCCAGGACAGCACTCCCATCCACCTTCCTCCCAACCCCCTTTTTCTGACGTTACACTGAGACTTGGCCAATCTGGGTCGGGTGTGTGTAAGTATGAAAGTGGGTTAGGGCTTGGGGCATTAATGATTTCTTTCTTCCCCTGAGTGACGTGGAAGCGTTCCCAACATTCTCCGCTATTATTTTATTATTTTATTAATAAAGCTTTAAAATTTAAACACTTGGTGTACCTCATCACCTCCTCCCCAAAAAAGATCCTGTGGCCCCAGCCTAATCAACTGTGGCCCAGGCAGATTGGTAACAAAAATCTGTCACAGTATGTCTAGACTGCATAGTTCCCTGCCTACTCTGTGATATTCTCAGCAAGTCGTACTGCCTAAACAGGCCAACATCTGCACTTTGCTTTCTCTCCAGAGCCTATGAACAGTGTAATTGCCAGCAGGTACAAGGTTCCCCACAGCTCTTTCTAAGCAAGCACATTTATTCTTACAATTAAAATATTACATATAAAATATATTAAAAACAATAAAGGAACCTAAACACCTTCTAACAAGCTTACCAGAGGTCACCCATAAGTTTTATTGTCCCTGAAGGGTCAAATCCTTCCAACCCTTCTGCAAGGATAGGGTCCCCCTATTGGACAGAAGGTCTTGTCCATTTGCTGCTTCAGAAAGGAATCCCGGAGTCAGTTTAGACTCAGGCTATTTATGCAAAAGTCCTTTCTTTGTCTGTTGGTCTCTGGATAATCTAGTTTGAACTAGTATATGCAAGCTTTCCCAATAGGTGCTACCTTTCTGGGGAGGGAGTTGCAACCTGGCTGATTTCCTTTATTTGCCATCAAGTGTTTTTAGTTCCTGGAGGAGCTGTGGTGTTCCCATGGAGTAGAACACAATAATATATAAATCATTCATTTAAAACAATGGACCCAAAAGATACTGCATGAAGTTGAAATATCTGTCACATCTCTCCCCTTCCCTTCCCCCAGAGAGGTTACAGAGAATCAAGGACTATGATAATACATACATTTAATACAAAATAGCCTTTCAAGGATATTGCAGGAAATTGCCAGTTCTGTCATACACATCATTGGTGGTTTTCGAAAACAGGTTGGACAAACTCGTCAGGGATGGTCTAGGTTTAATTGGTCCTGCCTCAGCGCAGGGGCTGTACTAGATGATGTCTTGAGGTCCCATCCAGCCGTACCATTCTATGATTCTATTGCCAACTCCAAGAGTTCAAAAATCATGAGGTTATTTTATTTTATTTTTTTTTTAATAATACAACTTGGACCCCCCTTAGGGCTCAGAAACAAAAAAAGACAAATATAAAGCACCAAAGTCATGTTTTCAAGTCTTCAACCACAAGGTCTAGAATTTTTTTTAAATGAAAGCTGAGAATCTCACCTACTCACACTCTTCCAGGAGTTGGGATTTCACAAAAACAAGGTATATCATCAAACTCATGATAATCACAAGAGCTGGCAAAACTTCTCTAGGCCTGGAGTATGAACATACCTATCTCTGAGTTGATAATGCCAGTAAAGCCTATCAGAAAAAATTCAGACAAAACAATGTTTTGTCAATATTTGCTGATTCAACAGAAGCAGTCTTATATCACCAAAGTACCAACAGAATACACTCTGCTTTCCTGCCAGCTTGCCTGGCAGACTCAACAATCTAGGCCAGGGATCAGCAACCTTTGGCATATGGCCTGTCAGGGAAATCCACTGGCGGGCCGGGACGGTTTGTTTACCTGCAGCGTCCACAGGTTCAGCCGATCGCAGCACCCACTGGCCAAGGCCGCCACTTTCTGAAGCCCCCATTGGCCTGGAACAGCAAACCATGGCCAGTGGGAGCTGCATTCGGCCAAACCTGTGGACGCTGCAGGTAAACAAACCCTCCCGGCCCAGCAGCGGATTTCCCTGATGGGCCGCGTGCCAAACGTTGCCAATCCCTGATCTAGGCGTCCAGGGTCCATGGTACTGGGGCAAGTAACCATGCAGACTTTCCCAGAACTATACAAATTCAGACTGGAAATAAGGCATACATTTTTAGCAGTGAGTATAGTTAACCAGTGGAAAAAACTTACCAAGGGTCATGGTGGATTCTCCATCACTGGCAGTCTTTAAATCAAACTTGGATGTTTTTATAACAGATATGCTGTAAGAATTATTTTGGGGAAGTTCTACTGCCTGTGTTATATAGGAAATCAGACTAGACTACCACACTGGTTCCTTCCAGCCTTGGAATCTATGGAACCAGGAAGCCCAGGGCTTTCAGGATCAGTTGGCCTGTGGCAGCCAACCAGGGTGAACGGCCCTAGGACTCTATTCCCTTTTGTGGAGATTTTTATGATTTTTTTAAATTTTTGTTCCTCATTGGAAATATCAAAATCCTCTGTGAAATGAAATTATGCCACATGTCGGGTGCTGTTACAAGTCCTCGGTGGTTATGTTACTTTCACAACATTCTCTAGCCCAGGTCTGGATATGAAACCTGCATGCCCTTCACGATAGTGTTGCAGGTCATTACTAGCAGCTCCAGTATATGTAAACAGAACTGTTAGCAACACCTATGGTTAAGGTTGCCCAATGCTTTCCATTATAAGACACTGTTTTAAATGCTTGGTTTCAGAGTAGCAGCCGTATTAGTCTGTATTCGCAAAAAAGAAAAGGAGTACTTGTGGCACCTTAGAGACTAACAAATTTATTAGAGCATAAGCTTTCGTGAGCTACAGCTCACTTCATCGGATGTGTGCTGTAGCTCACGAAAGCTTATGCTTTAATAAATTTGTTAGTCTCTAAGGTGCCACAAGTACTCCTTTTCTGTTTTAGATGCTTGTAACTTTGCCAAGCTTCAACTGTTTGGGTAGAAGTTTTCCATGCCAAAAATCTGCCCCAAACTATGTGAATTTTTTTGTTCATTTGTTTTGTTTAAGCTTCAGCAAAAATGATTCAGCCATTTCTAAGAATGAGGTTAGGAGAAAATATCCATCTTTCCATGTTAAAAAAAATTATAACTATTTCATTGAGAGTTCTAACTAACTCTAATGCCTCTATTGTATTATTTTTATTCTTATTAGATCAGACAATCAGAAGTAGAGGAGGGCTGGTTAAGACCAGTCCTTTTTCAAAAGTCAATGCTTTTTAAGCACATATCACATTCAAGATAACAACCCCACGATATCTCAGACTGATGTGTAACTTGCATTACTGCAGCATATATTACTAGGAAAAATAATAAGAAAAAACCCCAAACCTCCAAAGGTCGCTGCAGGAATCTTTCTGATGACTTTCAGTTACTAATAACGTCTTGGTTTTGGAAATCATTCTTGTACAGCACTGGCTTGCTGACTCATTACTTAATTGGTAAATAAACAGATATATTAAATAATCATGGTGGCCTGTTCCAAGCTGCCAATTCTTGCTCTGGAAGCATATGCTAGGCAATTAATAATGACTATTTAATACAAGGATCTATTTCTATCTGTCTAGTTGAATTTGTACAGGGTATGAAACACACTCAAGTTTTCAAGGACTTCCAATTCCATAACATTTGATGCATGCCCATCCTTTATGAAAAGGAGAAAAAGGGGGACAAGTCCAGGGAGCACAGGGAGATTTGTCCAGTTTTGTGAGATAACAAACCTTCTCCCTGTTATCATAGAATCCCTAAGAGGCTGCATTAATGCAGTCAGAAAACACAAACAGATAATCAAATGACAGTGAAAATGGCAGGGTGGATAAATCTGGTTCTATAGGGAGTCTTTATTCAGAGGGGCTGAGGCTACTGTGTTATGAAGCAGTTTGCAGCGAGACTGGCATTTGGTACAGCAAGAACAATAGACTGACTACGGACGGGTACTTTCTCCATTTGAATTGTAAGGAGTGTTCTTAGGGAGGAATACTCAGACATATGCTGAAATCACCATGGCAACCACTTACTTCAGTCTGACATCAAACCCAGATCAGAACTCCAGAGGCATCTAGTACATGCTGTTTCTTTCTTTGAATTCATAATATTGATTTAAAAGGCAGGATCCGTTAACCATTTCTTCTCTTAATTTGGGACAAATGCTCTCTGTAGAGCCTGTGTTATTTCTGCGATTAGAAAACAGGAAGTGCCGACTGGAGTTAAATAATTCATGCTGTTCTGTCCAGCTCATTCTGTTCTTAGAGCAAGGTTATTTCTAGCTAGCTACTGTAATTTCAGCACACCAGTGACAGGATTATACAATATCTAAGAGCTCGCTCATACGCTCAGATAATTAAAAAAACAACAATAACAAAAAAAACCTGTCTTAATTCTTCCATGCGAAGATAATCAGTTACAAGTGAAGTGTAGTGACAAGTGACTGACTAGTAACACTCTGCATGGGCAAACATGAAACTCACACGTTTCTGGTTTAGACTGGCAACACTGGGATAGCAGCCCATTCAGGGCTGGATTCTCCTTTATATCAAGGACCATTTACATAATGTCCCAGTGATGAAAAGGAATCTTATTGTAAAGAAGAATCAGGCCCTCAGGCTCTGCTAGTGAGGGAGTTCCTCAAGTTGCTTAACAACAAGTGGTATGGGTGGACTCAAGATGGATTTCTACTTAATCCTCCAAAGCTGATCTTCCAAATTGATGGTAGTGATATGGTGTATGAAGCAAGTACTAGGCTGGCAATGATTATGCCTGCCCTATAACACCCCCATCTGTCCAAGAGTGGGAGAAGACACTGCTGAACCCATTTCCCTTGCACTCAGGCCCCTTAAAAAGTCCATACAGACCAGATATTCAGAACATTCCCTCTTCTGGGGTTCAATTTATTAAGTCCTGCACAAAATCTTTCAAAAGAAAACAAACTTACAAAGTCTTTATCCCAGTATCAACTGGGCACATCCACTATTCCTTGAGGATCTTCCTTTCTTTAAAGTTAATTTAATTCACCCCAATCCCAAGTTAGGCACAGCCCTTTTTCCTGGAAGGATCATCCTCCTGTTCCCTCAACATCTTTTTACCAAGAAATTGGCCTTCTCCAGAGGGGTTGGAGCAGGTCTTCCCCATGCTGATTCAGAGGCCTACAGAAGCCTTCTTATTCCCTGCAGTGTCTGCAGATACCTACCAACAACCACGTGCAGCTCTCTCCCATTTTGGGTATGTCTACACAGGGATTAAAAAATAAATACCACGGCTGGCCCAGGTTAGCTGACTCGAGTGTGGGGATAAAAATTGCTGTACAGACATTTGGGCTCGGACTGGAGCCTGGGTTCTGAGACCCTCCCTTGTCATGTGGTTCCAAAGCCCAAGTCTGGTCCAAGCTTGGACAGCTATACTGCAGTTTTATAGCCCCATGGCCTGAACCCTGTGAGCCCAAGTTAGCTGACATGGGCCAGCCGCAGCGGTGTAGGCATTCCTTAAGACCTCAGCCCCAGTTCAAACCTTCTATTGTGTTTTTAATTTATAAGGTGGGGGGGTCACAGAGCCTTGCTGTGTGAAAGGGTCACCAATACAAAAGTTTGAGAACGACTACTTTAAAAAAATGTTAAGGAGACAAACAAGATCAGGTTTTGATTAAAACCCAGTTGCAACTTTAACTATGGAGAAGCTGCTGTTTCTCCATACTTCAGTACAATAAAACAAACAAAAACACGGGCTCCCCAAAAATTTATGGAGTGTTACAATTAGGATTTCAGTATATTAACACAATAAAATTCTGAAGTGCTCATGCTGTTTGTCACCCACATTCTCTGGGCCTCTGTCTCCGCCCTTTGTGAATCACTCTTAACTTAGTCACTTGGTGCACATGAATGAGACTGGAACAGTCTCATGGAGAGAAGCAGGATTTTCAGGTTTAATTATTTTGGAATTTACAATAAAAATTAGGAGAAATAATGTACTCATAATTTGGGAGTGGGGGAGGGGAAATTAACATAATTTTTTAATTAAAATTAGAGGATTTTAGGTGTTTATGTACAATTTAATATGATTTTTAAAAAATTACTCAAAAGAGACAACATGCAGCATCTGTTTCATCTGTGACCATTCTGCCATGGTACTGTATACAAGATCTTTTATTATTTATACTGCAATAGACCCTAGGAGACCCAATCATGGACCAGACCCCATTGTGCTAGGTAGTGTACAAATACAGAAGAAGATGGTCCCTGTCCCAAAGAGCTTACCAAGAGTCAAACTGTGAAATCAGAAAACAGATATAGGGGGAAAATACAATGAGACAATATTGATCACCATGATAGACGGTGGTCACAGCACACCTACTGCCCAACCGTTGTCAAGTGTTTTATAGGCACAATGGCAAAGGAATGTCTAAGGAGGGATTTAAAGGAGACAATGAAGTAGCTTTCTGGATATTTAATTCGGAGCACCTCTCAAGAGTGAAACAGTATAAAAGAAAGCACTAAGGTGCTTGTTTCAAAATACAAGAATATTAACACAATACCTCACTAGAGGGTGGGGATGTGGGACTCTGTTGGCTTCCTATAGAAGCAGAAGTAGGCATTCAATAGATTTCTATACAGTAGTGCACTTTAGAGCAGCCTGACAGCTGCTCTCAGCCATGTTGGAACCAGCCCTGAGAATGAGGAATGCACACACTCACCCAGCAGAGTTCTGGAGCAGGAGAGAATTGACTGCACTGTCCATATTTCCATGGAATCTCTCATATGGGATTGTTACTGCACCTGTATTTCGTGCAATTACTGCATGAATTGTTTGTATACCTCCGATTAATAACTTATTTTTTAATAATAGCATAATAGTACACACCATTGCCTAGCATTATGTGATCATATAATGAAAGATGTTACACCTACATAAGTACAAGAGGGCATCTCATCCTCAATTGTACTAAGTGTATAATACAGATATGAAAGCTATAAAACTGTGCAAATGACATAAAACATCCTATCAGAACTGGATTTTTTAATGGAGCTTCCTTCAGCATCTCTAAGTAGCTTATCAATAGGTATCTAAACACCATCATGATATTACACAACAGCACCTTACAAACAGAATTACGCTGATGTGAGAGGGAAAGGTTCTGATACAGCAGCGTTTTTTCTTAAGTGTTTTCTGCAGTGATGTTACATTACAGAAGTTTGACATTCTATGTACTTGCTAGGGTGCAGGTGTTTTGGATACATGCTTTTCCTCTCATCTCTAGCTAAAGTGGCTTCATATTACAAATAGGCTTCTGCACACACAATAACCCTTAGACAGTATGAGTCATATTTCATTGGATATGTTATAAAATATAGGCCTGAAAGGCCAAGGAAATATATTGAAATTATGACTTCAGCTTTATGAATTTTTCATCAAGTAATGCATTCAGATTGTGTTATGCAAATAGGTTGTCATCTCTCTTCCCTGACCCCTTGTGAGTGTTCAGTATTTGAGGTGTGGGAGTTTGGGTGGGGGTGGGAGAGAAAGGCAAGAGATTTAATGTCCAAATACAGTATGTAACATTAGACATGAAACATTAGGCAATTATTTTACAGCATGGTGAAGCTCTCTTATCCAAAAGATTTTTTGACTAAAAAAAATGCTCTGTTACTTTAAAAGCAGAACTTGTGCAATTCAGAGTTCAGAGAACTCCATACTGACAGGACTGAATGGTAAGCAGGTTGCATGCCCACCTCCTCATTCAACACCAGATAAGATTATATAAATGTATGTCCAACTTCTGCAATACAGAAACTCATGTAAAGCCAAGAAGGAGATTCTACAGCCTGCAAGAGCTTAAAAAGTGTAGCTACCAATCCAGCACGGAAAGAGAAGATACTTCATTTCTGGACCATTTATAAAATGCAGACAGGAACTAGAGCACAATGTAAAAAAAATTCAATGTGATAGAAAGCCTCTGCAGGATGGACAAGTAAAGGTGCTGGAGACTGGGACTGAGGTGCATTGACCGAATGTTGAAGGGATGCTTTTACACAGCTTGCCCCTGCTATTGGCAAAATTTTGACACGATGTTTTGCAAACGGTACACATCAGAAAATCTATGAACAGAGGGTGAATGAAGTAGATTTCTGCCCTGATTCTGGCTGATCCTAAAATCCACATTGTATTCCCTATGCAACAGGAGCCATGAAGAGTATCCCAGACTGCAGCTACATGAACAACATAGCTGGAGTCGACATAACTTAGGTCGAGTTACCGCGTGGTCTACTCCGCAAGGGGTTGACGGGAGAAACTCTCCCGTTGACTTACCTTACTCTTCTCATTGGGGGTAGAGTACAGGGGTCAACTGGAGAGCAATCTGCTGTACATTTGGCGGGTCTTCACTAGACCCGCTAACTCGACTGCCGGTGGATCGAACTCAGAATGTCATCCTGGCTGTAGTGTAGACCTGCCCTAAGAGACAATAGCCAAGTGGGGGATGATGCCGAAGGATTAATCCTTCTCTAGGCAGAAATAATCTGAGAGTGAGATAACTACAGAATATAGGTGCACTTTAACACTGCCATGTCAGCATATACGTGCAGTCATTTTGAAGCCATTTTGTGACGGACCAGAATTTGGACCAAATACTCCTTAAAACAAGAGGTGTCAGTCCTTCACCAACAGGTGTACTAAATTAACTCACAAAGTTTAAAAAAACACACAAAACCCCCCACAAAGCCCTCAGCGGCCCCCCAAAATATTAAGTCATCTGACTGCTCGGACTATTCTCAAATATTTTCATGTTTAGTGCTGTGCATATGAATTCTAGTACAAAAATAATAAATCCCTGGGCTAAAAATACTCTGACTTGTGCTCCCTGACAGAATAAAAGCATAGCTCCACTCTAAGCTGAAACAATAGGCTGTCCTTGGAACCTTTTCTTTTCACACAGGTTTTCTTTGCTCATTGTTTTGTTCCCTGAACATAATGTTTCTAAGTGGCAGCAAGAGCACTATAGGGTTTCTGATGGGTGGAGGGGAGGGGAAGGTTTGCATGTAATTTATATTATATATATATATATATATATAAACATCTGTTGAATGCCTGCAATCTCTTTTGAAGGATAAAACGAAGTCTCTTGCTCTTTGCACAAATGAAATGCTAGAAATTATCATTCATTATGTCATGCTTGTAGTCCCAGTATGTGCCTGCTTGCCCACTCTTCTCTGACTCACTCCCTCACTGCCTTTAGTCAGACAGTTGTCACTGAGCAGGAACTTCCTCTGCTGCAAAAAAGAGCAGCTTTCTTGTAAATGAATGATGGCCTGGGCCCTCAGATAATACCTCTCTCCTTTAACATTATAATAAATCCTATTCCCCAATCAAGGGAATAAAAACAACTTATTAGATAGGAGTTTCCCACCTGATGTATTATGTTCGTGTAGGCATGGACGGTACATAATATACCTTATAGATCCTGCTTGCGTACATGCATCAACATGCCTCCGGATGGGGTGTTCCAGAAAATCCTACAGCAATGCCACCTAAATATTAAGCAGGCAGATTGTCTCTGGAGATTCTGCCCTTCCAAGCTGGGTTTTCTCTTCAACAAAAATGGGGAGGGAGGGAAACAGTTCTGAATTGTAAAGAGAGAGCGGGAAGCCCCTGAAGTGACAAAACACTGAATTATTCATTGTGCAGCTTCTAATTGTTCTTGAAGTTAGAGGGGTGCCATTTGTAGCTATATCAGCTCAGTGTTGCTGAGTTTTTCCCCCCTCCCTTCAGAATTTGGAAGAAAGGGAGAAAGAAAGAAACACCTTACTGCAATTCTCATATCCGCATTGCTGCAGCTCCCTCTGTGCAAGGATCCAAAACAGAGAACCAAATACACGTTAAATCCCAATTGCCTCCAATTATTTATAGCCATACATTATAATCTAAATTCTAATAGCTAATAGGGTTTCTCATTTAGGGCCATGGGAATATAGCCATTGCTTCTCCAAACCAGACCAGTGATCCACCTAATCCAGTGTCCTGTCTCTTATAGCAGGTAGCACCAAGTGCTTCTGAGGCAGGTACAAGAAACTCAGGGGAGGACGATTATGGAATAATCTGCCTATAAGGGAAGTTATTTTACTAACCGCCATCAGTTAACAGCTGGATTATTCACTAAAGCATGAGAATTTATATCCTTTCAACAACGCAAAACAAAAATCACATCTAGCTATGAATATTATCATCCAGATAAATGTGCAGTTCCTTTTTGAACCCCACTAAGCTCTTGGCCACAATGAAATCAGTTGCAATGAATTCCACAGTTAATTATGCACTGTGCAAAAAAAGCATTGTTTTCATATGTGTTTATTTACATTCTACATTCCCTTTCCTTCGTATTTTAATAAAGGATAATTAGGGGCACCCAGTTTATCTTCTATCATAATTATTTTTTTCTCATATCCCTTATTTAATGTCATGCATCTCCTATCTAAATTAATCAGTCCCAGTCTTTTTCATGCTCTTCTCCTCTGATAGTTTTTACATGCTTCTAATCATTTTCATCACCTGACTCTGAACCCTTTCTGTTCTCTCTGTAACCTTTTGAGAAAGGAAGATAAGAACCAATTCATTTATATAATGGCATTATACTTTCTAACATTTTGTTTTCTTTTTGACTGCCAATGCACATTGAGCAAAAGGTCTGCAAGAAGGTGAAACCACTGCCTATATTTGGCTGACCAATATTATCTCATTATTTCCTTGTGCTCCCCATCTGTCTGTCTGTATCTGTTGGTTGCCTTATACTTAGATTGCAAGGTCTTTGGGGCAGAGACTGTCTTTGTATTTGTACAGCACCTAGCACAAGTGGGTTATGATCCATGACCAAGCTTTTCTGCAATACAAATTGTTAATAAAATAACAAATACATTTTAAAAAATAAATTGTCCACATTAATGCCCAAAGTCTTTTCCCTGAGTTATTAGAGTTAATTTAGAAGTTACCATGTGCATAAACAGTTCAAATTATTTACTCAAATGTACACTACTTTGTATTTATCAATAGTGAATTTTATCTGCCATCATACTGTACATTCACCTAGCTTGTTAAAACCCTACGAATTTTCTCATGGCATCCTCTTGATTTGCATGATTTGGAGCAGGGATTTGATCCAGGGTCTTTCATAGCCCAAGTGAGGGCCCTAACCACACCAGGCTTTTCTGGGATGGTGCTCTCTAAATCTCTCCTCATATAGCTGTTCTGCTTTTTATAGATGAATATTAATAGGGCCAGAGAAAGATTGATTCTGTAGGCTGGAGGTTAGGGCACTTATCCAGGATGTGGGAGATGCATGGACTTGAACCTAGGTGTTCTTCATCCCAGTTGAGTGTCATAACTCTGGGGCTTTTGGCTATCCTAGGATATTTCTTTGAAAAACATTGAAAGGTCTCAGATTCAGCCTGATGCGGAATGCAAAAAAAAAAAATTAAATTTAAATTGTATGGGAAAACCATTTCCTGCTCAGCTCTATTGCTCACCACCTTTCCATGATCATTTATAGGTATATTAAAGCAAATCTGTTTTAATACGGATCATCTGAGTATCCCACTCTTAACCTTTTTTAATGTTGAAATTTGACCATTTATGTGCCACTTCATTTTCTGCCTGTTTGCTAGTGTCTAATCCTTGACAACACTTTAGCTTTCATCCAATTGCCACTTAGTTTCTTTAACAGCCTCTTTATCGAAAGGGACTTTATCGAATGCTTTTTAAAAGTCTAAATAAATTATGTCACCAATCCTCCTTTATCTACTACTTTGTTGAGACGCTCTAAGAATTCTAGTAGACTAGAAAGACATCTTTTTCCTTTACAGATGCAATGCTTGTTTGTTCGTCATACCAGATGTTTTATAACTTTTTTTAAATTACTGTTTCAACCAATTTACCTGCTACTCAAGAAAGACTCATTGGTCTGCAGTTTCCAAGATCACTCCATAATGCCTTTTAAATATATATATGTTTCATTTCTAGTACAGGCATCCACATAAATAGCCTTTTGGATGGTTGTCAAAACTGGTACAAACCTATACACAGTTTGAGGTTCGCCATATTTACTGATAATATATACAGAATGTACTGATTATCCTTTACAAATCCAAGGGGATCAGTGCTTATTATACACAAAGAGGTTCAACAGTGAAAAGCCATAAAATGTCACTATGCCTTCAATACTAATACAACACAGGTATCATCTTCATACCAGCATGTCTCTAATATATTATGCATAAATTGATATTTCAAAAGTTTTTTTGGTGATTCAGCTTCAATGCTGGCTTAGGTTTAAAGAGACAGTTCCTTGTTTTCTAAATTAACTAAAAAATTAGGGTGAAGAATTTCACAATTAACAGTCCTAGCTGTATTGCCAGCGACCAGTTGTGTCCACTGAAATAGCTTCTGTACTTCAACAGTCTAAAGAATGGACAGCTTAAACTGCCTCAGTAGCTTTTACAAAATTAAAGAGACTCAATCTAAATTAACATATTCTGACTCTGCAGGTTGTCCATTAACTGATTCATTAATTAGTACAAGGTAGAGGGCTACCTACTGCTACGAAGCAGGGTTTATTATGAGTGAAGATAATAAAATGGATAAGTATGTAATCACTCAGCAGAACATGAATGTGCTTCCCTTGAGCACTGCTAGGCTTGGGCAGCTTAAATTAAAAGGACCAAGCTGACACTTCCTAAACTCATGATAATATTTTATTTTAAGGCGGCGCTGCTTTTATACAGTACTAGCAAGGGGTAAGTTGGTGCACTATAGACATCAAGCTAAAACTATTGCTGACTAAACAAACACTTTTTTGCTTCTGGCTTTCAAACTACTAGCCATAGTTTCTATTGTATCCATTGTGTCTCAAACAAGATGGTGCTCTCAAAACTTCAGCAGTTTGTCCCAATAAAACTCACTTCACAAAGCAAACAAAAGGAAACAGAATGAGATATGAAATTAAACAAGAGTTATCCAGCTGGTGAACCAGGTCAGCCAGCTGGATTAGTAGCTTCTCTGAAGTTATCCTCTCTGGCAAGACAAAAAGCCTCACTGTTGTGGTAGTTATGTAGCATGTACTGATGAAGGTCCCAATTCTCCAACTGGATATGCACCGTATGACCCACCCCCACTGTTTCCAGTGGGGCTCCATACAAGTGCAGGGATCTGTCTGTGCAGATCAAACTGTAGAATAAGGAATTTACACAGCATTTAAACAGCCAGGGAATCTGGATCAGTATTTACTGGGAGATAATAAATATAATGCCAGGTTTTCCGATCTGAAGCTAAGTCATTTGAATGTTCTAGAGAATTAAAAGAAGGCCTTCACATTCAAAAGACAGAGTAAATTAACTGAGTATTATGTGCCTCCATTAATTCATGATGATGTAAGAATTTCATTGTATTAAGTGCATCACAACACACTTTCTTCTGATATGTTGTAAAAAATTGATTTGCTGTAGGAGTAAACAATCAATAACCAGCTTTTTACTGCCATGCAGGATGAAAATAATTAGTACAATAAAAAGAACTGTGAGTAGCATACTTTCTGTGTGTTTACCTCCCTGATGTATTTATGGAAAGCAATGAAATTCCCTTCTCAATTTTTATTTTGCTAGGCTAAACAAGGCCAAGCTGTTTTAGTTCCCTCTCGTAAACTAGGCCCTTAATTCTCCTCTGTATTCGAGTAGCCCTTCTCTGCAACTTTCAAGTCTGAATTCCTCTTTCCTGAACGAGATGACCAGAATTGTACATAGTATCCCAAATCAGATCTTACCTGTGCCTTTACAATGGCATTAATACTTCCCTCTGTCTACTGGAAATAAATCCTAGGATTGCATTTGCTTTTTTCGTGCCATGTCATACCGGTTTCTCATAATAATCCTGTGATCCACTAACAAACCCAAATCCTGTAGCCTTTCCAACTGATGAGCCACCAGCTTACAAGAGAAATTCTTGTTATTAGTTCCTAAATCCTCAGCCTCTCTGAAGTTTCTTCCCGTTTTCACTTCTCTTCTTCTTCATCTTCTATGAAGTCATTTCTCAGACTTCCAACAATCTGATTACCTCCCTTACCGACTAATGCTTGAAATTCTCTCACTTCAGTGCTTTTACATCCTTTTAACCTTTTATGATGATGGCATGTTAGGGGATATATAGAGATATACAGATATATAGATATATAAACACACTTGTATAAGAGACCTCCAAAAAACATAAGTATAGCAGAAAGAGGTGCTGGTGAACCAATAGATGCCATATTTCATTTTTTTTCCTTTCAATACTGACTGGGCCTCATCTTGCTAAAGTCAATGGGAGTTTTTCAATTGGCTTCAGTAGAAACAGGTTCAAAACAAAAGCTCCAACATGATGTTCTGGCACATTTTGATTGAAAAATATAATGGGGTCCCATGTCACAGAGAAGTGAGGGTGTGAACTCCAGTATCAAGGCTAAAATTTACATAACCACAACTGCTATCTTCTTCACCTTCTCAGGCAGGGGCTGGGCAGATCATCTTACAACCTTATGTGACACTACTATCCAGTTCCTCCAAAGATCTTACAAGATCCACACGGAGAAAGAGAGAAGATACATCCATATTTCTAATGTAATAAATAAGCAATAAAAAGTAGTTTGTCTTTTCTCGGGAATAGTATTCATACATCAGAAATAATAAAAGCAAAACAAATATTTTCCCCTTGTTCAACTTTATCTACTTAAAAGTTATTTGGGGGTATATATAACTAAAAACTTTGCAAGTGTGTTAATAGTCTAGGATGAAAAGCAGAGCATTATTTTTATTGTTATTATTTAGACCACTTTTGCCCACTAAATAATACCTCTGCCTTATTTTAGTCAACTATAGTAAATAATAGTACCAATATTTATGTAGCATCTACAACATAGAGCTAGCTGTGCTTAATTGACTGCCAAAATGGTAATGCAAAACAAACATTTTTTCCACATCATATTGTTTCTTTCAGTAGAGAGACTCATTTAATAATGCTGTTTACATGGATATTTTATTCCAACCTCACCCTGGTCCAGAGAAGAATGTAATGATATTTTACCTAAAATGAAACAAACAAACAAAAACATTTTCATAATAGTTGATAAACAAAAGCATCAAAAATGGTTCAAATATATATCTATATTGTATGTTTTATAAAGTGACTTTCTTGGCCAATTCACTGATTTTTTAAAAATAATTTAGATTTGCAGTAATGATGAAGTGTTTATAGTTCAGCTGTTGGAGATCAGACAAATGAAATCTCTCCATTCTGCTGTATAGCTCCTTCTCCTTAATAGTTCAATATTTCATGTCTGCAGACATGGCATACAGATACAGTATCTTTTAAACAGTTTGTATGTTTAAACCAACAGCGTTAAATTATCTCTCACCCAACCAACAATCCATAATGGTTTAACAGTTTTATGAGTCATTGCATGATGATTTAACAATTTCATTGTGATTAATGTCAAAATAGATAGTATTTACATGGATCTGCTTGCATGTTGTCATTAGGGATACTGATAACATTGTCTGCTACCAGTCTATACCAAATCAATTGTGCGTGATTTTCATTCAAAATACCCATCCAATACTAAACTATTGCTATTTTTTGCTATTTGTTGCTATTTGTAATTTCTTTGACACGATTACTGCATTACATTTGTTGTCTAAGCTATACCAATAGTTAATGACCTCAAATAATCAAACAGTAAAACCTTAAGAGAACATTATGACAAGATCAAACAACTATGATGAATGACTAAGTTCTCTGAAGCTGACTTGTACTGACAAGACCAAACAGAAAGCATCAAAAATATGAGATACTGAAGTACATTTTAAAGAAAAATACCAACTTGTTCAGTTATTGGGCCATATTCTAAAAATAAATGGCCATATGATTTAACAAAAATGTTGGTGCTGGTACATTTCATAAGTTCAGCCATAATGGATCATAACAGTGGTCCACCCAGTCCACTATCTTCTCTCCAACAATATCATCTAATTTAGAGGATCACACACACTACCATAAGCAGCTATGAGGTATACCTCTTCACAGAAAATACTCCTACCAGTCCCTCCATAGTTATAAATTGGTTTATGCCCTGAAATTTAAGGATTTATATGGCTTCAATGCTTCTGTTTATTTTTTAATATTTTATAGCCCCAAATATTCTTGTTATTTATATGTATCTAATATTTTTTGGAATCCTGCTAAGCTGTTTGCCTTTTTGATATCTTGTGTCAATGATTTCCACCATTTAATTGAGCTCAGGTCATTGATTCCTTTTATTAGTTTTTAATTTGCTTCCCTTCAATTTCATTGAACATCTCCTCATTCTTGTATTATGAGAAACAATGAATAGAAGTTCCCCATCTACCATCTCTGTAGAATGCTATCTTTATGTATATTTATTACACCCTTCCTTTGCCATCCTCACCAGGAATATGAGTATAGTCGAATAGGTGAGAGCTGAAGGTTTCTTCTCCTTGGTTGGCCTCCAACGGAGCTGTGCTCTCCCTTTTTAAAGCCTCCTTCCAAGCCTAACCTCTATTGCAAAAGTAGTGGTGCAGAGCTGACTGAGCCCACAGCATCTCATTTAACTTTTCCGGGCCAGTGTGTAGTTTGTATAGCCCATCACAGGGTCCTACCGACAACAGTCTTATTCATTGCACAGAGCCCTGATTTATCCTCAGAGCAGGGCCCTTCCTGTACACCAAATGAGGGCCTAAAGTTGAACGGTTTTAGGTCACTTTGAAAACCCCAGCTGTAATACATTTTAAATTTACATTTAACTGCATCCTAAAATAGTTTAAGTGTATCTAAGGATATTGTTTCAGCTTCCATTTTGAAATTTTATAAACATAGTATGAAATGTTTAATTTACAATAACCGTGAAATTAACAAAATGAATACTTTTATACTCTAAAATACCATCAAGTTCCCCATTAAGATAACAAATCAGTTCAGTTTCCTTAATAAATATATTACTAGATAAACTATATTAAGGCAACTTTACATGATCAGGCACGTAGTACTGGAAAATGATTATTTTTCAGGACAAAACAAAAGGATCTATTTGCTGTATTCAGTTTACTCTAACAGTTCTGTACCATGTAAAAAAGAAGCTTTTTCCATATTGTCTGTCACTTGCCAGCTAAGAAAATAAAAATTGTCTGTCTGCTCTGCTTTTGGCAATGAATTTCGGATGGTTTATTCTGTGATTGATTGGTAATATGCCATTCTGTTGTGTCTGTTTCTACTTTTGCAGAAAAAACGACATGAAGGAGAATTTAAAATAAAAGTGAATTAAATCAGATTGGCTTTTTCTGATTGTCTCCTTTATGTTTCAGCCAACTGCAGAACCAAACTGGATGTGTGATTTGAGATCACATATCTGCCTTAGTGTGGGAAGTTGGTATAGGTACGAATGAATTTTCCCCTCAGTTACCCTGATTCTAACAGCGTTTTGCCCCTGATCCTGCAATACCAAAGAAGACAAACAAAACACATACAAGACAAACTCATGCTTGTGCAGAATAATTTGTTTATAAACATCAAATAGAATTTCATGCTAATCCAAGCATAGCAAGGAATGTGCATCTGAATGTTTTTCATGGATGTAAATATTGGCATTATAGGGCAACTTTTTATAAAATGGTTTTATGGCATCTTCTTAAGATAGAAATACTCTATGCACAGATGGACAAAAGCAGCATTGTATATATCTGGATTAAATTTAGAATAGGGTTTAGTTTAAGTTCAGGGGTCGGCAACGTTCAGCACGCAGCCCGTCAGAGTAATCTGCTGGCGGGCCACAAGACATTTTATTTACGTTCACCATCCACAGGCATGGCCCCCTGCAGCTCCCAGTGGCCGCGGTTCACTGTTCCCAGCCAATAGGAGCTGCGGGAAGTGGCGGCCAGCACGTCCCTGCAGCCCGCGCTGCTGCCCGCAGCTCCCATTGGCCGGGAAAGGCAAACCACAGCCACTGGGAGCTGCGGGTGGCCATGCCTGTGTATGGTCAACATAAATAAAATGTCTTGCCGCCTGCCAGTGGATTACTCTGATTGGCTGCATGCCAAAGGGAGCCAAACCCTGGTTTAGATAGCACCTGAAAGCTATTCTCACAAGATTTTGGCCCCATGTGGTAGAAATTTCACAATTTTGGCTAACTTTACAAGGTTTCTGTTATTCAGAACTGTAGAAAACTTGTGAAATCAGCTAATATTGAGAGCTTTCCATTATAATAAACAGGAAACAGCTGGTCTCTGGAGATTTCGGCTGTATCCAAACTGGAGAAGGAAAAAAGGCTCCTTCTGGTTTCAACAGTCAAGATCAATCTGGAACCAGACAAGTAGGTTTGGATTTGGTTAACTGAACCTGAACCTCACATTACCTTATCCAAATCTCATTTTCATTTCATTTCACTGTTTCTTATCATGTTTCTTAATAAGCTATTCACATTTTCATGCACTGAGGTTATTGGAGTTGCATCATATATGCTCATCAAAGAGAAGATTTAAGAACATAGAACAGAATTGTTCAGCCGACATATTGGAGTACCATTTACTTTTCTGCATAAGTTTGGATTCATGCAACCAACCTCTGGAGGAACAAAATGGGATTCTCTACTATCTCTCAAATTTATGATATCATAGGCAGAGGTGGCAGTAACACTTGTATTTAAGGTTGCCTGACA
Organism: Dermochelys coriacea; assembly: GCF_009764565.3. NCBI lineage: Eukaryota > Metazoa > Chordata > Testudines > Dermochelyidae > Dermochelys > Dermochelys coriacea. The sequence continues at coordinate 316,062,557 of NC_050068.2, read as the reverse complement.
GTTTCCAGTATAAGACCCTGCTTTTCAATTGCTTATAATTTTGCCAAACTTTAACTGTCAGGGCTGAAATTTTCCATGCCAGATGTCTGACAAGTTGAAATTTCTATGGAAAGTTTTAGCAAAAACAGGTTGACTGTTTCTAAGAATGAGATTAGGGAAAACTACTTAGTTTTGCAGATGTTAATTTTTTTTATAATGGTTTCTTTGAAAAGCTGTAGCATGTCTATGCTTTGGAGTAGGGACTTGATATGTAGCAAGGTAGTTGCACTTGGATGAGGATGCATCTCTTGCCATCTCTGTGAAAATCCACTCAAATTTCTCAAAAAAGAAAAGGAGTAGTTGTGGCACCTTAGAGACTAACAAATTTATTTGAACATAAGCTTTCATGAGCTACATCGGATGCATCCGATGAAGTGAGCTGTAGCTCATGAAAGCTTATGCTCAAATAAATTTGTTAGTCTCTAAGGTGCCACAAGTACTCCTTTCCTTTTTGCGAATACAGACTAACACGGCTGCTACTCTGAAATCTCAAATTTCTATGAAAGTCACAATTTGCATATCTTAGCAGAAAATTCTTTGATGCTAGCAGCTAAATTCTCTAAAGATTCTGTCTGCACTGAGCATGCTCCATCCCAGAGTTTAGGAGCAGTGCAGGACATAAAACAGTATGATAATGTATACACACAAAGGGGCTGAATGGAGGGCTTTATGTGCAACGTTAATTATGATATTTCCTGTCTTTTGAGTGCTTCTTTTTGCAACTTTAACATTCTTTTTAAAAAAATAGTTTTTCAGTATGAAATATAACACATAGTTTGCAGTTATGTAGAATCTTTAATCCAAAGTCTCAAAATCTTTTATAAATATTCATTAAAGTAAGGCTTACAACACCCCTCTGGGCAGGGCCGGCTCTAGAGACCAGTGTTCCAAGCAGGTGCTTGGGGTGGCAGTCAGAAAGGGGCGGCAGAGTTCAGCGGCAGCTTCTCTCTCCCCTGCCATCTGCGGTGGCAATTTGGTGGCGACAGGTTTTTTTCACTGCTTGGGGTGGCAAAAACAGTAGAGCCAGCCCTGCCTCTGGGGTACAAAGATAAACAGTCTAAAGGGACTTACTCAATATCACAAACAGCGTGTGAGTGGTAGAGCTAAAAATAAAAGTCAGTTATCTTGATTCTCAGACCCTGTTTTAAGCACTGACTAACACTGCCTTGATATATCTATGGTGCACAAATTTATAAAATCAGCTTTGTAAAATTTTCATGAAAATGTGCTGACCCATGTACAAAAGTTACTCGCCATCCTTTGAAATTATTATTAAAATCAAGCAAAATATTTTCTATATATATTGTTTTATATCTAAATTATCATACTTCATTCTGACCTAGGGAATAAAATGTCACATGCCCTTGGCAAGTGGGTGGATGGAATGTTTGCTGAAAGGCTGATAGGTTAGGTACATACATTGAAGAGCCCTGTGATAAACTGCACTTAGCACACATCTTTGACCACCTCACTTCTACTTTGTCCACTAATGGGACTATTTGTAACATTGTAAGGAGGAAGATTTTCAAAAGCACCTAACAGATTTAGGAGCACAAGTCCCAAGACTTTCAATGGGACCTGTGACCCTAATCCCTTTTGCACACTTTTGAAAAACTCTTCCTAATCTCAGAGTGGCTTCAAAATAAAATGTCAGACTTTCCTTCCTCTGCCTCAAAAGTAGAATTTAGTCCATAATTACACTGACATGAGGCACAGGAAGAGCCCTATTCAGTCTGAAACCAACAAGAAGTTTATGGCCTAAAGACTCAGTCTTTTCCCATTGAAGTCAATTTATATAAACAGGAACAGAATCAGGCTGCAATATCTCCTGACCCAGCAGAACTAGATTCACTTTACCCTATTAGAAATGGTCATAAGATTTTACATCTTATTCCTGTGACAGCTTCAAAACTGAATACATCCTGTCCTATGTCTCAGATCAGTATATTTTGGGGCATGAATGTTATACCAAACGGAAGCCCCAGGTGAGTTAGTTTAGATAGGTCCTCGTAGTGCTTTTAAACACACCATCCCAGAGCATTTTATATTTGGCCAAGATTTTTATAAATGGGTACCAGAAAGATTATCAGTGGAGTTTGCTCTATAATTTTTGGTTTTATTGGCAAATTCCTCTTTTCTGATTGCAAACTTGTAATATTTATATGCAAAATACTGCATGTGTTGGCAATTCTGCAGGAAAGCAGAGTAGTCCAGTGCTATAATGTTTCCTTATTTAAAATTTATGAAGAGCACCTCAAATCTGTTCACAGGTTTCAGAGTAGCAGCCGTGTTAGTCTGTATTCACAAAAAGAAAAGGAGTACTTGTGGCACCTTAGAGACTAACAAATTTATTTGAGCATAAGCTTTCATGAGCTACAGCTCACTTCCACCAAATGCATCCGATGAAGTGAGCTGTAGCTCACGAAAGCTTATGCTCAAATAAATTTGTTAGTCTCTAAGGTGCCACAAGTACTCCTTTTCAAATCTGTTGGAAGGTGTATAATAATTTATAATTATATAAACATTTCTTACAAACATAAAGCACTGTATACACTCACATGTTTCTCCTAACTTCCCAGTGACTTTTACGTATAGAGAGTACAATATATTTATAATCAGAAAAGTGGTAGTTGTCAATAAGATCTCCAGAAACTATAAGAGAAACTTCACTGACAGTTGTCCTGTATTGTATTTTTCAAGAATTTGTTATACATATCACTATGAATTATAACAGCCCAAACACTGTCTTAAAATCGATTATTTTCTCATAACATGTCACGTTTGCTACTTTGAATTATTAGTATTGCTACAGAGTATATTATGTAGGGAAATGTGGTTCTTTTTCATTTTTGATTCAAAATGTGTTATTAGATTAGCTTCTTTAAACAATTCTCATAATTTAGGTAAAACCTATTTGCGTTATGTTGCAAAAAAAAATAGAGATTTTGAGAAAGCATTTTGTGCTATAGAATTGTAACTTATCCTAAAGGCCAATTCTGTAATCCGTCTATTTTAGATTGGTGATAGAGGCCCTATAACTCTGTACATGAGCACCTCACAATCATTAATGTATTTATCCTAACACCAACCCTCTGAGGTTGGGAAGTGCTATTATCCTCATTGTACAGATGGGGAAATGCATTACAGAGAGATTAACTGGTTTGGCCAAGGTCACAGGGGCAGTCTGAGGCAGAGCTGGGAATTCCCAAGTTGCAGGCTAGTGCTCTAACCGCTGGACCATACTTACTCTCTCAACACACCGCTCTGATTTCACAACTGAAAACCTAATTCTGCCCTCTTACACCTTATTGGGCCAAATTAATTCCTGGCATAACTCCCATTTGCTTCTCTTATTATTGTTGAGTGCTACTGGATTGAAAATAAAAGCTGTTGCGTTTTACCATTTACACAATGATAAAGATATGAAGAAACCCCAAAGGAACAGTGCAATACCCACGTTTACTATATAAAGTGAGCACTGTCCACTTTGTATTTTGTATTGTAACTAAAATCAACATATTTGAAAATGTAGAAAAACATCCAAAAATATGTATAGTAAATTTCAACTGGTATTCTATTATTGTTTAACAGTGCGATTAAAACTGCAATTAATCACAATTAATTTTTAATCATGATTTTTTTCCAGTTAATCGCATAAGTTAACTGCGATTAATTGTCAGTCCAACTAAATATACACACACACACACACACACACACACACACACACACACACAACACACAAGGCCTAACTATACATACACATTCTCTTATTCTGACTGGTTTCCGGAATACAGAACACAGTCAGAACTACTAAAAAGCTCACAAACTATTCAAAGGAATATTACCTCATTCCAATACAGTACAAAAGTATGAATCGGAACTGGGACCCCCATTGTGCTAGCTGTTTTACAACCACAGAGAAGAGCTTTCAATCCAATTTATAACAAGACATACCAAGAGATTTGAGAAAACACAGAAGGAGGAAAAGCGGGGAGTGAATAAATGTAAATCACAGTTATGTAGGCTACATGCCCAACTTTACTGTTCCAAATGATTTGAAAGTTTGCAGTTTCATTTTGCCTTTGACCTCGACATTGTCAGTTGTCACGGAAGAAAGGGATTTGAAGGGGATGAGACCCCGGGGGAGGGGGTGGGAATACTGATATTGAAAGCCAGGCCCTAGGAAATAAACAATGGGTTTATCATACACACTGTAAGGAGAGGTTTCAGAGTAGAGCCGTGTTAGTCTGTATTCGCAAAAAGAAAAGGAGGACTTGTGGCACCTTAGAGACTAACAAATTTATTAGAGCATAAGCTTTCGTGAGCTACAGATCACTTCATCGGATGCATTTGGTGGGAAAAACAGAGGGGAGATTGATATACACACACAGAGAACATGAAACAATGGGTTTATCATACACACTGTAAGGAGAGTAACAAGAATATCTGAGGAACAGTGGGGGGTGAGGTGGGGTGGGGAGGAGAAATAACATGGGGAAATAGTTTTACTTTGTGTAATGACTCATCCATTCCCAGTCTCTATTCAAGCCTAAGTTAATTGTATCCAGTTTGCAAATTAATTCCAATTCAGCAGTCTCTCGTTGGAGTCTGTTTTTGAAGCTTTTTTGCTGAAGGATAGCCACTCTTAGGTCTGTAATCGAGTGACCAGAGAGATTGAAGTGTTCTCCGACTGGTTTTTGAATGTTATAATTCTTGACGTCTGATTTGTGTCCATTCATTCTCTTACGTAGAGACTGTCCAGTTTGGCCAATGTACATGGTAGAGGGGCATTGCTGGCACATGATGGCATATATCGCATTGGTAGATGTGCAGGTGAACGAGCCTTTGATAGTGTGGCTGATGTGATTAGGCCCTATGATGGTGTCCCCTGAATAAATATATGGACAGAGTTGGCAACGGGCTTTGTTGCAAGGATAGGTTCCTGGGTTAGTGGTTCTGTTGTGTGGTGTGTGGTTGCTGGTGAGTATTTGCTTCAGATTGGGGGGCTGTCTGTAAGCAAGGACTGGCCTGTCTCCCAAGATCTGTGAGAGTGATGGGTCGTCCTTCAGGATAGGTTGTAGATCCTTGATGATGCATTGGAGAGGTTTTAGTTGGGGGCTGAAGGTGATGGCTAGTGGCGTTGTGTTATTTTCTTTGTTGGGCCTGTCCTGTAGTAGGTGACTTCTGGGTACTCTTCTGGCTCTGTCAATCAAACTTCCTCGTGGCTGGACTTTACAAAAACTAGACAAGCCATTGCAAACTGGATACAATTAACTTAGGCTTGAATAGAGACTGGGAATGGATGAGTCATTACACAAAGTAAAACTATTTCTTCATGTTATTTCTCCCCCACACCGCACCCCACCCCGCACTGTTCCTCAGATATTCTTGTTAACTCCTAGAAATAGCCTACCTTGCTTGTCACCATGAAAGGTTTTCCTCCTTTCCCCCCCTGCTGCTGGTGATGGCTTCTCTTAAGTGATCACTCTCCTTACAGTAAAAAGAAGAGGAGTACTTGTGGCACCTTAGAGACTAACAAATTTATTAGAGCATAAGCTTTCGCGAGCTACAGCTCACTTCATCGGATAAGCTCACGAAAGCTTATGCTCTAATAAATTTGTTAGTCTCTAAGGTGCCACAAGTCCTCCTTTTCTTTTTGCAAATACAGACTAACACGGCTGCTACTCTGAAATCGTCCCTGAATGTAACTCTTGGAATCAGGTTTCCATACTTGCAATACATATTTGAAATTTTTTTCCCCACAAATATCCTGAAATATTTAATAATTAATATATTTGGGCCTTGGACTTCACTTGGTCTTGGATTAGGCCCCAGGAGAATGTTCTTGCGAGTGAACTTGTTCATTATAGTACTCAATGAAAGCAAACAATAAAAGGGACATGAACACATTCATTTCTTATAATTAAGGCTATGTTTTTGTCACGGATATTTTTAGTATAAGTCAGGGACAGGTTATGGGAAAAAAAGAAAAATTCCTGGAAGCCGTAACTTGTCCATGACTTTTACTAAAAATATTTGTCACAAAATAGGGATCTGTGGATCTCCACATCACCTGGAGTGGGCAGCTGTGCAGAGCCTAGGAGCTCGCTGCAGCAGCTGGGGGCTGCAGGGTACCCCTTCCAGCTGCAGCTCCAGGGGTCACCGCTGCCACTGGTGACCAGGAGCTCAGGGGTTCCCTGCTGCCCCTGGTGACTGGGAGTTCCTAGGGCCACCAGAGGCAGTGTGGATACCCCACAGTTCCCTGCCCCCGCGGGCAGCAGGGGACCCTGCAGCTCCCGACGAACACAGGACGAAGTCACGGATTCTGTGACCTGCATGACTAAATCATAGCCTTACTTATAATACTTGCTCAGATCTGGTCACAGATTCCAGAGGAGAATCTTCATTTAGCTACACTAGAAGAAACCCAGATTAATTTGATAACTGCTTGAGGCTTACTTATCAGTGCTTCAGAGGGTCTCAGGAAGCTTCAAGAGTGTGGGAGTTCCCATCTGGTCTTGTATAGTGAGCACAAGAGCAGGGATCCACTGAGATGCAAATCTTTAGAGCCCAAGAATTACAAGTAACTAGTAATTTTCTTGCTTTTAATAAAGATGTTTTCATTTGTATAAGATTTTGTTACAGTTATAACAAAACACATTATACTTAGTAATTTAGTGTCATCATTGTTTATAACCTGCTAGGGCACACGTAGGCTTGGCAGAATTTTTTATTTATTTGCAATTTTGACATTTACAATATATATATATATATATATATATATATATTTTTCAATTAACTTTTATTTTTACATTTGTGGGAAATTAACGTGGGGGGCGGGAGGAGATGTATAGGATTGGGGATTAGGGCAGCACTAACAGCAGGTCCACAGGGAGTTCCTTGCAAAGCAAAGGGGCAAAGTGTGGGGGAAGCTGCAGACCTGGCCTGGCCTAATACATAATAATACAGTACAAGAAATAACTAATGTGGCTGTTTTGGTGGGAGGGATGATTTTTTTTTATTTGTCCTAGAAATAAAACAGAAGATTTTTTGCCGTCTGTATGCCTGTTACACAATAAAATGTGTACCACACAACATGATCTGTGGCTTTTATCTTTTGTGAAGGTTACATAATAAGATCTAGCATGTAATTGTAGTAGAATATGATCTGTTGTTCAGCTGGGATTCTTGAAGTCAAGTTGTTTACCCTTCTCTTGTGCACTTGTAGTCCCAGCCCAATCCATGTGATAGGTCTGTTTATACTGCTTTTGCCAAGCTGAAAGCAATTCTGTCACTGCACCATAGGCTTCTGCATAAGACTTAACATTGCACCAAGTCGAGTTAGTAGTACAGGCAGCCAGCCAGAATTCATCACTGCCTCAGGTTTTCTGACATTTAGCTAGTGTCCAGATCAGGTTGCTATTGCAGATATAGCCAAGAAAGGCTATGTTTTCTTTTAAAATGTAGTTTATGAAAGAAATTATTTGCCCAGAGTGTTACTGAATAGAAGCCTTTTTGACTAAATATGGTGTTGGTGTAATAAAGTTATCAATCCTTAAATAACATATAATACACAACAAAGGAGTCACAAGTATGGAGTCTCTCTCCTTCACAGAACACCAAAAAGACAAAAATGCTGAGAGAAAAACGTAGGATTCTTCCAAGTTCTTGATCTCTTCTTTGCAGAATGGCAGAGTGGAAAAGCTGTACAATAGGATCATACTAATAGTTTTGCCAGAACCTGAACAATTCTCATATGATGTAAGTTTGCCTCCCATATACTCAGGGTATAAAAAGCCTTTTCAGTTGGCCAAATAAGCCTCTGGATGTGTGCATCCTAGTCATTCTCATTGATTACTTACTTCAGAAGCACTTACTTCTGAGCTCATTAGCCTTTCTTGACATTTCACTCAACCCATAAGCTTCTCATCATTCTATCAGCAGATTCTGTTCTCCCAGCAAATGGGAGAGCTGCTACCACAGCTCTCCTTCCCACAGATATTCATTTTTAATCACCGCCTCCGATACTGGAGTTTGGAGCAAGATATTCAATTCCTTGCCCCCAAAGAAAAAACTCTGATGCAGGAGAATGGGTATCCTAGATAATAAATCTCTGAGGCTTATGATAGAGGGGATTTTCCATTTTAAGCCTCTAACTAACATTAAGAAGCAAGTAAAAGGCCCTGGTAGCATTTTGAAGTCTAACATGAATAAGAAAAGGCAAACTGATAAAGAGCTTACGTGTGTCTTTTGTCAAACCATACTGGAAAGAATCAGCAGAGCTGACACATGCCAACTCTGTAAAACTGGCCAGTGTGGTACAGATTGTTTGTATATGTAAAACTGCAGCCTTTTAGCTGTTGTGGGGCTGATTGCTTCACATTGCTCTGTCTCCTCTGCCAGCCCCGTCTCTCTTGTGTGATACTATAAAATGCATATCAGGTATGGCAGGACTTAGACTGCTACTGCATTTGATCTCAGGGGAAATGGGATGAGGAAGGGGTAGAATAAAAGTGGTTTTCTAATTCTTGTCTTATTTTGTTTGTAGAAAGAACCATCCTTCAAATGTCTTTTATGGAGGACCTTTCCTATACAGCAGTTAAATATGTTGATTTAACTTATTGCCAGTTATGGGAATGCTAAATTAACAGGGTAGTACGATGCAACACTTCATCCCTTTACAAAAATAAATATAGAAAGTCTTTAAAAGCCAAGGCTAAAACTGTACACGTGAGATGTTCTCACTCGCAGGATTTGAGAGGGAATTTCAGCATAGTATGTCTATTCTTCAGAGGCAGTGAGGAGTCTATAAAACAGCCAACCAGATTTGCAAGCATTTCATGGCAGGTCATTGTTTAGAGACAGCTGGGTCCAAATGATCCTGAGGACTGGTATGCTACGGAGGACCCACAATTTGTGCTGACTGAATTAGTCATTGCAAAGCGGGCAAATATTGTTCTACTTCAAGTGTGATATTTTATACAGATTTACATGTTTGCAAATAATTTGCATATACTAAACAAGTCTATGGTCAACACACCCTGCTCTAATCCATGGTGGAGCAGGACAAGGAGCTGTGCAAAAAACTTGGCAGGGGTAGGCAGGTGGATGGGCACTTTTGGGTGCCAGGGAGTCTGAATGGAAAGAGAGGTATAGAGAACTCCTGTCCCTCTTCTGAGGGTTTTGGTTCCTCTCGGGAGCCCCACAACTGGGATCAGACTCATGTGGCACTGGCATCAGGTGATTGTGTCAGTGGTACAGAGCCCTGCTCAGAATGCCACATTCATCTATCTATCTATCTATCTCACTATGATAGGAACATTTAAAGTACCTAGAGAGATTAGATGGCATAAAGATAGGCCTCTGCAGATGAGTCCCTTGGAGTTACATAGCCTAACACCAGGCACGCACCGGAGGGCAGGATTGGATCCATGGCAATTAAGAGCAGAACTCCAGATTTGTTCCGAAAAATATTTATGTGACCGCTTGGTTGAAAGTCAGCAGATGGACTTGAATGATAACAGAAATCCTTGTGGTTTCTAAGTCTTCAGATTTAAGCGTCTGCATTAACGTTAGTTCAGGAAATTGGGTGTGTAGTTACCAGTGAATTGAAACAAGGATTCAAAATCTACTTCGAATAATTAATTGATGGAGAGTGTGAATACATGAGAAATAGTTTATTGGCAGCATTCAGTGCAGTGACTGTGTTTGGGTGGATTGATTGATGAGTGGATGGGGGCAGGCTACCCTTTGCAGCAAAAGCACAATAATCTTTCAAGGTCATGCCAATTCTCCACTGTAAGCATTTACATGGTGTTCATTAAGATAATGGAAATGCAAATAGATGACACTATTTTGAGTGACTAACAATACAACACTAATATTTTAGAGGGTACAGCAGCATAAGTCTTGTATTCATTCAGAATCTCAGCAGTAGTATTGGCAGTTCTAGGGAACAAAAACCAAACCACTTCTGTTAAAATCTGATTAATCCAAACTTTCAAAAGAACCTGGAACAAGACTATTTAAAGATTCAACAAAGGTTCAATTAATTTTCCCACGATTATGCTTCCTGATTTGACTAGGACTGAAAGCGGAAATACAGAAGTACCAAGAGAAAGGTACCAGAAACGTCATTAGAATCCTGTTCTTTTGTGATATTTATCTCAAAGAACTTTGGATAATCATTTGACTACAACAGCCAAACTGTTAACATAATTAATGAAGAGACAACATGGTCTAAACACTATGGACAGAAATAGAGGGTGGTAGGCAGGAACGCCTGTGTTTTAACACACTTCACTGTGTAGCCTTGCATTGGACAGGCTACTGATTCTTTTTCCCCACCTGAGGTATTGATACTTACCTACTTTTCTAAGGATGAATAATTCAAATCCAGCCCTCACCACAAGTTAGGAAGGCCCCACAGACAATGGGAGTTGATGAAGTTTTGCTGAATAAACTGAGGGAGCTGGACTCCAGGGCATTGTACAGGATCCCAAACTAATCCTTATTTACACCCCTGGGAGCAAATGGTGCCCTCTAGGATGCAGGGAGGGGCAGGGCAGAAACTAAGGTGAGTCAAGCTATACCCTTTAAAGAAATGTGGCCGTGTGTATACTCCTCGTGCATTAGGATGCTTCAGGAAGTATTCTGACTCCTCCAGGTCACTGCTGTTTCATGCAATCTAACGCAGGGCTGTGTCTGCATGGCACCATCTATACCCAACAGCACAAGAATCCTTTACCATTCTAATTACCATTTACATTTAAGCTATCATCCCAATCCATTGATAATAATTAGAGGGTAATGAAGAAATTCTGTGGTTGAAACATCTAACTCTTAATTTCCAGAAGGGCATCCAGAGGAGTATTTTTTTTAAAAGGTATGCCTTTCTTATCTTCCTGACTCTGAATGTAGTATTTGGGTTGTCCTTGCACACAAAGAAAGCTGTTATAAACAGCAATTTCTGCAACTCTCCCTATTCCACTCAGGAAAATGGAGTGTATGTATTACATCTACCCAAAGATCAGCATGATGAAGTCACGCTAATACTCTGTGAGCTCCGCTTGCTGCGTATCCATCTCCAGAGTGAAAAGTTTCTAGTCTTTAGCATCTAGGCCTCAGCCACTGCCTATATTTTCTAAGCCCTCCAAGACAGCCACAATACACAAGGATGCTACAACTAGATGGGCCCAGGATAAAAATCTTGGGTGCAAAATGTTTTCAACAGTGGAATCCCAACTGTAGAACATCTTACTAAAGGACATAACTGAACTGAATCTGAATAGGCCCAGGTCTAAATGCAAGACCATCTTTTTAGTTAAGCCTTTCTACTGGTATCATCATCTTCCAAGGAGCAATTCAGAACTGATTGGGAAAGAAGGTAAAGGCATGACAGAAATAACCCAAAGCAAAAATAAACCCTCGACATTGGGAACAAAGAAGGCTGTGAGAAAACTGCCATTGACAGCAGACTCAAGGCTCTGTTTTGTGCAGTGTATGTTGTAGTCGTGCCTTAGTTAAAAAAAAACACACAAAAATGAAACAAACTTGGTCCTTTTCTTCAACACTATCTTGTGAACAGTAGAAGAAGCGGACAACCTTTCTTCATAGGCATTCCACCACCTGGAGGAAAGGGGAGAGAGGAAAGACAAAGTTTCTAAGAACAGTCCATATTGATTAAAAAAAATATAGTTGAGAACAAAATCTATTGGGAGGGGTCACTCAGAGCGAGAGAGGGAGAGAACAAAAATGAACTGGAAGACAAAAGAACAAAGAGAGAGAAAAGAAGATTCTCAAAGAGGGTCCAGAGGAAACCTTAAAAGGTTTGATAAGCAGTTCACATAGTTTGGATGATTATCTGAACTCATCCTCTGAATATTCAGAGGGTTTGCACAGTAATCATAAGACCTGGAGGTCATCCAGAAGATGACAGCTTCTCTGTATATTGTCAAACTATACCCTGGAACTCAGCAGGCAGATATAAAGATAAATGATTCCCAGATCAAGAGCTATAGTAAGACCTGCTGCATATTTGCATTGAACTGAAAAAGAGTAAGACAACAAATTTTAGCCATCAGAAGTTTTTCCTGTATACCAACAATATTTATTGCTATTTTGGTTCATTATATTCCTTAAAAGCAAACCACCATTTTTTTTATTTTTTTTTGGTAGGGTGCATGGAAGAAAGAGGAATGCTGGAATTTGTCATTTCACTATGGCACACTGGTATGCTAAGAAACAATGTGTAACTAATAGATGTAGTAAATGCCAACTACCCATCAAGAACCTAACACAGGCTACATCTATTTTTATAAAGGAATGCCACTTTCATTTCACATACTGTACTAGATTTTCCAGTTCAAATTAGGAATTGGAAGAACCAAATGTTCTTAAGAGTGAAACTTCTTGTAATAGTATGAATTCAAGCTCTAAGAAACCATTCCATCTGCAGAAAAAGTTACAAGTAAATCCTTTGAATTAGCCACAGAAAATTGAAGTTACATATCAAAATTATGCAAGTATATTTTCTCAATCCAGCTATTATTGAATAGTTGTTGTATCAAAAAAAAAATCACATAATCAGGGAGGGTCAGTTAACACAAAAGGCCAGATCATGGGACAGAACGTGCAGCCATTTTGTGCTGCAACTCCAGGACATTTGGGTTGCAAACCTAGCATATCCAGCTCCAAGAGATCACCCCACTGCAAGCGGGGTCCTCCAGTGGTTTAAAGCCAAGTAGAGTCTCCTACACCACAACCAATCCTGCAGGACCACCAAGTAGCATAGAGCTGAGAGTAGCATGACCCAAAAGGAGGAGAGCAGGACAGGGCACCTCAACCTTGTGCTGGTCGCTGGCTATAGTTTTCGCCCTTTGTGAACTGTTGGCAGTCTGTGTAATTGAGAGAAATCCTCAGTTTGCTCTAACTGACATGAACGGAGAAGCCCTAAAAAAAGTGGACACAGGAGTAAGTGAATGGAATGATGAGCTTTAAGTAAGGTGACCATATTTTCCTAAATTGAAAACAGGACACTGGGTAAGCAGAGACGTCAGTCGGCTCAGGCCAGCCCCAGTGATGCGGCCCTCAGGTCAATGTAATAGTCCTCATGTGGCCCTCCTTGTGATTTGAGTTTGAGATCCCTGGCTTAACTAGTCCCAAATAAGGGGTCACCCTGAGGTGAAAGGACCTTGTTAAGCCAGGGACTTGAATGTCAGACCCCTGTCAAAGTAAGAGGAGTGGGGACAGATGTCCCAGCCAGGAGGTGTGAAATCTCCCAAAAGGTCCCTGGTCCAGTCTCCTGGTCTGGTTTAACCTGTTCCTCCCCACTGAACAAAGACAGAGCTAAATAGGCTTCATTAGGAGCCTTTTGTTATTTCAAGTACTCAATAAAAGCTGAAATCACTTGTGGTGGGGCAGTTTTTGTGTCCAGACTGTTCAGAGCTAAAAATCACTAAGAGACTGACCTATAGAGGTCACAGCAGAGAGGCAGGTGGCAGCAGAAGATGAGTGGCCAGCAAAAGTGGCAAGCAGTCAGACGGTGGGAGTGGCTGGTGGGGCGGCCAGCAGAGAGGAACAATGGCAGGCAAGGAAGCCAGCCAGAGCAAGTGCTCAGATGGCGGAGCAAACAAGGTGCCTTCTTCCCCGGGTGAGAGGTGAACTCATACAGATGCACCTCTGAACCCTAGGTCTTCATTGACCAAGGACAACCACTGTGAGTGGGGTACGGTGAGGGAGCAGAGGGGGACACAGTAAAAGGAACTTTTGGTTGTATAATTCAAGAACATGAGGCAGAAGACCTGCCCCACGCACTCTGGAGTGGGTGTCCTGCTCACAGTTTTATGTTTATGAATCATGCTTGTAGCATTTTCCCTAATTAATGGTGGGTGACTTCTCTCCTTTCATTAAAAGTTTCTTTTCTACACTCAGACTCTGTGCTTGTGAGTGAGGAAGTTTTGCCTCTCAGAGGCACGCAGAGGTCATGTGTAATTTTCCCAGGTTACTGGGTGGAGGCTCGAGCCAGTTCTGTGTTGTAATGTTGAAAAGAAACTCCTAGATATTGAACCTGAACCTTGCTGCTACCGGCTCCACTGGGCAGAAGGGTTACACTTAAAAAGGGAACATATAGTAAGAAGATATATATAGACATACAGAGAAGGTGGAAGTTGCCATACAAACTGTAAGAGGCTAATTAAGATGAGTTATTGTCAGCAGGAGAAAAAAACATTTGTAGTGATAATCAAGATGGCCCATGTAGAAAGTTGACAAGAAGTTGTGACGATACTTAACATAGGGAAATAGATTCAATATGTGTAATGATCCAGCCACTCCCAGTCTCTATTCAAACCCAAGTTAATGGTATCTAGTTTGCATATTAATTCAAGCTCAGCAGTTTCTCGTTGGATGTGGCCCTATGCTACCAGCACTCACAGCTATCTTTAAGACACCACTGACTTCCTGAGGAAACTACAATCCATCGATGATCTTCCAGAAAATGCCATCCTGGCCACTGTGGATATAGAAGCCCTCTACGCCAACATTCCACACAAAGATTCATAGATACTAAGGTCAGAAGGGACCATTCTGATCATCTAGTCTGACCTCCTGCACAGCGCAGGCCACAGAATCTCACCCACCCACTCCTATAAAAAACCTCACCCATGTCTGAGCTATTGAAGTCCTTAAATCATGGTTCAAAGACTTCAAGGAGCAGAGAAGCCTCCCTCAAGTCAACCATGCCCCATGCTACAGAGGAAGGCGAAAAACCTCCAGGGTCTCTCCAATCTGCCCTGGAGGAAAATTCCTTCCCGACCCCAAATATGGCAATCAGCTAAACCCTGAGCATATGGGCAAGATTCACCAGCCAGATACTACAGAAAATTCTTTCCTGGGTAACTCAGATCCCATCCATCTAATATCCCATCTCAGGGGATTTGGCCTATTTACCCTGAATATTTAAAGACCAATTACTTACCAAAATCCCATGATCCCATCATACCATCTCCTCCATAAACTTATCAAGTAGAATCTTAAAACCAGATACATCTTTTGCCCCCACTGCTTCCCTTGGAAGGCTATTCCAAAACTTCACTGCTCTGATGGTTAAAAACCTTCGTCTGATTTCAAGTCTAAACTTCCTGGTGGCCAGTTTATACCCATTTGTTCTTGTGTCCACATTGGTGCTGAGCTTAAATAATTCCTCTCCCTCTCCTGTATTTATCCCTCTGATATATTTATAGAGAGCAATCATATCTCCCCTCAACCTTCTTTTAGTTAGGCTAAACAAGCCAAGCTCCTTAAGTCTCCTTTCATAAGACAAGTTTTCCATTCCTCGGATCATCCTAGTAGCCCTTCTCTGTACCTGTTCCAGCTTGAATTCATCCTTTTTAAACATGGGAAACCAGAACTGCACACAGTATTCTAGGTGAGGTCTCACCAGTGCCTTGTATAACGGTACTA
This sequence comes from Dermochelys coriacea, assembly GCF_009764565.3. Classification (NCBI taxonomy): domain Eukaryota; kingdom Metazoa; phylum Chordata; order Testudines; family Dermochelyidae; genus Dermochelys; species Dermochelys coriacea. The sequence continues at coordinate 316,047,056 of NC_050068.2, read as the reverse complement.
AAACCTCCTTATCCCTACTGGAAATGCCTCTCCTGATGCATCCCAAAACCGCATTAGCTTTTTTCACAGCCATATCACATTGGCAGCTCATAGTCATCCTATGATCAACCAATACTCCAAGGTCCTTCTCCTCTTCCGTTACTTCTAATTGATGCGTCCCCAACTTATAGCTAAAATTCTTGTTATTAATCCCTAAATGCATAACCTTACACTTCTCACTATTACATTTCATCCTATTACTATTACTCCAGTTTACAAGGTCATCCAGATCCTCCTGTATAATATCCCGATCCTTCTCCGAATTGGCAATACCTCCCAGCTTTGTATCATCTGCAAACTTTATTAGCACACTCCCACTTTTTGTGCCAAGGTAAGTAATAAAAAGATTAAATAAGGTTGGTCCCAAAACCAATCCCTGAGGAACTCCACTGGTAACCTCCCTCCAACCTGACAGTTCGCCTTTCAGTAGGACCCGTTGCAGTCTCCCCTTTAACCAATTCCTTATCCACCTTTTGATGTTCATATTGATCCCCATCTTCTCCAATTTAACTAATAATTCCCCATGTGGCACGGTATCAAATGCCTTACTGAAATCTAGGTAAATTAGATCCACTGCGTTTCCTTTATCTAAAAAAATCTTACCTTTTACCTTTTCAAAAAAGGAGATTAGGTTGGTTTAGCACGATCTACCTTTTGTAAAACCATGTTGTATTTTGTCCCATTTACCATTGACTTCAATGTCCTTAACTAATTTCTCCTTCAAAATTTTTTCCAGGACCTTGCATACTACAGATGTCAAACTAACTGGCCTGTAGTTACCCGGATCACTTTTTTTCCCCTTTCTTAAAAATAGGATCTATATTAGCAATTCTCCAATCATTCGGTACTACTCCTGAGTTTACAGATTCATTAAAAATTCTTGCTAATGGGCTTGCAATTTCAGGTGCCAATTCCTTTAATATTCTTGGATGAAGATTATCTGGGCCCCCCGATTTAGTCCCATTAAGCTGTTTCAGTTTCGCTTCTACCTCAGATATGGTAATATCTACCTCTATATCCTCATTCCCATTTGTCATGCTACCATTATCCCTAAGATCCTCTTTAGCCTTATTAAAGACTGAGGCAAAGTATTTGTTTAGATATTGGGCCATGCCTAGATTATCTTTAACCTCCACTCCATCCTCAGTGTTAAGCGGCCCCACTTCTTCTTTCTTAGTTTTCTTCTTATTTATATGGCTATAGAACCTTTTACTATTGGTTTTAATTCCCTTTGCAAGGTCCAACTCTACTCGACTTTTAGCCTGTCTCACTTTATCCCTACATGTTCTGACCTCAATTAGGTAGCTTTCCTTGCTGATCCCTCCCATCTTCCACTCCCTGTATGCTTTCTGCTTCTTCTTAATCACCTCTCTAAGAAGCTTGCTCATCCAGCTTGGTCTACAACTCCTTCCTATGAATTTTTCCCCTTTCTTGGGATACAGGCTTTCGATAGCTTCTGCAGCTTTGATTTAAAGTAATCCCAGGCCTCCTCTACTTTAGATCCATAAGTTTTTCAGTCCAATCCACTTCCCTAACTAATTTCCTTAATTTTTGAAAGTCAGCCCTTTTGAAATCAAAAACCTTAGTTGCAGATTTATTTTTGTTAATCCTTCCATTTAGTTTGAACTGAATTAGCTCATGATCACTTGAGCCAAGATTGTCCCTTACAACCAGTTCTTCTATGAGGTCCTCACTACTCACCAAAATTAAATCTAAAATGGCATCCCCTCTAGTTGGTTCAGCAACTACTTGATGAAGGAATCCATCAGCTATCACATCTAGGAAAATCTGAGCCCTATTATTATTACTAGCACTGGTCCTCCAGTCTATATCTGGGAAGTCAAAGTCTCCCATGATCACGCAGTTTCCATTAGTATTTACTTTATTAAAGACATTAAAAAGGGCTCTATCCATATCCAAATTAGATCCCGGAGGTCTATAGCACACCCCAAGCACTATTGTAGGAGAGGCTTTACTAGTTTTCTTCCCCAATGTAAATTTTGTCCACACGGACTCTGTCTTATCCATTGCATCGCTTCTTATTTCTTTACATTCTACCTCATCATTGATATACAATGCTACTCCACCACCTTTACCTTTGTTTCTGTCTTTCCTAAACAGCACATACCCTTCAATACCTGTAGTCCAGTCATGACTACTATTCCACCATGTTTCTGTTATCCCTATAATATCTGGTTTCACGTCCTGCACCAGTAGCTCTAGTTCCTCCATTTTGTTACCTAGGCTCCTCGCATTGGTGTATAAACATCTTAATTTTTGCTGTTTGGCCTTGCTCACATTTTGTACCCTATTAGGCACAGTCATTCTACAGCCAGTATAACCTATTAGACTAGTATCCACACCGCCCTCGCTCCTTATATACATTCTCCTACCCACGGCTGTATCCTTTCTTACTTCATCTTCTTCCCTCTCAATGCTAAAATCTGGCGTGGAGATTTCCTGGACATCTCCCATCCATCTCCCCCTAACTCCTAGTTTAAAGCTCTCTTTATCAGTTGTGCCAGCCTCGATCCTAGAAGTCTAGTTCCTTCCCTACTCAGATGAAGTCCATCCCGAGAGAACTGTCCTCTGTCCGTGAATGCCTCCCAGTGGCCATACATCCCAAAGCCCTCCTTATAGCACCACTGCCTAAGCCATCTGTTGACAGTCATAATCTTGTCAGACCTTTGTTGCCCTTCTCTAGGAACAGGAAGGATCCCGCTAAAGATCACCTGAGCCTCAATTTCCTTAAGCGTCTTCCCCAGCCTAGCATAGTCTCCCTTAATACTTTCCAGCGAGAATCTAGCCATATCATTTGTTCCAACATGAAGGATAATTAGGGGATTCTTTCCTGCTCCCTTTAGGATCCTTTTCAACCTCAGGTCTACATCCCGTATCTTAGCACCCGGGAGACAGCACACCCTTCTATTCTCTGGATCAGTTCTAGTTACAGGCCTGTCTATTCTTCTCAATAAAGAGTCCCCGATCACATAGACCTGCCTTTTCCTGGTGACTGTGCTATTCTCCAGTCTCTCCCCTGTTCCCTCTGGCTGCAAGTTCTTTCCATTTCTATTTTCCCTTATAATCTTCTTCAACCCATCCTGTATCCTCCTGGGGCTCATATTTGGTCTAGTCTCCCTTGACTCTTCCGCTTTTCCTATAGGACTAGCCTCTCTTCTCTTCTTCCTTACCCTTCCACCTTCAACAAGTACCTGCTGAGCCCCTTCTTCATTTTCCAACTCCGCAAACCTGTTCCTAAGCTCTATTTCTCCTTCACTAGCCCGTCTTTTCCTCCTCCTGGTTCTTTGAGTCACGTTTCCACTGACCACTTTCCTCACCCAGTCTCCCCTCAAAATTCCCCAGCCCTGCTTCCATCCATGAGTCTGAGCTTTTCCCTTCAGATGGACTACCAGCTATCAGGAACAGTATCCCCAATAACGTCACAGCAAACCTGGTGGCTGACCTTTGTGACTTTGTCCTCACCCACAACTATTTCACATTTGGGGACAAAATATACCTTCAAGTCAATGGCACTGCTATGCGTACCCACATGGCCCCACAGTATGCCAACATTTTTATGACTGACTTAGAACAACACATCTTTAGCTCTCATCCCCTAACACCCCTACTCTACTTACGCTACATTGATGACATGCACTACATTGATGACCAATCCACACAAGCGGTCCATTTCCTGGACACGACTGTACTAATAAGCGATTGTCACAAAAACACCACCCTATACCAGAAACCTACTGACCACTATACTTACCTACATGCCTTCAGCTTCCATCCAGGACACACCACACGATCCATTGTCTACAGCCAAGCTCTAAGATACAACTGCATTTGCTCCAATCCCTCAGACAGAGACAAACACCTACAAGATCTCTATCAAGCATTCTTAAAACTATAATACCCACCTGCTGAAGCAAAAAAACAGATTGACAGAGCCAGAAGAGCACCCAGAAGTCACCTACTATAGGACAGACCCAACAAAGAAAATAACAGACCACCACTAGCTGTCACCTTCAGCCCCCAACTAAAACCTCACCAGTGCATCATCAAAGATTTACAACCTATCCTGAAAAATGATCCCTCACTCTCACAGATCTTGGGAGACAGACCAGTCCTCATTTACAGACAGTCCTCCAACCAATACTCTCCAGCAACCACATACCACACAACAAAAACACTAACCCAGGAACCTATCCTTGCAACAAAGCCCGTTGCCAACTCTGTCCATATGTTTATTCAAGTGACACCATCATAGGACCTAATCACATTAGCCACGCCATCAGGGGCTTGTTCACCTGCACATCTACCAATGTGATATATGCCGTCATGTGCCAGCAATGCCCCTCTGCCATGTACATTGGCCAAACTGGACAGTCTCTATGCAACAGAATAAATGGATACAAATCTGACATCAGGAATCATAACATTCAAAAACTAGTAGGAGAACACTTCAACCTCTCTGGCCTCTCAGTAAAAGATTTAAGGGTGGCAATTTTGCAACAGAAAAGCTTCAAAAACAGACTCCAACAAGAAACTGCTGAGCTTGAATTAATATGCAAACTAGATACCACTAACTTGGGTTTGAATAGAGACTGGGAGTGGCTGGATCATTACACATATTGAATCTATTTCCCTATGTTAAGTATCGTCACCACTTCTTGTCAACTGTCCAAATGGGCCATCTGATTATCACTACAAAAGTTTTTTTCTTCTGCTAATAATAGCTCATCTTAATTAATTTGTCTCTTACAGTTTGTATGGCAACTTCCACCTTCTCTGTATATATATCTATATCTATATCTATATCATCTATATCTTCTTACTATATGTTCCATTCTATGCATCCAATGAAGTGAGCTGTAGCCCATGAAAGCTTATGCTCCAATATATTTATTAGTCTCTAAGGTGCCACAAGTACTCCTTTTCTTTTTGCGAATACAGACTAACATGGCTGCTACTCTGAAACCTATATTCAGTGTGTATCTGCTAATCCCTATATCTGTATTGATTACAATAAGAGAGTGTCATAAACCAGCAGTAAACTTGCAAACAGAGCTGACCACCTACATAATAAATGTGTTTCTATTCCTAGTGTTGGTAGCAATGTTTCAAATGATAAATCATTCTGATGAGCTGACATTTTAGCTCTTATGGGCGGTGGGGGACAGGGATTAGGGAGAACCACAACCAATTTTTTTCAGGCAGCAAATATGTAAAAAGGAAATCAATAACAGAACTACTCTCACTTTAACTGGGAAGATCAAAAATGTTTAGCAGTTGCACAACTGACCCCAAACTGCAAGGCAAAACACATGCAGAGTGGGTTAGTAATGAAATTACATTCAATAGCAAATGGTTTCTAACGAAACCTACCCAAGTAGGACTCACAAGAGCCAGCTGTGCTTGCTCCTGCCACGGGGAGTACTATGTTGTCACATGGAATTCCGTTTTCATGCACTGTGTCTGAAAGGATTACTTCGACATGAATAAATCCCAGCCACAGGTTTGTGATATTTTGGTATTAAGAGCCAGTACAGTAATTTTTGTTACTATACATGCATCAATATACAGTTTCAACAGGGGAGTGGGATTTTTAATATGTAAATGCATGTGTAATTTTCTTTTTGCAATTAAAATGTAATCAAGGAAAAAAGTGATGACATGCTAAGTAACTCCAACCTAGCATACGATGCTAAAAGCAAGGGAACTAAGCAAGTTCACACACAAGTGGGTTTCACCATAAGTCAATGCCAAAAAAAGGAAAGAATTAAATTCTGTCATGGATACATATTATTTGATATGCTAGTTATTGCATGAGGATTGCCTGCACACATATAGTAATGGAATGTGTTTGTAATGTTAAGATTTACTCTACATTTGGTAAGTTAAAGTTTTTATCTGCACCTGCATTGTTTAAAATAACTGATATTTTCCCAGCAACATATAAAAAACATGATGATTTTCCTTTGAAAAGAAAATAAATTCCACTAATATGGACTAAAGAAGGTTTTAGCGAGGAACTTTCCTCACTTTTTCACCTGAAACAGCTGGGCAAAATGTGGGGATTTTGGTTTGGTTTTTTTAGTTTCTTTCTTTCTCCTGCTTCTCCACCTACCTCTTTTCACTCTACCTACTACCCACTCCATCCTCTGTACCCAGTTCTCTGTCTCTTTTTTGCTCTTCAGAGTTTGTTTGTTTGTTAATAAGTCTATCTTGAGATGAGTATTCTAATACAGGATACCCCTTGTTCTCTTTTAGAGATACATTGAGCCATTAGGTTTAGCCCAAAGTAACAATGCCATACTTCTGCCACCTGATGAGGGGTTGCATGAAGGAATTCTGCTTGAAGGAATTCTTCCCTGTTCCATGGGCCAGTGATCAGAGCTGTCTCGTAGTCTGCCCTTTTACATGCTAAGGAATAACTAATGTCTTCAAATTGGCATTCAAATATTGCCAAGTGAAGTCCTGGATTCAGCAGTAATGGAAGTAGGTACTCTGCAAAAAGAGACTCGCCCACAGAGCCACTTCAAGAGAATCATAGGCCTGGCTCTATGAATTTGCCAGTTGAACATTAAAGACATGTTCTGATTTAAAAGTGATGGCCCAGCTTGCTTATGCAAGACAACATGATTGATGTAATCGCCCTGCTAAAATCCCCTATCAAAGACGATGCCCAAGAATCATGCTGCCATATTGCTGGCTACAGTCTCATGCTATCATCCAAAACATGGTCTTGCCACATACATCAAGCAGGGCATGAAGGATTATGACATGATTGATGCCAGGAGAAACTCTAGAATCTTCACCATCTCAATAAGAATCAGTAGGGTAACAGTGCTTAATGTGTATAAACCACCAAATACAGACCGGCTTTCCCCCCATTACTGAGCCTATCACCCAGCTGTATGTCAGTGATTTTAATAGCCACCACATAATATTGGGCAAGAATTGTAATACTGTGGGCAAGGCACTTGCAGAATGGTCAACAAATGAAGATACACCTCCTTTCAATGCAAAAGACAGAGGCACTTTTCATGCTGTCTGCTGGAACAGAGACGACTGCAACCCAGATCTCTGTTTCCTCATCAAAGACTCATTCTGAATCACTCAGAACAGGTCCAGAATTATTCTTCACAACTTTCTACACAGTCAGAATCTACCAGTGATAATCCACATTGTGACTGAATGTCCAGTAATCATGTCTTTACCCAAACCATGGTGGAACTTTTGAAAGGCAAGTGGTCAGGATTCATTGTGACAGCTGAGACCACAATCAACATGATTCCACTGAAACCTGAAAATTAAAATTGTTTAATCTGGCTCATCCAAAGAGTTGCAAGAAAAAAAAACCTCATGGCTTTCAAAAAGGATACACCCCATGCTGAAAACCAGAAACAAAAAGCCTCTTAAAAAAGACCAAATATCTCATGACCTGAGCACTGCAACATCCCTACCAGAGTCACTGAATTTAGCTTGTTGTCAAAGAAGATGAAGACAATTGAAGATCTGGACTTTGCTCACTCCAGCCACAAAGCTTGGCTTTTGTTGCATCAGCCTGGGGCTGCAAACCCAGTGAATCATTGAAACTGTAACTGGGTGTACGTGACCTTTGTGGCTCCCTACAAGAAACCTTGCAGTCCTACTGCATCCCATCCCACCCCACCCAGGAAGCAGCAAAGGTGGATCCTCCAGGTCTGCCTGGAGAGGTGTAATGGAAGCAGACAATCAGAGTTCAGAAGGCTGAGATAAAAGTTCCTGTCTGGGACCAGAGGAGTGAAGAAGGGTGCTCCTCTCTTGCCAAAGGAGCCCAACAGGTAGCCAGAGTTTATGGCGGGCTGAACTTACTCTGATATTGCAGAGGGAGAAGGACCTGAGGACAGGTCCAGTAGGAAGAGTCCAAGTGAACTAGCAGTGAGAAATTGAAGTTAGCAGTACAGGGCTGCTGTGTATTGGGACCCTGGGCTGGAACCCGGAGTAGTCGGTGGGCCCAGGTTCCTATGCCCGCTACAGGTAAAGTGGCATAAACCCAAAGAAGGGGATGAAGCGTATTTGGGAGTTTGAACAAAGGGCTGAATTTATAGGGCCCAAAGCCAGGGATGAAGACCCTAGCAAGGGCAAGTAGACTATTTATTGGATTCTTTAATACTCTGGGGGGAGTTCAAGCAAGTCACTGAAGACCTGAGAAGGTCAGCTGGCAACATACAGAGGCACCAGTGGTGAGAAAGGATGATGATACCACTCAGAGGTGCTCCAGAGGTCTCTGCTGATGCAATCACAAAAATGCTTATGAAATCAAAAGCACCAGGGAATAAGACTACCGAACACAAAATGTACAGAGAGATACAACCAATCAGCTTGCTACTGGCCTCTTTCTCCACCATCATTGCCCTCCACTGTCGAGGAGGTAAATAAGGCCTGCTCACTCTCAAAAGCTGGGAAAGCTGCAGACCTGGCATGAAGATATCATTACTGCCTTTGCCAAACCTGGGAAGCCAACCAGTAATCCCTCATCATACCAGCCTATATCACTCCTCTACGTGCCGTAGAAGTTCATGGACAGAATATTTATGGCAAGGATTATGACATTTGTAGAAGTAATGTTACCGAATTAACAAAATGATTTCTGACCAGGATGCAGTCACGCTGAACCAAATATTATCCTTGATGTCACACACAGAGGTGGGATTCCAGTGAAAACCTTCAGACTGAGGAGGCAGGATAGTCTAAGAAAGCTGCCCATAAAACCATATGGAGGAATAGCCTCATCCTGAAAGCCAGAAAAATTATCCCATGCAATGCAGTGAAAAAAATTCTTCTGAGAAGTCCTGACGAAATGTAGGTTTTGTGTTTTCCTTGGTGTACTCTCAAACATGGCCTACCATGGGGATGAGTCCTGTTTAATATATACCAGTGATCTTCCCCAAAGATCATCACAGAAATTTGACTATACTGATGACATTACTTTGAACACACATGTATGGGGAGGTAATGCTTACTCTCCCCCCATGTTTTGGCTAGCGAGTAACAGAGAGAAGGCTTTTCTCGTGCCCTTTCCTCTACTCAACAGCTAGTGCACAGCAGGGCCTGTTAGATGAACAGCCTCTGATCTTCCCCACTTCCTCAGCTGGAGATTCAAATGAGTAGCCCTTGCTGAGCTGAACAGGCAAGAACTTTGAGACAATGTGATACAGTAAAGAATATTAGCATGACAAGAATGATTTTCTCTGAAGCATTTCACAATAAGGAGGAGTTCAGGTTAAGTTTTTATTACATACCAAGAAAAACTAGAATTCCACTTCCTAAAAATAGTTTAATTAGTAATTTACAATGCTCCTTGTCTGCCCTCCAATGACACTTATAAAAATTGATTTTTTTTTCTTTTTTCCTTCAGTGAACACAGGAAATACTACCAAGCAAAATGTTCTCTGACTAGCTAATTTCAATTTTACATTTATGCAAAAACAGTAGACTAGAGTTCTGTGGCAGATGATGTTTGTCAAGGAGGAGACTCAATGCTAAGAAGCAACAACTCAGTGTAGGTGATATTCTTGTTCCCATACAAAGTCGGAGTGAATGAGCTGCATTGGGGGAGCGGGGGGGAGTAGGAATAAATGGGAGCAGCGGAGACAAGAATTCTCACTACAGCTCAGAAGCAGAACATGGTTCAGCCCAAGTGCAGCTGGTTTGCAACTGTTACTACATCTAATGGATCACAGGAGTAGCCCAAAGTGCTCGCTAAGAAGTTGATCTCGGCAGTTTATGGACCGTGTCTACACCACTACTCTAACTCATTCATAGATCCTCTCCAGTATCTTCTTATGAAATGGGACACCACAGAGCTTGACAAGGGCCTGTAGACTTCCTCTGAACAACTTTCTTGGGGTTTCTATCCCCAGTAATGAGATCATGTCTGTTCCATTGTATTTTGGCATTTCCCCAGCCATGTGTTCTCCCTAAATGTAGATACTAAAAACATATTAATGTTATATGCAATTCCTGAACTATTACAATAGGTTTAAATTTAAAGTAGGACACATTAGCTGTTGTCCTACTATCACATCTTGATTTTTTTTAATTGCCAAAATGGGGTTATTTTTTGTTGATTATAGAAGGAAGGTGGCAATCATCTTGGATGACATTTAAAAATGTAATGAAAACAATACAACAGATGCTATTGGGTTTGGATATGGAAAACATGAGAAATTTTAACAGAACATTTGAATTATTCTTTCTAAATTGATTCTCTGCCTTTAACATAACATGTTTAAAAGGATAATCCATTATCATGTGTAATATTTTGGAATTTTTTCCCCTTTTGTGACAGAAGGATGGAGATTTAAAACCTGTGGAAATATTTTTCCTATGGATATAATGACCACTCGATGCTAATGAGAGTTTTGTATTTTCATGGAGAGAAGAATACAGTATTTGTCATCATAGTTACCACAGATCTGATATATTACATGAATAATCTGGTAGTGCAGTGTACATAATTTGCAAATGGATTACAGATACTTATGCAAAAGTTTGTGAAAATGGTTCTCTTTACTTCTAAAACCTAAGCAAAATGAATTTATTATGTAGGAAGAGTATGACTGTCTGTTACTATCATATGTTTCTTCATCTATACAATATACATTCTCAAAACTATTTTAGAAGTTCCTGTCGTGTTTCAATAGCTCAATAACAAAATTCCATTTATGACTTCTAGCAAGAGCTGTAATTTTGCAGGTACTGGTCACCAAGAAGATTGTTCCATTGACATACTAGATTGCAAGATTGGGTCCTCCTAGCATGAACCCAGACACCTGTCAATAGGACTCCACACAAGCTGTATTTTATTTGATATTTATTTTTAGTTAGTTAATTTAACAGCATTTAAATACAGAAACAATAACTGAATTTATCCTACAGTATCTTTGGAAGTCCTTATGTTTAACAACACTTTCTAGATTCCAAAATACGGTCCTGATATTGCAAACATTTATGCACTTGTTTAAGTGTATGCAAGATTGGGATCTAAATCAGACTCACAATGAAGAAGGAAACAGCCATCCTGACAAAATATCAAAGAATTTAAATGTTCTTCTGGTGCTTCTTTCTTGGCTTTTCTAATGCCAATATACTGGGGGGGAAATTGGGAAGAATGTATTTGTGTAAGTCTTTGGTCAGCATGGAAAATGACTGATGCATTGGGAGTATTAGTATCACTTGGATGAAGTAAGATTAAAATATTGTGGTCTATAATGGGCTAAAATTCTGCAATAATACACTGAATGCCTTCAGAAATTATTGGGAATCAACAGGTCTGAGACAGAGATTCTTCTCATGAACCCAGACCATACGTGTAATCTTGAACAGTGACAGGATACTGTGGTCCAACAGTAGACATAGAAAATCACTGCCCTAAAAAAGCTAGTTTCAGAGTAGCAGCCGTGTTAGTCTGTATTCGCAAAAAGAAAAGGAGTACTTGTGGCACCTTAGAGACTAACAAATTTATTAGAGCATAAGCTTTCGTGAGCTACAGCTCACTTCATCGGATGCATTTGGTGGAAAAAACAGAGGAGAGATTTATATACACACACACAGAGAACATGAAACAATGGGTTTATCATACACACTGTAAGGAGAGTGATCACTTAAGATAAGCCATCACCAGCACCGGGGGGGGAAAAAGGAGGAAAACCTTTCATGGTGACAAGCAAGGTAGGCTAATTCCAGCAGTTAACAAGAATATCAGAGGAACAGTGGGGGGTGGGGTGGGGGGGAGAAATACCATGGGGAAATAGTTTTACTTTGTGTAATGACTCATCCATTCCCAGTCTCTATTCAAGCCTAAGTTAATTGTATCCAGTTTGCAAATTAATTCCAATTCAGCAGTCTCTTGTTGGAGTCTGTTTTTGAAGCTTTTTTGTTGAAGGATAGCCACTCTTAGGTCTGTAAAAGAGTGACCAGAGAGATTGAAGTGTTCTCCAACTGGTTTTTGAATGTTATAATTCTTGACGTCTGATTTGTGTCCATTCATTCTTTTACGTAGAGACTGTCCAGTTTGGCCAATGTACATGGCAGAGGGGCATTGCTGGCACATGGTAGCAGATAGAATACCCCAGGTCGGGGCTCCAGGGGTGTGTCTGGAAACTCCCTGAAAAAGCACAAGAACAAATCCGCACAGACACACCCCTGGAGCCCCGACCTGGGGTATTCTATCTGCTACCCAAGATCCATAAACCTGGAAATCCTGGACGCCCCATCATCTCAGGCATTGGCACCCTGACAGCAGGATTGTCTGGCTATGTAGACTCCCTCCTCAGGCCCGTCGTTACCAGCACTCCCAGCTATCTTCGAGACACCACCGATTTCCTGAGGAAACTACAGTCCATTGGTGATCTTCCTAAAAACACCATCCTAGCCACTATGGATGTAGAAGCCCTCTACACCAACATTCCACACAAAGATGGACTACAAGCCGTCAGGAACAGTATCCCCGATACTGTCACGGCTAACCTGGTGGCTGAACTTTGTGACTTTGTCCTGACCCACAACTATTTCACATTTGGTGACAATGTATGCCTTCAAATCAGCGGCACTGCGATGGGTACTCGCATGGCCCCACAGTATGCCAACATTTTTATGGCTGACTTAGAACAACGCTTCCTCAGCTCTCGTGCCCTAATGCCCCTACTCTACTTGCGCTACATTGATGACATCTTCATCATCTGGACCCATGGAAAAGAAGCTCTTGAGGAATTACGCCATGATTTCAACAATTTCCATCCCACCATCAACCTCAGCCTGGACCAGTCCACACAAGAGATCCACTTCCTGGACACTACAGTGCTAATAAGCGATGGTCACATAAACACCACCCTATATCGGAAACCTACTGACCGCTATTCCTACCTACATGCCTCTAGCTTTCATCCAGATCATACCACTCGATCCATTGTCTACAGCCAAGCGCTACGATATAACCGCATTTGCTCCAACCCCTCAGACAGAGACAAACACCTACAAGATCTCTATCATGCATTCCTACAACTACAATACCCACCTGCTGAAGTGAAGAAACAGATTGACAGAGCCAGAAGAGTACCCAGAAGTCACCTACTACAGGACAGGTCCAACAAAGAAAACAACAGAATGCCACTAGCCATCACCTTCAGCCCCCAACTAAAACCTCTCCAACGCATCATCAAGGATCTACAACCTATCCTGAAGGACGAGCCATTACTCTCACAGATCTTGGGAGACAGACCAGTCCTTGCTTACAGACAGCCCCCCAATCTGAAGCAAATACTCACCAGCAACCACACACCACACAACAGAACCACTAACCCAGGAACCTATCCTTGCAACAAAGCCCGTTGCCAACTCTGTCCACATATCTATTCAGGGGATACCATCATAGGGCCTAATCACATCAGCCACACTATCAGAGGCTCGTTCACCTGCGCATCTACCAATGTGATATATGCCATCATGTGCCAGCAATGCCCCTCTGCCATGTACATTGGCCAAACTGGACAATTTCTACGTAAAAGAATGAATGGACACAAATCAGACGTCAAGAATTATAACATTCAAAAACCAGTTGGAGAACACTTCAATTTCTCTGGTCACTCGATCACAGACCTAAGAGTGGCTATCCTTCAACAAAAAAGCTTCAAAAACAGACTCCAACAAGAGACTGCTGAATTGGAATTAATTTGCAAACTGGATACAATTAACTTAGGCTTGAATAGAGACTGGGAATGGATGAGTCATTACACAAAGTAAAACTATTTCCCCATGGTATTTCTCCCTCCCACCCCACCCCCCACTGTTCCTCTGATATTCTTGTTAACTGCTGGAATTAGCCTACCTTGCTTGTCACCATGAAAGGTTTCCTCCTTTCCCCCCTCCCCCCCCCCCCCCGCTGCTGGTGATGGCTTATCTTAAGTGATCACTCTCCTTACAGTGTGTATGATAAACCCATTGTTTCATGTTCTCTGTGTGTGTGTATATAAATCTCTCCTCTGTTTTTTCCACCAAATGCATCCGATGAAGTGAACTGTAGCTCACGAAAGCTTATGCTCTAATAAATTTGTTAGTCTCTAAGGTGCCACAAGTATTCCTTTTCTTTTTGCTAAAAAAGCTAGAAACCCCAGCACAAGAGAGACAACAAATGCTTGCTATGCAGCCAAAACAAATAGAGAGAGAAAAATAAATAAGCATCTTTTACTGCTATCTGATTATGAAATCTTCCACTTCCTCCTGTAATTTTAGGTACAAGCTAAACTAATATAAACCTTGGTTAAACTAATGTAAACATCCACTCACAAATTTGTATCATTTTACCTAAACTAGTTTAATATCACATCTTTAGTTTAAAGCAGTGCAACTTTATGTGTAAATTTATTTAGCTTATATTGGTTAAAAATAAATCAAAATAAGACACTCCTAATCTGAAATAAGAGTGTTCATACGGATACTTGCACCAAAACAGTTAAAGGTGTAAAATAAGCTGATTTAGTTAATCTGGTTCTAGTCTGTATGTAGAGAAGCCCTAAATTCCATTCGGAGAATTCTGGTTCTCCTACTCCAGATGGAAGGATGGCATATTTTCCCAGTTGTTTTAAAGCAACTGTTGCCCTAAGCAGGTTTTTTCCAGTTCCCTCTCTGAAAGAAAAAGCACCTTTCGAATGAATGAAGAAAAGCTTCAGATTACAAATGCAATAGCTACTCGTGTTGGTGCTGACCACACATTTTTTCCCTGATAGGTTTGAATCCCAAAATCAAATCCTCTGTTTCACGCTAAATAGATGGTCTGTTTCTAGTACCATGCAAACTCCAGCACTAACACAGCAGCTACCTATAAGAGCACATAGTAAACCAATATCTACATTACAAATATACATAACATTTCAGAGTAAACCAGCCTCAGCACTGTGAACTACATAGTGCAGAAACACTAGTTTCACTTAAAGCAGGGTTGCATCATCCTTTTTTATTTATACAAAAAAAAATACAATGTATCCCCCCCAAAATTACCATGCTTGCTCTGAGTACAGGAGATGTTTTCTCTGAGTAACTTAATTATTCAAACAACGAGGAGTCCAGTGACATGAAGAAGTGGGTTTTTTACCCACCAAAGCTTATGCCCAAATACATCTGTTAGTCTTTAAGGTGCCACAGGACTCCTCATTGTTTTTTGTGGATACACACTAACACGGCTACCCCCTGATACTTGGTTATTAAAATTAATTTTGGAATGGGTCCGTTAAGAAATTTAGACTATTATGTGGTCCCCAATGAAATTAGCAATAGAATATTGTAGACTCTTCAAATAAATCTAGTTAAGGGTAAACTGAGTTTTTAATCAGATATACCTGCAAACGTTTAGATGTTTATCCAAATTCTTCAAACTTATTGAGTTGGGCCCACACACCATAGCCTTTTGCCACCATACAACCTGTTCACCCACAAATGACCCTACAGCAAACATTTCATCACCTCATACTAGTATTATCTTTGCTGACAGAAGAGAGGGAAGACCCTGCCGTTAGGCTGATCATATTGTTTAGCAACTTCAGAAAAAAGAAAGTCTATTATTCTCTCTGAGGTCTTCACAGGGAGGGACCACGGCCACCATTCCCAATGTTGGTCATTGGATGTGGGCAATGAAAAGTCATAACCCCAGCCAAACTTCAGCAGAAGCAGCACAGAGCAGCACCATGCTGCCGTCACTGGCTCATAGGGATCCAGGGAAGATACAAGCCCTTACAAATGGTTACTAAAGAGAACCTTTTCCTCCATATCTAGTCACATGAAGTTATAGAAGTTACGCAGAGTTTAAAATACCCAGATAAGAAAATCCCACACTTTGTTACCTTTTCCCCTTCAAAACTATCTTAGAAGATTAGGGAATGTCATTACTTCTCAACAGGCAGGACTAGTTAATAGGGACTAAAGCCTTCACCAGTGGCAAAAGTCAACCTCTGAGCCCAATACAAGGCTAGCCAAATAGTCAGCAACTGCACAGAGGAATTTATAAACTGTGGGATGAGTGGATGAACTGAATCAGAAAGACAAGTTAAATTACCATGGTCTTACATGACAGATTGTTCAGGAAGGGAGGATAAAACAAGTTATGTAGCTATTTTATAAAGATAACAGATTTAACACTAGCAACTTCGAAGCCCATTTTTATAACATTATTGAAAAGGATTCCATTGAACTCTCATCCCCTCTGGCTGGCAATACGATAACCAGCCCAAGTCCAGTTCTTAGTCCAAGTGATGGACCAATCTTAAAGCGATCACTATCTGCAATAAACAAAGTCAGGATTAATTCACATCCCTAATCTTATTCAGATTTTATTTCGGCAGATATGATTGCAACAGATCCACAGAATGACATGAGAACTGATTTAAAGGTTTATATTGCAACGCCAAACAAATAAATGGTGTCAGAAAAACACCGTCACCAGAAATGTAATATAATTAATAGCAGCAATACATGAAATATTTCAGGAAAAATTAGGAAACTACCACTATACAAAATCTAATCTAATATAATATAATTGACAATATATCATTCAGTATAATTATGTGATCACATATTACACATATATGCCAATTGTCATAAATATAAAGGGAAGGGTAAACACCTTTAAATCCCTCCTGGCCAGAGGAAAAACCCTTTCACCTGTAAAGGATAAAGAAGCTAAGATAACCTCGCTGGTACCTGACCAAAATGACCAATGAGGAGACAAGATACTTTTAAAGCTGGAAGGGGGGTGGGGAACAAAGGGTTCTGTGTGTGTGTGTGTGTGTGTGTGTGTGTGTGTGTGTGTGTGTGTGTGTGTGTGTGTGTGTGACCAGAGCAGGAATGCAGGTCAGAACTCCTATAAAGGGTTAATAAGCATTCTAATTAGATATGCGTTAGATTCTGCTTTGTTTAAATGGCTGATAAAATAAGTTGTGCTGAATGGAATGTATATTCCTGTTTTTGTGTCTTTTTGTAACTTAAGGTTTTGCCTAGAGGGATTCTCTATGTTTTGAATCTGATTACCCTGTAAGGTATTTACCATCCTGATTTTACAGAGGTGATTCTTTTACTTTTTCTTCAATTAAAATTCTTCTTTTAAGAACCTGATTGCTTTTTCATTGTTCTTAAGATCCAAGGGTTTGGGTCTGTGTTCACCTATGCAAATTGGTGAGGATTTTTATCAAGCCTCCCCCAGGAGAGGGGGTGTAGGGCTTTGGGGGGAAAGACGTTTCCAAGTGGGCTCTTTCCCGGTTATATTTGTTAGACACTTGGTGGTGGCAGCAATAAAGTCCAGGGACAAAAGGTAAAATAGTTTGTACCTTGGGGAAGTTTTAACCTAAGCTGATAAAAATAAGCTTAGGGGGTTTTTCATGCAGGTCCCCGAATCTGTACCCTAGAGTTCAAAGTGGGGAAGGAACCTTGACACCAATACAAACAATAATTAATAGCTACAATTTAATAAGACCAAGTGTGATGGCATGTCTTGATTTAAGTCAGTTGGGTAGTCAAATCAAGTAGATAAATAAAATATGGCATTGAAAAGCAGTTTTGCCAGTTGAAGTCACACTGCCTGATATATAGTATAACAACAACATGCAGGAAATTAACAATGTTGATAGGCCACAGGTTACCTGAAATAAAAAGTTCACTTTCTTTCTAAAAGTGTCAGTTTTATTCCCTCATTTGGATTCAATTTCTGGGAAAGAGCAGGAAAATAAAACACAACATCCAAAAATATAAGCAACAGAAACAAAAGCATACTCAGGTATAAATAACCTTATGCAACATATTATTATATAAAACAATAAAAGATTGTCATTTTTCTAATCTATTTTAATGATCAGGGTTGTCTTGGAACTCAGAAGGAAATGGAATAGTAGCTGAACTCTGCCTCTGGTCACCATTCACATGTATCAGTAGCAACTTAGAAGAATCATACTGACTGTTTTCCTCTGGAAGAGGACAGGTATTGATTAAAGCTGCAATATACTTTAATTGCCACAGATAACTTGCCTGGCTTTAAGATTAGTTACAAAACGTATTACTCAGTCCAGGTTCATTGATCTTATGCCCAGTGAAGTCAACGGGAGTCTTTCCATTGACTTTAATGGGCATTGAATCGGATCCTGTAAAATTCACTAATCTTTGCCCAGTTTTGAGTGAACTTGCACTGATTGATGGTTCTATTTTGCAAGCACATGATACTACAAGCAACTTTGTGGTTTTGGCCATAAAATCCTGATAATATCTCACACCATAATTTTTCATGTAGTGATCACATTTTTGTTTGGTTATGTCTTTTTCTTATGTCTTTCAGCTTGGTTTTAGGATATCTACTTGCACAATTGCAATATCTGTAATATTTCATGAAAAATTAGGCAAACTACCACTATAAAAATGCTAATACAATGTAATATAATTGATAATCTATCATTCTATATATTGTCTTTTTTATAACTTATATACTGGAATAAGATCATCAAAGCTACAACTAACATTACAAAATACTTATGCTATAAATTGTGCATTTAGTTACACCAGTATACATTTGGATTTACATTGGTATAACCGGGAGCAAAATCTGACACTTGTTTAGGAGAACTCTTCGTCCAGAAACACCTACAAATTATTGTATGTGAGGTGGGAGCAGACAGAACTTTAGTCAACTGTGAATTAAATCAAGGCAAAGTAAATGGGCCTTAAGGAGAAATTTGGATGCAAAAAAAAAAAATCAGGTAAGATATTTCCTTTCCAAAAAATGAAGTGATATGCTTCATTTGTTGGCGTTCTGATCCAAGGATGAACCACTGTACCTTAGCATCAATACTACCTACATCTCTAGTTTTTGTATGTGTACACGTCCATTATGTACAGTACTTAAATAGTTATTATGGTGATACAATTTCAGAGACAGTGAAGTTGAGAGGGCATCTATACCTATGAGACCACGAGAGGGACAAATTAACAGAATATTTTAAGACATGTACTTGATATCAGTAAACATAGAAAGCTTTATTAAGATTTACACTGGAATTTTTCCCCCCAAAGTTTAAGAAGTCCATTTCAATCCCTCTCCAGACTGCCAGTTAGCAAACTACCCATGGGTACACCTGTGTTCAGAGTGATAACTCAAATTGCTTCAGCACATCTTTGTAAAAGTACTAACAAAAATGGACAAAAAGCAGTATTTATCCTGGAAAAGGTTTTTGGTTTTATTTAAATCTCATTTATTCTTGATTGAAAAAAATATTATATAAAATTTTAGCAGAGCATCACTATGTACTGGAACCTTATAATCAGCTTATGCTCCAACATGCAATGGTTCCTGAGCAACTGAATTGTTGTGGCAACAATTGTGTTTATGCTGAAGAAAATGTTGACAGCAAAGAATTAATAATGAAATTATTGTAACTTCTACCTTTGCACCACCATCCTAGTTCTATTTTACTTTATTTCTAGTTGAGTGGGCAAATTATTGACTATGAATTGTATACATGTGGACTGAATATGGGTTATAAAAGGAACCAGTTTTCATATGCAAGTGTGTTACGATCATACAGTAAATACTTAGGGCAAAACTCTGTCCTCACATACATGAGTTCCATGTGTCTGTCCCAGGGACAATCTGGCCCTTACTGTCCGTGCTCTAGCATAATGAAGTCAGACAACTTAGTCTGTTTTCCCAAGAACAACTATCTATGTTGAGGGGATGAGACCAGAAGCTGGTGCAAATGAGAAACATGGAAGGATTGAGAATGAAACATGGGCCCAAGGGAAAGCAGCTGCCAGCTGAAGCATCAAGGGGAGCTCTAAAGAACTGACATACATAGTAAGTATAGTTGAAGAAGAAGATTCTATGAGGACCCAGAGATATCTCTGTGAAGAGCTAGGTTACAACTACTTTACAGTGTGGTCTGAATAAAGGGGAAGTGCCTTCCTGCAGTACCCCAGCACCAGAGAATGAAGACTATGAAAAGAAGGAAGAAACTCAAAGGGTGAAAATTCTTCTACTTGCTCTGGGGAGAGAAGAAGGTATTTTGCCCCTTTTAGTGGAGCATCTTACTGTCCCCCTACTACCCCAATGAGTCAATGGGGCTCTACGTGGGAGCAACACTCCTTCTGTGTGCAAGGAGCTGTAGGATCAAGGTGTAATGGCGCAATTTTATCAAAAGAACGATAACATTTCCTTACTCTAATAGGAAGTCATCTTTTGAGAGAGCAGTCTCACAAAAGGAAAAATTTCTATTTGAACACTAGTTCAGTATCATTTGTGTAACCCCACAGGACCAATTGTATTGCTTAAGTGACTCACTATTCCTCCTAATTCTTGTAATTATTTCCCCTATTCAATTTTCAAATATATATCCATTTAGGTGAGATCACTTTGAAATAGAACTTGGTTACAGACAGCATGATATAAAGCAAGAAAAGTCACATAAAAAGATCAAATAAAATACCTAGCTCCTATTTAGCACTGTACAAAGGAGATCAGTATCATTATACCCCCTTTATAGATGGTGAAACTGAGGAACAGACAGGAAATGTGACTTACCCAAGCTCATCCAGCCAGCCAGTGCCAGAACTTAACCCAGTTTCCAGAGTCCTAGTCCAGTGCTCAAGGGAGTGTTAATGCTATAATCATAGTAATAAATTTTCCTGTGTAGTTATCACTATTTTGTCCTTTAAGTTTCAAGCAGAGATCCCATTGTCTAGTTTACCAACTCTCTTGCAAAAAATCAATCACTTCTAATATATGAGACCAAGAATATAACCATCCAGTAGTTATTAAAACTGATGTTGAAATACCTATGTTCTTATTGGGATCCGGGAAGTGGGCGGGCGAAGCCCATCCACCGCTAAAGGATCCCCCCCAGCCTAAAAGGGGGATCCACAGGACCTAGATGCCCAAAAAATTCCGGGGGACAACTAATAAAATAACAGGGACAGGAGTGAGGTCAAAGGGTCAAACGAAGGGAACCGGACGGGGACACCGAGCAGAGAACCCCGGACAGCGCCCACTGCTCCTCAAAGGCATCAAGGGAGTCAGAGGACGCCGCCCAGAGGAACTCTGCCCGGATACGTGAACGGACTGAGGATCGGAAATAGGCCCCACAGTCACAGGAGACTCCATCGGCCAAGCTCCTCACTCTGGTTTTGTAGATGGCCATTTTAGCTAGGGCCAGGAGGAGGCTGACCAGGAGATCCCATGACTTTGTGGGGCCACGGATAGGGAGTGCATAAATGAGAAGGTGAGGGGAGAAGTGCAACCAAAAACGTAATAAAATATTGGTGAGGAGTTGGAATAGGGGCTGCAGCCTGGCACACTCCAGGTATACATGTGCCAGGATATCCTTCACGCTGCAAAAGGGGCAGGTGTCTGGGATTGAAGTGAATCGCGCCAAGTACACGCCCGTGCTCACGGCTCCGTGAAGGAGCCGCCAACTGACATCTCCAGCAGGCCTTGGGACTAAGGTGGAATATAGGCTGGCCCACCGGGGCTCCTCACCCTCCAAAGGTGGCAGGAGGTCCTGCCATTTTGTATCGGGGCGGGATACGAGGGTGCGGGCGTGAAGGCTGTGGAGCGTGTAGAGCGTGTAGAGATGTTTTCTTGGCGCGGTTTGAAAGCAGACCAGCTGCATCTTGTGCAGCCGGCTTCTAGTGAAGGGGTGAAGGGGTCGGTTGGGTCCACGGGGCAGGGGTCCAATTAAAAGGTCCGGCGGGCCTGGGGTAACGGGTGGGCGGGGCGTGCCCTCGTGCAGGACCTGGTCGAGATGAACCCGAGCAGCGGGCGGCAAAGCGGCCTTCACCTCCTGAAGTATGCGCCGGGGAGTACAAGGTCTGGAAAGCCCCATGCGCTGAGCGAGCGTCAGGGGATCCAGCCAGTCTCCCCGGTCATAGTCCAAGAGGTCTCCAACTCTTGTGACCTCTGCCAGGATCAACCTCTGGTGCAACGAGCGGGATTCCGCCACCTGCACATGGAGCTGGGGGTTGTGTAGCAGGGCCTCTGCGAGGAGATCTGCCCCCTCGGTGGCCGCCACGGACCTGGTCGTTGTAAAGAGTTTCCGGGTCCGGAGGAGGTCCTGGTAGAAGACCGGCAGCCCAGAGAGGTCTCGCGGAAGACCTCTCGGATGGAGGTAAAGGAGCTGATGGTCGTATCTGAGCCCTCGGAAGCGGCGCAGGAAGGCGTGCGCCAGTATGCACCACGCCGGACTACCTGCACCATAAAGGAGCCTCTGCAGGGTTGAAATACGTATGTTGGCGGGCACAAAAGCAACCCCACATTTTTCATGGGTTAAGATAGTTATGGAACATCTTATTGAAGGATAACAGAATTCAAAACAGTACACACATTGCTAATATATAAACCCCCATGGCTGAAATTACTTTCTCACAATTGGGTTTACTTCAGGGCACCTCCATTTTATACAATACAATAAAAGCCCATTGTTCATCATATTGATACCAGCCAGATAGAGTGCCACTTAAAACTTACTGTACACAGCAAAATGAAAACCAGTACACTGAACGTAGGATTTTGAACTATACAACCATGTGTATGCTGTCCCTTATTTTTATCTACCAGTGAGGATTTAATTCCAGCCATGAGTTGATAATGTGATGACTCCAAGAGCTTAGGGGAAGATCAGGGTGTCTTGAGTCTTATCAAAAAAACAGACACTCCCAGACTGGCAGTCTGATCTTATTAAATAGGCAAGTGCTATATATAGTCCACAGAGGGCATCTGGATTCAGGCAAGTATAACATGTCTGCCAATCCTTTAGAGTTTTCTTGAAGCTTCAGCTGACAGTTGCTTTCCTGTCCTCAGTTCTCTAGCTATTTTCTATATTGGCTTCTGGTCTCAATCTCTCACTTCAGCCTATTACCCTTGGGGGAAGTCAGTGCAAGCAATTGATGATAAAAGCCTTTTAGGGAAATCTGATGATATACAGATTAGCCTCATTAAAAATGTACAGGATACTCTAATAAAGAATTCACCATCAACAGTTTTATTATGAATCTAATACCAGAGATATACATGGTGCTTTAGAGGCAAGTAGGACCCACAGGTCCCTTCCTTGAGGAGTTTACAATTTGAATGAAAGCAGAGCAGAGCAAGGGATGCCTCTGAACAAAGGGGGAAAATATAGGGAATTTATAGTTACAACAGTGAAAAAAAATGAGATAAACTTCTAGTTACATGTTTCAGAGTGATAGCTGTGTTAGTCTGTATCAGCAAAAAAACCGAGGAGTCCTTGTGGCACCTTAGAGACTAACACATTTATTTGGGCATAATCAATTTGTTAGTCTCTGAGGTGCCACAAGGACTCCTCGTTTTTTTTTCTAGTTACATGTAATTCTTGTTAGTTCTCCATAGTTTTTATTATAATCAATTGAATGTATTAAAAGTTGTGTTGCAGGTTAGAAATTTAACATTTTCTAAAATTTCTTAATCCCATTTATCTGCTACTTCTCCCTAAACTTTTTACCAGTTATTGAAAGAGTCATATCCCCAGTGGCTTCTCGTGTTTATGATTATGGGAATTATGCTCACCTACTTAAGAGACAGAAATAATGCAGTGTGGTTTATATGACCAGCCACAACTAACAGCTAGAATTTCAAACACTGAGTACTGAATATTTGTAGCAAACAGTATGTCATCTGTCTACAAAGTTAAAAAAAATTCTGAAAAAAACCAGTATAATTTCAAACATGTAAATTCACAGAAATCATAATCTGTAACTGGAGATTGAGAAATGAAAAAGAGGCTAAATTTGTTGAGCAAATTAAATTATTCACTTGCTTTTGTGATGAGAAAAGCAAGATTATATCATAAATATTATTAATAGGACAAGATACTGCACTCATAACAGCAATTTTTATTTTTCCAGGAACCAAGCTGTGATTCCATTTTACTTAATCTAGGTAATGCCTTCCATGAAAGTCCATGATTCATTTCATATTTCTTCCAGCAGTAAGTATTTTACCACTGCCCTTGTTAAACATACACCACTTGTGACAAAGATGCAGCAGTGTTCAAGGCCTGAGGAAAAGGGTAAACTTTTCCCACTCTCCTTTGCTTGCCTTGCCAATTAATATTGTTTCCTTCTTGTCTCTGGCTGCTATCATATCCTCTTACTTCCAGGGATAATTTATATAGATTTATTCCAAGCATCCATAAGTACTCTTTATTATTCTTATCCAGAATAGATAGCCAGCAGCTATTATGCATGATATTGAAATATATACATTTCAGAGTAATGTATAACACACTAAACGGGTCTATATGTAAAAATAAAATCATCTTCAAACTCCATAAACATTAAACAAATCCACACATGCAGTCATCTATTAAACGAAATTTAATTCCAGACTTCAGTTCCAGGAGAAAATAGAACTATGGAAGGGGTGTTTTTAAATACTTTGAACAGACAAAGTGAGTTTTGCTAACAAAACAAGGTTTAATTATAGCCCAGCATAGACTCTCGTTCTACTCAATTTGAGGACCAGGGTAAAAATCCCATTGACCTTAATGTGCACTTAGTCTGGGAGATTCCTTAACTGACCACTTATTCAAGCTTTAATGCTGTATTGCACCACTAGAGCAGCACAAAGCAGCTTTATTGGGGTTCACTGATTCCAGTAGCATGGAGGTGATATAGCTGCCATCTGGGCTGTCACATTGAGGATTGACCTGAGAACCTCCAGAGTTAAAAATGTTAGTCTCTACAGCTTGAACTCAAAAGCCAGATTCTGAAGCTTGGGGTGGTAACGGATGCATCCTCTGTGGACTGGGCACAGAAAGAAAATTCACAATCCACACTAACCAGTATGTTATGGAGGAAACATAGACCAGAACAGCAACCTTTTTACTGATTGCAGCACACTCTCTTCTCCATGATCTGGCCAGTCAGCTGGGTATTGCCCCAGCAGCACTGCTCAGAATTCTGGGTTTACACAAAACAACTTTTGATACCCTTCCCTCTCCTGGTAGCTTACCCCATTCCAGTATGGTAACACAACTATGTAAAGGGCCCATCTTATGATTTCATGATGGTTCAAAGAAATGGCTTTTTCAGGCATCCTCAAAAGAACAGACTCATTTTATATAAAACTTGTGCTGCAGAAAGGGAGTCTAGGTCCTTGGTGTTTGTGCTTAGTTGCCATCATTTAGCTAAGGTTGGCAAGGATGAATTTTCCATGAATGCTGGGGGGTTAGAGGTTAGTTGGTCCTTAGCTTCTGGAAGACTGTTGGCATTCCAGTAAATTTTAGCATGTAAAAAACATTTTGCAACATTTACTACTTAACTGTCAACCCTCCCGCCCATGCCATAGGTAAGAGTTGCTATCCCCAGAACCTTTACTACAGATGATGCATGAGAAGGAAAGATCATAGCTTGACTCTCAGATCCCAAGTTGACAATTGGAAAATGCATCTTTTTACATGTAAACTGGTCGCATTGGGGGAGGGATAGCTCAGTGGTTTGAACATTGGCCTGCTAAACCCAGGGTTGTGAGTTCAATCCTTGAGGGGGCCATTTAGGGATCTAGGGCAAAAATTTGGGATTGGTCCTGCTTTGAGCAGGGGGTTGGACTAGATGACCTCCTGAGGTCCCTTCCAACCCTGATATTCTATGACATACATATGCAAACCTATCAGAGACAACAAACATGGGATGCTATTATGATCCTTCCAAAGCCATTTTTCAGACTCACACTTCAATAGATCAGCTCCCAAAACAGTAAGTATCTTTGTTTTGTTTGCTGTAAAAACTACAAATGTATTTTTCACTAAGATATAACAAAGGAGAAATTGTAGGATAGAAGATCATTCTTTGTAGTAGAGGTCAATGGGTTTGCTATATTGAGACGTATCTCATATCAAAATTACACTAGCTTAATAGACTCTGCATTTTGAAATCTAATAATCATTTTACAAGGGAGTTGAATTTCACTATTGTAGACTTCATTTCTAAAAACTATGAAGCTAATCTGTTTGTACTATGGAGCGAGATTATGAAGATAATATCAAAAGGTTAATTAATTAGAAGAACAAAAAAATAGGAAAGATTGAAGTGATAGACAACACTATCCTTATAGTAGGTGATGGTACTTATATGAGTCAATTTGCATTAGTATTTCAATGCTTCTTTTTTAATTTTGGTATTATATTTACCAAAAATATATATATTTTCTTGAGCTCTACATTTCAGAAGACTACCAAAATATATTCTTCAACTTTCAAAATAAGATACATATCGGGGCTTAGATCTTACACGAAGCAGAGGATTAAGCAGTAAAATAAACAGAAGCTAGAAACAAAGAATCTAAATAGTTTGCTCTCTTGATTATATGGCTGTTATATGTTGGGGTCATATTGCTATAGGAAGCCTAAAGGCTCCCATTCGGGATACTGCCACTTCCAATTAATCTTTCACAATTTTATCCAGTCTCCCAGTTCAAGAACAATGAAGTTGTTTGCTATATTTAGCATGCTGCCTCCAGCTTAACAGTAACACTGATTGAAGAATTTTAAGTCGACCACCCACACATGTAGACAATGATTTGCCTTTAATGTACTGTAACTTCTATTACATGATGGAGCCAGCATGCTTGTTAATTTGTTAAAACAATAGTTTTCTATTGATTGGAGCATTCAGTTGCTTAGCAGTTTCATTATTAACAGCTCACGGTTACATTTAATTGATGTTTCTGTATGCGTTTCTGCACTAGGAGTATATACAAATTGGAGGGGACTGATTCTTTCTCCTAGTTACACCAGTATAAATCTACAGTAACTCCAGTAGAGTTACTGTAGATCATAGAATCATAGAATATCAGGGTTGGAAGGGACCCCAGAAGGTCATCTAGTCCAACCCCCTGCTCAAAGCAGGACCAAGTCCCAGTTAAATCATCCCAGCCAGGGCTTTGTCAAGCCTGACCTTAAAAACCTCTAAGGAAGGAGATTCTACCACCTCCCTAGGTAACGCATTCCAGTGTTTCACCACCCTCTTAGTGAAAAAGTTTTTCCTAATATCCAATCTAAACCTCCCCCATTGCAACTTGAGACCATTACTCCTCGTTCTGTCATCTGCTACCATTGAGAACAGTCTAGAGCCATCCTCTTTGAAACCCCCTTTCAGGTAGTTGAAAGCAGCTATCAAATCCCCCCTCATTCTTCTCTTCTGCAGACTAAACAATCCCAGCTCCCTCAGCCTCTCCTCATAAGTCATGTGCTCTAGACCCCTAATCATTTTTGTTGCCCTTCGTTGTACTCTTTCCAATTTATCCACATCCTTCCTGTAGTGTGGGGCCCAAAACTGGACACAGTACTCCAGATGAGGCCTCACCAGTGTCGAATAGAGGGGAACGATCACGTCCCTCGATCTGCTCGCTATGCCCCTACTTATACAACCCAAAATGCCATTGGCCTTCTTGGCAACAAGGGCACACTGCTGACTCATATCCAGCTTCTCGTCCACTGTCACCCCTAGGTCCTTTTCCGCAGAACTGCTGCCGAGCCATTCGGTCCCTAGTCTGTAGCGGTGCATTGGATTCTTCCATCCTAAGTGCAGGACCCTGCATTTATCCTTATTGAACCTCATTAGATTTCTTTTGGCCCAATCCTCCAATTTGTCTAGGTCCTTCTGTATCCTATATACAATATAGGATATACGATATACAAATGTACTTGAGATTTGACCTTAACCCAAGTTGCTGGAGGTAAAAGCAACTCCTTACAGCTCATCTTGAGTCAAGACCTCTTGCCAGCTTATACATTAGGAAGGGGCATGATACCATCTTGCTGTCATATTAACTGAATCTACATAGGACTGACTGATTCTGGGGGCAGATGGTAAGGCCCAGTACATATTGGGATCAGTAGCCTACACCTACTAAATAGAGCACCTTAGGAAAGTGGGAGTACTTATGTTAATTGCTTCACCCACAAACAGCCTCTATGTATCCACGTCCCTCTTTCCTTCACTGTTCCTGTTACATCACTCACCATTGGACATCTCCTAGTGCCACTGGATACATCTGGGGATTAGCTCCATTCGGTCTGATGCTCCCACTTCCAGTGATTGCTCACACTGCCTTCCCCCTTGCTCTCCAGGACTTGCAGTGCTCCTCCAGCCAAATCACTGTACAGTCCTCCCTTTCCTGGCTGTCCACATGCCATTCCAGACAGTCTACCCGTCCAAGGCCTGGTTCTGTGCCACTTTCCCAGAGGCTGGTAGAGAAAACCAAGCCAGCCCACTACTCTGGCTTCTAGTCCAGGGACCCTATGTCTAGCATTTATGGTCTGCTTGTTCCCAGACAATGTTGCTATTTTCCTGGATTCCTCCCTACCTTCCTGCTCTATCTTCTAATCCCCCCGTCTTACTAGTTCAAACTCCCTTCTACCAAGAAGTAACTATAGAGTACTTCTTGCCAGACTCTATAATCCTAAACACATCTCCATTCTCCCAGGAAGTGACTGCAGATTAGTATTTCTACATCCCCCTTCTCTTCTCAGCTTGCTCAGCCTTCCCCTCCCCAGCTGGGCTTCATCATCAATTCGACTTTCAGTCCCTGACCCTCCCCCTAGGTGCAGCCTATCAGGTTAATTGTCCTAGCAACCTGCTCTGCCTTCTGTGGGATGAATACCCCTTCACACCTAGGGTAGAAAGTATCTCCACACAGTTCCTGCAATATGGAAAGGGAGGAACCAGTAGCTTCAGTTTGTAAATCAAAGAAAAAAAATTATTAATCACTGTGGGGAAAACAGGGATTCAGCAGCCGAATGGCAACCCATTTTCTCTCCAGGCCAACAGCTCACTTTAAGAGCCAGCTAAAATAAGGGTAAGTGGGACCTTTCAACTTTTTCCCAAATGCTCACTCAGCCAGCAGCATCCCACCGCACTCCACCTCTTGGAAGCACTGCACAGGCTATATCCTCCCCAGCACCTAGAAGGACTATGGCCCTGGAGAGCAGAGGAAGAAATTGGCAGTTGTTTAAGAATTATGCAGGCACTCTGATGATGAATGTGACCTCCTTGTGATTCCAACAGACCTCTTTGGCCACAGGGGACAGCCTGAATAGGCAGCAATTGGTCCCTAGACATTATTACCTTTAATAACCTCTTCTACTGCTGTGCCGGGAGGTAATTTTCATGCCCAGTACACCTTCCTGCCAGCTCCAGGGACATTTCATGAACAGAATTTACCAATCAGTGACAAGTAATCCGGGTCTGAGTTATTACAGATAATTCTTTCCTGTGTGTCTGGCTGGTGAGTCTTGCCCACATGCTCAGGGTTTAACTGATCACCATATTTGGGGTCGGGGAGGAATTTCCCCCCAGGGCAGATTGGCAGAGGCCCTGGGTTTTTTTTGCCTTCCTCTGCAGTGTGCGGCACAGGTCACTTGCTGGAGGATTCTCTGCACCTTGAAGTCTTTAAACCACGATTTGAGGACTTCAATAGCTCAGACATAAGTTAGGGGTTTGTTACAGGAGTTGGTGGGTGAGATTCCATGGCCTGTGTTGTGCAGGATGTCAGACTAGATGATCATAATGGTCCCTTCTGACCTTAAAGTCTATGATTCTATGGTATAAACAGGATAAATTTCTGCAGCAGTGATGGAACCATTGTGCATTAATGAACTATTTAAAAGTTGTTGAGCTTTACTTTAAACCTGTCAGGCACCACAGCCCTCAAACTCAGGCCTGCAAATTGCCTAGCAAGAGCCTTACCCTCTACACCACCTGAGGTCAGATCAGGAAATTGCAGCTGATACCCACAAACAGGGTACAGCCATAGACTCAGTGGGATCAGCTGACTAGCAGCAGACTGCTGATTGGACACCACTTAGTATAATGCTTCCTCTTCCTGCCCACCCCCCTTGTCTGATCAACTAGTCTCTTGGGCCTGTTGCCAGCCAGACCACAGCTGGGACAAAACTCCTGCTCACGCAAGACAGTCTTCCAACCTGCCTGAATCCCATCCTGCCAAGCCTATCCTTATGTCCACCTGCTGCATACATTGACCAGCTCTACACTTTGCCTATTCATCCACTGCCTTTCCCTTCCCAGACTGACTGAACCAGTCTGTGCCCTTGACTATGCAACTGGATTCACACTTTGGACAATGACCTCTCCCCAGTCTTTCAGCGAGACTCAGCTGCTTCCCATCCACATGCATCAAGCATGTTCACCAGCCTCCTGGCCTCAGCGCAGGTCTCATGCCCATGGTCCAACCCACTTATAACCTTTGATTTTTTTTCCTCCATTTGAGCACTGGTTAAACTTGTACACCAATTCTTGTAAGTTTTTATTTCCTGGTTTTTGAAAGATAGAGTTCCCCATGGTGTGGAGACAACAATGGGTTATGCTATAAACAAACATGAAAGGGCATGACCTGAAGCTTCTTACACAAATGAGAGGTGAAAATCCAAAGATAAAGTTCCCTATATCATCTGGATATGAAGATATTCTGTGAATAGCAGGTAAAGCAGGACGCAGCAATATTTATTAACTCTCAACACATTACCATCCTTGCCCAAGGTTCTCTCCAAAGTGACTGACTGGGTTTTTTTAGCTATTGACTTTAAGGCCACTCTGGTGGTGCTAGTTGTCCAGGGACTCTCTGCATAGGATACAAAAGGTGTGCTTCAGTTATTCAAAAGATTAAGGGGTAGTGTGGTTTAATCCAGCTCAGCCATTCACTCAGGGCAGATCTCACCCTCTGGTCATTGTAATAAGAGGGTGAAAAGCGCAGAACCCAAACTCAAATTGGCACTAATCACACAAAAGGAGAGGAGTTGAACCCAAAAAGCAACAAAACTTACTCAGATCTTATTGAAGCCTTCAAGATGTATGGCTTTGTTCGACAAAGTTGCCAAAGCCTCAAGGTCAGTTTTGTCCCTCTTACTTTTTTGTGAGAATGCATACTGTACCCCTCACTGCTTTTAACCTTGAGTGAGTTGTTGTTTGTACCTTAGTCAAACAATTATTAAAGTCAGTAGGGGGAAAAAAAGCATCACATTAAGAAAATCAAATGCTTCATCAAAGGTGCAACACTGAGTGACCTCATTACAGGGGAAAAAAAACACACAATTTTTTTCCTGACTTTCTGCTAGGGAACAAGATGTACTGCTGTTGCTGAAATATCATTGACATTTATTTTCAGGCAGGCTATTGTACATGCCTACAGTAGCCTCACAGCACTGTAACTCTCTTCCTCTTTCCCAGGCTGACAAGAAATGAAAAGAAAGCCATTTCTTCCATATGGCAGCTTTTTAATAATCAGTTAAGACAAATAGGGTACACATACACTGCCATAAAAGACCTGCAGCACAACCACAGCTGGCCTGGAGTCAGCTAACTCAGGTTTGTGGGGGTTAGGCTGTGGGGCTATACACTTTCAGTGTAGACATGTGGGACTGGGCTGAAGTGCCTCAGTTCCCCCATCTACAAAATGGGGATAATAATTCTCTGTTTCTCCCACACTTTTTCTGTCAGGTCTACTTAGTTGGGGAAGGGACCGACTCTTACTATGTGTTTGTACACATCCAATAACAGTCCCTATTCTTAGTTGGGCCACTAAGTACTGCTATAATTCTGCTAAAGATAACCTTAATCTATTTTAAAGCACCCACATAACTGATGTGCACACCTACATCAGCATTGATTGTATGTGCTTAAAATACATACAGTATAGGTATGCCCAAATGCAGATTTAGATGCTTGATCTTAGACAAGTTTCAAAACTGGCCCCTCAATTGGCATTAGAGCAACTCATGGAACAGCTCAACAATTGAACTCTGTGCCTTCCGTGATCTTCCCCCAAATTGTTTACCTTTTAGTAGTTACCAGAGTTTCCAATCAATGGGTTCATAATGGTCTATTAAGGTACTGTCCACCTGAATAGTCATGCAGTATCATGCTTCTCTGATAGGGCGTAGACAGAATCATACCATGTCATGCACTGGCTTTTCTCCCAAGTCCCTGCAAATAACTAGAGATATAAGGACTAGTACAATATGTGGCAATGTATTTAATTATTGTATTTTGACTACCCATGCTCTTCAGAATGACTTCCTGACATGCACAGAGGGCAACAGAACTTTTTGCAAACAGGTTCAAAACTGAACACACATGTTTTGGTGTAAAGCAAACCTCTTGAATCCAGGTACAATAGACATAGTAGATAATGCACGCAACTTTACAAAAAAAGTTGCTAAAGCAAGAACACACAGTCCACCCTCTTTCATTACCCACTGAACAAATCCAATGGTCAGGGACTTCATCAGCAAAAAAAACCAAACCAAAACAAAACATAACAAAAAAAACCCAAAACAAAACAAATCCACCAGCAACAAACAATAGGCAGCAGAACTAACTGACACTATCAAAATCCTGTTCTCATAGTGTTCACTTTTCTCATTCTGTAAGGGCATGCAAAGCATTGAAAGCAGGCAAAATACCTTCTAGAAAACTTTCTAAACAGGACATAATCACAAGGTTACATATTAGTGAAGCATCAGGTGCAGCAATTGGCTGTGTACAATAACAATGAAGCACAGCACTGTTGGTTTAGGGCTCTTGATGCTTTTAGTGAGTAATTGCAGGCTGATTAAAGTTCTTGTTACAATTCCAGAGCCCTTTAAGGCTTTGACGTGTGCAAGGTCAATTCAGAGATGGCATACTTGAGCCACATCCCGATTCATAAATGATTTATATTCCTTATGCGCTCCCTGAATTGGCGACCATTGCCTCTTGGCTGACAATTGTCAGCTTTATGAATGCCCTTTTAAAACAAGGCGAATGTCCTTCACTTCAGATAATTATGACCTATTGTATTATGCTGGTTGGGGAAAAAAAAGAGAGCACAAAAATCTCTTAAAATGTCAAGCCTTCAAAATAACACACAGAATTGGGCTGTGTGTTTGCTTTTGGGAATTAGGAACTGTGTATCACTGTATGTCGAGTGACAAAAGAAAAAAACAAACAAACAAAATAATAAATAGTTTAATCTTGTAAAGCAGTTCAAAGAAATAAATATCTTGAAATAAAATTCAACCAGCCAGTGAGCTGAGCCTCCCTACTGCTCCCAAAAAGAAATTGATCTGGATGGTTGCTATGGATTGTCGCTATAATATTCAGATGTTACCCTTCTTGAGTTAGTTCAATTAAGGATAGAGCAAGATAGCTTTTTAAAAAGCAAACTGCAGAATTTCTGCACATGTTAGACAAAATACATCTGCTCAGGAAGGCCAAACTCACGTGCAACTTGTGCTGCAGATGCACAATGAACACAGATGTTAAAGAAAGGTCACTTTGATGTTTGTAAGTCTAACATATACTCAGAAAATATTTATGGATAGCTACTCTCTACTCCACAGGCCTTCAAGCAAATAGTGCCATGGGGATTAGCAGACTGTTCAAGCTTTCCTCTCAATTTTACTGGCAGATAGTATCCAAGCTACTCCAATTGTCATTAACATCATAGCAGTTTCATGTGGGTGTATGGCTATGCTACTGTTGTTGCTTAAAAAACACCTGCACACACACACACAAAAAACCACTACAGCAAATGTCAGCCTTAAATAAGAATTTCCAGACCAGACCAGACTAGAGGGTCATTTTGTCTGGTATGCCACCTATGACAATGGCCAGTGCCTGATGCTTCAGAGGAAGATATTAAAAAAAAAAATCCTGTATTTCAGTGGACAGTTATGAAGTAACCTGCCCACTGGGGAATTTTCTTCCTAACCCTTTCATCCAGTGCTTTTTCTTATGATTGGAAGCATGAGGACTTGTATACTTTATATATATCTTTTTATCCTATCCAATGTAACTCCAGATATTCTCATTATCTAAATAAGACTTTTCTGGATTCTTGCTAACCTTCTGGCCTCAATATCCAAGAAGTTCCAATTAGCTGATTGCTCTGTAAAATAAACAAAAAAAGGCAGTAATGTTCCAGAATGTAGCTATATCATACAAATAGATTCCTCCCCATAAGCCTTGAACTCTTTCTCCTTCCCAATTGAAAAGGGAGTCCTTTGATCAGGTTTACAGGATGATGTCAGCACAAGATAGGTATCCCCCTAAAGTAAAGTAAAGTAGCATAAAAAAAGGATGCCTTTTATAGAAGGCTTGATTCAAAATACTTTTAATTTAGCTAAATATTTAAAACAATCATAGGGTAAAAGGACAAGTGACAGAATATTTTTTCAACATACATTTTAAGTAACTCTAAATGTTAAATTACAGCCAGTTTCATGTACAGTACAATGCATGTTTAAAAAAATCAGTTTTACACAGAAGAATAGAATATTAGGTCTCTTAAGAGCTTATTGCCTTGGAAACAGAATGGCAGAATTTTCAATATCACAGCAGAAGACCAATTTACCATGAAATTTGATTGATGTACTTGGTGTGGTTTGAAATTGAAATTTGGGCCACTGCAGTCTAAGTCAGAAAAGTCTGTTTTCAAAATATTATAATAAATACCAATTTTGGTCTAGGTCAGAAGGATATAACAGAGTTTTGAATTTCAGAAGGCAGTTCTTTATGTGCTACTCATAGAATCACAGATTCATAGAACTATAGGGCTGGAAGGGGCCTCGAGAGGTCGTCAAGTTCACCTCCTGTACTGAGGAGAGACCAAGTAAACCTAGATCATCCCTGACAGGTGTTTGTCCAGCCTATTCTTAAAAACCACCAGTGATAGGGATTCCAAAAACTCTCTTGGAAACCTATTCCAGAGCTAAACTATTCTTATAGTTAGAATGTTTTTTCCTAATATCTAACCTTAATCTCCCTTGCTGCCAATTAAGTCCATTACTTCTTGTCCCATCTTCAGTGGACCTGGGAACAATGGATCATCCTCCCCTTTATAAGAGCTTTTAACATATCTGTTATCCAGTCCCCCTTTAGTCTTTTTATCTCAAGACTAAAGGTGTCCAACTTTTTTAAACCTTTCCTCACAGGACAGGTTTTCTAAACCTTTTATAATTTTTTTGCTCTCCTCTGGATTCTCTCCCATTTACCCACATTGTTCTTAAATAGCGCTGTCCAGAATTGGACACAGTATCTCAGCTGAGGCCTCACCACTTCTGAGTAGACAATGACGTGCTAACTGCAAAATGCTCATATGATTAATTATTTAGCTAGGGACGCCAATGGAAAGCATGTGACAGTACATTTTAAAGGATTGACATACAGCAGGAAGAACTGAAGATAGATATATCGCCAAATGCAGGTATGTAAATTGCTCATTCAAAAATCTTTGTTAAATATGTCATTGGAAATCCCTCAAGGTCGAGGATGATCTCTTTCACAGGTTTTATTTTTATGGGTCCTTTCGTGACTGAAGAGTCCTATTCTTAAGCCACAGACTCATTGGCAGACATTGCAGATAGTGTGGAAGACAGGGTTGGGCTGCAATTGCCACGTGACTGTTGTCTTTCCTTTCTTTTCTGGTATTTTTCTGTGACCAGGGCAAGGCGATTTTCTTCAGAAGTTCCCTCTCTGACAAGTCTTCACCAGTTATCCCTATCCTGGGCTGCTGTCTCCCAGTGTAAGGTGTCGATGCCATGTCTCTTGATGTTTATCTTGAGGGTGTCTTTAAAGCATTTCTTTTTGGCCTCCCCGTTTCCTTTCTCCTTCGGTAAGTGAGGCATACAGGAGTTGTTTTGGTAAGCATACATCAGGCATGTGCACACAGTGCCCACTACACCTCAGCTGGTGCTGGATAATCAGGGTCTCAAAACTGAAGATGGCCTCTGTGAGGACACTGACATTAGTGTGATGATCCTCCCACTTTATGTTGAGGATCTTCTGAAGAAAGTGCTGGTGCTGATTCTGCTGCACTTATGTGGGTTAAGTAAAACCTCATGTGATGGGTTGGGTTGGGACTGCCACCTGATGTGCTGAGACTACCTCTAAGCCCATTTTCCCCTGGCAGCTTGGGACTTCAGTACCTTGCCTGGTTGTGCTAGACATGCTAGCCTCCTACAAACACAGACCCAGATCTGAACCACATCCCCAAAAGCTGCAGGCTTAACTGAAAAGAGTTCAGAAGCTTAAGAAGTGCTCCTGTCTCCAACACCCAGATATCCAGTTCCCAATGAGATCCAAACCCCAAATCTATTTTGCTCTGTATAAAGCTTATACAAGGTAAACTCATACATTGTTCGCCCTCAATAACACTGATAGAGAGATATGCACAGCTGTTTGCTCCCCCAGGAATGAATTACTTACTCTGGGTTAATTAATAAGTAAAAAGTGATTTTATTAAATATAAAAAATAGGCTTGAAATGGTTCCAAGTAATAACAGACAGAACAAAGTAAATTACCAAGCAAAATAAAACAAAAACATGCAAGTCTAAGCCTAATACAATAAGAAACTAAATCTCACCCTCAGAGATGTTCCAAAAAGCTTCTTTGACAGACGAGAGTCCTTCCTAGTCTGGGTCCAGCAATTACTCACACCCCCATAGTTACTGTCCTTTGTTCCAGTTTCTTTCAGGCATCTCTTTATAGTAGAGAGGCTATCTCTTGAGCCAGCTGAAGACAAAATGGAGGGGTTTCCCAGGGCTTTATATAGTCTTTCTCTTGTGGGTAGAAGCCCCTTATGTTCTCCTGTGCAGAATCAGAGCTACAAGATAGAGTTTTGGAGTCACATGGGCAAGTCACATGTCCATGCCTGATTCAGTTCTTTCGAGGCCGACGCCATTGTTTACATGTTAGTTTGAACGTTACCAGGAAAGCTCAGATGTCAATTGCCATCTCTCAAGGTCCATTGTTAGCTAAGTACTCCCAATTACTTGAATGACCCCTTCACACTATGTTGACTAAATCTGCCTTATGTGCCTCCTACAGCAAACACTTTAAATACCAGCATAGAGCCAACGTTCACAACTTCAGATATAAAAATGATACATCCATAAGAATAAGATGAATACATTTAGTAGAACATAACCTTTGCAAAGATATGTTACATGGCATATCTAGCATAAAACATATTCCAGTTATGTCATATTTGCACTCATAAGCATATTTCTGTAAAGCACCATTGGGTGCAATGTCACACCTCACTCCTCTTGTAATCCCGCTATAGCATGAATAAGGGTAAAATCTGTACCCACGAGAATATAGCTTGGAAGGATAGTATGCAAAGGTGACTTACCACTTTTCTTTGCACTGTGCCAATTCTGGTGTTCTGTACATGGTTGTTTCCTCATTTGCTATGTTACAGCAGCTTGAGTGTGTTTTCTAACCTACACAAGGGGCTGAAAATTCAGCCCAGGATCAGTGTGTCATAGAAGCATCCTGACAATGCCCCTTTTTCTCATACCACATTTCTCATGCCATTTTGGCCTGCTACGCTGGCAACTAGGAGAGTGGTAACTTAAGAGCCCCTTCTTTGAATCTGCTTCTCTGAAGATTCATCCTTAAACTGGGGTGATCCTCCTTAGGCCAGTTAAACAGGCTTTGTGGCTACATTATGCCAGCTTCTCAGCACACATGAGCCACAGTGCACTGGAGATCTGACTCCATGTAACCTTGTAAGATTATAAAGTCTTAGCCCTGACAGTTATTCCAGTGTTGAGAGGTGTTCGGGCCCATTTCTAATTCTGTCCCTATACATCTGGAACAAGCCTATACATCGGCTATTTCTTGTTCTCATAAAAGAGTCACCAAACCAAAATGGATCACAGTGAGCAGAGTTTAACTGTTGACCTCTAGAGCACCTGTTCCTAACTCCTTCTACCCCACTATTAGGATGTATTGTTTGCATTTTCACAGAACAGTTGCACTTCTGAAAATTACTTTTACTTACAGGATTAAAAACCCTGAAATTAGTGAAAAGGGAACTTGATTGTGAGACTTGAAAAAAAAAAGGCACCAGTCTCCTGGATTTCTCTGAGTGAGAAGCTTTTTGCGTATGTCTGATTGAAAGAAAATATCACACAACTAATGTAAACAAACTGCCAGGGCATTACTACAGCCTCTTTCAATAAATTCTCCTTGGGTTCAGACTAGTGGACATTTAATTATTATGGTCTATTTTATTTTATGGCAAATTACCATTCTGACAGAATATGTTTAAGAGTCTAAGTATTAAAAAAAATGGATGTATTCTCTCTGTTGCTCTTTATGGCTACTTTGTTAAATTTATGATGCATATTGTCTGGAAAAACAAAGATAGTCAAGTAAGAAATCACACTTCAGCCATAAGACTTAAACCCAGTATGGAGAGACAGTGATAATTCTGATTATGAATTTAATAATCCCCAAAAATATTTTTTAAATGGCAGGCCAGTCAAAAGGATGTAATTTTAGCTTATCAACAACCAACAGCAGTACTAAAGCTAAATTTAGCAATATAAATGCTAGTCCTGCTGAAAGTTTGATAGCATTTAAAGTTAATCATAGGACCTTGCAGCTGGCTAATGTTGAAAAACTATTTCTCAGAGGGAGAAAGAAAGAAAAGCTCTTGTCAAACAGTGTGACAAACTTTGCTGGATTTAAAATACTTTTCCTCATAATGGGCTGTCATTGACCTGTGTGTTAAGAATTGAGGGGTTTTTTTGCTACTGTAAAAAAAAAATTCCAGGAGGTAAAAGTGGATAATGATTGAGGGTTTGTTGATAATAAATCAATGAAAACTGGTTGAGAATGATTGAGAAAGATAATGGGTGTTCACTGTTTCAAATTCTTGGAGTTCTGTCCACAAGCGAATCGTTATAGGAACTGATTTCTAGTTAACGGTGATGTGTAATTTCCTTAATGCCCATCCATACATTTATACCATGCTTATCACTGTGCTATCTGAATCCCTAATTATGGCACTGATTCAAAGCTCCATGAAGTCAACAGGACTGCATTGGCTTCATTGCATTTTGGTTCCGCTCCCCTAAACCATTAAGTGGAAGGAGACAGTAACAGCCCTTAAGTTATGCATCTCTCAGAAGATTCTTCTTTACATTGGCCTTGCTGTGGCTCAAAGGGGAAAAATAAACTTTTAAACCATAATTTGAGCAAAGCCAGTCTATCTTCACCTTCCTGCTATGGGGATTATTAGAGAATCAAATTTTTAAATAGGTCTATGGGGGTCTATGAATTACCAGAGAACTTTTTCAGTTGTCTACAGAGCCAAGCTCTTTAAGAAGTGGTTGATGTCTCTCAGTAGTCCTCATGCTTCTATAGAAGTGGAGTCCAACAGTTTATGTGGGGGGGTCTAGGCATAGTTGCAACATTTTAAAAAGTTTTCCAAGGGACAATTCTTCAAATAAAATGAGGGATTGGAGGGAGGTCTGGACTACTTGAGGTTTTTGTGTGCATTCTAGAGAATTTTAGCACCTCTGCAGTAGAGCTTTGCAAACATCAAATCATTAATCCTCACCATACCCCAGTGAGATAATCAAGTGTTAATACAGATATAAAGACACTTAAGTAAGAGAGAGTCATGTCTTGTCTACACTGCAGAGTTTTGTCATCAAAAGTTATGCGGCTTTAATTAAAGTGCTTTAATTAAACTGCTGTTGCATGTCCACCCACTATGCGCCTTGTGTCGGCAGAGCACATCAACACTAATAGCTCTTGCATCAACACAGAGAACAGTGCACTGCAGGTAGTTATCCCACTGTGCAACTGGCCACAGGGTGTTTTGGAAAGGATTTGCAGTGCCTCATGGGGCATGTACAGAGTCACATGATTCAGGTTTCTCAATCCCATCATTCCAAGGGCATCCTACTAGACTGCCAGCTACTTTTCAACTGAAGTGTATGTGGGGGGGAGGCAGGGGATAGTGTATGACAGGTAGCATGTGTGTGGAGGCAGGACAGGCAGAAACAGAGTGTGTGTTGGGGAGTGTATATGTGAGAGACAGAGTGTGTGTTGTGAGAGAGTATGTCAGCATGCTGTTTCTTTAAATTCAGCAGTCCCTCCCCTGTGCCCCTCTGAGTTCTCCCACAGCCTCCTCAGCTACCAGGAGCAGCATCCTCAGCAGCTGTGAGTTCTCCAAGCTGAGGAATGTCAAAGCTTCCCAGAGCTTTGAAAGGGGAAGGGCACATGTCTGCAGCAGAGTTCAAAACAGTGAGCAGAGCGGTCACAGCAGGCATTGTGGGATACTGTGGGAGACAAATTATGTCAACATAATGAATGGCAGCACCTACACTGGAACTTTGTCAACAAATGTTTTGTTCAAAAGGCCCTAGGTCTCTTGTCAAGGTGGTTTTAATTCATTGCCAAAAGCGGCATTGCAGTCTGTACACCTCCACTGTTTTGCCATCCAAAGCTGCCCTTTGCTGACAAAACTCTGCAGTGTAGACAAGGCCTCAGTGTCACAACTGGGCATAAGAACACATGAGAACCTTCCTTGCATTCCTATTTTAGTCCACTAGATCAAGCACTCCTCAAGCTATTGAGCAGTTCTTGTGGCTGCGCAGCAGAAGAATGAGTGTGTGGCTGCCCTAGTTCTACTAGCAACAACCCATGCAGTTCCACCCTCCACAACTGTAAAGTCAAGGGACCTATAACCATAAGTTTCAGAGATCCCAAAACTTTGTGTGGGTCCTATAAAAGGAAGAAGGAATGGTGATAGTCCGTGATTAACCACTGATTTTTAGGAAAAGTCACAGTAACAAATAAATTCCATGTTCAGCCCTAGCAATCAGTTTATGTTGGTTTGCTTTTGTAAAGCCCTCTGCAAGAGAAAGGGATAGAATGACCTACCTCAGAGCAGCATCCCATACAAAATTCTCTACCCAGTCAGTGTGTAAATCTCTGAAGTCTCAATTACAGTTAATGAGTCTTATGTGACCAAAACATAAATATATGTATACTGTACATTCATTTAATGTTAAACCATGTATGCAACCAAAACTTGCATACATGAACCTGGTGGCCAGAGTATATTGGCCCAAGCTACAGCAAGTACTGAGAAAAGAGCAATCACCTCAAGTTATTTGTATACAGAAGTGTATTTTCCCTACTTCTCACCCTTCTCTATTTGACCACTGCATATCCCTCAGCTCCAAGGAGCTTTTGCACTCAGAACTCACCAACCAGGTATGCACAGGGCGAAAAAAACAAAAAAAGAAATTTTTCCCTAATAATATTAAAGTTCAAAGAAACCAAAGGAGAGTGAAAATAGAAAAGAAGTTGAACCTTAGCCAGGAAGAGGTCATTTGAAATGTCACTGAGAACAGTTTTGGGGGAGTAGAAAGGACAGAAGTTATACTGGGGTGGATCTGGGAGGAAACGTAATGAAGATTGTACGGGACATGTGGAAGGAGTTTAGATTTGAAGTAGAAAAGGTAGGCCAGATTGAAGTTACAGATAGTTGGGGCCAAGAACTGTTTTTTGATAGGGAATACTAGTGAATTCTTGTATGCTGAGGGAAAGGAATTTGAGGAGGTCAACACAGAGACAGGAGGAGGGGTTCAATTTAGCAAATAAGCAAGCAGAAAATGGGGTAAAGAAGGAAGGGTACTGGGGAAGGGAATGAAGGGAGAAGGGGGAGATGATGGAGGAAGCTCAAGTTAGATTTTATCAATCATCTCCTTGGAGAAGATATCAAGAACTTGGACAAAGAAAGTCAGAAGGAGGGAGGGTACAGGGCTTGAGGAGGGAGCTGAAGAGAGCAAATGGGCATGAGGCTATTTGGATTGAGAAGTAAAATTATTTGGAGTCAGACAGGAGTTAGAGATTCAAGCTGGCAGAGAACTATATAAGCAGTTCAGCAGGTACCACAAGGGATGGCGGGGAAGGGAGGAGAATGGGGAAGAGGGCAGCCTGCCCTCAGAAATGCACATCCTCTTTCTGCCAGGGTAGATGCAGAAGACCTAGTCACATGGATGCAAAAATGCAGAAACTCCCAAAGCCGAGCAACCAGGTGTGCAGGCTCACTCTCCCAGGAGCAAGTTACACAAGCATTTTCATCAAAATATGCCTTCTACAGTTTTGACTCCACCCATACTTTTCTCTTGCTAATTGGCTTTTTGTTGCAATCCTCTCTTCAGCTGCCTCCTTCACTGTCTCTTTCCATTCAGTCTCATTCCATGCTTCCCTCTTTCCTTCCCTCCCTCTCCTCCTCTGACCCTGATCATCTCCTATCTCCATGACTCTCCCTTGCCCTCTACATCCCCTCTCCCTTCCTTTGTTTTTCCTTGTACATAAATGGAAATAAATACAAATCCATCTCAAAACAACACAAACACACACACACAATCATGGAACTAAAATGATATTTAACATGACATTCCCTCTGTTCACTCTGTATGGTATGTCCCTCTCTTTCACTCTGTGTGTGACTGGTCTATTTAGATTACAAGATCTTTGGTGAAGAGATCATCTCTTACTCTGGCTGTATAGAGCCTAGTACTGCATGACCCCTTGCACTACTGGAATACAAATAACAATTAAACAAATAGAGCCCTTCAGCGAGAGGTACTGTTCTGACCTGCTAAGACCTCTCTAATTTAAATATAACGTACAATAATTGTCCAGGGTATATTTAATCAGTATAATTGTCAAACTGTAAATTGTGTCTTTTGAGGAATATGCTCACATATTACATTATATTCTAACTAGATAGAATAAGTTTGTGAGATCTTTAAACAAATATTAGACAGCAGAAAGAAATGAAACTATGTATACATAATAGAAGTGTGACCTCAGCTACAAATGTGTATAAATACATACACACACTTCTGTGAAAAACTATTTTCTATTTTTTCATTGTGATTAGCAGATTACATCTTTCTTTCTCTTTTGTATATTCTTTTGTTGTCTGCATCACATAATGTCCAAGTTTCATGTTTTCTGAATGAAGTGATTAATTTTATTAGAGTGTTACAGTGAATGTACTCAGCATGTTTCTATGTTACAATTATCAAAAGGGTAACACATTTACATGTTCATTATGTGATTAACAGTTTATTTTATTCCATCTATGCCTTATAAATTGTTATGGATGTTTATTCAATTAGATTTTCATCTCTTTCCAATAAGAGAAAATACTTTTGTTTTTGCTGTGCTATATACATGTTTTGTAATCCTGGTAACTGTTTACTTCCTTTTTTTATTATTATTTCTGAACACAATGTCTTCATCATCAGAATATTTAGTAATGGTAACGTAACATCTAGTTTACAATTTTTTCCCCTAACACTTCAGTGTTCTTACCATATGCAAAATGTGCCTCTTTAGTTGTTATGCAGTTATTCAATGCACTCTAAAAGGAATGTTAAATAAAAAGACTCCTGGTAGGAAAATTACACATTATAAATACATTTTAGGCACACAATTTCTGTATCAATTCTGCAGTTACTTTCCTGATTTGCATAATTTTAAGAGCTAAATATTAAACATGTTGTTAAACAATTCCAAACCATTAAATGCAAATGTTTTTTTCAGAACCATAACAATAGCTAACAAGATCAGTATCAATATTGGAAATTTGGGGTCATCATAATATACTATTTCCACCATAATCAAACATATAGCTTCAAGAACAGCAATGTCGAGTGCTAATATATGAATAATTTTAATTAGCTTTCTAGAATTCAGTTTACAAACCTTTTGATTTATTATTTTTTATTATTTTATTTTATCTTCATGGTTAGTTACTACTTCCTGAAATCTGGCGTTATCGTCTCCCTTCATCTTCCAATAAAGTTCATAACAACTCAATAATTTATGTAGGATACCAAACAATTGAGCTATTGCTAGGTTAAGTTTACAATGTTCTAATTCCAGGTACTATATTCACACGACTGTAATATAATTAAAAACAGAAGGGAAGGAGATGTAAAAATGATAGGCAATCATATTATAAAATATTATTTCAACTACTAGCTATTGGAAAGTCACATAGCCATAATCACGTCAAATTAGTAAAATCTAAAAATAGTTTTGTTCATTTCCTGTACACCACTGATAAATTATTTACATGCTGTCTTGCAGATCACTGATAAATTAGCTATAAACATTCTGTCCTCCTGAATAAATTAGTTTATCATGAGATACATAGATGTTTTCCACGTGTCTCTTAATCATGAGTTAAAAAGCTATACTCATTCAGTTGTTATCTCATCTAAATAGATGCATTAAATAAATAATATAAAATTGTTATGAAAGCAATTAATCCGTATATTACTTAAATAGGATCTTTCATTGAATTTCATTATAAATAAAGAGGAGATGCTGCATCCTTATTCTTGTTGATCACAGAGTCTGTACACAATGAAGAAAATATCCTGTTTCAAATCACTCCTCCTGCACATATTTGAAAATCACTTACAATACAAGTGATATAAGCTATATTTAAAACAAATCAATAAATAATAATAATTATTATTATTATAGTATAATTAATAATAATACTTAGCTCTTATAGAGTGCTTTTCATCAGCAGTGTTTAGGGTCTGAGCCAAAGTGTAGTAAAATCAATGAAAAAATTATATGCAACTTTAATGGACTGTGGATCAAACTGTTAATGTTTACAGAGGTGACTATGCGTGTCAGCTTCAGTTTGTTTCACACAGGTTCCCAGTGGCAACTCTTGGGATTCAATATCCTATGGCTCCCTCACTAACAATAAGCTATGACTAATAACCAGGCTGTCACTCATGCCACACTTTTACCTCTGTGAATAATGTGTTCTTTTGTTCATTTATTGATTGAGACATCAACTGGTAAAGATTAAGTTTGGTTGATTAAACATAGATCAGGCATATAAAATCCAATAGCATACAAAAAAGGCTAATTTAC
This sequence comes from Dermochelys coriacea, assembly GCF_009764565.3. Taxonomy (NCBI): domain Eukaryota; kingdom Metazoa; phylum Chordata; order Testudines; family Dermochelyidae; genus Dermochelys; species Dermochelys coriacea. Next base: position 316,002,199 of record NC_050068.2, on the reverse strand, counting down.
CAATTGAGAAGCACCAGGCCTGCCTGCCCACTGATTTGAGGTGGACTGTGACCTTAAGGATTTGGATAGACTCCTTCTCCCTTGTTTGTTCCATATTACAATGTTTTCAGTTTAGCTACAGAGCTGGTGTCATCTAATCATTAACAAATGTCAACATCTTACAAATTCCACTCTGCCCCAAATTTCCAGACATAAACAAGTATAACAATTTTGACCTCTGTTAGCATGGGTTCAAAACAAGTCTTCAACTAATCATTATTAAATGTTATATTCTGTCATATCTGCTTTTTCACTGTTTTGTCTTTTTATAATATTTTTATCTACCTATCCCTTTCTTGTGGTTTTCATTACAATTTATAATTTGTTATTCAAATCTTAGTCAATCATATTCACCTCGTAAGCACACATGCAATAGCTTATACAGCTATAAAAAGGCCATTCTCTTAAACATATTTCCATTTAACAAGAAGTGTACCTGTTATTTGCTAATAATTCTATATAATCTCTTTTTTTGCAAAACTCCATGGGAGTTCTTTAGCATAGTCATGATAAATGCTTAGGCTTTAGGCCTTCATCTGCCAATACCTCCCTGAGATTAGTGGATGGAGTGACATTTTTCTTCATACACACTAGACAAGCACCTACCCAAAATAAATGTACTGTATGTTACTTTTGGTTTTATTCTGTCTTTTAAAAATCAGAATTTTAATATCAGTTAATATATACCAGAAAAAACATGGAAAATTAGAGATGTTAGATGTTAACTGCCACAATCACATTTCTTATGTGAAGTCTGGTAGAGCTGCTCTGCTGAATTCTCTCACTTCCAAAAAGGGAAAGAAATAATCCATTCAGAAACTGGAATTACCTTTCATTAGAACTAACTCTCTCTCTTTCTCTTTCTCTCTCTCTCCACACACATACAGAGTCACACTTCCCTCCCTGCCCCCGGGAGGCATGTGCCTATCTGTCTTAAGGGGGAAATCTTTTCAATTTACTGGGAAGGGGTGGGGGATTAAGGGAATCTTTCCAAAATCTATCCTTTTGGGTTAACCGTTGGTTTCCTTCATCCAAATTCCTTTCTGCCTTTCTTCTCCTCCTTTCTTGGTGTCGTAGAAAGTAATAACTCAACACAAAAGATGCATTAAAACACCGAAGCTACTGTGTTAAACTGTATCTTGGGTTGCAGTTTTAAATTGTCCATAATGAGTGCAAGGCAGCAGGAAAATAATTTGAATCTATAAACATGTTATGTGAAATTGTTGAAAGTACAGAGTGGAATCAAAGAAATAGTGTGAAGTGAGCATGTTTGAACTAAAAGAACTGCACAGCTCAGGGAGTTTCCAAGGCTACTGATTAGGTTACAGAGTTGTAATAGCAACAGACAAAATGTTCTTCAGGTGAAATTGTGCATACAGGGACCATCAGAAATTTGTTTTGATTGACAGTTTTGATGGACAAGATTGCCAACCTTTTTGGATATTTCTTTTCTGAGGAGAAAGTTAAAAACAGCTCAGCATGGCAGCAAACTTGAGATAGAAGCATTGCCATCACCATCTCATTGACAAGCCTTCCTATATTGGCCACCACCATTACCTTACATTACCTTACCTTACCTGGGAATTTAAGAATTTACCAGCTCACCATTGGGCCTTCCTTTTTCTGTAACTCAAAACATTTCCTGATCAGACCAGATGAGGAGGGGGAACCAGACAGCATCATCATCAACATCTCCTCCATGGCTGTGTCCTGAGCAACTTCTTAGTTGTGAACCTCAGATTCCGGCAATCCCTGAACTCCTCCATGGCCAGTGTGTCAATTCCCACCACCTATTTAACTTTTTTTGGCTTTGGTCTAATAAGCATCCAGCTTACCCAGCCAGGACAAATCTAACCTTAAGTTGTAGCTCTTTGCTGTGTCCAGTTTGGGAAGCAAAACAACAACAGGTCAGATCCTAAACTATAATGATCACATACAGAACCAGCATTATACATTTATTCCACCTGAAAATCTGCCAAGCGGTGTGGAAAATTAGGGAGTTATCTGTATTATTGTATGAACATCATATGCAGGTCAGTTTATCTGCTTGTTATTATAATGCCTGAATGCAAGCAGTTAAATCAAAGGAGGCCGCTGTGGGAGGAAACAAACAGGAAATGAAGCCGTGACAATGATAAGGTACAGCCAAAGAGAATAACATAGGTCCTTGAGGAAACAGTGAGGAAGCTATTAATTGGGGAATGCTCCTGCCTGGCTCCAGATAGATGAGCAAAGTTTATTTTCTCCAGAACAGAACCTAGGGTCAACGGGAATACTAAAACCTTAAAGATCCTAGGCTAGACAGCAAGAGTTTGTGTGAGCAGCAGCTGATATAGAGAGGAGTCTCTGACAGAGAGAGATAGAGAATGCTTCAGGGGGCTGCCTGTCATGCCCAGCTCAGGAGTAGGGAGGTCTCGCCTGAGTAGAACTTACACTTTATCCTTTGTCAGTGTGGGGTAGGTAAGATCTAGGTGTATAAGCCTTTATGGTTTTACTCTTGTCTCTGATATCATGTCCCTCTGGATAAACAAATAAATAATTAATTATACTGGAAGGGACCTTGAGAGGTCATCTAGTCCATCACCCTGTGCTGAGGCAGGACCAAGTATACATATACCATATCTGACAGATATTTGTCTAACCTGTTTTTTAAAAGCCTTCAATGATGGGGATTCCACAACTTCCCTTGGTAACTTGTTCCAGTACTTAACTACCCTTATAGTTAGAAAGTTTTTCCTGCTATCTGACTTGAATCTCCCTTTCTGCAGATTAAGCCAAATATTTCTTGACATACCTTCAGTGGACAGGAGACCGACTGAGCACCGTGCTCTGTATAGCAACTTTTTACATATCTGATGACTGTTATCAGTCCCCCACACCTTCTCTTCTATACATAAAACATTAGCAATTCTTTCAACTGCATTTTTTCTAAACCTCTGCTCACCATTACCAATAACTTCTCAACATTGGTCTCTCATGTTCACATTAGAGTAGAAAACCTCTTATAGGTATTAACACTTTATATTCTTCTGTAATTGCATTGGGTTGCAAAGTGGAGTCCAGTTCAAAAGATTCCAATTAAATTCACTGGACTCAATTTAAATGGAGTTTATATGAACTGCTGGACATACTGTGGCGGAACAGAATCAGAACATTAAATTTATGAGCATTTTCTGTCTTTTGATTTCATTGTCTTTTTCATGTATTCTTTAAATAAGGAATGTAGTTGTAGCCATGTGAGTCCCAAGATATTGGAGAGACAAGAGTCCTATGACTGCAGAAGTGTTAACAGGCCACGCTACCTTGTATGGTTCTTTACAATATGCGCTAACTACTTACACTAAACAACCCGTTCCACCTTGCATTTTGCTGTGACACTGGGAGTACTTTATCCAGCCCTGAAGAAGAGCTCTGTGTGGCTCAAAAGCTTTTCTTTCTCTCACCAACAGAAGTTGTTCCAATAAAAGATATTACCTCAACCAGCTTAAATAAGGAAGGCAGATATTGAACAAAATCCACAGTTCTTGTGGAGGGTCCAACAGTGCCTAATTCTACTCAACATGTTTTGAAAACCAAATTTCACTTTTGTAACAAACGCATAAAAGAAATTAGACAAATGTCCAAATCCTTTGGCTTGGAAAAGGCCACAAAGGCAGTGGATCCAGCCCAGTGTGGGGAGGTCCCAGCTGCTGAGAGGTCATGTAGGTGAATGACTTTCCCTTCTGCACTGTGGAATCATAGAATCATAGAATCATAGAATATCAGGGTTGGAAGGGACCCCAGAAGGTCATCTAGTCCAACCCCCTGCTCAAAGCAGGACCAAGTCCCAGTTAAATCATCCCAGCTAGGGCTTTGTCAAGCCTGAATGGCTCAGTCCAAATGACCAGGCAGGTGGGTGGGTGTAGGATAGAGAATACACTGGCCAAAACCTGCACAGAAAAGGGAAACACATTTTTTTACAGAAACTACTAGAGCACTGAGGACACAGCAGTAGCCAGAGATTGGCCCTGCTATTGTTCTCTGACCTGGAGAGCAGGAGGTAGAATTCTGCCTTCCTACTCCAGCAGAGAAGCCTAGTTAGAAAGCTCATTTACTCGGATTTTGAGCAGTATTTGGCTCAGAAGGGTGGCAGTGTTAAGAGATGAAACACTCTGTTTTTTCCTTTTGGCCTGACAACTTTTATTCCCTTCTAAACTAAGCTGGACTGCAGCAAGCCTTCCTGTTTCCCCTCCATTAGCCAGGCACTCACATGACAGCATTTTTAACACCCAGCTTCACCCATTTGCATAAAGAGTAGATAAAGAGAGGAAGAATTTGATTTAGGAGCCCAATTGTAAGGCCCCCAAGGGCTTAAAAATTTTGGTCCTTACCTTTTTTTTTTTAAATGCATTGTAAAACCTTTCCTAAACACCAACTATTTTCAGATGGTATTTTAAGAGCATCAAAAGCAGCCACGGAGACCAGCCAAGAACCATCATCTGTAATTCACTCCATCTGAGCAGCAAGAGCCTGCAGACAATTTTACTGTTTTCAAAGCTTTGTTTTGCATTAACACCTTATATTTGCATATAAATAATGTTACACATACATATTAGCCAATTCATTATGTACATTTAACAGGGAAGTTTGGTTTTAAGACACAGAGTCTTTGTAATGTGCTCATAAATATTCAGGATGGGGATAGAACATAGCATTATAAACCTAGAGCACCATTACTAAAAATAGTATATGTGGATGTCCACGACAAACATGAAATCCCATCTCCTGTCTTAGATTCAATCTGTTGCAGGAGCAAGACCCTGCAGCCAATTCTATAGCTTTTAAAGTTTTGTTTTGTATTAGCACCTCATATTTGAGCTAAGATAATGTCAGGCTATCTCCTTTCCAGCTAAACAATTTTCACATCTTTCTCTTATTATGCATTTTGATATATTCACCCCCTAAACAGCTCCCTTTGGAGTTCTTCTGAATACCTGAAATATTAGTCCCATGGTCAAGGAACAAAGTATATTTTCAATGCAGTGCAATACAACATGGGAAGCCAACTTACAGGCACAAATTATCTGTTCATTAAAGTAAGAGCTGTGTTTATATAGCTCTGCAGTAGTCTAACATTTTCCTTGTAATATTATCTGCTTACCTCATTTCTTTTATGAACACTGTAGAAAAAGTCACATTAAGTAATGCAGGCTTGAGTGGGATTCCATGTTTTCACTGCTTGAAATGCCATAATTACTGTGAACTTTACTCAGCTTTAACACTACTTTGTGCAGTGTACACACACACACACACACACACAGACACTGAAGAGGCAAAGAGAGAGGAAACGTACAGAAATGATATTCTCTGGTTGTGTTCTGTCACATCATATCCAGCAGTTTTCAAAGACTAGATTTAATTCAATGAAATGAATTGGGAATAAACCATTTTTTCTAACATTACAAACTGATTTGCATAGCTAGTCGGGAACCAACCATAAAAATACAATGTTAACATTTTAAATGATTTCCTATATTAAAAATAAATTTGTAAGGCCGATGTGGAGAACTTACTAATGTGTAACAATAGGGTTACTGAATTCAATTATTTCAGTGGATTTTAGCATTCAACTACTTGGTGATTCAAGAAGTTTTCCATTATGGAAAGGTCATGCACCTAGCATATTGCTACATGATTTCCATCAGATCCTTACACAAAATTCAAATAGAGGACAAAATTGGAACTAGTGATCGTGTGTCAGATGCATTCTGGATATTCCCACCAAACCTTTCTGATAGGGATGGTCAAATTAATTATGACTCATTTTGAATCCTCCCATTGTGGGTTACTTTCTTCCTAGGAGAAAAATTAAGGAAAGAGCTGGCAGAAATTTTTTAAAAAGCAGAAAAACAAAGGAAACAAAGCAAAAAAAAAAAATAAAATTCTAATGAAAAAATGAAGTTAAAATGAATATAGTTAACATTTAATATAATGTGTATTTGTACACTAGCTTCCCATATTGTGCTTTCAACACAACACAGTCTATTCTTCAGACTGCTTATAGAGCACCCACTTGTACTAGCTTAGCTCTTTTCAGGGACAAGAAGAATGTTCTTCTAGTCTTAATAAATAGCAAAGATCTCCCTTGCCTACCATAGCATGCCGAGGTTTGAAATGCATGTTCTTTTATCCCTTTAGATAGAAAACTATGCTTGGTGAAATTAATACAACATATTTAAATAGCTGTAAAAATCTACAGGAGTTAAAATTAGTTTTGTGAACTCCAAATATAGTTTGAGAATCCTGTGAAGTTCAGCATTTTATGGTATCTGATGAATTTAGAGCCCACATATTTTTTTGCCATTCCTGGAAGTCCCTTTCATGACTTATCTTTGAAAACTCATGGCGATTGGGGGAGGTCCCAGATGACTGGAAAAAGGCTAATGTAGTGCCCATCTGTAAAAAAGGGAAGAAGGAGGATCCAGGGACCTACAGGCCAGTCAGCTTCACCTCAGTCCCTGGAAAAATCATGGAGTAGGTCCTCCAGGAATCAATTTTGAAGCATTTAGAGGAGAGGAAAGTGATCAGGAACAGTCAGCATGGATTCACCAAGGGCAAGTCTTGCCTGACTAACCTAATTGCCTTCTATGACAAGATAACTGGCTCTGTGGATGAGGGGAAAGCAGTGGACATGTTATTCCTTGACTTTAGCAAAGCTTTTGATACGGTGTCACACAGTATTCTTGCCAGCAAGTTAAAGAAGTATGGGCTAGATGAATGGACTATAAAGTGGATAGAAAGCTGGCTAGATAATCGGGCTCAATGGTCAGTGATCAATGGCTCCATGTCTAGTTGGCAGCCGGTATCAAGCGGCATGCCCCAACGGTCAGTCCTGGGGCCGGTTTTGTTCAATATCTTCATTAATGATCTGGAGGATGGCGTGGATTGCACCCTCAGCAAGTCTGCAAGTGACACTTAACTGGGAGGATTAGGGATAGGATACAGAGGGACGTAGACAAAATAGAGGATTGGGCCAAAAGTAATCTGATGAGGTTCAACAAGGACAAGTGCAGAGTCCTGCACATAGGACAGAAGAATCCCATGCACTGCCACAAACTAGGGACCAAGTAGCCAGACAGCAGTTCTGCAGAAGAGGACCTAGGGGTTACAGTGGGCGAGAAGCTGGATATGAGTCAACAGTGTGCACTTGTTGCCAAGAAGGCTAACGGCATTTTGGGCTGTATAAGTAAGAGCATTTCCAGCAGATTGAGGGAAGTGATCATTCCCCTCTATTCGATATTGGTGAGGCCTCATCTGGAGTACTGTGTCCAGTTTTGGGCCCCACACTACAAGAAGGATGTGGAAAAAATGGAAAGAGTCCAGTGGAGGGCAACAAAAATGATTAGGGGGCTGGAGCACATGATTTATGAGGAGAGGCTGAGGGATCTGGGATTATTTAGACTGCAGAAGAGAATTTGATTTGATAGCTGCTTTCAACTACCTGAAAGGGGGTTCCAAAGAGGATGGATCTAGACTGTTCTCAGTGGTAGCAGATGACAGAACAAGGAGCAATGGTCTCAAGTTGCTATGGGGGAGATTTAGGTTAGATATTAGGAAAAACTTTTTCACCAGCAGGGTGGTGAAGCACTGGAATGGATTACCTAGGGAGGAAGGTGGAATCTCCTTCCTTAGAGGTTTTTAAGGTCAGGCTCGACAAAGCCCTGGCTGGGATGATTTAGTTGGGGATTGGTCCTGCTTTGAGCAGGGGGTTGGACTAGATGACCTCCTGAGGTCCCTTCCAACCCTGATATTCTATGATTCTATGACGAGTTGCCAACTACTTCCACATTACAGTGTCAGCCAGCTAAGATTACTGTCTCCTGTTCATCTTTTTTTTCCAAACAACGTTTTTGAACAACACTGTCAACAGTTCTTGAAGCACTGATACCCATCAATTTGGAGGCAGGTGAGATATAATAGAAGATCTTTTCTGAACACCCAAACTTGTCCAGTTTATGTTTACAAGAAACAAATGAGTTTTCATACTCTACCACTTTCCATTAAGTACAAAAAACTGCATAACTGAATGCATAACCATTGACTAGCAGTATTTATGTCAGATGTTATCAATCTGTGCAAATCATTCTAAAAGAAAAAAACATTCAAAATATTTTGAGACTTAATTTTGGCCCTTCAGAAGGAACTTGTATAATAAGTAATTAATCCTATGTATTTTCATACTGCATTTGAATTAAACATATTTGACTACCATAATATTAATTTTGGGCTCAAAGTCATGAACCTTTCCTGCCTGGTTTGTTCACTAGCATCTGTAATCAAAGTGAAAGGAGTGATTGCATTAGGAATACCTTGTTATTTTGTCAAGGATCCAGCAGGGCAATAAGAGAAAAACCAATTGTTCTGTATGTAAATACAATGCAGATGGCCCCTGTTGATGTACAACATCTTTCACAGAATAGTGAGTTTGTTTGGTGCCAATTAATATTCGATACGTGCTGTTCCCTTTGTTGACATGTTGTGTACCTCAGAGGGAATTGAAAGAAAGTTATCTTATGGCTGATCACTGTATGGCACAAACTGCACAAAAATGTGCACATGGTCCCCATATGGACCCAATACTGTGCTTCTTTGTGTCAGTGTTTGATTCTGGCTCATGTCAGTTTTGCATATTAAGCCAAGTCCACTGGCATACCATTATGTGGAGATGGTTTGTAGATTATTTATGAAATTTAGTTTTAATTAAATCTGGTTAGCTTTCCATTTTTAATTTGTTTTGTTTTTGCAAAGTTATGTAGGGACTTCAATTCATATTGAAATGGCAATTAATAAATCCACTGTACGCATCTGTCATAGCTCCCCTTGCTGGACATTCATCAGACTGCTGTGTTTGGCTCCCACACAGAGGATCCATACACTTTTAAGCTTCCCTTGGTCTGGGCAGTCTCCAGCACTCTATCTGCCTTTGACCTCCCTGGCACATTTCCTGGGCAAAGACTTTCTCTCTGACACCACTTAATGGAAGTGAGACCTCACAGTCCAGCTGCCCTAGTCCCCCAGGACCAGTACAGAACCCCCAAGACACTCCAGTAGCTTAATCACAGAGCTCCAGTGTTGTGGGCATTCTGGTTTACAGGTTATCCCTTCATGGATGTGATAATTGAAGTAAATATACATAGCCTTTGCAAAAGTATTTCTAAAACCACCCACTCTTTGTGTTACACAGTACAAGAGATATACAGATCCAGGGAAAACAATAAATGCCTGCAAAACCATTCCTTGCCTCAGTTTCTTCACCACTCCTGAGAATTCTTTGAGATTTGGTCAGAGTTTTCTAATGAACCCAGGATCCTTCCTCTCCCACTTTTGTCCTGCACATGGCTTCTCCTCTGGAACATGGAGTTTTTCTATTTAACCCCTACAGTCAGCATTCTTCAGTTTTGGCTGGTCCAGGAGTCAACAAGATGACTGATGTCTACACTACCCTCCTTCTGTCGGTGTATGCGTCCTCACCAGGAATGCCTTTGCCGACTGACATGGGGCAGTGAGGAAGTGGCTGGGAGCTAGGGCTCCCAGTTCTATGCAGCTCCCCCGAGAAGCCCAGCAACTACCCCATGGCTTCTTGCCTCCATGCTCCCAGCTGGCAGCAGTTGTGGGGGAGCCACTTGGGGCATCTCACCTCCGGCAGAGTCTGGTCGGCTGCCATGAAATTGACAGGAATGGCAGCCTGATGTAAGGAACTCGGTGTCTATACAAACACTACATCTCCCTAACTACACCTACATAAGCCAGGCGCCTCTGGTGGAGGTGAAGTTATTATGTCAGTGTAGTAGGACACTTACATCAGAGGAAGCCAGGCTATAGTGTAGACACTGACATAGTTAGGTTGACATAATCTGCTTTATGTTGACCTAACTCTGTGAGGTAGACCAAGCCCTAGAGACAGCTGGTTTTCCTGCTCCCACTCTTTCGTTCAGGCATAATGTACTTATGTGTTGATAGCCCTTAACACAATCAAAGACCCAGACATTCAGGTGCCTCTCCCCTATTCCTTAGTAAAAGGTTTATGAGACAAGAATGCAGCGCAGATAGTCATAAGGCTTAAACATAGAGAGTTCACAAGCTCAAACAAGTAATAAATTGTATATAGATAGGTTCCCAGAGCATCACAGCATCTCTGTAAGCTACAAGGGCAAATGGGCATCCTGGTATTAATTGTACAAGGAGTACATATGATCATTGCTCCAATAATGTACTGTTAATATTAAGTAACTGTAATGTTGTAGACATTGATGAGATGAACCTTTGTTATGAATGGAACCTTAGACATCCAATAAACCAAAACATTTATCATTAGAGATAGCTAAAGCGGTCTTAGAGTTCTGCTGGTATTTGGGAAATGTGAAGGGTTTTCAAGTGACCTTGATTGTGAATTTTCCTGCTATCATTTGTTTGGCTTTTTTGCATGTTTCCCTTTATGCAAAATTCCAAGTCTTTCTTAATTTTTAAATTTGGACCTGAGCACTACATCTTGACTAGCTCATTCAAATATAAAAATTATCACCATAAAAAAATCAATGCAGCACATATTCAATTGATAAAAAAACTGGCTAATTGATAGATCTTATATAAAGTACTGCAAATGTAAAAGAGGAATAGTTAGCCACAGGGCATGTTTCAAGGGGTTATATGGGAATCTGCTGTTGAATCATAGAATCATAGAATCATAGAATATCAGGGTTGGAAGGGACCCCAGAAGGTCATCTAGTCCAACCCCCTGCTCAAAGCAGGACCAAGTCCCAGTTAAATCATCCCAGCCAGGGCTTTGTCAAGCCTGACCTTAAAAACCTCTAAGGAAGGAGATTCTACCACCTCCCTAGGTAACGCATTCCAGTGTTTCACCACCCTCTTAGTGAAAAAGTTTTTCCTAATATCCAATCTAAACCTCCCCCATTGCAACTTGGCTCAATAGTATGCAATATCTTTATCAATGACCTAGAAGAGATTTTTAAATCATTGCTGTTAAAGTGTGAGATAACATAAAAATGTTGGAGCAGTAAAGAATGTTAAGAAGAGGTCAGTTACACAGAGTGATCTGGATTGCTTTGTAAGATGGGCTCACTTGGATAGCATGCATTTTAATGTACACAAATGCATGGTCACACGTGTACAAACAAAGAATGTAGGTCACTGTGACAGTAAGGGGTTCTGTCACTGGCTGCCCTTTAACCCTGGGTGCCTCTGTGATGTGTAGCTTTGGTTCAGAGCCCTGACAACAGCAGACTACTCACAGCACAATGGTTTGACTTTGGCTTCCACCAGCCCAGTTACTCCTTGCAGGGTGACCCCAACAACCCTTCTAGTACCAAGTCTTCCCAAAACCATCTCCCCTGCAGTGTTCAGACCCTCTTACTGGAGGCTCACAGAGATAACGCCAAATTCATTACCTTCAAAGAGCCAGTACACACAACAGCTTGTTAGCTCAGCTGGAGAAACTCTAATGTGCAGCACCAAGATGGGTAGTAAAACTAAGAAAAAGTTTATTAACAAAGTACATAGATTGAAGTGATAAGAACCCATGGGAGGCAAGTCTACGAGAGAAAAACAATTTGAGAGAGCTGGAAGTTTTTCAGAGAGACATTTTTAAAGGCACAAGAGCAAACTATCCCACTGTATAGGAAAGATTGGTCTCTTGCCATACTTCCTTTCTAGCTTAACCAGGAGCTCTTTTTTGAGTTTCAGATCACTGAAGAGTCCTACAAAAAGTGGAAATTAGGTCAAATTATGAAGGATGAATATAAAGAAACAAGGATATAGGGACAAAATTAGAAAGACCAAAGCACAAAATGAGATTAGACTAGCTAGAAACATAAAGGGTAACAAGAAAACATTCTATAAATACACTGGAAGAAGAGGAAGACTAAGGGCAGTGTAGGCCCATTACTCAATGAAGGGGAAAAGATAGTAACAGGAAATGGCAGAAGAGCTAAATGACTTCTTTGTTTCAGTTTTCACCAAAAAGGTAAGTAGCATTCAGATATCTGTTACAGTGAACACCAGTGAAAATGTGATAGGATCTGAGGCTAAAATAGGGAAAGAACAGAAAGTTAAAAATTACTTAGACAAGTTCGATGTCTTCAGGTTGCCAGGGCCTAATGATATACATCCTAGTTACTCAAGGAGCTAGCTGAGGAGATATCTGAGCCATTAGTGATTACCTTTGAAAACTTATGGAAGATGGGAGAGATTCCATAGGACTGAAAGAGGACAAATATAGTGCCAATATACCAAAAGAGGAATAAAGACAATTTGGGGAATTACAGACCAGTCAGCTTAACTTCAGTACCTGGAAAGATAATGGAGCAAATAGTCAAGCAAGCAATTTGAAAACACCTGGAAGATAATAAGGTGATAAGTAACAATCAACATGGATTTGTCAAGAACAAATCATGTCAAACCAACCTAATAGCTTTCTTTGACAGTGTAACAAGCCTTGTGGATGAGGGAAAGCAGTAGATGTGATAGATCTTGACTTTAGTAAAGCTTTTGATGCTGTCTCACATGACCATCTCATAAACAAAGTAGGGAAATACTACCTAGATGGAGCTACTATAAGATGGATCCATAACTGTTTAGAAAACTGCTCCCAGAGAGTAGTTATCAGTGGTTCATAGTTAAGCTGGAACTGCATATCAAATGGGGTCCCACAGGGATCAGTTCTGGGTCTGATTCTGTTCAATGTCTTAATCAATGGTTTAGATAAAGGCATAGAGAGTACGTTTATAAAGTTTGCAGACGATACCAACCTGGGAGGGGTTGCAAGTACTTTGGAGAATAGGATTAAAATTCAAAATGATCTGGACAAACTGGAGAAATGGTCTGAAGAAAATAGGATGATATTTAATAAGGACAAATGCAAAGTACTCCACTTAGGAAGAAGGAACAATCAATTACACATATACAAAATGTGAAATGATGTCTTAGGAAGGAGTACTGAAGAAAGCGATGTGGGGGTCACAGTGGATCACAAACTAAATATGAGTCAACAGTGAAACACTTACAAAAAAAAGAAAACATCATTCTGGGATGTATTAGCAGGAGTGTTGTAAGAGTGACAAGAGAGGTAATTCTTCTGCTTTACTCTGTGCTAATTAGGCCTTATCTGGAGTATTGTATCCAGTTCTGGGCGCCACATTTCAGGATCTACTGAGGTCCCTTCCAGTCCTACACTTCTATTATAACAGTGAGAAACTTAAGAAGCTCAGTCTATTAAACTGATCGAACAGAAGATTAAGAGAGGATTTGATCAAGATCCATAAGTACCTACCTGGGAAGAAGATTTCTGATGGTAGAGGGCTTTTTACCTAACAGATAACAGTATGCAAGATCTAATAGCTGGAAGCTAAAGCTAGATAAGCTAGATACGTTCAGGCAGGCTAGAAATAAGGCACAATTCTTTTAGCAGTGAGGGTAATTAATGATCGGTACAATTTACCAAGAGATATGGTGGATTCTCAGTCACTTGAAGTCTTTAAATCAGGATTGGATCTTTCTACAAAATATATTCTGGCTCAAATCCAAGATATGAATTTGATGCAAGAATAATTGTGTGAAATTGCTATATAGGAAGTCAGCTTAGATGGCCATAATTGTCCCTTCTGGCCTTGAATCTATGAATCTAATAACTTTAATTGTGAATATTAATTGTTCATTCTCAAGCAAGGATGGGGGGGAAGCTAGAGTATTTTCTCATTTTCCACTGAGGGGCCTTACTAGCAATTAGTTTACAAAACAGCATCCATCATTCTATGGAGAACATCAAGAAATGTAGGTTCATTAATTTTTTGAAAGGTAAGTTTAGATCTAAGCAGGCACTGTCGCACCCATTTTAAGCTCATTTTAGCCAATGAATCAATTTTACATTATTATTTAAAATGTTAATAACTTCTAATATTAGGTTAATCAACTAAATTAGTCCTATCCACTAGATCTCAACTAGATCAGTATGGTACATTCAGTTTTATTTTAGTCCTCCTTAACTTTTTTTTGCTAAAACAGTTATAACTTTTTGGACTCCAGTTAGCACCTCTAGTTAAAAGAAAGTCTAATTTGACCTCAGACCTCAAATACCAATTTTTAGGCTGACATTGGATTCATTGTGGATCAGAGGTGAGGATGAGGTAGGGAAAATTAGGTTTATAATATAAACTGAATTGCTATCTAAAACATAGAGTGACTGCTGCCTTTCCATAACAATTTCTTCTGTGTTTTATCTTTCTAAAAGTTTATTGCCAGTAAGTTGTAGGTTCTGATGGTCAATTTCCTGCCAGTATATTTAAAGTCCTTTAGCTAAATAACTTACTCTACCAGAAATAATCAGATAAATAATCTTCAAGGGCAAAAAGAGGTTATGAATGCTATAAACTGCCTATACCTCATCATTCAGTTTAATGCGTAATCCTGATTGTATCATTAGGTAAATGCTAAAGCTGGACAAAGGACAAAGGCAAACGCAACCCAAATATTGATATTTTCTCTTACTGCAAATGTGCTACCCATAAGACGAATAAAATATTTTTATTTTATTCACATTCTTTCGTCTTTGTGTTATTGTCCACTTATTTGCTTCAGCACAGTACCTCTGTTACCCAATGGCAGGCTCAGGGCTTTGTATTAGCCAATTTCCCACTAATACCATCTTGAGAGCAACACCTGCTGCCCCTACTACATTCATTGCTGTCTTGGCTTCAGGAATAAGAATGGAAAAAAGGATAATAATGGCGATTCTGGGACAAAATGGGGATTTTGTCCTTGATTCATTCCCAGCCTTATTTGTGTTATCCCTCTCATCAACAGCTTCTCTCCTCTCTCTTTCCATCTGTCCCATTCTTCTCTGGTTTTCTGTATTCATTACAACATGCATCTCCCTCGTTACTGTAAATTAAGGCAATTTTTCAAGGGGCTTATTAGGGCAGATTTTCCCAAATGAGGACCTTCTTACTTTATATGGACACTTTTTGTACACAAACAGCAGACTGATTGACATCTGATCTTTATATCTGGAGCAGGGGTAACCATCACACCAGATCTATTAGTTGTCTTTTAGGAGAGTAAGCAATAGTGCATATGAGCATGTGTATCACTCCCATCTCTTAGCTCACCTCAGTAATTTCTCTCCCACTCAGTGAATGGCTATGTGTCTTTCCTGTGACGAATTTAAAGGGTGACCTGGATAGGACAATGTGTGCAGTTTGTACCCATTTTGCTTGATTGTCCCTTGCAATAACCGTGCAACACAACAGCAGAGTGCAGATAAGAGATCAAATTTTCTTTGGCCTCAGTCGCCTGACATGGATCTAGATTACATGGCAAAGAACAGTATCAGCTATCTCCCATGGCTACAGCTACAAACCTATTTCTTACCACAGCAAAACACTAAACATTCCAAATTTCTCTCATTGTATTTTTTTCTACAGTAGAACATAAAAGAAATAAAGAGGCAATTTGGGGGGCCTCTTTAATTTTTTCCTGATACTCACACTGCACCATGAATGGTCTTGCTACTGTAACTGATGTCAGATTCAACATGCAGATCAACATCAAAGGTCAAAGTGAAAGTGAAATTTTCTGTAAGTTCCACTTTAATTGTGGCTTACATATTAATGGCTTTGGAAAAAATTGAAGGTTTTACCAGCAAAAAATCTCTAACTTCATTCATATTGAAATGACTCCAGCTTAAAGGTGAGCTGTTTGTATTTTTTTGCTTCACCACAAGAAGTGGAACAGATTAACTTCCCGTTTCATTTCATGAGAGAAATGTTTTGCACAGCTGGTAAGAGGTAGCCAGTGCATAGCACAATTAGCCCTTGCCCCCTGGTAAGGTCTTTTGGTACCACCACAATACCAGTAATAATACACTGCCACCTCAGATGAAGAGCTGCAGTATCAGAGTTAAGATTGTGAGTGAATAGTTTGGTGGCTGAGGACAAGATCCAAAGTCCAGTGAAATCAATGGAAAGATTCCCGTTAACTTCAATAGGCTTTGGACGTAGCCCATAGAAAGATTTTTTCCCCCTGTATAGACAATAAAATTCCAATTCATTTTGAAAAGATTCCAATTTATATTTAAAAGCGTTTACCTTGCCCCAAACAGAATATCAATAATCAGTGTCCCAGGCATTACAAATTTTGAATGTATTAGTAATGGGGAACCTACAGACTGTGCTGAGGCACTGTAGGATTTTGCTTCAGATGACTATACATAACTATCAATTTATTAATCCACATTGGTAAAATATTTATTTTCCCAGTGGCATGAGGCTACATAATAGATTGAATTCTTTTGACAGTGCTGATTGGTGACCATACAGTATCACAACAGAATATACTGTCAACATGATAAAATTGAACTGGAAAACAAAATTTTGAAAGCCAATGTCTAATAGGCATGATTCAAAGCCTGTATTCAGCACATCTGCTATTTTTTTCCAATTTATACAAAACATTTACAACATCTTGATGATACAATTGAGAAAATTGCAACACATGCACTATAGTTAACTATCTATGTCTATCAGATTGCAAACAGCTGGTTTCTGTCTTCTGAGATGTTAACACTTCTAACATAACACACCAATCTTTAAAAATTTTTAAAATAAGTGAACTTTGTTAAACTAAAAATAGTACAAAATAAAATGGTAGGAACCCTATTTTAATAAAAAAATGTGTTACCCACAATTTGTAGTCCCTCGTTCATGCAGGGATTGGATTGTGCCAAACAGAGGATGTGAGGCTGTATAAAAGCCACATTAGGCCATTCACTCAGTCGCCACACAAGTTCAGGAGTATTCACTCACGTATATTGATTAGTGCTTTGTCAAGTACTAAATGTTCCAAGTGATGGGGCTTCCCTCAATTCTTTTCAGAGACTTTTACAGTCTAATAATAGGCCTCACTATTAAATGATTCTTGCTCAGTTTCAGCCCATTACTGATGTCTCCCTCCCCTACCAAGTTATGCACACAGGAATGCCAGTGAAGTTACACCAATGACATATCTGACACAGGATACGTTCTTTACAAGAAAAATAAGACTCCATATATGGTACCACATGCAGTGTATATGGCAGCTCACCCTCTCCCATTTGGCACTCAAATGGTATTCCTACAGCTCTCCTTGTGCTCTGGTTCTGAGGCTGCAACTCCCACAGGGGGACCGTAAAACACAATGAAGGATGCCCATATAGTTTTACAAGCTTGGTAAAAGTATTATTGGTAATTTTCAAGTGATCATCATCACTGGGCACGTTGTTCTAAGGTTCCACTCTTTAGTATGTATTCATTAATTATTTAGGACTTTATTTAAAATATAGGGAGCATGACACTGTATAGCACAATTTCCTGCTGTTGCACAAATTCCAGCTTGTATCTTTTATGCAGCAGATCTGCAGCACAGCTTCGTTTCTGATTAATATTCAAGGATAATAATAAACATAAGGAAGTCCGTGATTGCAAAAGTCTATATATAAAGTGAATGATTTTGAACAGAATGTACTGAAACTTAGGAGGGTCATGCTGGCAAATTAAATGATTTGCAGTTCTAGAATATAATTTTCCAAGAAGGTGATTTATTGATTAGCAATACTTAATCAAGTTTTCATGGAAATATAAAAAGCTAGCTGTTAATTCAAGCAAGTTATAGCAGAATTTTCTAGATAGCTCTGAAATTATTTTAATCTATCCATGTAAACGACATTCATTCTGGTTCCAATTGCTTTTCTAAAAGGGGCTAAATTTCTAATAAAACTATGCCCAATTGGGGTGTTTAGTAGCCCAAAAACAGTCAAAGATCTAATTCTTTCAGGTACAAGTGTGCTTTATGTTACCCATGCATACTAAGGAATACAACAACAAAACAAAAAGAGATGGCACACTCTTATAACTGCCACACCACCAGGTGTCCCTCAGACTCATGCCTGCTTTAAAATCTCACAAGCTCCAAAATGCCCAGCTCATTTTCAGGAAATTCAACAGGACTTACTCAGGCCTCAAAGTTAACGGGATTCCACTTAAGTGTAAGTATGCTTTGCAGGATTGAAGCCTAAGCCACTTACTATTGCCAGTCTAAGTCTTCCCAAGCTTCAAGGCTAGGAGCCACCTTCCCCAGCTAGCTCCTTAACTATTGAACCTCAAAATTACCATTGCACAAGACTCTCAAAGTGAGGTTTTTCTAGTTTCCTGCTGGCTGCAGAGCAGGTCAAAGACTGCAATCAACCCTAACCTAATCCTATTCCTCAAAAAGGAGTCACTTGCATTTAACAGGCTCCTATTCTAGAAGGCTGGAGCCAGTCTCCTATCCTGGAGACTCAGGTTGACCTAGACTGTCTCTTTTTTTTTTTTGCTTATAAGTGGCTACATAGGCACAGAAACTAATCTAATGTCAGATATTGACTTCTTTGGTTCTGAGTCTAGCTCCTGGAGTTAGTATTATTTATTTTGTTACAGTAGCATTTAAGGATCAGCTGAGAATGAGACCTCATTGTGATAGAAAATGTAAGGAGTAATAGACCGACAGAGAAAGGGTGGGGGGGATGGGATATAACACAAGCAGAGTGAACAGTGGGATGGGCTGCAAACTTCATATTAGCTCCACAAGTTTTCTTCCCCTTTGTTGGATGTTTTTGGAGAGGTAATTTTATAACAGTTCTTTGGGTGGGGTTTTGATACCAGGGGATTAGCTGGATGGAAAGAATAAGGAATGGAGAAGGGATATAGAAGGGTTAGGGTGGGCGGGTGGGGAAATGAGGATAGAAGCACAGAGAGCAGGAAAATAAGGGGGTGGAGCAAAGAACCAATCAGCATAAGCCAGAGACTGTCCACAGTCCAAACCATAGAAAGTAGCATGATGACATCATCAGTCATAGAGTTCAATGCCAGGAGTGACCACAAGATCAGTCTGATCTTCACATCACAGGCCAATAAACCCAACCCAGTTACCCCACAATGAGCCCAATAATTTGGACTAGACTAACCTCCTAAACTATTATGTACACCAGGCAGATAAAAGGAGGGACTGAGGTGTTACAAGGCCCCTGCAAGGGCAGGTAACTGATTTGGTGAGATACACCTATAAAGTGGCATGCATGCCATACTGCAGAATGTGGCGAAAACCTCCCAAAGTCCTTCCTGATCTGACCTGGGGGAAAATTCCTTCCTGATTCTGAAAATGGAGATCAGTGTCCTAGAATTTCTTTGTTCCCTAAATCTGCCCGGGGGTGGGACAGGAGAAGAGCATGTGGTAGCAGAAACCTGATAGCTGAAGAGTGTTCAGCAGGCAAGCACCCATGTGTAGTGACTGTAAAACACCTGGCGGTTGGATAAGGTGTCTTTTGATAAATACTTATTAATATGTTAGATTTTTTTTCTTAACTATATACTCTTGTGAGATGTCACAGCCTCCTCCTTGTTGGGTTAACAAGGAGTTCTCCAGATGAAGACACAGTCATAAACTCAGAAACAACAGAACAAGAGAGAGGACAGAGGTAGCTTGCCCCAACTTCTCTCACATGATTACTTCCTGAGTCAGGGGTCCTTCCCTGCAGGGAGGAGCCAGTTTTTAGGGGCTATCTCTGGATGTGCCACAGACATATAGGGCCAGCCCCAACAGTAACTTTGTTACAATACAATGAAACAGATTTGTACTATCTCCATAATATAAAGTTGTAACTACCACCACATTCTTATTCTTCTCAAAATCTCTGAAGGTGACGAAATAAAAAATGTTTTTTTCAGGCTGTCACAGATCTAATGAAGAGCCTCTCTAATGGACGCCCATCAGACTGTATGAGGGGATCATGTAGAACCGTGGCATGCTTTAAGCCTCCAGAGTCTGAACAGAGACCAGGCTCTGCCCCTGGGTTGGGGTCTTTAGGCTTATTCTCAGGGTACAGATTCTCTGTCTAGTACCCTCTTCTAAGAGCTGAGACCCTGCAGTACAACTCTCAAGTCCCTGAAATCAGTGGTGACCCCTGAGATTTCCATGTAGCTTAAACACACTCTCCCCCAGCTTTGAGAGCACTCTGGGTTCAGTTTACCTCTTCAGGGGCATGCAATAGCGAAAGCCAACAGACACAAAGACAGCTTTCCCATTGAATTTTAAAATGCCACTGCTCTTTACATAACAGCACAAGGGTTACACAGATCTTGAAAAAATAATAGACACACCTACATCCATATCCCATGCTTCAGTTTCCTCACAACTCTGGAAAGTTGTTTGGCATTGGACAGAGCCCTCTTAGTTACCCGGGATCCTTCCCCTAATCCTGTATATGACTTTCCTTCCAAAACAAGCAGCCTTCTCTCTAGCTCAGCTAGTTTTCTCTGACTTTGGCTGGTCCCCTATTAAACAGGATCCCCTGCTATGAAAGCCTGTCTGCCTCTTTCCCTCTCCTGCCCAAAAGCTTCCGGTGGGGCTTTGTGATTTTTAAAGGGTGGCATCAACAACTTTTTTTCTTTGTCCTGAGTCTGGAGATTTTCCACAATCTAAATGCAAGCCTCCTGCAGTGAGGTAAGAGAAAAATGGTTCTCCGAGGCTTGAGCTAGCTCATTTTCCCAGGTGGCCATAATATTCTAACGACTCACTATTGTATCTGATCTGGGAGGGACACAGAGTAATAGAGTCATAGAATGGGGGAGGGCTAGCTCAGTGGTTTGAGCATTGGCCTGCTAAACCCTGGATTTTGAGTTCAATCCTTAAGGGGGCCATTTAGGGATCTGGGGCAAAAATTGGGGACTGGTCCCGCTTTGAGTAGGTGGTTGGACTAGATGACCTCCTGAGGTCCCTTCCAACCTGATATTCTATGATTAACTGGAAGGGACCTCAAGAGGTCATCCAGTCAAGTCCCCTGCACTCATGGCAGGAGTGAGTATTATCTAGACCATGACACAGCCTTTATGAGCAAATGGTGGATTCCACATCCACAAAGAGGTATTCACAACAAAAACTTCATAGCATCAACCAGAGTTCATAGGTTGTACAGTTCCCCCAAACTGTCACACAGGCCCACACATAAATGCTAAGGCTGCCTCCACTATCAAGCTTCTTGTTTTCCTTGCCAAAATTAAAGAGCAGCGGATGAACAACAGAGATAAATGTTAAATCATATAATGTTGAAAACATTAAGACTTTAAACTAAGATTCAGCATATATCTTCGTAATGGGGAATTCTAAACTTGTAGTGGACATATTACTCTAGAGCCATTGTTTAAAAGATATTATATACTCCTATACTGAAAAAAATGTAATGTTCTTCCAACCTGAGTGTCTACCTCCTTCTCTGCTAGCTCCCTACAGTTTGACACATCATGGCTCATCATAACACGTTCACAACTCATAAAACCAGCTTTATAAATGGTGGTTCCTGCTTAGTCATTTCTGTTAAAGGCTCCAAGAGTCTGTTATTTTAGTGATAACTTACTCAAATAACTTTTTTTACTGTTGTTGCAGATGCTGTGATCATTATACACCACACTGAAGATTACAACCCTGATCCTTGGCGTCAGTCACTTTGCACCTTTCCATTGGCCCAAAGTGGCCCTGGCCCAGTGGATTTGGCTCTATTTCACAGCGGGATTCTTAGATAGTGGAATGAACCCCCGTAATAATCTCACCCCATCCTGTTGACATAGGAGAGGGATCATAGGGGGGTTCCCATATGTACCAGTGATCCCCAGCTCCTTTAAGGGCCCCCTGGGGCCATTGCCATCTAGTGCAGTTAGGGCAATTTTATGGCTGCTCTAATCTGTATGAGAAGACTGGCTAAGTGCAGAGCAACCTTAGGATGAGGGTAATGCAAAGGGCACCTTTCTTCCAACCTTTGTCAGCTGTACAAAGTTCTCTTCAGCCACACTGAGGATCTGCCCTCGTGATTAATCTACATGTAGATCCCATTCTATTGACAATCTAGGGCAGCATTTTGAAACAAAAGTTAAGAAGTCAAGAACCACAGTTGTGTTCAAGCTTTCTATTTATTCTGAAGGGTGCTGATGCTAAAATAACACTCTAATCACATTGCTAATTATAGCATCTGCAAAACTGGCAAAGGCTGCTAAATTTATATCGAATTTTCATAAAAGGAGACCAAGGGATGATCTAAAACATTATTTTCCCTATAAAGTAGAAGCACTTAATATTATCCATTATGATTTTCTCTCTTAATAGGAATATTCATCATTGCCGTATGCAAAGCTCAAAGAATTAAATGCATTTAAAAAAATACAAAAAGTAATTTATACACAGATAAATTAGTAATGGCACATCTAAACTACTGCCAATTCTTGGGGCTCTACTGGAGAATAGTGAGCCCTGGTCTTCAGCTTTGCCAGAAATGAGTAAGACCCCAATCCTGCAAACACTTACTCATGTTTTTAACTTTACTACCATGGAACTTCTCGTGGTAGTAAAGTTAAGCACATGTGTGTTTGCAGGATATGAGCCTAAGAGTGTGGATCAAATATCACTGTGTGCTATTCAAGGAGAATGTACCTGCTAATTGTAGCTGTTCCATTGGAAGCTAATGAGCAGAGTATTCTCACTCCAGCAAAGGTCACAGCAGTGGTCCATTACATCCAGACAATGGGTTAGCATTTTGGGGTGGGCACACAAAACAATTTTGTGCTGCCATCACCAAAAGGGACTAATTCTTGTCCCCTGGGACCATACCCCAATGCATAGGACCAGGCTGAGGATTTTGGGGAGAGGTAATAAGATGATTTTGGGGGATAAATCCCAAATTTAATGGACACATTTTATAAATAAGGTGAGTCAAGTTTTTTGTACCCCATCTCAACCTCCCACTGCTGGAGATGTACATTTGTTGCTTGTCCTGGGCATAGCTGCCAACATATAAAAGAGCTTTACAAGGAACAATTGTTAATGGACCACTAGTCTTCCAGCTACTGGAGGATTTTCACTTTATAAACATTAACTGCTGAATTGTCACAACACCCTTGTGAAGTAGATATGATTGTCCCAATTATATAGGTTGAAAACTTGTGGCAAAATACTTGAGGTCAAAAGTTTTGACACTTTTGAAAATCAGGTCACTTCTTCGGGTGCCTAACTAAAGGGACTCACTCTTGAAAATCCTCACCTTATAGATTGTGAAAGGTACCAGAACCCTGACACCCGAAGTCCTTTGTTCTTGTTAATAAATCACCATCCCTATGTATTGAACAAAGCCACAAGTATTTTTTTCATATCTCTTTTTAATCACATCTTGTCACTGGATCTCAAAAATGAAAATTGAGCAAGTACAGATAAAAAGGACTCTACAGCCAAATGCTTTCTGCATTAGGCTTATAATTTACCCCATGAAGTAATCTTGTTTCCAATTAAAACTGCTGCTGCTATCAGATGCAGTATCTTTATTTTTGCTTTCTTCATCTAAAAGCAAATTCTCTTATCCACTATCCTCCCTTATCTTTTTTAATTGCACCTGTCATAAATATAAAGGGAAGGCTAACCACCTTTAAATTTCTCCTGGCCAGAGGAAAACCCCTTTCACCTGTAAAGGGTTAAGAAGCTAAAGATAACCTCGCTGGCACCTGACCAAAATGACCAATGAGGAGACAAGATACTTTCAAAGCTGGGGGAGGGGGGACACAAAGAGTTCTTTCTGTCTGTGTGTTGCTTTTGCCGGGACCAGAGCAGGAATGCAGGTCAGAACTCCTGTAAAGGGTTAATAAGCAATCTAGTTAAATATGCATTAGATTCTGTTTTGTTTAAATGGCTGATAAAATAAGTTGTGCTGAATGGAATGTATATTCCTGTTTTTGTGTCTTTTGTAACTTAAGGTTTTGCCTAGAGGGATTCTCTATGTTTTGAATCTGATTACCCTGTAAGGTATTTACCATCCTGATTTTACAGAGGTGATTCTTTTACTTTTTCTTCAATTAAAATTCTTCTTTTAAGAACCTGATTGCTTTTTCATTGTTCTTAAGATCCAAGGGTTTGGGTCTGTGTTCACCTATGCAAATTGGTGAGGATTTTTATCAAACCTTCCCCAGGAAAGGGGATGTAGGGCTTGGGAGCATTTTGGAGGGAAAGACGTTTCCAAGTGGGCTCTTTCCCGGTTATATTTTGTTAGATGTTTGTTGGTGGCAGCAATAAAGTCCAGAGACAAAAGGCAAAATAGTTTGTATCTTGGGGAAGTTTTAACCTAAGCTGGAAAAATAAGCTTAGAGGGTTTTTCCATGCAGGTCCCCACATCTGTACCCTAGAGTTCAGAGTGGGGAAGGAACCTTGACAGCACCTATTGACAGTTTCAGATCTCAGAGCCAACACCAAGAGTCTGTATTGTAAATAGTAAAACTGTTCTCTTTGCACTAAAGACTAAGCAAATTAAAAGCCACCTACTTTAATGGGAGAAGGATCAGAACCTAACTTTGCATCTAACCTAGGATGAAATCCTGGCCCTGCTAAAGTCCACTAAGGGATTCAGGCATTGCAACGCTGAGCATCACAGCATCTAACTTTTAGGTGCCTTGAAAAATCACAGGAACAACAATGGGATCCACAATAGGATCCATAAAGGCTGAGTTAGGCACTTAAGCTCCTTATACAATGAATGGGGAGAGATAGGAACCTAAGAATGCAATGCACAAAAGCCAGCATGCTAGGTGGGGAGTTGGCTAAATTAGCCATGGGAGATGCCGATGTGCTAATCCCTGCCCCTTTCTCAGAGATAGGTGCCAAAGTCCAAACTGCAGGGAGGCGCATAACACTCCTAGTGATCCAGGAAAAGGAACCCCTCTCCTGGCTTAAGTGTCGTTTCTTGCAGGAACCTGTTAGATGCTTGTCTTTTTTTCACACAAGGAGGAGGAGGTGTCCAGAAAGAGTGAGAGACAATGATTCTGTAGTCCAGTGATTAGGAGGCAGCAGTCCCTGGATCAAATCTTCCTGTTCCAACCCCTCTTTCCTTATTTATCCACAGTGAAACAGCTTCAACAGGAGATACTGAACAACTCCCCACATCAGCATATCTCATAGTTGGTGATTAGAGCACTCACCTGAGAGATGGGAGACTCCAGTTCCAATTCCCCTTGAACCTGGGTCTCCCACATCCCAGGTAAGCTCTCTGACCAATGGGCTAAAAGCTGTAAGGTGGGCAGCACCAGCACTAGAACCCCCACTATCTCCTCCACCTGGATTTTGAAAGGGGCTCAATCCAGTGGGCACTCTTCAAGCATGCCTACAAGATCAGGCCCCTTGAGCGAGTTAAGTGACCGAATGCCTTTCTTTCCCTGGATCTTATGCACAACACCTAGAGAGAAGCAGCAGTGCATAGCCCAGAGACAGAAACTTAGGCACTAGTTTTTACTTTGAAAAGCTTAGATGCCACATAAATTTAGATGCCTACAGCATTCAGCAAAAGTTTTGTAGATTGTATGTAAAAACAGGACTTAGGTATCCAAGTTTCTTCATGGATTCCACCTTAGGAATTTTGCAAGTGACTTCACTGAGGCCAGGATTTCACCCTTTAGCCTCTGTCACCCCAAGAAGAAGAATAGTGACTAGATATATTATTACTGTATTTATTATTTTGACTGTGGTCCTAGAGGCCCCAGCCTCATTGGATTGTACGGTGTTTGGTGCAATTACAAAAAGATGGTCCTTGCCCCCTGGAGAATTTACCATTTAAATATAAGACAACTGACAGCAGATAAATGAGTAGGGATGATATCAGTGCTGAGAGAGGAAGAGAGAGAGAGAGAGAGAGAGAGAGTCTAAGAGGTAAATGGGATAGAATTCAGACTGAAAGGATTAGTCCATGGCAATTAACAAAATAATATGTATTCAAAATAGATAATAGGAAATATTTTAAAAAACAATTATGAACTATAAACATATGTATTCCAGCCAGCTCCTCATCACTGTATCTCTTGTATCTCTTTCCCCCTCCCTTTGTCTTTTTCTATTTAAATTGTTAGATCTTTGAGGCAGGAACTATATCTGCACAGCACTTAGCAAAACTGAACTCAATCCCAGCTGGAGTTCTTGGACACTGCTGTTATACAAATAGATACATGTAATAATATTTGAGAGATTTAAAATTAAGGAGGAGGAATATTTCTTACTGAGTTTTTCTAATAAATGGGGAACCTGTGGAATTGTTTCAGATGGGGTGATCCTAGTTGCACTTTTTTGTATGTGTGACAAGGCAGGCAGTGGCATTCTACAGATCTTGGGTTCTGAAACTGGAGACTTGGGCAAACCTTGGTAAGAGGGCTGCGGTAGTCAAGGTAAGAAGATACGAAGTTATACATGAGGCATTCAGGAAGAGATGGAGTGAAATCAGTGTCACAGAAATACAATGCTCCAGAGGCAGGGTTGGAGAGATTTGCAGGCAGAAATGAGGGAGGAGCCCAGAGGCAATGGAAGAAAATGGAAAGTCTGAAAGAAACACAGAGCCAGAAGAGACGGTTGTGTGCTTGAGAATTACTATTTTCACTTCCAGCTTGCACATAGACTTCTCTGCTCTTAGAAGTTTTAATACAAGTTGTACACCATTTCAAAAAGTGATTTAAACTTGGCCCATCAATTGCTGTTCCAACAGAGAGAGCCGACTGTACTGCTTGGGGCAATATCCCATCATGCTTTGCCTTTTCAGCTCACACAGAAGCCTTTCACAATAAATTCTTAGATCTGACTGCTGAGGAATGAGACATAATTGCAGCTGTTGTACTAGAACTTTTAATTACTCAGTGTAAAAATAGAAGCTTTTGCAACAGTTTCATGCTTTTGTTAAGTTGTTCCTATTGTGATAATTGTACTGTATGATGGTGAAAGACTGAATGTAGTAAACCTACTATTTTTATTTGAACATAAACATTCAGGGCCAAATTATGCAGCAAGCTAGGAATTGTATGGCAGTGATTGACTATATGTCATTCAACAACATTTATTAAAAACGAGGAGTACTTGTGGCACCCTAGAGACTAACAAATTTATTTGGGCATAAGCTTTCGTGGGCTAAAACCCACTTCATCAGATGCATGCAGTGGAAAATACAGTGGAAGATTATATACACAGAACATGAAAAAACAGGTGTTGCCATACTAACTCTAACGAGACTAATCAATTAAGGTGGGCTATTTTCAGCAGGAGGAAAAAAATAATGGTGTCCAGTTTTCAAATTAATTCCAGTTCTGCAGTTTCTCATTGGAGTCTGTTTTTGAAGTTTTTTTGTTGAAGAATTGCGACTTTTAAGTCTGTAATTGAGTGTCCAGGGAGACTGAAGTGTTCTCCGACTGGTTTTTGAATGTTATAATTCTTGGCATCTGATTTGTGTCCATTTATTCTTTTGCATAGAGGGTCCGGATTGGCCCATGTACATGTACTTCAAAAACAGACTCCAATGAAAAACTGCAGACCTGGAATTAATTTGAAAACTGGACACCATTAAATTAGGCTTGAATAAAGACAGAGTGAATGAGTCATTACACAAACTAAAAACTATTTCCCCATGCTAATTTTTCCGCAACTGTTACTCACACCTTCTTGTCAATTGTTTGAAATGGGCCATCCTGATTATCACTCCAAAAGTTTTTTTTTCTCCTGCTGATAATAGCCCACCTTAATTGATTAGTCTCGTTAGAGTTGGTATGGCAACACCCATTTTTTCATGTTCTCTGTGTGTGTGTGTGTGTGTATGTGTGTATGTATGTATATATATGTGTATATATATATATATATATATATATAAGCTTTCATGGGCTAAAACCCACTTCATCAGATGCATGCAGTAGAAAATATATATCTTTCTACTGTATTTTCTGCTGCATGCATCTGATGAAGTGGGTTTTAGCCCATGAAAGCTTATGCGCAAATAAATTTGTTAGTCTCTAAGGTGCCACAAGTACTCCTCGTTCTTTTTGCTGATAGAGACTAACCCAGCTACCACTCTGAAACCTGTCAAAATTTATTAAGTAATTCCAAAAGACTCAAAGTGGAAATGGATAAGTAAAGCAAAATCTGTATTTGCATTATCCCAGAGGAATTCTGTCACAGTTCAGGGCAATTGCACCTGTATTTCCCCTCAGTGGTTCAGCAAGGGCACACACTCTTGGCTTCCAGCTCCCAAGCCCTTGCTTTTCTTGAGTGGAGAAGTATCTCTCTCCCTTCTGACTAGGGTATTCCCAGGATGCATAGCTCCCCTGGGTTCACTGTGTATTTCCCAGCACAGACAGGTTGCCCAAGGACACTTGTTTGCTTTCTCTCCAGAGACTGATAACAGAGTGATTGTCAACAGTTATAAGTTACCACAGTGCACTTCCTATGCAAGCCTACTTTATTCCTAAGATAAAAGCATTAGAGAGAAAACACATTCGAAACAATAAAAGAACTTCCACACATGCTAATATGTTTAACAGAATTAACCCCAACTCTACCAAGGATTCTTGCTGGTCCAGTCCTTCCAATCTTGCCCTAAGAATTGGGGTCCTCTGTGGACCAGGGGTCCT
Organism: Dermochelys coriacea; assembly: GCF_009764565.3. Classification (NCBI taxonomy): domain Eukaryota; kingdom Metazoa; phylum Chordata; order Testudines; family Dermochelyidae; genus Dermochelys; species Dermochelys coriacea. The sequence goes on along the minus strand of NC_050068.2, from coordinate 315,973,643 downwards.
GTCCATTTTCTGGATCAGGAAGAAGGCCCTGAACTAGTTTAAAATCCTTTCTTTATCTGTTGGTCTCTGGAGAATCCAGTTTGAACTTGCATATGCGAACCTGCCCTGGAGGGTGATTTCCCTGGAGATGTTACAATCACCCCCTGGTCTTCTCCTATTTACAGTTTCCATGGAACTACATACAATTCCACAATAACACATACACATTTGCATTTTTAATACCTTTGTGGGTCCATTGTATTAACTTAATTTAACTTAGTTCAATAAAGTTCATCCAGGATATTGCAGGGAATTGTCAGTCTGTCACAAATACCACTCCTGTGGGGTTTAAGTGCTATTCAGGAGTGTATGTGGGAGGGAGGAGAGATGCGGGGAGGCAATTATTAGACTGTACCAGACTGGTGGAGCAGATTGCAAGTAATGACATGAGGAGTAAAACGCAAACAGCAGCTGCCACTTTAGGTTCCTAAGCCACACAGACATGGAGCTCTGCTAAAGCAGAGCTTAGGAGTTATGCATGGCAGCTACATTTCCCTGCTGTGCAGTTTTAGGAATTTCACATGTAGGAAGCTCTCCTCTAGCATGGCTTAGGAACCTTAGATAGTAGCTACCTCCTCCTGCAAGCCTCTCCTTGACTCCCAAAAGCAGTAATTCACCCCCATCTCCCAGAGAGGAGGTTAATGTGGGCAGGTCTCCCCAAATGTTTGTTTTGTCTTCTGTCCAGAATCACAAGGAATCCCCCCTCTTGCTGCCTCAGGTTCTCTGCTTTAAAATTAGGACGGGAGCAGAAAAATCAAACTCCTTCCTGTGTGGGGGAAAAAGACAGAAATACCCAAAGGTATGGAAAAGAAAGGGGAAAGGTGAGCTGGCAGCAGGTGAGAGAAGGCAGAAAACAGCCAGTTTTTCTGGATTTATGCAACACCTAGAGCATTTTGAAAGAAAGGTAATTGATGCAACCATTTGCATTGTTGTAATTCACATGACAAATATCTTTTCCATAGTATAAACCTAATTAAATAAGAAACCACCCAGATATCCCAAAGCATTCAGACTCCCCTGTTGTGCACCCACACAGGGCTGGGTCCCAGTGGCAGTCCTTGTAGTCACCTGAGCAAAAGATTGCTCATGACTAGTGTTGCTACTGGCACTGGATTCTTCAAGAGGGTCATGCTCATAGTTCCATCTCTCTGCCCACTAACCAGCACAGCTGACTCTGTGCTGAGGGGTAGCATGCTATAGCTAATCCCAGGGTAACTAAATGGCCATATTCCTTTCTCTATTACTGGAATTATCAATGAGGCAACTGCACCTAGAACTTCTACTGGGGCTGTGTGGCTCCAGAGCAATCTCCACTGCAGGCTCCAGTCATGCAATAAGACCACAGAGCTCTCAACAGGGTCACATAAGGATGAAATGCCAGATTTAATTTTGGAGTTTGCTTCCTTTCACCAGGTTATGTAAAACTAGATTGAACTGTATTTCTACAGAGTTTTGTATTCAGTCTCTGCACATTCAAATGTTTTGATTCTTGAAGGTTTTGCATTGTGCTTGCAGAAATATAGGCTTGATATTCAAATGTTACATCTGGGACAACTGGTTTATAACTTGCCTGCCTAAGGCTCCATTTTATTCATCCTAGGCTAATACACATTGAGTGGACCAAGAAGCCATGTAAGGAAATCACCAAGAACACATTTGATTTTTTCCCCCATAGATTCATAGGTAAGGTCAGAAGCGACCACTATGATCATCTAGTCTGATCTCCTTGCATAACACAAGCTATAAATTTGTGCAGTGATTCCAGCACCAAGCCCAATGACTACAGCATATCTTTAAAATGTCTTGTTTGAAAGACTCCAGATGATGGAGAATGTATCATACTTTGGTAATCCTTTCTAATGGTTACTTACCTTCACTTTGTAAAATGTGCATCTTATTTCCAGTGTGAACTCTGCTGAGTTCAAATTTCAGCCACTGGATTTTGTGGCTTTTTCTGCTAAATTAAAGAGTACTTTACTATAGCTATTTAATAAACTGGGAAATGTATCATGGATAAATTTATCTCTCCCCCCCTAAAATACAGTAAATATTATTTATAATCACATTAAATAATTTAGGGGAATTTACTCTGTGTGTATATATATATATATATATATATATATATATATATATATATATGTAATCAGTGAGCAGGATTGTAGTAGTTTTGAATGCTGAATGAATTCTAATATGGATTTAACAATGTCAAGTGAGTCAGCCGTCGCTGTCATCAACAACAAAGTGTGTCATCACCTAATTTAATTCGGGCTAGAACATATTTTAAGGGTTATATTTAATGACCAAGCACAGTTGAAATAATGAACACAATCAGAAGATAAACAAAAACTGTCAAGTAAGTACAATCATTTTAGATGCTTAACTGTTCTTGCCTCCCTCACAATGGAAGCATATATTCTGTTTTATAAAGGTTCCTTCTGCAAGGAGTAAAATAATCTACAATGTATTCAGGAGGCTGGCAACACTACAGTGTTGTCCATTTCACCACCAGAGATGAAGAACCTAAGCCCTGCAATACAGAGAGCAAAATGTTAGTGAATGAGAATTGCTGTAACAATCCATGGGTCAGTTCCTGGGCTAAAATGAAATGAAATCTCAGAGCCCCTGAAGGGGACTGTGCAACACTATTATGCACTGCAGACCACTGCTCAATGGTAGTCTCTATGTGGGGTTATGCAGGGATAGAGGAAGAGAGCAAAACTGTGAACCTAGCAGATGAATGGTAGGTGTGTGGCTAGAATCTAAAAATATAGTTGGTTATTCTTCAAACGACTTGACTGGATACTGTTAAAAAAAAATCTGCCCGGACAAAAAAGATCACAGATTTAACTCAATAGGAGGGTCACAGGTCGCTGGCCCCTGTGAATAAACTAAGTCTAGTGCCCTTGTGCCAGAGGAGGTGCTCCCACGTGGGCCAGTTCAGGGGGGTGGGGCTGCACCTTGGGTTACACAACGTCAGAGTCAATTGCAGTGAGAGTGAACCTGGAGAGATGGTCTCCAAAGAAGGGACTTGGGATGGGTGAGATGGACCAGCTGAAAGTTTTGTTATTCTTTTGGGAGAAGGCAAAGAAGGCAGGTCAGGCCTTTCATCTTCTCTAGCTGCTCAAAGAGCAGGATGGAACAGTACCTCAGGTGAAAGATGAGTATTTTTTTTGAACTTTGTGTTAATGAAAAAACAGACAGCCTCCCTCTCTTCACAGAAGGATGTGTGACTGGATGAGAAAACTATGCAGAGTTCTTAAGTGGCCGTGGAGAGGGGTAAAAAGAGGCAGGGTGCTGCAGCGTGACCTCAAGCCAGGAGGGGATGCTTAGGAGGCTAGAGAGAGCTATGGCTGCTCAACTCCTCTGAAATCAGGCCCTGCCTGTACTCACTTTATGCCTTGTTTTCACAAAGTCTGGTATTCTGATATATCAGCAAATGGCAGGTTCAAACTGTAATTAGAATTAATATTTTTGGAAGGGTGGGAGTGGACTCAAGACTGGGGGATATAAATACCTAATGTTTAAAATAAGGAAAAAAGGTCAGAGAGGAGCACTATTCCTTGCAAATAAAGTGCTAAATTGCTAGTCTATGTGGAATATTTATTCGGTTACAGAATCTGTACACTTGACAGATTTGAAAACAAAATCCTGCTTGTAACTTCATGTGCTTGCTTGAAAAACTTTGGATCAACCTTCATTTTACCAGTGCAGAACCCTATCAGTTTAGAAGCCCACCTGTAAAAGCCAGGCCAACAGCATACAAACAAATATCTACAGAAAGGCATCGTGACAGACTCAAACAAGCATTTTGCCTATTGGGCAGTGTTGCAGCAGGACCCCATGTTCTGTGATCCCCCTTTTTATTTCCCCACACACTTAAGTATATGTCACATGCCTCACTGAATTTTTAAGGAATAGGTTGTGTCGTATAAGAACTGACCAGTCTTGAGGGACGTTGCCCTGGGGAAGGCTTGTGCAGGGATTCTGCCTCAGGGAGCAGGACTCTTTCTGCTACAGGGTTTGTTCCTTAGAACAAACCTAGAGCTGCTGGGTAATGCTAGTGAATACTTTTTCACAAAAGTTTTGCACACAATGTTTTGCCAGTTCCTTTAACGTTGTTTCAACTCTCCAACATTTGACTTCCCACACAGGTCAGCGTGCAAAAAATCGACCTCTAGCTCAAAAGTATGTGATCATTCTGATTTTTCAGAAGTACCATGACCAGTCACCATTGTCAAATGGAAAGAAGTTTGTGTGGGGCAAAGTAACAGATGCTTATACATATAGGCACCGACTCCATGGGTGCTCCAGGGCATGGGCACCCGTGGGAAAATATTAATGGGTCCTTAGCACCCACTGGCAGCCAGCTCCCCGCTTCTCTTCTAGCACCTCCCACCTGCAGGCAGCCCCACCAATCAACTCCTCCCCCTCCCCCCAGCGCTTTCTACCCACTGTGGATCAGCTATTCCGCAGCATGCAGGAGGCGCTGTGAGGGAGTGGGAGGAGCGGGGATGGGGCACACTTGGCGGAGGGATTGGAACTAGACAGGAAGAGGCAGGGTGGGGGTGGGTGTAGAGCACCCCCAAGGAAAGGAACAAGCTGGCACCTGTGGTTATACACACACAATATACAGAGAACATCATTACTTCAAATACATATCTACAGTTATGACACAGTCGTAGTTCTTGCAGCACTTTTAGAAGTCACAGATAGTTAAAAGCTGACCTACAACAGGCAAACTTTGAAGGTTTAAGTTGCTTAGACAGATTCTTCTGAAGCAAAACCTTGAGGCAAGGAAGAGTCAGTATATTTCACCCTAGTTTATCTGAAGGCTTTTCTCAAATAAACAGATACATCTTTGAGGTTGTTTGTGGATCCATGTATCTTAAAGGACTCAGCATTTTCCCATGCTTCAGAAATCCATAATCAATTTCTGATTTGTTTTAAAGAGCTAATAATTGCTCTAGCCACTTTCTAATAAACTACATGAGTTAAATATTTTTCAACTCTGCATCTCCGGTTATTTGGAATTATACTGGAGGACTGGACAATCATTTGTCAGATAACAAAACATTATTCACATTCTAATCTAATTTGAAAAGATTTGCATTGCAAGATGACAGATATGACCAAAGATCTGGTTTAAAAGACCAGTGATATGGCCAATATCTTGTACTTCCTTTTTGATGATGCGCTGTTCTCAATTGAATGAATGCGCTGAGAAAGGAAACCAGGAAACTCCAGCACTCAGTCTTGGCAGGTCCATGAACCATATTTAATATGTATCCATGCTAATAAGTAGCTAAATATAAATATGAAAAGTGATATACTCAACCTGAAACTTAAAACCTGAGTTATAAAGAAAAAGGTGAAAAAAGCTAAAATAGTGTGAGCCAATGCACCCCTGTATTTACACCCTACACACTATTATAATAATCTTTGTACAGAATATGTTTTGTGAGGTATCATTTTAAAACAAATAACTTGCTGGTAAATAATATGGTGAAATGTTTGAAGCAACATCATGTGTGAAGTTATGAAATCCCCCGTAAGATACTAAAGGCATATTTTCAAACCTATGTAGCCCCAATTAGGTAGAACTGGTCATGCAAGCCTCTCTTAAACAAATGGATGTGTGTTTACCTCAATTTGCATATAAACTCAGATAGGAGAGAGCAAAGGAATAAGACAAAGAAAACCTGCATTTCAGTATACACATATAAGCACAGACTCCATGGGAAAAAATGGTGGGTGCTGAGCACCCACTGGCAGCCCCCTATCAGCTTCTCCCCACCCCCTAGCACCTCCCATTTGTGTGCGGCCCCCATGGATCAGCACCTACCCCTCCCTTCCCATGCCTCCCACCCACTGCGAACAGCTGTTTTGCAGCATGCAGGAGGCTGAGAGGGAATGGGGAGGAGCAAGGACACAGCACGCTTGGGAGAGGAGGCGGAGCGAGGCTGGGTGGGGGCAGAGCGGGGGTGGAAAGAGCCGGGGCGTGGGTGGTACAAGGGGGGGAAGAGACATGGAGAGGTGGGGCCTGGGGAGAAGGAGTGGAGTGGGGGCAGGGCCTGGAGCTGAGCCAGAAGGTTGAGCGCCCCCTGTCACTTTGGAAAGTTGGCGCCTGTGCATACACATGTGCAAAGAAACAGCATAACACTTCTTCCCTACCAGACTCCATGTCTCCTTGCTCTCAGCTGGAAAGAACTTTATCTAGGTGTCACTTTTAGGAAATTGCATCTCAAAGTGAACTATAAAAGTGAGGTGGCAAGCTGTTGTACCTTGATCCCCTTAGAGAGACAATGGATGTAATATATCTGGACAGTGCTAATCACACGTTTCTGGGGAAAATCTGGGACTGGGAGTATGCTGGTGAAAGCCAAAACGTACCTGGAGTGGGCTGGCAGGACTGCAGCGATACAGACAGATACTCAGGGTGTTACCTGCATGCTGGCAGGCTGTTTATCAGCAGCCCCGGTGAGAGCTACAACAGTGAAGCATTGGTGGGACACTCAAGGTTGCAGGGCAGGGGAGACACAGCCCCTCACTGCTCTGGATTGCACTCTGGAATGTCATTCATATACTTTTAATTTACTTCCTAAAGGCCTGATTCTGCCACCCTTACTCAAGCTTAGTAGCCAATGGTATTATTCAGAGTGTAAAATACTACTCAATATGAGTAAGGAGAACAGAACCAGGCTCTTAATAATCAATTATAAATTAAAGATTCATTAGATAAGGCTTAAAATCAATGACATATCAGATCAACTAGTTGCTTTAATTTTTATTAGTTATTAAATACTTTTCCTGAGTGGAGATAAGGTGACTCATATCTTTGGAAAATAAGAATCCAGTCCTGCCAGGTGTTCAGTACCCTCAGTTCCCACTAACGTTGCAGATTTTGTTTTCCTATGGCTGCTCCCTTCGGTTTTTCCTTGAGGGTTAGGCAGGGAACTAGTCCCCTGGTGAGGTTGAGTGCACAGGCAGAACAGATCAAAAAGAATTGAGGAAAACTACAGGGGAGAATAGTTAGGAAATAATTTACATTAACATGTTGTTTCCTGTCCCCCTAACCACCTTTTCCAGCTCTACAGCTATTTGGATGAGAAGAGATTTGGGGCCAGAATATGTGCTGATTTACACCTTGTATATCTCACTGACTCCATGGTGTTGCCTGCGGTGCAAGTAAGTAAAAGGTAGGATCCAGCAATCTCAGTTCAGTCCCTTTATTAGGCACTAACAGGATTGCCTAGTTGAAAAGCCAATTGATATATTTCTGCATTTTCACATGGAGACTGAGGTGAACAATTGCCTGGTATCAGTGTTTCTGCTGTGTTTGGAGGTTTTATAGATGCTGGAATCTCTCTGCACTATTTGTTGCACAGCGCTGAATTCAGTGACTTGTAACAAAATAACAGCTCTTGTCTCTTAGCTGAGGAATATCTGGAGCCAGAGAAACTCCCACTGTTTCAGAGGGTTTTAATAACAGAGAGATAAATTCTGCCACCCTCATTCATGCTGAGTAGTGCCTTACTCTGTAAATAGTTCAATTTTTTTTTTTTTTACAATGGGACTTACATTTAGAGGAAGTTCTAGTCTATGTAAGAGAAGGTGGCAGGATCTCATCTGTCATATAAACCTTTGCTACCTCCTAAACTACATTTACATTTTCCAGGATATGATAAAAACAGGGGACAATCTGCCAAAGACATTTGAAGTTTAAATACATGTTATTGCAGCTTGGTATTTGTAGAGATTACTGAGCTGCATAACCTTTAAAAGTGGAAACCAGCCAAGATTTACAAACAGTTTGGATTGTAAGCATGCAGAGATTACATACTCCTGCAACAGAAAAAGAACTCTTTTGTTTACATAATCAGTTGCTAAAAAATGTTGTAAAAAAGAAACCTCAAACTGGTGTTGTACAGGTTTAAAATGACCACTATGTTGCATATGTTATGTCATTCTTGTAAAAAAAATACCTTTAGCTCAGCCCCGCAATTGGGATTCTAGGAAACTTCAACCTCTTGTGGCGGAATGCAGGGAAGACATCAGTGATTTAGTGCTTGTCTTCACTACCACACTAAATCAGCACCCTTGCCACCAATGCAGCGGCATCGATTTAGCTGGTCTGGTGACACACTAAATCGATAGGAGAGCACTCTCTCATTGACTTCCATACTCCACCTCAATGAGAGCGTCTCCCTTCGACATAGCACAGTGTAGACACCACTTTAAGTTGATGTAAGTTACATCAACAAGTTACATAACTTAACTAGTTTAACTTAGTTTGACTTACAGCATTAGTGTAGACAAGGCCTTAGAGAATCCCCACAATTCCTTTCCTGCTCCCATTTGTTCCCAGCGGAGGAGACAATCCATGGAGCAGCTACCTAATGCATCCGATGAAGTGAGCTGTAACTCACGAAAGCTTATGCTCAAATAAATTTGTTAGTCTCTAAGGTGCCACAAGTATTCCTTTTCTTTTTACCTAATCCTGGGCACAGTCTGGCCCCAAATCATCTCCCCATGTTATGTCATAGAGGTCATTTCTTCATGGTCTATTTAAGAGATTTTTTTATTAGAACACAGGCAAATAATGGATCAGAGACATACAGAAATAGGTACACTAGACAATTGGTCTGTTTCTGGGAGGAAAAATATCCTACTTGAGATACCCTAGGGTGACTGCCATTGAAAGTAATACAAAGAATCTGGTGAAGACTTTATCGGATGAGGCACATGCTGCCCTTAATTTATACAGTCATAACACTTACTGCTATCAACAATTTTATCAGAATACTACAGAGCTAATCCAGCAAGGTTCTCAGCAAGCTCAACTACCACGCACTTAATCTCACATGATTTGTCCCTAACTAAAATCCACACCAAATCCAAGTTGAAACTGAATATCTGATAGATGGCACTTTTCAGGTAAATGATTTGTGTGCAATTTCCTTGTTGCTTATTTTAACAATAATGACCTGGATAGGGAAACTGGCTAAGCAGATGTGAAGGTAATAGAAGTATGAAAGAGATAAAATAATCCCCCACAGTTCTGGAAGGTTTGGATAAAACTGTGTCCAGTTCTACACTTCTTCTGATTTTGCAAACCAAAACCCAATACATGAAGTATTACAAATCCAAAGCCACCTTTGTAGTTTCTGATCTCTATTGTTTAGCTGTTAGGAATACTCCCTAAAGGTGCTTTTTTCCTTTGTATTTGACTCAACTCACTGCCATATGTTAAGGGAACATTTTGTTTTCGAACAACAAATACTTTAACTTAGACTTGCATGGCTCCATAATCCATTATGTTCATTTGTATACTGATTGTTTTGTTTACCTAACATTTTAAGTAAACCATGAGAACAGCCATTCTGCGACACTTCTTCCACCCACAACTTGTCTAAGGCTGATGCAATGCATGTGGTTGCAGAGGGCACCTCCTCTCACCACTCATTCTTGGCAGAAATAAATTGCTTTCCTGCTGGTTAGCTGACAAATTAGCACCTCCCTACTTCTCCTATAACATTAGCACTGGAACTAGGGAATTCAAGGGAGCACAAAAATGAAAAATAAGTTTATAAAATATTCAGTTCATTTTTCAAACTTCAATTTACTCTGAAGTTTGAGCAAACATTTGGGTCATTTATTGTTTTTCTTAATTTTATTACTCATCCTTCCTTAGTGGAGACATGCTGTACTTATAGGAAGGCAAATCCTTTACCAGAGAAGGTAAGTATAATGTGATTAGTAACCAGTGTAACAACATCAGAGATGGATTATACATCACTTAAGAAATCAAATCACTTAACAAAGATGCTTCTACTCTATCCTATATAGGTTCTCACACTGTGCTCATCATAGTGGAATCTGAGGTCCTTCAACAGTGCATTGAGCAACATGATTAACATCAGTCACAAGTATGTTCTCTCATTCTCTAACCAGGGTGAGAATTATGTGCAGTGGAGTGTCTTGTTTTGTAGGGTTATGTTATTTGCTTTATGAATATACCTATTGCCAAGGATTTATGTTAGAAAAAGCAAGATCAGTGAAATGTGCCTTGCACTTGGACTGGAAGATGGTGAAGTTTGTGAAGGTCCATAGTTCCTGGGGGAGTAAAGTCCATAGAAAGTTCTGCCTTCCACACAGGTGAGCTTTACCTTTATTGTAGAGAGTTCCATTGGGCCAGCGGAGCATACGTGGTAATCAGATCCTGGACCTTCAGATGATCTTTTAGATATCCTGGACCCAGGCCATCTAGCGCCTTGAATATAAGGACTGAGAGCTGGAACTTGCTTTGAAACTCTATGGGAAGCCAGCGTAGAGAGTGGATGACAGGTTAGATGTGCTCACAGTAGTCTATTGCTGAGGAGATGTACTGCAGCATTTTGTAACAGCTGGAGTTTCTGAAGCACTGAAGGCTTCATGCCCAGGTAGTGTTGTAATCCAACCAAGAGATGATGAAGATGTAAATTACTGATAGCAGGTGATTGTCCACCAGGATCAGGCCAAGTTTCCTAGGCAACTGGAAATGATTGAAAGTGTTACTCCTGGATCCTGCTATGTGAGAGCTTAGCATCAGAAAGGAATCCAAGAGTACTCCTAAACTATCAGACCGAACTGTGAGTGTAGGTGTCTCTTCAACCAAAGGAGACTGCACCATGGCTACAAACTCTTCAGAATGTTTCCTCTATCCACCAGCATCACCTCTGTCTTGCTCAGATTCAGCTTTAGCCAGCTGTTCTTTATCTATGAGCTGATCTTGTCTAAGTGCTGGGCCATCTTGATGGCAGTGATATTGTCAGATGTGGTGAAGGATGGATAGAGTGCGTCATCTGCATATTGCTGGCCCTTGAGTTGGTGTCAGCTGACCAGTTCACCTAGTGGCCTGCATGTAGATGTTTAAAAGGACTGGAGGGAGAATTAGTCCTTACAGGCCTCCACAAGTAAGGAGGGTCTAGTGACGGAGGTGCAGTTTCCAATTTACATTCATTTGGTGCACCCCTTCCAGAAAGATTTTAACACATTTTCTTGCAACTCTGCCACCTCTCTCAGGTAAGACAGCAATATCTTATGGTCAGCAGTATCGAATGGGTAAATTTTTTAGTGAAAATAATAGAGGATCTCATTAGCATATCCTTAACTTCTATCTCAGCAAAATCAAAATATGTATACTGCTCATATCTGTTCATTGTTTACATGCATAATATGTTATGTGCATCTAATTAGAAAGGGTGAGTTCAGCATTGAGGACTAGCATTACAGTTTGAGTTACAGGAAGGCTGTGAGTATACTAGGTGTCTGTCTATGTGATGGCAGCACCTTGGGAGGCAGAGTGGTGGAAACCATCAGTTAGAAAGGGGAATGTGAGAGAGGGGTGTTGCAGTACATGACAGAAGCTTTCTTTAACTGGTCACTTCCCTGCTTTTAAAGATTTGAATGGATGGGATTTACACTCAAGCAACCTTAACTGGTAGCTAATAAAAGGATGTTTTGTGTTTACAGATATTATACACTAATACACCAATAGATTTGAGGTTTGGTGGATCAGGTAATGAGCATGGCAGTTTCCTGTAGTTAGATACCTGCTATAAATCTGAATGGGAGTATAATGGAATACTGGATTTTAAGGCCAAAGGAGATAGCTTAAGAGGCCAGTTACCTCATTCCATGCATCCCGCAAAAGTAGAGGAAGGCAAGAAAAATACTCAAGCGGTCACTGAGAGAGGGAACGATGGTCCAGGGAGCAATTAGTGCCTGGGAGATTGAAGGTATAAGGCCATCCCTGACTATAGTTCCCTTAAGGGCCCGGGACCACTAGCCCTGTAGAGTGGACGGGACAAGGTTCTCCTCTCTCCCAGCCATTGCAGACAGGTGATTGTGGTTATTAGACCCACCTGGGGAGATCAAGAGACTGATTAGTCGACTGGGTGAGTGACTCAAAAGGAGACTCCAAGCTCAGTCCATCAAGAGTTTGCTGAGAGGAAACACTCATCCAAGATGTATTCCCTAGAAGGAGGGCTGTGCATTCCTGGGCTTAAGGAGTGAGTTTGTGGGCCAGGGAGACCAGGGTTTGAAGCAAAAAGCCCATATCCCTAAAGGGACAGTTTCAACAGGAGAACTTGAGGGAAACCCACATGAGAATATCCCATAGTCCAGCGTTAAGGCATTCATATTAGAGGTGGGACACTCTGCTCAAACCTCTTCTCCCCATTGGGCAGAAGGGAAAATTGAACCCAGGTTTCTAACATCCTGGGTGAGTGATCTAATGCCCAGGCTAAAAGTTTAAGAAAGGTACTGGCACCACCAACAACAACTTCTCTGTCATTTCTTGCAAGAAACAATTAAAGTCTCTCAGCCACCTGACTCCAGGAAAGGGGTCCTGGCTCCCACCTCTCTGCAGCCTGGACTTAGGCACTGAATTCTACGAGAGGGGCGGGGGTCAGGATACACCCTTCTCATCAGAGTCTCCCATTGGCTATCTTAGATGGCTCCCTGCCTAGTGTGCTGGCTTTTGTGGATCCCATTCTCTCCCCATTCATTCATATAAGGAGCCTAGGAGGCATCTAACTCAGGCTTTGTGAATCCTACTCTTGTTCTAGTGATTTTCTAGGCACTGAAAAGTTAGGCGGCACAACAATCAGCATTGCAATGCCCAAGACTCTTTGTGGATCCAGGCCACAGTCCCCAGAAGGAGAGTTGTGAAACCGCAGACATAAGGAAAGAATTTGCAGGGCAGGAAGCCTAGGATTTGAAAGCACACAGTCCCTAGAAGGAGCGATGTGAAACCCTGAACTTGAGTGGAGGAGGGAGCTTCCATGCTGGGGAGGGCAGGACTTGAACCACACATCTCCAGATAGGGTGACCAGATAGCAATTGTGAAAAATCAGGATGGAGGGGGTAATAAAGTCCTATATAAAACAAAGCCCCTAATATTGAAACATCAAGTCAATCTAGCCCCAGAAGAAGGCCTGTGGAGCCTCAGTCTAAGGGGGGAGTGGTACTAAAAGGAGCTCTTTTGGGAGCCAGACAGTGTTTAATATATTAGACCCCAAGAGAGAAGGAATACTACTTTTTAAAGACTCTGGGCCTGTGCAGATTATTCCTGGAATATAGAGGACAAATTTAGAGAAGGAGGTCTGCAGGGCCACCCCATGCCATTAGACGGTGCTTTCGAGATAGTGTCGCAGTTATCAGGAGGTAATTATTTCATGTACCCCAAAGCAACAAAAGTGTTTATCTTGGATGTCAAGTTATTTTATATTACTTACCAAACACTGCAGGGGTTGCAACATCTGGAATTCCATATCCATCTTACAGTATTCTAATTACTAAGTGCTAAGGGAACTGGGCATGCAACATAGTAATGGGTGCTGTATAATTAATGCTCTGAGCGCCACGCTGAAAATTTACTATTGAAATTGTCCATTTCCATACAAGAAAGTGCCTAATACAAGGAAAAGCTTTGCTGGTTTTCGCCATCCTGTACAGCACCAGACAACAAATAGTAAGATGCTGTTTTGATTCAGTAACTGCTCAGCTGTATATCAAACATGTTACAGAAACAGGCCTTGACTCGAACATGTTTGGTTTGGATCAGTGAATTGAGCGCTTGCTGAGCTCTGGAATACAAATGATCGGCCTATCTGTTTGAGCATTTCCCCTGTTGGTGCCATCCTCTCCTTGCCTATTGCTAATGCAGTAATATGTATGCAGTGCACAGCATTCTATGTGACTGCCACTTGACAAAATGTGCCAGCTCATCATCGTCTCCAGACGAGACAGATTTATTATAATTCAATATGTTCCTTGTGAGCACTTCTTTCTGTCTTATGTTACAGTCTGCACAGCATTCAGAATAATAACTACATGCTCTTATGACATTGCAGCACAGAATTTCTGCAGCTGAAAAATTCCTTCCTGGGCTCAAACAAATCCAGCTACAAGCAATCTGCTCTTGTTGCTTAAAATTAACATGGGGTCCCCCCCAAAAAATAAAAGAGCCAAGCAGTTTACACACTATTGCAAAGTGTGCATCAGAAGGAGATAATACTTATATATGATTTGCTCTATATTCAAAAATGAAGATATTTTGGCTGCTTTACGTTAGAGAAATCACTGCAGATAAAAAGCCATTGCACAAGTCAGATTCTAGATGCTGGTACTTGTATTCTCAAAGTCAAATAAGGCACAGCAACAATAAATGGAAGCTAGGCAGGAACAGCAGTATCTCATACTAAATAAAAGCTACAGGACATGCTGAGATTGTCTCCTGGTGATGGAATCAGTAACGTTTACAGGTGTTTCCACAAAATACTCAGAAAATAGTCAGGATGAACACTGTCTAATTGAACTGTGTCCTTTTAAAATGCATCAATCACTTGAGTGACTTTAGATGCCATGACTACCTCTTAGGGCAGTAATGGCAGCAACACTGAATTTGCCAAACACCACAAATATGGGTGCATATCAGCTCAAGAATATTTACCTCTTCAGGCTACTTTTGTCAGCCAGGTACTCCCTCTCTTCCAACCATGGACAGGGAGGAACTGCAGCCTTACTGCTCTAGATTCAAAAAGGAGGTGAACTAAACTCCCCAGAGGTGGAAGTAAAGTAGTATGTTCTCTAGACTCAGCTCGTAATTGCAGCATTAAGAGATCACTCCAGCTCAGATTCACAAGGGTACTTAGAAACTTAGAAAATCACAGGAACAACAAAGCCTAAGTTTGGTGCTTAGGCTCCCTCTACAATGAATGGGGAGAGACAGGCACCTTAGAATGTGATCTACAAAACCACTAAACCACAGAGTCCTCTCACTCTCCCTCCCCGTCTGGTCAATAACTAGGTATTTGAAGCTGTTCCACTGTGTATAAATACTTAGAGTCAAATGACCAGACAGAGAGAGAGTGTGAGAATGACTCTGTAGTCTAATGGTTAGGGCACCCACTTGGGAGGCAGAAGAACCAGGTCCAGTCCCCCGCCAATGACTAATTAGTTATCGAAACTGTGGGAATCTCACCTCAGAGTATCCCATTGCTCAGTGATTAGAGCACTCTTCTGAGGGATGGGAGATCCCCTGTTCAAATCCCTTCTCCCAATCTAGCAAAGAGGAGGGAATTGAACCTGGGTCTCCCACATCCAAGACTGGTTGCTGGGCTAAAAGTTAAAAGGCGGACACCTCCTCCTCTGCCATGGTTTTGAAAGGTATCTGATCCAGTAGGGACCTCTGAGCATGCCTGCCAGATCAGGGCCTGTGACAGGGCTCCACTCACCATGCTAGCACCTCCTGCTGGCCATCTTTGGGATTAGCATCACAGGACGATATGCCCTCTCCTGACCCTGCTCTGCCCTGCAGATCTTCTTATATGGGCCTACCAGGCCCTGATTGGCTGCTACTCTCATCCCCTCTCCAACTGACTGCCTCCTGTGCAGGCTCCCTAGGGCTCTTTTAACCCCTTAGACACCAATGTGGGGCCAACACCCCATCACAGGCCCCAAACGCAACTTAGGCAGCTGAACACCATCTTTCTCTGGTTTATGAATCACTCTGGGGCTTTGGTAGGAGATAGGCAACTAGATGCCTAGGGTGAGGGAGCAATGCACAGAGGCAGAAACTTAGGTGCCTAGTAAACTCTTACCCTGAAAATTTAGGCATCATGTGAGTTTAGGGGCCTATAGTGTTTGGCACAAATTTTCTGAATTGCAGCAGAGCCTAAAACTGGGATTTAGGGGCCTACGTTTGAGGTATAGGCACCTAAGTATCTTTCTGAAACTGGGCCTCGGTGCTCGCAAGAGATCTGGTTTATTCTATGTCTGGTTCCAACTGGCTGTGCATAACAAGAGCTTCATAGTACCTCGCCCAAGCTCTCTCTCGGAAGCTCAGCCTTAAACCCACAGTTCTCAATACCAGAGTAACTAGAAAAGACATTTCCTGAGAGGCCCTTTCCTTGGATCCAGCTGAGAAAGACCAAGCCAAGCGCTCTCCTAGCTTCAGCATTGACAGTGGAGAATGCCACTGGAGTGCCTGCCCGTGCCTTGGTAGGAAAGAGAGAATCCCTTACCCCCACCCTGTTCCCACCCAGACCAATCTCCACAATCTTCAAAGGGCCCAGAAAGACGCCCTGTCTGATACTCTTCTCCCTGAAGCACTTTCCTTGCCTGACTCTCGCCACCTCATACAAGCCTCTACTTGTCTTCCGTAAACTGCAGGGAGAGAGGTATAGGAACTGGTTTCATTGGCTCCAAGAGTCCTGTTGAGATAGGGGAGGCTTCTCATAATCAACCCAACAGCACAACCTCAGGCATTCCAGATTCTGTCCAGCTGCAGAAGTTAACATTTTACCAATCGAGATCATAGATTCATAGATTCATAGATGCTAAGGTCAGAAGGGACCATTCTGATCATCTAGTCCGACCTCCTGCACAGCGCAGGCCACAGAATCTCACCCACCCACTCCTATGAAAAACCTCACCTATGTCTGAGCTATTGAAGTCCTTAAATCATGGTTCAAAGACTTCAAGGAGCAGAGAAGCCTCCCTCAAGTCAACCATGCCCCATGCTACAGAGGAAGGCGAAAAACCTCCAAGCTCCTTAAGTCTCCTTTCATAACACAAGTTTTCCATTCCTCAGATCATCCTAGTAGCCCTTCTCTGGACCTGCTCCAGTTTGAATTCATCCTTTTTAAACATGGGAGACCAGAACTGCACACAGTATTCTAGGTGAGGTCTCACCAGTGCCTTGTATAATGGTACTAAAACCTCCTTATCCCTACTGGAAATGCCTCTCCTGATGCATCCCAAAATCGCATTAGCTTTTTTCACAGCCATATCACATTGGCAGCTCATAGTCATCCTATGATCAACCAATACTCCAAGGTCCTTGTCCTCTTCTGTTACTTCTAATTGATGCGTCCCCAACTAAAATTCTTCTTATTAATCCCTAAAGCATAACCTTATACTTCTCACTATTAAATTTCATCCTATTACTATTACTCCAGTTTACAAGGTCATCCAGATCCTCCTGTATAATATCCCGATCCTTCTCTGAATTGGCAATACCTCCCAGCTTTGTATCATCTGCAAACTTTATTAGCACACTCCCACTTTTTGTGCCAAGGTCAGTAATAAAAAGATTAAATAAGATTGGTCCCAAAACCGATCCCTGAGGAACTCCACTGGTAACCTCCCTCCAACCTGACAGTTCGCCTTTTAGTAGGACACATTGCAGTCTCCCCTTTAACCAATTCCTTACCACCTTTTGATGTTCATATTGATACCCATCTTCTCCAATTTAACTAATAATTCCCCATGTGGCATGGTATCAAATGCCTTACTGAAATCTAGGTAAATTAGATCCACTGCGTTTCCTTTATTTAAAAAATCTGTTACTTTTTCAAAAAAGGAGATTAGGTTGGTTTGGCACGATCTACCTTTTGTAAAACCATGTTGTATTTTGTCCCATTTACCATTGACTTCAATGTCCTTAACTAATTTCTCCTTCAAAATTTTTTCCAGGACCTTGCATACTACAGATGTCAAACTAACTGGCCTGTAGTTACCCGGATCACCTTTTTTTCCTTTCTTAAAAATAGGAACTATATTAGCAATTCTCCAATCATTTGGTACTACTCCTGAGTTTACAGATTCATTAAAAATTCTTGCTAATGGGCTTGCAATTTCAGGTGCCAAGTCCTTTAATATTCTTGGATGAAGATTATCTGGGCCCCCCGATTTAGTCCCATTAAGCTGTTTCTGTTTCGCTTCTACCTCAGATATGGTAATATCTACCTCCATATCCTCATTCCCATTTGTCATGCTACCATTATCCCTAAGATCCTCTTTAGCCTTATTAAAGACTGAGGCAAAGTATTTGTTTAGATATTGGGCCATGCCTAGATTATCTTTAACCTCCACTCCATCCTCAGTGTTAAGCGGCCCCACTTCTTCTTTCTTAGTTTTCTTCTTATTTATATGGCTATAGAACCTTTTACTATTGGTTTTAATTCCCTTTGCAAGGTCCAACTCTACTCGACTTTTAGCCTGTCTCACTTTATCCCTACATGTTCTGACCTCAATTAGGTAGCTTTCCTTGCTGATCCCTCCCATCTTCCACTCCCTGTATGCTTTCTGCTTCTTCTTAATCACCTCTCTAAGAAGCTTGCTCATCCAGCTTGGTCTACAACTCCTTCCTATGAATTTTTCCCCTTTCTTGGGATACAGGCTTTCGATAGCTTCTGCAGCTTTGATTTAAAGTAATCCCAGGCCTCCTCTACTTTAGATCCATAAGTTTTTCAGTCCAATCCACTTCCCTAACTAATTTCCTTAATTTTTGAAAGTCAGCCCTTTTGAAATCAAAAACCTTAGTTGCAGATTTATTTTTGTTAATCCTTCCATTTAGTTTGAACTGAATTAGCTCATGATCACTTGAGCCAAGATTGTCCCTTACAACCAGTTCTTCTATGAGGTCCTCACTACTCACCAAAATTAAATCTAAAATGGCATCCCCTCTAGTTGGTTCAGCAACTACTTGATGAAGGAATCCATCAGCTATCACATCTAGGAAAATCTGAGCCCTATTATTATTACTAGCACTGGTCCTCCAGTCTATATCTGGGAAGTCAAAGTCTCCCATGATCACGCAGTTTCCATTAGTATTTACTTTATTAAAGACATTAAAAAGGGCTCTATCCATATCCAAATTAGATCCCGGAGGTCTATAGCACACCCCAAGCACTATTGTAGGAGAGGCTTTACTAGTTTTCTTCCCCAATGTAAATTTTGTCCACACGGACTCTGTCTTATCCATTGCATCGCTTCTTATTTCTTTACATTCTACCTCATCATTGATATACAATGCTACTCCACCACCTTTACCTTTGTTTCTGTCTTTCCTAAACAGCACATACCCTTCAATACCTGTAGTCCAGTCATGACTACTATTCCACCATGTTTCTGTTATCCCTATAATATCTAGTTTCACTTCCTGCACCAGTAGCTCTAGTTCCTCCATTTTGTTACCTAGGCTCCTCGCATTGGTGTATAAACATCTTAATTTTTGCTGTTTGGCCTCGCTCACATTTTGTACCCTATTAGGCACAGTCATTCTACAGCCAGTATAACCTATTAGACTAGTATCCACACTGCCCTCGCTCCTTATATACATTCTCCTACCCACGGCTGTATCCTTTCTTACTTCGTCTTCTTCCCTCTCAATGCTAAAATCTGGCGTGGAGATTTCCTGGACATCTCCCAACCATCTCCCCCTAATTCCTAGTTTAAATCTCTCTTTATCAGTTGTGCCAGCCTCGATCCTAGAAGTCTATTTCCTTCCCTACTCAGATGAAGTCCATCCCGAGAGAACTGTCCTCTGCCCATGAATGCCTCCCAGTGGCCATACATCCCAAAGCCCGCCTTATAGCACCACTGCCTAAGCCATCTGTTGACAGTCATAATCTTGTCATACCTTTGTTGCCCTTCTCTAGGAACAGGAAGGATCCCGCTAAAGATCACCTGAGCCTCAATTTCCTTAAGCGTCTTCCCCAGCCTAGCATAGTCTCCCTTAATACTTTCCAGTGAGAATCTAGCCGTATCATTTGTTCCCACATGAAGGATAATTAGGGGATTCTTTCCCGCTCCCTTTAGGATCCTTTTCAACCTCAGGTCTACATCCCGTATCTTAGCACCCGGAAGACAGCACACCCTTCTATTCTCTGGATCAGCTCTAGTTTCAGGCCTGTCTATTCTTCTCAATAAAGAGTCCCCGATCACATAGACCTGCCTTTTCCTGGTGACTGTGCTATTCTCCAGTCTCTTCCCTGTTCCCTCTGGCTGCAAGTTCTTTCCATTCCTATTTTCCCTTTTAATCCTCTTCAACCCATCCTGAATCCTCCTGGGGCTCATATTTGGTCTAGTCTCCCTTGACTCTTCCGCTTTTCCTATAGGACTAGCCTCTCTTCTCTTCTTCCTTACCCTTCCACCTTCAACAAGTACCTGCTGAGCCCCTTCTTCATTTTCCAACTCTGCAAACCTATTCCTAAGCTCTATTCTCCTTCACTAGCCCATCTTTTCCTCTGCCTGGTTCTTTTAATTTAATTGAGATTTTGACATTAAAAAGTCAATCCCACCCATTAAGAATTGAAAATCTATCTGGAAACACAACTAATTCAACTTATTTCAGCTTCTGAACATGGACCATTCAACCAATCTTTCCTCTTGGTAGGTGACTGATATGGATTTCTTGATATTTAATAAAGATAAGCAATCCATACCATGGGTGAAATCCTGGCCTCAGTGAAGTCAATAAGAGTTCTGCCATTGATTTAAATGTAGCCAGGACTTCATCTCACGTGTGTTTAGATGTAGCTCATGACACAGAGTCCTGAGAAGCCAAGTTTTCTATACTAAAAGTTGAGTCTTCCCTTCAGAGAGCCAATTCTGCAGCATAATTCCAGGTGATTGCTATGCAGGATTCCCACTGTGCAGGACAGTTCTTTCCCTTCAACTTCAAAGATAGCAAATAACAAAGTGCTTGACTCCCAAACTACTAGTGAATAAGCCAACTATTTAGTGCATTTCCTTCAGAGGAAACAGCTCAAACTTTTTTATTTTTTATTTGTTTTTAACTTTTCAAAATAATGAAGGAAAAGAAGAAAAAGAAAAACCTTAAATCCAAAGCTTTAAAAATTGTATAGATTTTTGTTTATTTCTATTTTCTTCCTTATGGCAATCTTGGCTTCCTTCCTAATCCTGTACCTGTTACAATGACCGGTAAAATTGATGTATAATGCAAGCAGTGATTATAATGGCCACAAATTGCTTACACTTATCATTTTGCTTTTGCCCTGAGCCATCTACAGGATCCAAGAACTGATAAGATTTAAACTGCTTATATCCCTGACTCCTCTTCTTCGAAAAATTTAGGGGTGAAGCCATACATTTCCTCATAGACTAAGGACTTTTAAGGGAAATGAGATGAGGAAAAAAATTAATTTGGATGTGCAATAGTTTAATGATAATAGCTTGTCTATAATGCTTTTCCTCTGAGGATCTCAAAGTGCTGTTTAAACATGAATGACATAAGCCGCAAGGCACATCTATGGGGTAACAGTCTTATATTATACATGACAGGCACAGAGAGGTTAAGGGACTTATCGAGGTTGTACAACAAATAAGTGGCAGCATGAAAAAGAGAACGCAGGAGGCCTGACTGCCAATCCCTGCTGAAACCCCTGTACCAGGACACTTTTCCTGCTTAATATTATTTTGTTGCCTTAGTGTATTGATCATTTAGGGCTGGATTGTCTCTGGCCATTGCACTGGAGCACACAACTTGGGGAGGGGAGGAGGAGATGCAAGTGCTAGAAGCCTCCTCCACCCCCAGCCAACACATTTATACCCTCCGGTCATAAACATAGACCTAAGGGTAGCATAAAATCCCTCTTTTACCTGTAAAGGGTTAAGAAGCTCAGATAACCTCAGGCACCTGACCAAAAAGGACCAATAAGAGGAGAAGATAATTTCAAACCTGTGGGGCAAGGTTTTTTTTTGTTTTGGGCTTTTGTATTCTCTCCGGAGACAAAGAGAGAGACCAAGCAAGTAATCCAGCTCTTACTGAATGATACATCTAAACTTAGTAGAAATACTTACTGAAATAGTAAGTAACCGTAAGGAAATGTGTTAGAGTATCTTTTGTTTTAGCTTGTGAATTTTCCCTGCGCTAAGAGGGAGGTTTATCCCTGTTTTTTGTAACTCTGAAGTTTTGCCTAGAGGGGAATCCTTTGTGTTTTAAATCTTATTGCCCTGTAAAATTACCTTCCATCCTGATTTTACAGAGGTGCTTCTTAATATTTTTTTCTATATAATAAAGTTATGTTTTTAAGAATCGGACTGGTTTTTAGTGTCCTAAAAACCAAAGGGTCTGGTCTGTGCTCACCTGGTTTACTTATTTGGTTGGTAGATTATTCTCAAGCCTTCCCAGGAAAGGGGGTGAAGCGGCTTGGGGGGATATTTTAGGAAAACAGGAATTCCAAGTGGTCCTTTTCCTGAATCTTTGTCTAACTCACTTGCTGGTAGCAGCAGTATCCATCCAAGGACAAGGAAGGATTTGTGCCTTGGGGAAGTTTCTAACCTAAGATGGTAGAAATAAATTTGGGGGTGGGGTCTTTCATGCAGGTTCCCACATCTGTACCCCAGAGTTCAGAGTGGGGAGGGAACCCTGACACTTCCATATAATGGCCAGAGATAATTATAGTCCCTTCTAGGACTGCAAACAAATACCCGTGGCTGTGAGTTCCAGAGCACAGAGCAATTGACTAGGATTCACTCTATTTTATTTTATTTTTATCTTTTATTTGCTTGTAACCATTTCTACTTTTGGGTTACTTGGCATCACTTAATCTATGTCCTTTTGTTAATAAAATTGTTTTGTTTTTACCAAAAAACCAACTCAGTGTTGTGCTTGAAGGGAAGGTGTATTTACCCCCAGGTTAAATTAATGAACTGTGAGATGGGTTTGTTCCTTTAAAGGAGCAAATAAATCTTAATCTCTCTCTTTGAATGGTCCAGGAGAAGGCTGGACATTGTAGAGCACACAGTTTGTGGGAAATTTGGGACTAGGTGTGTGTTGGGATCACTATTCCAAGCTGTTAACCAAGCTGATGGAGGCCAGTCAAAATCTGTGGTATTGCAGGCAGGCTTCTGGATCCGCAGCATCGGACTAAGGCTGCCCAATACATAGACAGAGCGTGTGCTTTTTGCTGGCTGTGAGCATCCCAGGCTGAAAGCTACTGTAGCAAAGCTTTTAAGGCACTTAAGGGTTACAGGATAAGAGGTAACAACTCTTCACTAGTCTGGATTGCATCCCAGAATGTGACACCAATATTGCAACATTTGTTTTTGTCCCAAATCAGAATGAAAAATTGAAATATCAAAATTTCTCATGGAATGGAAAGCTCAATTTTTTTTTATTTAGAAATGTCAAAACTTTTTCTTTTTGACATTTGAGTGAAATGAAATGTCTCAGCATTGCCAAATCGAAATGTTGCATTTCACTTTTTGAAATTAATCAAAACATTTTGTTTCAGCTCAGTCTGACTTTATGTCCCCCTGAGCCGCTGTGGTGCCTCATGAGAGCTGTGGAAGTTGTAGTTCATGTTCCTCTGGCCCCCATTATCCTCTCTGGGCTAGGCTCCCCAGCTAGACTACATATTCTACCATGCACTGCAACAGTTCAACCAGAGTATTATGCATTACATAGTCCATCCAGACAGCCCAGCCCACAGTGGAGAATGGAGACACAAGGCATTTGAACTACAGTTCCCCTCAGGCACCAGGATGACTCAGGAGGACATAGATTAATGTTGAATGAACTCAAAACATTTCAATTTGGTTTGACTAACAAATGTTTTGATTCATGTCAAACCAACCTGGAAAAAAAATAGTCTCAATTTTCCCAACAGAATAAATTAAATATTTCAGCAAAATAAAAATTTTCCTGCTGAAAATTCAGTTATGTGGAAACTGAATTTTCCATTGAAAATCATTTTAATGTTCATAACCAGTTCTACTAATTTTTTTTTAAATCCTAATTTTACAGATTGAATAGAAAGTAAGGGGGCGGACCCCTCACTAGTGTAAATTGCCATGTCTTCAATTACTTCAATGGAGTTATGAGAATGTACAGTCACTTAGGATCTATCCCTAAAATATTCAATAAAATTCTTTTACAGTATTACAGAAAAAAACTATGTGGGAATCACTGGTTACTTCCAAGTCAGAAACAAACATGAGTATCTGTATTTTCTAATAAGTTGTGACTTACTAATGAAATGTGCCTTCAACATGGCCACCTTAGGCAGAAATCCTAAGGGTCTAGGTACTAGGTGGTTTTGCATCTTTGAGTAAACCCATGCAGCATCAACAATAGAGTTTTAGTTGCAGGAAAATGTGCACTAGTGTGATAATCAATGAAATTTACTGTGGACACTGATATACCAGAACTTGAAAAATGTGGAGGAGGATGATGCCAAGGAAAATAAAAAAAAAGAGGAAAATGAAGGCTTCTGAGGGTGAGCCTTACACACTAAAGACTGGCCTAAAATCTCTCAGTGAAATTAATGTTGTCATTATGCATAACACAAGTTTGTTTAAAGAAAAGGAACACAAGTAGAAATGAATACTATTTTTAAATCAATATTTCTCTTTATAGAGAATGTCTCATCCCCTTGCGCTGATGAAAAGCAATTTCATACAGGAGCAGTTTCATCCACCTTTGAAATGCAAGCCCAGTAGAATGAAATGTGGCCACAGCTCAGGAGCATTCAGCAACACCACATATTAGTTCAGGGCAGAAGGAGATGCACACTAAGTAGCTAAAGTGAGGGGGGGGGATCTAATAAAGCCAAATGTAATTACCTATGTTCAAATTTGGCCAGTTTACCAGGCTAACAGCTCACTCTTACCATGGGATCTTTACCCACTTTACACAAGTGGATCGGATTTCTATCTCATCTGAAAGTTGGCCTCAACTCCAGTTTCCTAATAGCACCCCCTAACATCAGGCTGAGGCAGCTGGTTCAGTACTGAATCAAGCAGAACAATGCCACCTACTGAATCATCAATACCACATCCTTGCAGCACCCTTTCTTTTCTCTGAGGCCTCCCATCCAACGACTGTTCAAGTCCTGCTTTGCTTGGTTTGTGTGATCTGACATTTGAGATCAAAAGGTGGGATTGTATCAGAAAAAGCTTTAATCACCATTAAAAGAGCTCTCTGCTCATCTTTGTCCCCAATACAATTCCTTGGCCACACAAGGCTGACAGCAGCTGCTTCAATTTCATGTATATATTACATGGGTTGACGGAGTGTTGGGGGAAGGGTGTTACATTATTTTATTTCTGCTTTTATTCTCATCATGATAATTTTTACTGGCATGAAGTGCACATATTGGGGGATTATAGCTCAGGCTCAGCCACTGTGGAGCCAGTGAACATTGACACTCCCCAAGATTAGCCTAAAATTTAAAAAGGGACATGCACTACAGAGCTCCCAGGCTCCCTAGCAGCTCACCAGGTGGGCTATCACAGAGCCAGGGCTCCCCGGAATTCCAGGCTCCTCGGCAGACTCGGGGCTCCCAGAGTTCTAGCTCCTGGCCAGCCTGCTAGGCAAACTGCTACAGAGCCAGGAAGCTGTTACCAGAATTTTAAAAAGCATTCCTTTTCATTTTTTCCAAAGCAGATTTTTTTGAAAATTTCTGATCCACAGAAAATTTTACATTTCTGACTTTACCTTCCAAAATGGAACAATATTTTTTTAAACATGAAAATTTCCATGGGATGGAAATTCTACTTCCCACCCAGTTCTATTATAAATGTATGCAGCAGTGTGTGTGTAATATGCTGTTCAGTGTGAAAGTCAGTCCCCTGAATATCTCTGGTGCAAGCAAACATGTTTTAATAGAGCTAAATGTATACATTTTGGAGCAAAGAATGTAGGCCATATGTACAGGATGGGGGACTATCTTACGATCCAGTGACTCTGAAAACAATTTGGGGGTTATGGTGGATAATAAGCTGTCCCAGTACAATTCTATGGTTAAAAGGGCCAATATGAATCTTGGATGCATAAAGAGGGGAATCTCGAGTAGGAATAGGCAGGTTATTTTACCTTTCTATTCAGCACCAGTGTAACCACTGCCGGTGCCCACAATTCAAACAGGATGTTGAAAAATTGGAAAGGGTTCAGAAAGGGACCACAAGAATGATAGACTCAAGGAGCTCAATCCATTTACCTTAACAAATAGAAGCTTAAGGGGTGACTTAATTACAATCTGTAAGTACCTACATAGGGAAAAAATATTTGATAATTGGCTCTTGAATCTAGCACTGAAAGGTGCAACAAGGTCCAATGGCTGGAAGTTGAAACTAGACAAATTCAGACCAAAAATAATATGTACATTTTTAACAGTGAGGGTAATTAATCGTTAGAACAAATTACCATGGCTCCTGATAGATTCTCCATTACTGGCAATTTTAAAATCAAGATTGGATAGTTTCTCTAAAATATATGCTGTAGGAATTATTTTTGGGAAATTCTATGGCCCGTGTTATGCAGGAGGTCAGATGAGATCGTCCCTTCTGGCCTGGAAATCTATGAATCTGTGCATCCAAATTGGATTGCCAGGTTTCTTATCCATCTTGGATAGAGGAAAAGGTAACATTTTAGATAGAGAGGAACTGTCGGATAACGCAGGAGTGGTGCTGATTGGTTACCATATTTCACTGGTAAGTAATATTAATACAATACATGGATTGGGAAGCTTTTAAAATATAATCAGGTATCTCCAATATCCATTTTTCTTCTACCCCTCCACAATCTGTTTGTCCCCAAAAATTCCTGCGTCATTGAAAATGTCCTTCATTTAGCAGATGTTCTGCATATACAGTCTCTCCTCTCTCCCTTTCAATGTGAAATATTGAAAGTGTTCAGTTCAGATAACATACAGCAGAACCACTTCATTAAATTATCACTTGAATTATTTAGCTCTGATGTGGATAAAGGCTAAGATCTGTGACTGTGAGGAACTTGGAAGTCCATGATAAGTCAGAGACAGTGCAGCAGATAGAATGCAACACATAGCTGATTACTAGCGGCCTGTCACCTACCTTGGTGTGGGTTTGGGCTGGAAAGGAAAATAAAGGATGCAGGAGTGGGAGACGGACAAGAACTATTCTGATGTGGGGTGAGGAAGAGGACTAAAAGAGTATCAAGTGTGGCAGTGGCACTGGCTGAGATGGAAGAAAGTCTATTAAGGAAGTGTGGCAAAGTGTTGGTGGATCTGGCCCTATTTACCCCTTATCTATTCACAATTTAACTCCCACAGATATTTACTGCAGCTAATTTCTAGCTCATATTTGCCTCTTTTCAGATTTCTAGAATATACTTCGCTGTATCATGTAAATACAATGTATTATATTACTACTGAAAATTTGCATTTCACACATGCATGTAACACTAAGTTGAAAGAGCTTGTTTAGCCCAAGTGAGCAAATTTGTACTAAAATTTGATAGTGAACACCAATAACCACTTCCTGTAGCATTAGTAACTCACCTTAGTTTTTCTGTAAGGATCTCTAAAAGTATGTGTAAAGAACCTGTCATAATGGCTTTCCAGCGTCCTTGGAAGCATAAATAAGAAAATAAACAATTTAGCTTGGAGGCTTCTTTCAGTAATCACATTTTCTTTATTATACATCCAATAAATTTAATATATTGGTATGTTGTGTTGTTTTAAGGTATTTACAGATTAAGAACAATTCTATTTTGACGGGAAAAGAAATTCCATTAGTGATTTGAAATGCTTTTGTTATTCATTAAGCTTTTTCATAGTAGACTGCAGATATTGCTTTATTAGTTGTGTAATTATTCTTTCCTCTTAAACGAGACAGAGAAGACTTTGAATAAGGATTGAGAAAGGAATGCAGGATTAATACATATAGCTGCAGGATGGTACAAACAATCATTGTACTATATTTAGCGCACAATCTTATTCACATTATCTAGAAAAAAAAATCAGTGTACAGAGCTTTAGGTTCTTTAGGCAGAATAACCTAGCAATTTAAAGTGGAAACAAGTATAAATAGAATTCTTCAGGGTGCATGTATTATGTTACAAAAGTATTACTTAATCTTTCACCTAGTATCCTGGAATTCTGTTTATTCACATTTCCTACTGTATGTGTGCCATCTAATGGTAAATCAGAATAACTCCTATTGTATTCAGACAGAACTGTATTCAGTTACTTCTTGACTGTAAAAGATGGACTTAATTCAGTGGTTCACAATATGATTTTGTTTCTTAATTACTATGTGATTCAATATTTTACGTGTGCAAAATATTGATAGTCTCCTTATAACTGACATACAGTGGGACAGGTTCATCTCAGACTTCAAGATCTGCAGCAACAGAAAGCTCAGCTGAGTGAAATCTGTGGTGGTGCAAGGTGACTGCATGCTCCCTGCCACACAGAGCCCCTCAGCCAACCAGTCATGTTCAAAAGTGGATGGCACTGGATGTCAGGAATTGCACATTGCACATTGCTTGGGCAAGAGAATGATGCCTAGATTCAGCACATTCACCTTAACAGGTTTAAAGCAGAGGAGCTTCATTAATTTCAGTAGCTGCTCCTGAATTACACCTGGTTGTGTGGGAGAAGAATAAACTTTGGATTCAACTCCTTTGGCTACATTTTTGAAAATCGCTTTTGTTTTCACTGTGCTGATGTTATGCCCTTGAAAATGGAAGCTCTGAGTCTGTGATATCAGTTGGTCACCCCTGTATAAATGTTTTAAAACAAGTTATGCCAAAAACAAATCCTATTAGCACATTGTAAGTCCTTGTAAACTGACATCAAGAGCCTGATTTTCCTTTCCTTTTCACCATTTTAAATAAGGAATAAATCCATTCAGATCAACAGAGTTACATTAGAGTGGATACCTGTGTGAACCAAGTCCCAAGTGTCTATCATTGATGTAGAGATGCAAATCAGAAAATAAAAAGTGAAAGCTATTATCTTGATGATCTGGTGCTTGAGACATTATTTTAACCCCAAAGTGCCATAGGCTTATTTAGTAGGCCATGAACCTGATTCTGCTCTTACTTTCACTGGTATTAGTGACAAGACTGGGCCTGATTCTCAAATGGTGTAAAACAGCATAACTCCATTGACAGCACCTGATGTAAACTGGCATGACTCACAGTAGTACCTCTGGGCACTCCCATTATACAAAATAATAAAAGTCATCTTTTGAGTATTTCCATCAAATCCCAATTCACTGAGAGTTTGGATTCATTTGAAGTGTTGCACTAGTCACCTACACATCACTTCTAGGGGAATTCTGCACCACTGTGCAATCCAGAATTTTTCAGAATTCCCTGTTTCCCCTGCAGAATTTCTGGACGGCACTTGGGACACTGGACTCTGCAGAGGCCAGCTAACAGTGAGCAGAGTGCCCAGCCTGGCCGGGCTGGAGGCTGCATGCTCTTTGATCCTCATTCTCCCGGAAATGGAAGAGGGCCTGGGAGACCCAGCCAGCTCTGGCAAAGGGTGAGGAAGAGCAGAGCCGCCCCACACCATGTCTCCCCGCAGGGCAGTAAAGAAGTTGGAGGGGGTAAAGGCTCAGGGGGTGCTGGTGTCTGGGCTGGGGACTACCCCACGGCTGGGCTCTGTAGGATGGTTAGTGCTGGTGTCTGGGGGGGGCCCCGTGGCTGGGCTCTGTGGGGAGGGGGGTGCTGGAGTCTGGGGTATACCCCATAGCTGGGCTCTGTGGGGAGGGAGTTGCTCATGTCTGGGGGCTCCCCCGTGGCTAGGCTATTTGGGGTAGGGGATGGAGGTGTCTGCGGGGTGCCCCATGGCTGGGCTCTGGAGAAAAGGGGATGTGGGTATCTGGGCTGGATGGTGCCCCGCAGCTCAGCTTTGGGGGGATGGGAGTGCAGGTGTCTGGGCTCTGGAACTGGGTTATTGTAGGGCTTTCTTTAACTCTCCAGTCCTGGAGGAATCTTTTTGGCTGTTTTCTGTATTGTTGATGTCCTTGTTGACAGGTATTTTGAAACAAATTACCAAAATAATTGAAACTGGAGTGATTATATTGTGTTATTCTGACAAATAAAAATATGCAGAATTTTGCAGAATTTTAGAATATTGTGTGCAGAATTTTTAATTTTTCGGTACAGAATTCCCCCAGGAGTAACACATTTTTGAGGGGCCAAAGCAGTAACATTAAGACGAATCACTGTGTAATTACATTACCTTCATCTCTGGAGGAGTTACTTTTTGTGAAATAATACATTATTTTAGAATTGTGTAACTAGCTCATACACCCTTGGTATTTTAGTCATGCCTTCCTAGCAAATTCTGAATTGTTAGTGAGAAACATGCATTTGTAATGCTTCACTGTTCTCAAATTTTTACTTTGGCATTCATGGGGAGCTTTCTACTGCTTACACATTAGACTCCGTACAAGACAGCCAAACCCTCCTTAGTGGACTTTGTTTACATCCATTGCAAGACATACTTCTGTGTATTTGCTTAACACTCTAATGTACCTGTGTCATAAATATAAAGGGAAGGGTAAACACCTTTAAAATCCCTCCTGGCCAGAGGAAAAACCCTTTCACCTGTAAAGGGTTAAGAAGCTAGGATAACCTTGCTGGCACCTGACCAAAATGACCAATGAGGAGACAAGATACTTTCAAAGCTGGAGGAGGGGGAGAAACAAAGGTTCTCTCTGTCTGTGTGATGCTTTTGTCAAAAACAGAACAGGAATGGAGTCTTAGAACTTAGTAAGTAATCTAGCTAGATATGCATTAGATTCTGTTTTGTTTAAATGACTGATAAAATAAGTTGTGCTGAATGGAATATATATTCCTGTTTTTGTGTTTTTTTGTAACTTAAAGTTTTGCCGAGAGGGATTCTCTATGTTTTGAATCTGATTACCCTGTAAGGTATTTACCATCCTGATTTTACAGAGGTGATTCTTTTACTTTTTTTCTTCAATTAAAATTCTTCTTTTAAGAACCTGATTGCTTTTTCGTTGTTCTTAAGATCCAAGGGTTTGGGTCTGTGTTCACCTATGCAAATTGGTGAGGATTTTTGTCAAGCCTTCCCCAGGAAAGGGGGTGTAGGGTTTGGGAGGATTGTGGGGGGAAAGACATTTCCAAGCTGGCTCTTTCCCTGTTATATATATTTGCCGCTTGGTGGTGGCAGCAATAAAGTCCAAGGGCAAAAGGTAAAATAGTTTGTACCTTGGGGAAGTTTTAACCTAAGCTGGTAAAAATAAGCTTAGGGGGTTTTTCATGCAGGTCCCCACATCTGTACCCTAGAGTTCAGAGTGGGGAAAGAACCTTGACAACCTGTCTTTGCTATTTATAATTCTATACAAGTGCTAAGTATCATTAATTATAATAATATTGGTCCATGTAAGTAGTTATTTCAATGCTGGTGTAAGTGGTGAAGAAGTGTAAGTTACATCAATTTATATTCAATAGATGTGCAAAATAAATAACTCAAATCCAGAAATAAGATGATGAGTGTAGTAGGAAAAGCCTTTTTTATACGTTATAGAGCAGCAAAAAGGGGCACAGGCACAATTTTTAAAAATAATCCTTTGCAGGTTACTTTTTCCAAAATTAGCCAAAGATGTATACATTTGACAATACACAATGAAATGGTATCACACGGTGATATGTATATAATTTCAGTAACAAGGTCGTATCATTAGACATAAAAAATAAATACCACCCCTATCCTTCAAAACCATGATCAGATAGTTTTCAGCTCTTTAAATATAAAGTAAATAATGAGTAATAAGGAATACATTTGCCCTAAACAGTATATTTTTGTATAAAAGATTTCAATAGTAAGGTCCAGGAAGGATAAATCTTATTACCCAGCCACTGAATGCAACTGATTTAATTCTTTGGACAAGTTAATTTGTATTTCTTATCATCTGTAAAAAGAGCTCTGAACCAGAAAAACCCCTCTGAAAATACCATTTTCTTGTCATTTTAAAATATAAATATCATTGCTGTCAGTAAAACTACAGCTGCAGTGAGAAGTTTGCCAAAGAGCTGAACTTGGCTGAAAAACCCAGTTCATATTGTGAGCTTACTTTTTTAGCCTTTTATGTCAGAGAAGCCACTGCTGTTGACATTCACCCTGTAGTGAACTCTCAGTCCTGAGATGACGAAATCAGTTGAACTCTGCACAAAGGAACAGCAGAAAGATGGGAGAAATTGGAAATTTAAATGAAATATTTCTGTGAACTGGTGTGAAACCCAGGACTGGGATTTTGCATTTGGGTGTAATACCCAATGGGCAAGGTGAATTAGGGGGCAGTCCAGAGTAGTAGACAAGTGTGCATGAATGGTCGGGTAGCCAGGATGCTGATGGGTATCAGAGGCAGTGTGGGGCAATGGTTGGAGTTCTTTCAGGGGGCAGTAGCTAGAAGATCCAGTCCAAGGGGCCAGGTCAGGGGGTTAGGGAGGCAAGGTCACGCACGGCAGCAAAAAGGCATGGTCAGGCATGGCAACAGGGCAAGGCAGTCTAGGCAGCAACCAATGGGCAATGGTCTGTTGCTCAGACAGCTTTCTCTTCCTGTTGGGGTCTTTATATAGTCCAGGTATCCACTAAAAGTACTGCCTGTCCACCTAATCCGGGGCCTGGGATATGGCTGCTGTGGGTCTGTAAGTTTTTAGCACTCAGGTTCTTGGTCAAAGTTTGCAGTTCAGTGCACCGCCATGGTGCAGCAGTAAAGGACTGGCAGGCCTGGGTTCAATACCTCCTCTCCTGGGGCAATGTCAGGGCACCAAAGGACCAGGCTTGGCCAGATAGGCTCTGAGAAAGGATATGACTTTTGTGGGGGCATACACATAATAAGCAGCCCTGGAAACCAGCCCTTCCAGCCCATATCCTTCCCAGTCAATGAGGTACCATATATTCCCACTTCATATCTGGGAATCTAGGCTCTCGTGGACAAGGTACTCTTCTTGGCCTTTAACTTGCAGGGACAGGGAGGTTGTTTTCATTCAGGAAAGTGATTGTCAGAGAAAGTTTTAAGGAAGGAGACACGGAATATAGGATGAACCTCAAGGTAGCGGGGAAATCAAAGATTGAAGGTTACTGGGTTGATTTGCCTGCAGATCAGGTACGTGTGCTCCAACTTATGTATGGTCTGCCTGTCTTGAGGGGTTTGGCTGATAGCCATACTTTTTGTCTTACTGCAAATGTAGGGTCAGTGATGATCAGCATGATGTTTGTATGCTGTCTTGGCTGCATCTACATTTTGTTTCAACTCTTTGTGTGTTTACTGGATTTGACAAACCAGGTCTGAAGTTGCAGGAAATGTGGGTGGTGTGGGCAGCATGGGGTGAAAACTTATGGAATCAGTGAGGCCGAGTCATTTTAGTGGTAGAGCGTGAAGCATCACAAATACTGTTCCTATACCTGGTCCACTGTTTGAGTGACCATCATTTTGTGGATGATAGGCAGTTGATGCATCGAAACATGCCTCTAGGAGGCAGAATACCTCCCACCAAAACGAAGACACAAACTGAGAACCCCGGTCTGAGGTGATGTGATCCAGGAGGCCACGGAGGCAGAACATGTGTGATGAGGAGAGGAGATAAGCAGTATCCTTGGCAGTGGGAAGATGTGCACAAGGAATGAAATGCACCATCTTCATCAATTGATCCACTATTGTCAGTATGGTATGGTGTCCCTACAGATTAACATGGCTGCTACTCTGAAACCTCAGATTCTGGTAATTCTACAATGAAGACCATTGTAATGTTAGCCCAAGGCCTCAAGGGGGTCTCAGTGATATTAACATCCCAGAGAATTTAGTCTGGGGAACTTTGGCACAAATGCAGATATCCCAAGGCCTGCTGTAAGGCTGAATGTCACACCACAGTACTGACCACCAGATCAACCAGCATGCCATGCAAGTGGTCTTTGCCTGGCCAAAATGTCCAGCCCAAGGGATATCATGGCAAATGCATAAGACCTCCAAACAGTGGCATACCTCAAGGACAAAGCTGTGCCCACAGGCGCTAACTTCTGCTGGCGCCAGAGGGTGCTTGACCCCCATTTGCCCCCAGCCCTGCCCCAACTCCACCCCTGCCCCGCCCCCATTCCAACCCCATCCCCAAAGTCCCCGCCCCAACTCCGCCCTCTCCCTGCCCCTATTTGACTCCTTCCCCAAGTCCCCACGCAGCCCTGCCTCTTCCCTGCCTCCTCCTCTGAGCGCGCCACATTCCTGCTTCTCCCCCATCCCTCCTGGAGCTTGTTACGCTGCAAAACAGCTGTTTTGTGGCGGCAAGCACTGGGAGGTAGGCAAAGGAGTGGGAACTCAGCACGCTCAGGGGAGGAGGTGGAGGCGAAGGTGAGGTGAGGCTAGGCTGGGGGGCAGGGCAGGGAGCTTGGCTGCTGGTGGGTGCAGAGCACCCACTTATTTTTCCCTGTGGGTGCTCCAGCCCTGGAGCCTCGGCGCCTATCGCTGTGCTCAGAATGAGGAGGAGTCCATCCCTTTGTGTGAATTTACCTCACGGTTTCGTGTTACAAGTTTGGAGTATCTGGGTTAAGGGGTCATTTGGTAGCATAATATATGGTTGTGAATAAAATCAGATGATGGGGATCCTTGGGGAAGTGATCTGGTTTCAGGATGCAGGGAGGCTCTTCTTCAGGTCTTTTAGGATTGTGGGCATATTCTCTTTACGGGACAGGTGGTCTGCCTTACTGTTGCAGGAGTCAGGGTGGTAGTTAATAATAAAATTGAACCTAGAAAAAGAAAGCCCAGCCTACCTGTTGTTGGGTTAGGGCTTTAGCAGAACACAGGTATTCTAGATTTTTGTGATTAGCAAACATCTGAACTGGGTGTCTAGCTCCTTCTAGATAATGCCTCCAGGCCTCAAAAGCCGCTTTGATGGCAAGTTGCTCCTTGTCCAAAATTTCATAATTGCACTTGGCAGGAGTGAGCTTGCTGGAACAAAATGCACAGGGATAAACTCCTTGGTTGAGGTTCTGTTTCTGGGACCGCGCTGCCCCGATGGCAACACTGGAAGCATCAGTTTCCAGGATGAACAG
Organism: Dermochelys coriacea; assembly: GCF_009764565.3. NCBI lineage: Eukaryota > Metazoa > Chordata > Testudines > Dermochelyidae > Dermochelys > Dermochelys coriacea. Next base: position 315,938,961 of record NC_050068.2, on the reverse strand, counting down.
CTGACTTGGAGATGGAGATGAATGCCACCTTCTGATGATCAAAGGATTCTTGGGCTTCTGGATCCAAGTGGAGGTTTTAGTACCGTTATACAAGGCACTGGTGAGACCTCACCTAGAATACTGTGTGCAGTTCTGGTCTCCCATGTTTAAAAAGGATGAATTCAAACTGGAGCAGGTACAGAGAAGGGCTACTAGGATGATCCGAGGAATGGAAAACTTGTCTTATGAAAGGAGACTTAAGGAGCTTGGCTTGTTTAGCCTAACTAAAAGAAGGTTGAGGGGAGATATGATTGCTCTCTATAAATATATCAGAGGGATAAATACAGGAGAGGGAGAAGAATTATTTCAGCTCAGCACCAATGTGGACACAAGAACAAATGGGAATAAACTGGCCACCAGGAAGTTTAGACTTGAAATCAGACGAAGGTTTTTAACCATCAGAGGAGTGAAGTTTTGGAATAGCCTTCCAAGGGAAGCAGTGGGGGCAAAAGATCTATCTGGCTTTAAGATTCTACTCGATAAGTTTATGGAGGAGATGGTATGATGGGATAATGGGATTTTGGTAAGTAATTGATCTTTAAATATTCAGGGTAAATAGGCCAAATCCCCTGAGATGGGATATTAGATGGATGGGATCTGAGTTACTATAGAAAATTCTTTCCTGGGTATCTGGCTGGTGAATCTTGCCCATATGCTCAGGGTTTAGCTGATTGCCATATTTGGGGTCGGGAAGGAATTTTCCTCCAGGGCAGATTGGAGAGGCCCTGGAGGTTTTTCGCCTTCCTCTGTAGCATGGGGCATGGTTGACTTGAGGGAGGCTTCTCTGCTCCTTGAAGTCTTTGAACCATGATTTAAGGACTTCAATAGCTCAGACATGGGTGAGGTTTTTCATAGGAGTGGGTGGGTGAGATTCTGTGGCCTGCGCTGTGCAGGAGGTCGGACTAGATGATCAGAATGGTCCCTTCTGACCTTAGTATCTATGAATCTATGAATCTAAAATCTATGAACTTGGTGGGTTTTCGCAGCCAAGACATTATAGGGGCCAGGCTTCAGGAATAGTCCTGTGTAAAGCGTCTATAGAGATTCACCAACCCAACTAAGCACTGAATTTCTCAAATTTCTCAAGTGGTTTGCTGTGTTGTCCAGTAGTGAACCACTTCTGCCTTTCAGGGATCCATGTGAACTCCCACAGCAGACAGAATGCAACCTAATAATTCCACAGTTGGCTGGTTTATGACATATTTCTCCAGCTTAGCACAAAGCCAGTGATGTCCGTGCATAGACTGGTCTTTAGAGTAGATTAGGAAGTCATCCAAGTAGGTGACCAGAGAATGGTATAGCATATTTCATTAATTAATTGCTGAAATGTAGCAAGCACATTAGTAGGTCCAAAAGGCACCATCTGATATTTGAAGTGGCAACAGAGAGTGTAAAAAGTGGTATTCCACTGACCTCCTGACTATATTATGATTAGATTGTACGCCTCTCTGAGGTCTAAATTCATGAATATCTGGGCTCCCAATCCAGGAGCTCTGGGATCAGGGGTAGGGGACATCAATTCCACACTGTGATTTTTTTAGGGCAGGTACTCCACACAGAGTCTTCTGGAGCTGTCTTTTTTTTTTGCACAAAGATGACAGGGGCCCCAGCCAGGGAGGTGGAAGATCTGGTGAAAACTTTCTCCAGGTCCCTGTGGATGTAGTCCTTAACGGCAGCTAATCCAAGTTCTAACATGAAATATATTTGGCCAAATGGAATCTTGGCCCCAGACTATAAGTCAATCGGGCAGTTATATTCCTGGTGAGGATAATGTGTCTGTAATTTTGTTTTTTGAATATATCTGAAAACTCTTGGTATTTTGCAGGTAGTGTGACAGTTGACCATAGTAGCAAGGAGGCCTACTCTGTTCCCAAGCATCTCTTCCTGTTTCCAAAGGGGCGGTCTTAGGCTGAATGGGTAGGCCATGTACTTGAACCACGGTAGCATCCATGAAGTTGCCACATATCCTTCCTTCCATTATGTAAAATATTTCCTAATGGAGGGACAAGGTAAGGTAGGGAAATGGTTATAAACACCTTTTCCCCTTTGTTTTGAATGGGCCAACTAACTAAACTGGCCCATTGATTTCAATGACAAGAGGGTAAAATGAATGACACAGTAATAGCTGACATATTTGCTGCTTATTAATTTTTCTTTCAAATTTTCCCTGCAGAATTCAAACTCTTTCCCTCCTCCTCTTCCCAAAAGTTCTGTTGCCCTTTCAGCAGCTGTTTCTGGACCAATAACCGCTTTCAACTCAATTTCTACTGTAAAAAAAAAAGAGCCAGATTTTTATCTCAGTTATGCAACGGTAAATCTGGAGTAATTTACTGATTTCAGTGGAGTAACACCAGCTATACATTGGTGAAAATGCACAAGCTATACATTGGTGAAAATGCACAATTTAGAAAGAGAAGCCGTCCCTCCAAACACCTCTGACACTTACATTTCAAAGTCCAAGACAGCTGTCTGATTGTTTAGTTATGGTTTAACTTTCAACCCTGAAGTAGTAAGCCAAATTCAGAGCTAGTTAGCCATATTTTTTTTCTGTCAAAAGTGCATGTGAGTACATGCTGTCCTACCTTGTCTCAGAATATACATACGCTATTAAATCATACAAAAAATACTCCCTTTCTGCAGTTTGTCTCTGTAGTTAACTTGTGTAACACCAACAAATCCTTGGCTTTCTCCTGAGTTTAATTATTCCTGTTGTTTTTCTCTAGAGGAAACCTGTGTCCCTGTCCCTAGTTCCCTCTGTCTCAAGCTAGGTCTCCACTGCAAAAAAGGTGCAGCAATGTTTGGTTTTATTTTATTTCTACAGTGCGATAACTACTGAATGTCAGCTATCCCAATGTAACATCCCAGTGTAGAAAAGGTACTCTAGTTATTGCTGCAAGATAGGCGAGGCAAGGTCAGTACCATGCACCTGGCCCTGGTTGGCCTCGCCTACCTCACAGGAAAACTACAATGCTTTGGACAGGACTCAAATTAGGGGCAAAGTTGACAATAACTTGAATTAACTCTGCAGTCAAGACAAGCCAAGATAAGATACTCAAAATCCTTTTAAACTCCTGGGAGGACTCAGCAGATGCAATATCTGAAGTCAACACAAATAACTGTGCATCTACGTGCAGGATTCTAGAGTGACAACTGTCACTACAGAGGCAAAGATGGTTAGAGATTGAACTATTCTTTTCACTGTCATGGAGCTAATGTACTTTAATGGGGAAATCTGGGGAGACTTGTATAGTGGATGCCCAGGTAGTGGATAAATAAAATCTTCAGGGCTATCATCATGCACATTTGTCTGGCATGGTTCACAGACTCCATAGACTCCCCCAACACTTTCCCTGAATGCGATGAGAGGGACAGTCTCACAGACATGTATTTCCAGTATGCCAGGCAGTCCCTGTTTTGTCTCCTCAGTTTCTGTCTGTACTTTTCTCTGCACACATTTATTTTTGCTTAGCACATACATGTCCCTACAAAGTCTGGAGACCTCCTTGTGAAACTCCTCCTAGCACTGGCCAAACTGGCCATCTTTTGGTCTGAAAGCAGGAAGTTTGATGGTGAGGCAGTGTGACACTTTATGGCTGTTTTCCTTGGCTTCACCTGTGCATACATCTGGGCAGAGGTTCAGTGGGTGGTGCCCACTGAATCCTTTGACACTTTCTTGGAGCAGCATGCATTATCCTGTGTGCTCTGGTCAGTGTCCCCTCCAGACCACTTTTACCACCCTTCTGACCTTACACTGGCTTGTTCCCATATCTTGTTCACATCTGATCCCATTACAGTTCTACACCATTTTGTACTGTATTGACTTTACATTCATTAGAAGCAAGAGGAAGACCAAGAACAGGATAGGCCCATTACTCAATGAGGAGTGAAAGACAATAAGAAAAGGCAGCAATGGCCACCGTGTTGTATTCCTTTTTTGTTTCAGTTTTCACCAAAATTACCAGCAGTAATTGGATGACTAACACAGTGAACATAAGTGTACATGGGGTCAGACCTGAAGCTAAAATAGGGAAAGAACAAGTTAAAAATTAACTAGAGAAGTTAGATGTCTTCAGGTTGGTAGGGCCTGACGAAACACATCCTAGAATACTAGAATCATAGACTTTGAGGCCAGAAGGGACCATCATGATCATCTAGTCTGACCTCCTGCACATTGCAGGCCACAGAACCTCGCCCACCCACTCCTGTAATAGACCCCTAACCTCTTGCTGTGTTATTGAAGTTCTCAAGTCATGGCTTAAAGACTTCAAGTCACAGAGAATTCACCATTTCCTCTAATTTAAACTTGCAAGTGACCCCTGCCCCATGCTGCAGAGGAAGACAAAAGACCCCCAGATCTCTGTAAATATCACCTGGGGAACAATTCCTTCCCAACCACAAATATGGCAATCACTTAGACCCTGAGCATGTGAGCAAGACCAAGAACCAGATACTTGGGAAAGAATTCTCTGTAGTAACTCAGAGCCCTCCCCATCTAGTGTCCCATCACTGACTGCTGCAGATATTTGCTGCTAGCAGTCGCAGATTGGTTAAATGCCATTGTAGGCAGTCACATTATACCATCCCCTCCATAAACTTGTCAAGCTCAGTCTTGAAGCCAGTTCATTTTTTTTGACCCCCACTATTCCTCTTGGAAGGCTGTTCCAGAACTTCACTCCTCTGATACTTAGAAACCTTCGTTTAATTTCAAGCTTAAACTTATTGATGGCCAGTTTATATCCATTTGTTCTTGAGTAAACATTGGTGCTTAACTTAAATAACTCCTCTCCCTCCCTGGTATTTATCCTTCTGATGTATTTATAGAGAGCAATCATCTCACTTCAACCTTCTTTTGGTTAGACTAAACAAGCCAATCTGTTTGAGTCTCCTCTCATAAGATAAATTTTCCATTCCTCTAATCATCTTAATAGCCCTTCTCTGCACCTTTTCCAGTTTGAATTAATCTTTCTTAAATATGGAAGACCACGGTATTTCAGATGAAGACTTGTATAGTGGTACTAACACTTACCTGTTTCTACTGAAAATACCTCTCCTGATGCATCCTAGGATTTCACTGGCCTTTTTCACGGCTGAATCACATTGCGACTCATAGTCATCCTGTGATCAACCAGTATACCCTGGTCTTTCTCCTCTGTCACTTGCAACCGATAAGTCCCCAGCTTATAGCAAAAATTCTTGGTTGTTAGTCCCTAAATGAATGACCTTGCACTTTGCACTATTAAATTTTATCCCATTTCTATTATTCTTGTTTTCAAGGTCATCCAGATCTTCTTGTGTGATCTTCTGGCCCTCCTCCATATTGGGAATACCCCCCAAGTATGTCATCCACAAATTTAATTAACACACTCCCACTTTTTGTGCCAAGGTCATTAATAAAAATGTTAAATAAGATCCCTGAGGAATTCCACTAGTAACTTTCCTCCAGCCTGGCAGTTCACCCCTCAGAATGACCTATTGTAGTCTTCCCTTTAACCAGTTCCTTATCCAACTTTCAATTCTCATATAAATCCCCATCTTCGCCAATTTAACTAATAATTTCCCAAGTGGATCTGTATCAAATGCCTTACTGTAATCAGCTAGATTAGATCTATTGTATTTCATTTGTCTAAAAAATCAGTTATTTTCTCAAAGAAGGAGATCAAGTTGGTCTGGCATGATCTACCTCTTGTAAAGCCATGTTGTATTTTATCCCAGTCACCTCTATGTCCTTAACTACTTTGTCTTTCAAAATTTGTTTCAAGACCTTGAATACAATTGAGGTCTAACTAACAGGCCTGCAGTTTCACAGGTCACTTTGCCCCCCTTTCTTAAAAATAGGTACTATATTAGCAATTCTTCAGTCATAGGGTACAACCCCCAAGTTTACAGATTCACTAAACATTCTTGCTATTTGGCTTGCAATTTCGTGGGCCAATTCCTTTAATATTTTTGGATGGAGATTATCTGAGCCCAACGATTTAATCCCATTAAGCTGTTTGAGTTTGACTTTCACCTCATATATGGTAATTTCTACTTCCATTAATTGAATAGAGACTGGGAATGGATGAGTCATTACACAAAGTAAAACTATCTCCCCATGTTATTTCTCCCCCCCCACCCCACCCCCCACTGTTCCTCAGATGTTCTTGTTAACTGCTGGAAATAGCCTACCTTGCTTGTCACCATGAAAGGTTTTCCTCCTTTCCCCCCCTGCTGCTGGTGATGGCTCATCTTAAGTGATCACTCTCCGTACAGTGTGTATGATAAAACCCATTGTTTCATGTTCTCTGTGTGTGTATATAAATCTCCCCTCTGTATTTTCCACCAAATGCATCCGATGAAGTGAGCTGTAGCTCACGAAAGCTTATGCTCAAATAAATTTGTTAGTCTCTAAGGTGCCACAAGTACTCCTTTTCTTTTTAGGCTTTAAATAGTTTCTGCAACTTTGACTTAAATTAATTCCAAGCATCCTCCACATTCAGATCCTTGAGTTCTTCAGTTCAGTCCACCTCCCTCACTAATTCCCTTAATTTTTTAAAGTATGCCCTTTTGAAATCAAAGGACCTAGTTACAGATCTAGTTTTATCCTTCCATTTAGTTTAAGCTGAATTAGTGCATGATCGCTCAAACCAAGGTTGTCTCCTACAACCAGCTTTTCTATAATGTCCTCACTACTCACCAATATCAAATCTAAAACAACGTCATTTCTTGTTGGTTCGGTGACTATTTGGTGAAGAAATAGCTACCACATCCAGGAAAATCTGGGCCCTACTATTATTAGTAGCACTTGTCCTCCAATCTATATCTGGGAAATTAAAAGATCCCATAATCACACAATTCCCAGTAATATTTATTTAATTAAAAACATAAAAGAGATCTTTATCCATATCCAAATTTGATCCTGGGGGTCCGTAGCATCCCCCACCCACTATCCCATGGGAACCTCTGGTAGCTTTCTTCCCCAAAGTGATTTTGACCCAAACAAACTGTTTAATCTATTCCAGCACTTCTAGTTTCTTTACAGTCTACCTCATCATTAATATCCAATGCTACTCCACCAGCTTTTCCTTTATTTCTGTCTTTCCTGAACTGCACATACCCTTCAAGACCTGTTTTCCAGTCATGACTATTATTCAACCATTTTTCTGTTATCCCTATAATATCTGGTTTCATTTCCTGCACCAATAGTTCTAGTTCCTCCATATTGTTACCTAGTCTCCCTGCATTGGCATACAGACATCTTAGTTGTTTCTGCTTGGCTTCACCCACATTCCTCACCTGACTGTGTACAGTCATTCTACTGCCAGTATCGCCTACTTGACTGTTAGCTTCATTGATACTGGCACTATCTTTCCTCTTAATGCCCTTTCTCCTACCCACTGCTGTTCTTCTCTACATTGCTATATTCTTGATGTTCCTCCTGGTCAATATTAGAATCAAGCATGAAGATTACATGAGCATTCCCAACCATCTCCCACAAGAAGAGATCTCTGAGCCATTAACAATTATATTTGAGAACTCATGGAGGACAGGAGAGATCCCAGACGACTAGAAAGGGCAAATATAGTGCCTATCTATAAAAAGGAGTGTAAGGACAACAAAGGGAACTATAAACTAGTCAGCTTGACTTCAGTAGCCAGAAAGATAATTGAGTAAACTATCAAAATGTAAGCACCTAGAAGATAATAAGGTAATAAGTACCAATCCACATGGATTTGTCAAGAACAAATCATGCCAAACCAACCTAATTCCTTCTTTGGCAATGTTGCAAGTCTTGTGGAGAGCGGGGAGGCAGTAGATGTGCTATATCTTGACTTTAGTAAGTCTTTTGATACTGTCTCACACAACCTTCTCATAAACAAACTAGGGAAATATAACCTGGACAAACCTACTATAAGGTGGGTGCACAACTAGCTGGAAAAGTAGTTATTAATAGTTCACAGTCAAGCTGGAAAGGTATATCAAGTGGTGTCCTGCAGGGATGTGTCCTGAGTCAAATTGTATCCAATATCTTTATAAATGATTCGGATGATGGCATAGACAATACACTTATAATGTTTGTGGATGATACCCAGCTGGGAGGAGTTGCAAGCACTTTGGAGGACAGGATTAGATTGCAAAATGATCTTGACAAACTTGAGAAATGGTCTGAAATAAATAGCATGAAATTCAATAAGGACAAATGCAAAATACTACTCCTAGGATGTATTAGCAGGAGTGTTGTAAGCAAGATACTATAAATAATTCTTCCAGTCTATTCAGCACTGATAAGGCCTCAGCTGGAGGCCTCCAATTCTGGGCACCACATTTCAGGAAAGAAGTGGACAAATTGTCCAGAGGAGAGCAACAAAAATGATTAAAGGGCTAGAAAACATGACCAATGAGGAAAGATTGAAAAAACAGGATTTGTTTAGTCTAGAGGGGACTGAGGGGTATATGACAACAGTCTTCAAGTATATTAAAGGTTGTTATAAATAGAGAATGATGATAATTTTTTCTCCTTATCCACAAGGACAGGAGAAAAATTTATGGGCATCAAGGGAGATTTAGATTAGACATTGTGGAAAGCTTTCTAAATGTAAGGGTAGTTAAGCACTGGAACAACTTACTTAGGGACCCTGTGGAATCTCCATCATTGGAGGTTTTTAAGAACAGGTTAGACAAACACCTATCATGAATTACTAGATAATACTTTGTCCTGCCTCAGTGGAGGGGATTGGACTAGATGACCTATTGAGATCCCTTCCAGTCCTACATTTCTATGATTCTATGACCTTCTTTACTGTGTGCCTATTCTCATCTGCATCTGAGGGGAAGGCAAGTGATATATCTGTCATGAGACTCTTCCTTCACCAAAGAAATATCAAATAGGTATGCATCTTTCATGAGCACTAAATCTGCAATACAAATAAGGAAAGGAAACAACGTCCTGCAGCCCTAGCAGTGACTGCTATAAGATTAAATTCCGCTTGCACTGACAATGATGTAAATCTAGAGGAAACAGGAACGTATAGTGATATAGGAATTGCCATATTAAATCAGACCAACAACCCATCTAGTCCATGCTCTGTCTCTGAAATGGGCCAATTCCAGATGTAGGTGTAAAAACACCCATAATGTACAATTATATAATAAAATGCCCACATGGAACATTTCTTCCTAATATTACTCAGTTGGGAGAAAAGGGTTAGGGAGTTAGGTGTAGAGGAAAAGGGAGAGCCAGATATCAATATCAACAAAGAATGAGGACAAGGAGCTGAAGTAGCCACATGGAAAGAAAGAAGAAAGTGAAGCCTGATGGAGTGCAGTTCATAGGAGGAAAGCTCAAGAAAAGGAGCAAAGGAAGAGTTGGAAGTGTCAGAAGCAGGAGGGTAGGACACCACCATAATTCTAAGGCAATGTGACAGCAAGCAACTTTTTTTGTAGCACTGATATTCTACTTTTTGTTGCATATAGGGAAAACTGAATATATACTTTGATGTCCTCAAATACCACAGTCTCCCCACTGTCTACCTTAAGGACCAATTTGAATGTGTTAATTGATTTCAGAAACCAAGAAAACTTCCTTGAATACAAACTGCAAGCAATATGATTAAGGCAGTCAAAGAAAATTTAAATCTGTATGGCAAACTATATCTGCATGTTCAGCTCATTGGACTCCCACCCTTTTACAGTATTTTGTGTTTATCAAGGCCTAACGTTTTGTATAGCTGTTAGCATATATGCCTGTTTTTCAGCCTGAGATAGAATTTTGGGTTTGACCTTTTGATACTCTTATCTTATACTAATATGTGTAAACAAAGATTGTGTATGTTCCTTTTGCCTAGTCAGATGAGTTTTTTTACTACAATGGGAACAGATAAGAGCAGTTAAAGTGTTACTCGAGTGCACACTTCAAGATTGCCCCGCAACCCCTATCTCAAGGCAAGGTCAAACAACCAGTCAGAAGGGCAAAAGGGGGTTGGGAGGAAGGTATAAAACAATAAAAGGCCAAAGACATGCCTGTCCCTGACCGTAGCACAACCTCACTCCTTACCCCTCCCTTGGAGTACAAAAGGGGGTAGAACTGTGGACATGCATTGCAGGTATATTTGGGCCTGCCAAGGAAGAGAAGGAGGAGGAGGAGGTGGGAATGGGGAATAGGGAATGGGGACACAGGCAGTGCTCTGAGGTGTCAGAGCTGGGAAGGAAGACATGGGGTAAAGGCTCTGTGGTGTCAGAGCTGGGAACGGAACACTGGGAAACAGACTCTGCCGGTGTGTAGAGCTATGAATATGCTTGTTTGGAACTAACCCCAATAAACATCTCATTGCCTGCACTTCAGACTTCTGGTCTTCTGCTTTCTGTTTGCGTGACAAGAACTAGGGGAGGGGGTGAAGGGAAAGCCCTCTAACAATAGCATACAATGGTAATATCAATAAATATTTATTTATACTATTTCCACTTGATGGATCCCACCATCCCCTTTCTTGATGCTTGTTCAATCAGTATAAGTTAACTGGCAAAATTTAGTCCCTCCCAGAAAGAGAAATAAAATGAGTATCATGACACTAAGAAAACAAAGTCCGTTGCCAACTCTGTCCGCATATCTATTCAGGGGATACCATCATAGGGCCTAATCACATCAGCCACACTATCAGAGGCTCGTTCACCTGCGCATCTACCAACGTGATATATGCCATCATGTGCCAGCAATGCCCCTCTGCCATGTACATTGGTCAAACTGGACAGTCTCTACATAAAAGAATAAATGGACACAAATCAGAGGTCAAGAATTATAACATTCAAAAACCAGTTGGAGAACACTTCAATCTCTCTGGTCACTCGATTACAGACGTAAGAGTGGCTATTCTTCAACAAAAAAACTTCAAAAACAGACTCCAAGGAGAGACTACTGAATTGGAATTAATTTGCAAACTGGATACAATTAACTTAGGCTTGAATAGAGACTGGGAGTGGATGGGTCATTACACAAAGTAAAACTATTTCCCCATGTTTATTCCCCCCCACTCCCCACTGTTCCTCAGATGTTCTTGTCAACTGCTGGAAATGGCCCACCTTGATTATCACTATAAAAGGTTTTCTCCCCTCCTCCCGCCCCGCTCTCCTGCTGGTAATAGCTCATCTTAAGTGATCACTCTCCTTACAGTGTGTATGGTAACACCCATTGTTTCATGTTCTCTGTGTATATAAATTTCCCCACTGTATTTTCCACTGAATGCATCCGATGAAGTGAGCTGTAGCTCATGAAAGCTTATGCTCAAATAAATTTGTTAGTCTCTAAGGTGCCACAACTACTCCTTTTCTTTTTATTGATTCCCTTGCAATCTCTTGGTAAAACAGTCAAAGTCTAATTTATTCTGAAGCATATTTGGCAATGTAATTAGTTTTCTATTAGGTCACTAAACAGCTGCAAAGCTTTGGCTGGTATATGGTCAGCTACAGGGGACTTAACGTTCTGAATATTATACAGTATCACCCTCTCAGATTAGCTGTCCTGCCCAGCCATTTCCATTGCTAAAATAAAGGCTGCAAATAATGTTGTGGGGGGGGGAGAGCTTCAGATTGACTTGAAGTCAGTGGAGCCATGAGTTTATGAAGATTTTTGACTGTTTTCAGATGAGTTTCTCTTTGAGAATCTGGGTAAGTTTCAATAAAAAATTCAAAGCAAAACTCAGGAAGTGAACCCACTTAGCTTAAAATCACAGAAAATACTTCCACCAGCCCTGTACATGACACCACTTGTCTGTATCTGACTAGGAACCTCCCACCCGCCTCTCCAAAATAAAATCTTGGCATGTGATAAAAGTAACCGTTTAGCTCCATAAAGATGTGATAGATATTTTAAAAGCTGTCAGTAAAGTGAAATAAAACAAAACTAGGGGCTTGTCTTATCTAGTGAAGACCAATTAAATCAACAGCAGAACACTCTCCTGTTGACTCTGGTACTTCAGCTCCCAGAGAAGAATAAGGTAAGTCAACTGGTGAGCACCAGGGTAAATCAACCTAAGCTACATCGACTCCAGCTATGTTATTAACGTAGCATAACTTGGGTCGACTTGCCCCAGTAGTGAAGAAGAGTCCTAAGGCTAACTTTGTCGCTCTGCTAAGCTTCACAATCTATGCTTGAAAGCTCTGAACTGGGGAGTATCAACAGGCAAAATATTCCTTTGAAAAAAATTGAAAACAAGTTTACATCAATTTGGAGGCAACCTTTGATATATGTTGAGTTATCACTTCAATTCAGAAAATGCAAGCACTGATTGCCTGATTCTGCTCGACTGAGTTCAACGGGAATTTCTCTATTAACTTCAATGGGGCCAGAATCAGACCATAAAACATTGTCACTGCCAATGAAAAATTCTCTAAGACTATTTAAAATCCTGATATGAGCCATTTGTCTGATGCAAACCTCTTTCCAATAATCTATGTCCAATAAAATAAAGCATGCTAGTAAAGCCAGCAAGTACAAAACTTCTCTCCTTATGAACACAATCATGCTGTTCTGGACCTGTTAGTATTTAGTTTTTCATGGTCAAGGTGAGAGCTTCTTGTTTTTATTTTCCTTTTACCAGTTTCATGGGATAGTGAATCTCTCTTGCTTAGATGCCTATCAAAATAAGCCTCCCGGTTTGAAAACTTTCAGTTCTTCTCAATATTTTTTTATTGCACAGAAGACTCATTGCAGGGACAACTGAAGCTGTGGGCTCAGTAACATTCCAAACCTTTTGACATGTGTCCATCCTTACGTAATATCATTGCCTTGGGCACCAAAGGAGTCAGCTGCATTTAACTAGTAAAAGGGCTGATGAATCCATGAAGTGAATGGAGGAAAAGCACACATGCTGTTGTGGAAGGGAAATTCTAAACCTGTATTCAGTCCTTTTGCTGTGTCTGGCAATCCGATCAGTCAAAGGGAACACTAAATGGCACAGCGGAAGTAAAGATGTTATTATAAAGGGACACATTTTTCCCCTTATTAGCCTCATGAGGAAAGCAGAAAAAAGCTTTCATCAGCTGCTTTAGCAGAATAAGTCTGTGTTATCTGATCTTATGTGGGCATAAAAGACAACAGGAAGAAGCACTTAATTTGATAGCACTCTACGCCATTTACTGATAATCAGGTTGAAGGCAATAGTTGTTGCTAATTTATGGGTTTTGTAGCTTTCTTTGAAAGAGCTTTAAAAGCAGTGAGCAGTACAAAAAGAAAAAGATGGGGTGGGGATATTATATCATTAAAATACTTCATTTTTGGTAACTTTTATATGCAAAAAAAAATGAAAAAAGACTTTGCTCCATATTCTAAGGATATCTATTGGTCTCAAGAAAAGTTTTGCTGTCAAATAGAGTCACAAACTAGAAGGTGTCTGGAATGTTTCCTTGGCAAGCTTTCTAAAGATAATGAAGCTATGCCCTCCTTGACTGCAGTACACCAAAGTCATGGCTCTGACAAGTCATAGCAATAATGCAGATAACAACATTCCAACTCTTAGGGAAGGGGGCATTTTTAAAAATATATCAACTCCTAATCCACAGCACTAAGGTCAGAGGTGAAAGTAAGCCGGTACACCCTGGTACGGCATACCAGCAAGAGCCAGTACACCGTACTGGGACAGCCCAGCTTCCCCAGGGGGCAATTTAAAGGGCCTGGGACTCCCAGCAGTGGCTGGAGCCCCAGGCTCTTTAAATTGCCTTAGGAGCCCCACTGCTGGAGCCCTGGGATAGCAGCTGCAGGGCTCCGGGGGCTATTTAAATGGCTGGGGTGGTAGAAGCAGGGGATCCCTGGGCCCTTTAAACAGCCCCCAGAGCCCGTGGGGGGCGGGTTCTGGGGCTATTTAAAGGGCCGGGGCTCCAGCTGCCTCTGCCGCTCTGGTCTTTTAAATAGCCGCTGGAGCCTCGCCACTTCCCCAGGGCTCCGGCGGCTATTTAAAGGACCGGGGCGGTAGAAGCAGGGGAACCACAGGCCCTTTAAATAGCCCCCGAAGCCCTGGGGTAGCGGGGGCTCCAGCTGCCTCTGCATCCCCAGTCCTTTAAATAGCCACTGGAGCCCCGCCGCTTCCCCAGGGCTCCAGGTGCTATTTAAAAGGCCTGTGACTCCCCTGCTTCTACCTAGGGAAGCGGCGGGGCTCCAGCAGCTATTTAAAGGACTGGGGAGGCAGAGGCAGCTAGAGCCCTGCCACTACCCCAGGCCTCTGGCGGCTATTTAAAGGGCCGGGCGGTAGAAGAGGGGAGCCCAGGGCCCTTTAAATAGCCCCTGGAGTGCCAGGCTGCTGCTGCTAGCCGGGGGTGGGGGGAGCGGGCACGTACATTACAGGGTGGGCTGGGGCTGGCTCTGACCCCCTCAACACCACCCCTTCTGCCCTAGGCCCCGCCCCTTCCAGAGGCCAGAGCTGGCCCCAGCACACCGATAAGTCACTCGACTTACTTTCACCACTGACTAGGGTTCAAAGTTTCATGGAGGAAATGGGAAGGGAACAAAGGAGACATAAAGAAAACAAAACCTCATATTATCAATAAAATAATGGACAGACAAACAGTTTTCACACTACCCACAATCTGATCTACATACAATTCCTCCAATGCTCTAGAAGCCTCAGATGTGATTCCACTGGTTTCACTAGTAAGTACACGCACAACTAACAGTTCTACGATCCCCATCCTCACAGACAAGGGTCAGTGGATATCAATCAATGGACTGATCCTTGTCTTCAACAATAGCAGAATTTCTTAAGGAAAGTTAACAGCAAGATGAGAGTTTCTAATACACTGAAGGCACTTACAAATTCAAATCCTGTGGCTACAAGTCTATAGATTAAGTTTGGGTCTTTACTATGCAAAATCCTGGTTCCTAGGTTTTTATTGTGTCAAAGGACTCTTTAACCTTACCTAATGACATTGGGCCAGGTTTGAAAGTGGAACAAAATCTTTTTACTTTGGTTCTTTTCTGTGGACCAAGCACCCATAGTATTGATGGTGTTTTTAGAAAATGATGGCTCAGGATCTAAATGTTATGAATATTTAAGATCCTTATGCTTCTGACATGGTACATTTTGAACTATTTCCAAATCTCTAATAGCTTTCCTATTTGAATTAGTAAACTACCATGCTGAAAAATCCAAATCTTAAATTGCCTTAGATTATAAACAGAACTTTTGATTATGAAGCAAATAATTTAGGAAATGGAAAAGAGCAAGAAAAATGCCTTAGAAGTCTATTAATTTCCCCCTGGATAGATCCGGCAGTGTGGAGATGCTGGTTGCCTGGTGCTCCTGCAAGCCTGGGTTTAACTCCTGCTGATCCTTGCAGATGGTGTAATTAAGTCTCCCCATAGTTACAGTAATTTTAACTATGGGGAGATTTAATTACACCATCTGCAAGGATCAGCAGGAGTTGAACCCAGGCTTGCAGGAGCACCAGGCAACCAGCATCTCCACACTGCCGCAACCATGACCTGGCTACTACCTACAGCTCAGCTGGAAGTGAATTTGCTGCAAGGAAATCCAGGAAAGTGGATATCAGAATGTAAGCAGCATGACACTGATCGTGATTGGTGAGATTTTTTTTAATTATATGAACTTCATTATAATTATTAAAAAAAGAACTACAATATAATATAACAACATTATAATTATACAGCTGGGCACTATCAATATTTAACCTGCGGCCAGCAGCTGCCCTTGAAGTTCACTGTAACTAGATTTCACCTGTATAAACAAAGTTAAGGGGGGCCCCATAGAGGCTGATTTGCCCCAGGCCCCACCACCTCCTAGAAATGGCCCTGCCAGGAAATATCCTGGCACCAATGTGAATACCTAGTTAGTTGCCATGACTGCCCTGCTTCTCTGCTCCTGAACTCCTGGTATTGACCTCACCTATGACTTCAATTCTGACTCCTAATTGACCCCTGGGATCCCAACACAGACTCTTTTCAGAGTAGCAGCCATGTTAGTCTGTATTTGCAAAAAGAAAAAGGAGTACTTGTGGCACCTTAGAGACTAACAAATGTATTTGAGCATAAGCTTTCGTGAGCTACAGCTCACTTCATCAGATGCATTTGGTGGAATGCATCTGATGAAGTGAGCTGTAGCTCACGAAAGCTTATGCTCAAATAAATTTGTTAGTCTCTAAGGTGCCACAAGTACTCCTTAACATAGACTCTGATACCTTGGCTGGTTCCTGACTCTGTCTCTCAGCTTAACTCCTCACTCCAACTCTAACTCACTCTCAGCTTGACACCTGACCCTCATACTGACTCTGACCCCTCACTTCAGTTCTAGAATCCCAAGCTCCTGATACTAGTCCTGCCTACCTTTACCCAGGTTCCTGACACAACCTGTATTTAAAAAAAAAAAAAACTTTAATTTTAAGTCTGGCATGGGAAAAGGTCACTTAGAAGATGGCATATATCTACATATAGATGTTTCCCACACACTAAATTATTCCAAGTAGAAAATGGTTTTTATTTTATTTTACAAAGAAAACAATCTGGGTAAGTAAAGAACTCCAACACTCAATTTCTTTTAAAGAGATCTCAACAAACAATAGTATTATTTAAAACATCTGTAATTTTGTACACCTTTAAAAAATTCATTCATTTCCTGCACTGTGGTTTTCTCTCCCAGAAAAGCCAATGCTGCTACTGCTGCTTCTGATGTCCTAAATTGTTGCTCTTTCTACACTCAGTATGATTCAATTGCCAAGGTTCAGAGGCAGCTCAGGGAGGTTGTATTGCTGGGTGCTAATCAAGTGCAAGTGAGACTAATTAGAATCCAAGTCTCCACTTAATTTTTCTCT
Source organism: Dermochelys coriacea (assembly GCF_009764565.3). Lineage (NCBI taxonomy): Eukaryota > Metazoa > Chordata > Testudines > Dermochelyidae > Dermochelys > Dermochelys coriacea. The sequence goes on along the minus strand of NC_050068.2, from coordinate 315,922,131 downwards.
TTTCTTTTTATGGATCCTGCCCTACCACACTCCACTCCCATCAGCCTTTGCCCCAGAGCAGTGCCAGTCTTTCTACCCCATAACACTTAGAAACCTCATGGTTTTGTCTGATGTCCAAATCCCCCTGAAAATTGTGCCCAGATTTTACATCCTTGTGGGTTGTGGTATGATTGTTCTGGGCTGTGGACTGAGAGACGCTGAGAACCATCATACTAGAGGATTTCTATCTTAAATAGTGGTTTACAATATGGAAACCTTTGAGAACCATTGAAATATGTAAGTAAACAAACATTTAATTTCCCAGATTCAAATTGCAACAGCAGTAGCTGGCATAAGGGAAGTTATTCTGAATGTTTAGGTAAAGTATATGCTAGACTTCAAAGCTGCTCCATAATAGTTTCTCTGCCTTGGCCCTGATGCATGGTCAGAAGTTCACTAGGGGGTGATTAAAGGCTGAGCAGTACCTGTGCACCTCTCTACAGCATGTGAGGAAGGTGGTGCCATACAGTAGGTTGGCTACCCGTACAGCATAAACACTGAATTTATAGGGAGTAGCCCTAGCCACACTAGATCAAACCCTCAATTGACACCGGGCAATTGGAAAAGCTGCCAATTTTGTCCTGTACGTTCTTAAAGAGATGGAGCAGTGGCAAGGTTAAACCAGGCATCTCTCTCAATCCTCCAGATGTTTCCTCATATCAAAAGCATTTATCTTAGTGTTGTAATTCAGAGGGTTGGCCACCTTTCACAGCAGCTGGAGGATGAAACACATCAATACAGGCCTAGTACTTTAACCAAGGTTAAAGAAAATAGTTGTTACATAAACAAAGTTGTGAAATACTGCATGTCTTTAGTTATGCAGATGTAATTTCAATGCTATGTGTAGTCTAAAGAATATTTCAATGATAAGGGATACATTGAATTATTGTGATTTTATTGGGGATGGATCAAATAAGTTCAAAGAAGTCTGAGACATTCCTAACGTTATAGGTGTTCAAGGTTATAGCAGGTCGGATACATGCTTATCTGCTACACTGAATAATTCCAACTGCTTTCAAGCTGGAGAATAGAGCCAACCAGCAACAGGAACGAGTTATACTAATGAGTTTTTCAATTGTGTAAAGTGCTCAGATTCTACAGTGATAAGGCTGGTAGAAATTGTTATATCAATTCTATCAAGCGAATGTGAAGAAAATTTCTATTTGAATGAAAGGGTTATTCACATGGGGAAAAGAACTCTGAAGACATCAAGAGAATATGCACAATCTATTTGAAATACTGGTATGAGCTTTGGAGAATGTAAGTTGGCTTTTATGCCACAATCAGTGCTGTAACATCTGAGTACTACAGCTAATTGAAATGTCAAAATTTAAAACCAGGGAACTTTTTAAAGCATTTTCATGAGATTTACCCTCCTGGATTTTGGTTTTTTTTTTTTTTTTTTGGTCTGGCTCTAGAACTAATCAACATTTTTCAAATTTTAAATAAAAATTGGGGATTTTTTGTTTTGTTTTTTTACAATTTTTACATGATTTTTACAGTTCCCCCTAGCCCTGCATTATTACTACAACAAGCTCTACTGAGCATCTTCTACATTTTAAAAGAAAGAGATCATATCTCGGTTTCTCTTAGTCTCCCCACCATGGTGTGATAATTACCGTGTGTGTGGTATTTGTGGATAACCACAAGGGGGATGAAATGGGCTTTGTACTTTGTTCCGGAGGCAATGGGTTTCTGGTAATTCTGAGGTAATCTGGGAAAAAAATCAAATCTAGTTTCCTCCCTCAACGCCTAGATTTTTTTTTAATGCAGGTCTCCTCCTCTCTCACCTAACTTCATTATCTTTATTATTGTGGAGAAGCTAAGCTAAAGAAGGGTGCTTCACACAGTGCTCTGGAAGTGCCGAGGGCTGAGGAGGCCATTCTCATCTTCTGAGGGAAAGTGTTCCATTGCTTTAGGTCAGGTGCTAAGAAAGCTGTGACTTGCTCCCTCAGGAATATAAATGCCTTGCCTATACTAGGAGCTCTTTGCCTGTATAGGAATATTGGTATATTATACTGGCAAAGCACTCCTAGTGTGGACATATTTTATACCCGCAATACTCCACTTTTGCTGGTATAACCTATTCCAGCCCCGCAAATGAAACAAGCTATATCAGCAAAAGAGCAGTTTTGTCAGTATAACTGAATCTACAGCTTTGCTGGTACAGTTATGTCAGGTTTCAGAGTAACAGCTGTGTTAGTCTGTATTCGCAAAAAGAAAAGGAGTACTTGTGGCACCTTAGAGACTAACAAATTTATTTGAGCATATGCTTTCGTGAGCTACAGCTCACTTCATCGGATGACAGTTATGTCACTCAGGGATCATACCTGTCCACCCCCTGACCAATATAGCCAAGCTAGCACCAATCTGTAGTGTTGACATGATGCAGGAAAGTTTGACCAATATAACCATATCTGCAAAACCCGCTAGTGTGGTTGCCGTTACATCAGCATAAAAGTGCTTATACCAGTATAGCGTATGCCGCTTCCCCAACCAGTATAAGTTATACCAGTCTAAGTGCAGTTATTTTGGTATAACAATGTCTATACTACCGCTTCTACCAGCATAATGTTTTTGTTTCTTTTTTTTTTAAATACCTAAATGACATAGCTGGTAAATCGTTTGCACTGTTGCTGTAGTCATGTTGGTCTCAGGATATTAGAGAGACAAGGTGGGTGATTGAGCTAATATCTTTTATTGGACCAGCTTCTGTTGGTGAAAGAGACAAATTTTTGAGCTATACCGAGGTATTACCTCATATACCTTGTCTGTCTAATAGCTGGTAAAGCAGCCTTGGAACTGTAAAACAATTAACTGTGTGGGAGTTTGTCAGTTTTTTCCTAAAGATCACAAATTATCCAGATCTCCACTATTGCTCACAGCTACAGCTACCAAGGGCAAGGCCTTTGGGATCCATGAAAAGAATGGCCACAGATCCTCAATTGTTGATAAGAATTTTCAGCTGAAACCATGTCTCTGAAACAACTGGAGTACTTGTGGCACCTTAGAGACTAACAAATTTATTTGAGCATAAGCTTTCATGAGCTACAGCTCACTTCATCGGATGCGCATCCGATGAAGTGAGTTGTAGCTCACGAAAGCTTATGCTCAAATAAATTTGTTAGTCTCTAAGGTGCTACAAGTACTCCTTTTCTTTTTGCGAATACAGACTAACACGGCTGCTACTCTGAAATCTGAAACAACTAAGGATGATGCTGACACCCAAAACCAAAATATGCCTATCTACAGACCAGGAGCCTTACATTTAAAAAAAATAAAATTCTTCCTGTTCTGAACGGGATATCCTGCTTTGCAGGATGAAATTTATTGAGTAACATAGAATATCTCCACCAGGACTGTAGCAAATACAAACACAAATACACTTGTGTCTCTTGTATATCCAGCATGTCCCTCACCATCCTCCTTCAAATCCCTCCTTAAAAATCTCCTCTGCTTTTATGCCTACAAAAAACTTGACAATGTTTAATCAACTTGTGTGCTGTGACCACTTCATAGCATGCTGACCAGTATTGTCTCCTTATATCCTCCTGCTCTCCCCTCACTCCTGCCATCTCTTTCTTGTATCCACTTGTCTCATTGTAAACTCTTCTTGGCATCTCTTTGTTACATGTTTGCACAGTACCTCACACAATGGGGCCCCAGTTCGTGACTGGGGCTTTTAGATGCTATTGTAATAAATACAAACAATATATTTGCTGTGGCTTGCTTATAAAGGGCAAAAATGCATCCCTGTGCAGACGGCCAGCACAAGATCCATGCTCTACTTAAGTTATATGTATGTGCCCAAAATGGGAGCACAGGATTGGTGCTGGGCCTCTGCACAGAGATAAATGCCATGCACATACTATATAACAATTGCTTTTCTTTTAGTGTGAATTGTATACAAGAGCGGGGGGGGGAGCTAAACAGGTTATGGAGATCACAGCACAATTTTAGATTGTATAAGCTCTTTGCAGGAGGGAGTATAATTTACTATATGACTCTACAATGCCTAGCAAAACAAGGTACCAACCTATTTGACCTCTAGATGCTACCGCAATATGTTCAGTAACTATGAGGGCTACACAAGAACTGGCAACACTGACTACCACAGACATTTTGGTGATAAGAATATGTTCATGCCTGTCAATTTCTACATCTGACTTCCCTTAACAGCTAAATTGAACGTGCATACAGTTTTACCCTCTGGACTGATAAGAGACTGCTGTGTCTGAGTAAAGCCAGAGTTCAACTTTTGCCTCCTGGTGCTAATATATATACAAAACCCCAGTCGTACCATTGATCACATTAATGACACCTCATCAACCATCAGCAGTGTTTTGAATGAGAATGCTTCACCCTGGGTCATCTGTAATACTACCACTGAAGTGTAAGCAATCATTTTCTGCAACCAATTGAACAACAGCAGAGGTGTTAATCTGTTAGGTGACCTTCCACAATATTTTTATGGGAATACATAAGAAGTTTTATAAGACTCAGTCTAATCTGGGTTGGTAAATTGCATGAAGCTGCTCTTAGTGAACAAGATTAAATTGGAAGATTCAAAGAAAATATGTTAAAGTAAATTTGACTAGTGAAGGCTTCAATATGATACACATTGTCTTTCTTCTAAATAATTTTTTTTAAATGAAAGCTCCCCCACATACATTTTTACAAACAGAAAATTGTACTGCATCTGATCATTTTCTTTTTTTGTAAAAAAAATCATAAAACGTATGTAAAACTGTATACAATTTAGATTATTGGAGGGCTTTCTTTTACTCAATATAATTCACAATAATAAACAATATGCATAAATAAGTTATTTATATATTTGAGTTTTTGTATGCATATTTATGTAAGCAGACATACATATACTTACATTTACATATATATGAATAAATAACCCTTTTGAAACCCTGTGCAATATATTGCGGGAGATTCATGATCAGCATAACTACATTTCTTTACGATATGGATATGAGTTCTACTAAAGACAATATACTAGTTATCAAAAATGCAGCCTGTGGCACAACAATATCATGCATGGTGTTGCCTGAAATAATGTAGGCAAATATGTCGTATCTGGTAACATTTGTTTTATTGCTGACATTGTAAGGCACTAATCAGAGTCACATCTGATTGCCATTTACTGAATTAAAATGGCAATAGTGGATTGCTCTAACCTCTCCCAGGTTGTTGTCATCTGCAAATTTTATAAACATACTCTCCACTTCATTATCCAAGTCATTAATGAAAATACTGAATAGTACCAGACCCAAGAAAGACCATTGCAGGACTATATTATATACATCCTCCCAGCAAGCCACTGAAAGCTACTCTTCAAATACAGTTTTTCAACCAGTTGTGCACCCACTTTATAGTAATTTCATCTAGACCACATTTCCCTAGTTTCGTAAGAGAATGGCATGTGGGATAGTGTCAAACACCTTACTAAAATCAAGACATATCACGTCTACTACTTCCCCTGATCCACTAGGCCAGTAACCCTGTCAAAAAAGGAAATTAGGTTGGCATGGCATGATTTGTTCCTGACAAATCCATGTTGACTATTCCTTATCAATAAGAGCTAACAAATAGATTGTTTAAAATTTTGTTCCAGTATCTTTCCAGGTATTGAAGTCAGGCTGACTGACCTATAATTCCCCAGATCCTCTTTGCTCCCCTTTTTAAAGATAGGTACTATGTTTGCCCTTCTCCAGTCAGGGGCGAAAGTAAGGGGGTATGGGCCGGTATGGCGTACCGGTGAAAGGTAGGCACCAGTACCGGCCTGTACCACTGACTTTAAAGCACTGCCACAGCTTTAAATGTTGCTGCCCCTTTTGCCCCCGATCGGCGGCTCTGCCAGGTCCCTACCAGCAGGGCCACCAATGCAAAAGGGGCAGCGACGACCCAGCAGGGACACCGATGGTGTCATGTCATTTAACATTGCTGCCCCTTTTGCACCCCACCCCTTCGGCCGCCGATGGTGCGGGGGGGCAAAAGAAGTAGCTGCTCCGGGGCCGTGATTTAAAAGGGCAGAAGCAGCGGCCGGAGCCCCGGGCCCTTTAAATCACAGCTGGAGTACCGGGCGGCGCGGGCCAGGGAGTGCAGATGGACGGGCTGGGGGACACTGACCCCAGCCCCGCCCCTTCCGCCAAGGGCCACATCCCTTCGGGGGGTGGGGAGCCAGAGCAGCCCCATACAGTAAGAGCTGCATTTTATTTTCACCCCTGTCTCCAGTCCTCTGGGACCTCACCCATCCTCCATGAATTCTCAAAGATAATCTCTGATGGTTCTAAGATTGTTTCAGCTAGTTCCTTAAGAATTCTAGGGTGCATTTCATCAGGCCCTGCCAGCTTGAATACACTCAACTTATCTAAGTACTGTATTCTTTCACCTATGTTCTTTCCCTAATCTGGTTTGTGTTCCTTTCCCTTTATTGTTAACATTAACTGTGTTAAGCATCTGGTCACAATTAGCTTTTTTAGAGAAGCCTGAAGTAAAATAGGCTTTGAACCCCTCAGCCTTCTTGGCATGATCTGTTGTTAACTCTTCTTCCACACTAAGTAACGGACCACCTTTTTCCTTTGTCTTTCTCTTGCTCCTTATGTATTTATCAATGTCTTTTATGTCCTTTGCTAAGAGTAACTCATTTTGTGCCTTAGCCTTTCTGATTTTGTCCCTACATATTTGCAATTATCTTTGTACTTCTTAGCAATTTGTCCATGTTTCCACTTTTTGTAGGATTTCTTTTTGATTTTCAGGTCATTAAAGAGCTCCTGGTGCAGCCACATTGACCTCTTGCTATTCTTCCTATCTTTTCTTCGCATCAGGATAGTTTGCTGTTGTGACTTTACTGTTGTCTATTGAGAAACTGACAGTTCTCCTGAACTCCTTTTTTCCCCTTAGATTTTCTTCCCGTGAAGTCAGTTTGTACATACATATTTCAATGCATATTTGGGTACTGAATAGTACATACAGAGTACTATATATCACACTTTTTGTGACCAGCCTTTGTGAGCCACAAAATATAGTCAAAATTGTATCTATTCCATATTTTAAAGTGTATTGTTAACATAAATTGCAATATGTGATACATATACTGGGTCTGATCCTCAGGTGATGTATACTGGCATAGGTCCACTGAGTTCCATGGAGCTATGATGATTTACACCAGTGAAGAGCTGGCCCACTATATTTTATCCAACTGACCTATTTTGATTCAATTTAAAAGACAGGTCAAGCTCTGTTAAATTACTTTTATTTCATTGGAATATCTAAAAATATGAGGTTATACTTTTAAAGATGTCTCTCGTGTCACAAAAATGGGAATGCTCATGCTATAGGTCCAGGAGATGGGGCAAACTCCAACTGAGCTGAATGCTCATGTAGTTAATAAAAATGATGTGCCTTCTCACCAGTCTGTCTTGGTGCTTACTAAGCATCAGAATGCCGTGTAAGAATATTTAAAATGTTTGATATTATCGCAATATAAAAATATAATGTACAGACATTCAAATATATTTTAAAAGTATTGACCATGGTCAGTTCAGCACTGTTCCTTTCATCTCCCTTACCACCATCATGAAAATTAAAAAGGGAAAAATCCTAGCCATGCCCTTACACTTAGAGAAAGTCAGTCACTTCAGCCATTCTATGCTCATTACTGTTCATTAAACACACACACACATATACAAAAATAAGCATTTGAATCAATTGATTGCATGCAATATTACTATACTGTATAGTACTTAGTGTACTGAGTAAGGTGATATGCTGGTCATAAATATTGTGTGATCTGTGTGTGGATGGCTATGTACATGTAGTGGAAACACGTTCTTAACATATATTTTGGGGCCGACGCGGTAAACATGTTTGTCCTGCAAAAAGGAATGTGATTTGCCAGTCTGGCAGGGTAAGCCAGACACAGTGAAAGTACATTTACATTTCAGGTAAACAAACCAATCAAGCTAACAAGCTGCAGCTTCATGAGCACACCAGGGGACAGAATCTGAACCCCAGGAAACTTTCTTAGCTCTGGAAGCATAGACAGATGGAGAAAAAAGACCTTTCAGTTATCGATCACTTAGGAGACATAGGGGACAGCACCCCCTGAGCCTGTGGAAGTTGGTCCCCATAGTCTGGAGCTCTAGAAACGCTGGTAACTTGATGTGAGAAAGAAAACTGCTTAGGCAAAGATTGTAACTTGCTAGAATTAAGTTTTAGTCACTAGAAAGCATGTTTTCTTTGTAACCAGACCTGTCTTTTATTTTTGTTTAATATCACTTTAACCTCTGTTCTTTTTTAATAATTTTTTCTTAGTTTTACTATAAACCATCTCTGTGCTGTTATATAGATGTAAATGTGAGTCTTTAGGTAATCTAACAGGCTGGTGTGTATACTGTCTCTTTGGAGGCAGTGAATTTAATAATTTCTGTTAACGTCTAGCAAGAGGGACTGTGCAATACAAGAAGACATCTTTGGGGAACTCAGGAGGTGGAGTTCAATTATTGTTACCTGCAAGACAAGGTTAAAATGGGCAGAGTCTCAAGGAGTTTGCTGGGGAAGCAAACAGACTGGTATGGCAGGGAGTTGACAAGTCTAATCTCCAGCAAAGCTCACTTTGGCTGAAGCAGAGGGTAACACAGTAGCTCACAGTTCTGGATATCCTGAGCAGGATGTCACAGTGGTGTAATCCAGACAGGATTTACACACAGCTTGCTGGCTGACTATGGTTCACACTTCAAGCACTGGTAAACTAGATTTTTAAGTGATTCAGAGTGAGAAAGCTGGGAACAGGCAGAAGAGGTTAAAGTTTGTTGGTTTCTGTTTGTTTATTTTGGGTGAAGGAAATGGAGCAAAGAAAAGTATAAAATGAATAAACATCATCAAAGAGAGGCTGAGCAAAGAAACAGATGCTGAGCTCACCAAGAAACAGTTAGAAGAGCTGTGTGCACAGTGAGGTCTGTCAATAGCTGATCAGAAGAAATCAGAGCTAGTGGACATGCTGCATTTTTATGCCATGAGGTAGGATTGGGCACCTGCTCCAAACCGGAGGAACGTTTTTCTCTTATAGGGCAGGCAGGAGCACAGTCACCAGCTTCCTCCTTTTCTCAGGGGTGCTCAACCTCTGCTCCACCCCAGACACTGCCCCCACTGCACCCCTGCCCCAAAACCCACCCCTGCACCACCTCTTCCCACTGCCGCTCTGCCCCCACCCCACCTCTTCCTGCCCAGTTCCTTCCCCTCTCCTTAGCGTGCCCCATCCCTACTCCTCCCCTTCCCCCCAGCACCTCCTGCACACTGCAGAACAGCTGATCGTGGCAGGAGGGAGGCACTGGGAGGGAGCGGGAGGAGGTGATTGGTGGGGCCACTACAGAGTGAGCGGTGCTGGGGCGAGGGGGAGGAGCTAGCTGCCAGTAAGTGCTAAGCACCCACTAATTTTTTTCCATGGGTGTTCCAGTCCTGGAGCACCCAAGAGTCAGCATCTACGTGCCGTAGACCAAGCAGACTATTCCCCAGACAATCCAACAGAGACAGATGCAGTTCTGTAGAGGCTGGAGAGGAAAGGCTGCTAGTGGAGGAGAGACAAATAGAGCTAGAGACCAGATGTCAGAGCAAGTAGGCAGAGATGGAAAAACCGAAGCTTGCTGAGCAGGCAAACACAGGCAGCTCAAACAATAGAAGGTGAAGTCACACCCATGGAACCCAGGAAGAAGAACATAATGGTGTGTATGATCAGGGACTAGTAGACAACCAGATGTGTTTGTCATGGCCCTCATCACACTGCCTGTAGAGTAAGTCATTGTGGAAACTAAAGGTTATTCTGGGATTCTGACTTTGGGAACTGTGATTTCTTGATGGGTAATTTTCTGTAATGCTGTATGCCCAAGAACAAACTTACAAATCTTCCATGACAATACTCAGTGGTCAAAGGTATAAACTCTACTGAGGAAAATGAGTCAGTGTTGAGTATGTCTGTGACACAGCTAAAAGGTGCTGTGGCCCAGCATCTACTAGGAGTAAATGGTTGTGAGTCAGTACTCCACTGAGAACTAGACAGACTCAAAAAAGAAAAGGAGTACTTGTGGCACCTTAGAGAATAAAAAATTTATTTGAGCATAAGCTTTCGTGAGCTACAGCTCACTTCATCGGATGCATTCAGTGGAAAATACAGTGGGGTGATTTAGATACACAGATACACAGAGAACATGAAACAATGGGTGTTATCATACACACTGTAAGGAGAGTGATCACTTAAGATGAGCTATTACCAGCAGGAAGGAGGAGGGGAAGGAGGAAAACCTTTTGTGGTGATAATCAAGGTAAGCCATTTCCAGCAGTTGACGAGAAAGGTGGGGGGGATGGGGGAAAATAGTTACACTTTATGTAATGACCCATCCACTCCCAGTCTCTATTCAAGCCTAAGTTAATTGTATCCAGTTTGCAAATTAATTCCAATTCAGCAGTCTCTCGTTGGAGTCTGTTTTTGAAGTTTTTTTGTTGAAGGATAGCCATTCTCAGGTCTGTAATCGTGTGACCGGAGAGATTGAAGTGTTCTCCGACTGGTTTTTGAATGTTATAAGTCTTGATGTCTGATTTGTATCCATTTATTCTTTTACGTAAAGACTGTCCAGTTTGACCAATGTACATGGCAGAGGGGCATTGCTGGCACATGAAGGCATATATCACATTGGTAGATGTGCAGGTGAACGAGCCTCTGATAGTGTGGCTGATGTGATTAGGCCCTATGATGGTGTCCCCTGAATAGATATGTGGACAGAGTTGGCAACGGGCTTTGTTGCAAGGATAGGTTCCTGGATTAGTGGTTCTGTTGTGTGTTGTGTGGTTGCTGGTGAGTATTTGCTTCAGATTGGGGGGCTGTCTGTAAGCAAGGACTGGCCTGTCTCCCAAGATCTGTAAGAGTGATGGGTCGTCCTTCAGGATAGGTTGTAGATCCTTGATGATGTGTTGGAGAGGTTTTAGTTGGGGGCTGAAGGTGATGGCCAATGGCGTTCTGTTATTTTCTTTGTTGGGCCTGTCCTGTAGTAGGTGACTTCTGGGTACTCTTCTGGCTCTGTCAATCTGTTTCTTCACTTCAGCAGGTGGGTATTGTAGTTGTAAGAATGCATGATAGAGATCTTGTAGATGTTTGTCTCTGTCTGAGGGGTTCGAGCAAATGCGTTTATATCGTAGAGCTTGGCTGTAGACAATGGATCGTGTGGTGTGATCTCGATGAAAGCTAGAGGCATGTAGGTAGGAATAGCGGTCAGTAGGTTTCCGATGTAGGGTGGTGTTTATGTGACCATCGCTTATTAGCACCGTAGTGTCCCGGAAGTGGATCTCTTGTGTGGACTAGTCCAGGCTGAGGTTGATAGTGGGATGGAAATTGTTGAAATCATGGTGGAATTCTTCAAGTGCTTCTTTTCCATGGGTCCAGATGATGAAGATGTCATCATTTTAGCGCAAGTAGAGTGGGGGCATTAGGGGACGAGAGCTGAGGAAGCGTTGTTCTAAGTCAGCCATAAAAATGTTGGCATACTGTGGGGCCATGCGGGTACCCATCGCAGTGCTGCTGGTTTGAAGGTATACATTGTCCCCAAATGTGAAATAGTTATGGGTGAGGACAAAGTCACAAAGTTCAGCCACCAGGTTAGCCATGACATTATTGGGGATACTGTTCCTGATGGCTTGTAGTCCATCTTTGTGTGGAATGTTGGTGTAGAGGGCTTCTACATCCATAGTGGCCAGGATGGTGTTTTCAGGAAGATCATCGATTGATTGTAGTTTCCTCAGGAAGTCAGTGGTGTCTCGAAGATAGCTGGGAGTGCTGGTAGCGTAGGGCCTGAGGAGGGAGTCTACATAGCCAGACAATCCTGCTGTCAGGGTGCCAATGCCTGAGAAGATGGGGCGTCCAGGATTTCCAGGTTTATGGATCTTGGGTAGCAGATAGAATACCCCAGGTCGGTGTTCTGGGGTGTGTCTGTGCGGATTTGTTTTTGTGCTTTTTCAGGGAGTTTCTTGAGAAAATGCTGTAGTTTCTTTTGGTAACCCTCAGTGGGATCAGAGGGTAATGGCTTGTAGAAAGTGGTGTTGGAGAGCCTCTTGTTCATATTCCAACCTATTCAAGATGACAACAGCACCTCCTTTGTCAGTCTTTTTAATTATGATATCAGAGTTGTTTCTGAGGCTGTGGATGGCATTGTGTTCTGCATGGCTGAGGTTATGGGGCAAGTGATGCTGCTTTTCCACAATTTCAGCCCGTGCACGTCTGCGGAAGCACTCTATGTAGAAGTCCAGTCTGTTATTTCGACCTTCAGGAGGAGTCCACCCAGAATCCTTCTTTTTGTAGTGTTGGTAGGAAGGTCCCTGTGGGTTAATAGGTTGGTTAGAGGTGTGTTGGAAATATTCCTTGAGTCAAAGACGTCAAAACAAGGATTCTAGGACCCTCAGAAGAGACAAACACTGAACACACCACACAACAGAACCACTAATCCAGAACCTATCCTTGCAACAAAGCCCGTTGCTAACTCTGTCCACATATCTATTCAGGGGACACCATCATAGGGCCTAATCACATCAGCCACACTATCAGAGGCTCGTTCACCTGCGCATCTACCAATGTGATATATGCCATCATGTGCCAGCAATGCCCCTCTGCCATGTACATTGGTCAAACTGGACAGTCTCTATGTAAAAGAATAAATGGACACAAATCAGACGTCAAGAATTATAACATTCAAGAACCAGTTGGAGAACACTTCAATCTCTCCGGTCACACGATTAGAGACCTGAGAGTGGCTATCCTTCAGCAAAAAAGCTTCAAAAACAGACTCCAACGAGAGACTGCTGAATTGGAATTAATTTGAAAACTGGATACAATTAACTTAGGCTTGAATAGAGACTGGGAGTGGATGGGTCATTACATAAAGTAAAACTATTTCCCCGTGTTATTTCTCCCCTCACCCCACCCCCCACTGTTCCTCAGGTGTTCTTGTTAACTGCTGGAAATGGCCCACCTTGATTATCACCACAAAAGGTTTTCCTCCTTCCCCCCCTCCTTCCTGCTGGTAATAGCTCATCTTAAGTGATCACTCTGGTTACAGTGTGTATGATAAAACCCATTGTTTCATGTTCTCTGTGTGTGTATATAAATCTCCCACTGTATTTTCCACCGAATGCATCCGATGAAGTGAGCTGTAGCTCACGAAAGCTTATGCTCAAATAAATGTGTTAGTTTCTAAGGTGCCACAAGTACTCCTTTTATTTTTTGCGAATACAGACTAACACGGCTGCTACTCTGAAGACAGACTCAGAGGGATAAGAGGTCTGGTTTTCTACTGAAACCAGTAGAGGAAGTCACTGGGTTCAGTGAGGGAAAGGGTTTTCCATGTAGGGTTTCAAAGTGATACATGAAACACCAGATTAATCTTCAAAAGTGACTGAATTAAGATGTTGCAGGATCCTAAAAGGGCCAAGAAACCAAAAGTTCAGCTTGCAAGTAGGTCTGTCTGTCCAGAGATGCTCCATGGAGATCTATAAATTCATCCTACGGAGAAGCTGGGGACTTGCTGTCAATGCTGATCCACATACCGTATATGGTCTACTCTTGCTTTTTCCAGGTGATCCTTTACTTTTTCCTGAGCCCAACGTATATGCTGTATTAGTTGTCAGGAAGTCAGGATGAGAGAGGCCATAGGTAATTGTGGGTGGAATTGGGAGTGGTACCATAATTAGGAAAAAAGGGGCATACAGACACATGTTCTGTGTTGTTGTATGCAAATTCCATATAAAGGAGAAGTAAAAACCAATCATCCTGGTTACAAATGATGTAGCATCTTAGAAACTGTTTGAGGACTGGGGATAGTAAGCAGAGGGCCTCATGCCAGAACAGGGCTGTGAACGGTGATCCCCATTCAGAAGTCATGAGCTCTGGAAGGCTATGGAGGCAGACTACATGGCTAATCTATAGCTGAGCTGTCTCTTCAGCAGAGGGAAGTCTGTGTAGGGGATGAAGTGGTCCACTACTATAACAATTGGACTCTTGTAATTCTACAATAAAGTCTATGCCTGTCATAAATATAAAGGGAAGGGTATCCACCTTTCTATATACAGAACTATAAAATCCCCCCTGGCCAGAGGCAAAACCCTTTCACCTGTAAAGGGTTAAGAAGCTAAGGTAACCTCTCTGGCACCTGACCCAAAATGACCAGTGAGGGGACAAGATACTTTCAAAACTGGAGGGGGGGAAACAAAGGGTCTGACTGTCTTGTGATGCTTTTGCTGGGAACAGATCAGGAATGCAGTCTCAGAACTTCTGTTAAGATAGTAAGTAATCTATCTAGAAATGCATTAGATTTCCTTTTGTTTAATGGCTGGTAAAATACACTGTGCTGAATGGAATGTATATTCCTGATTTTGTGTCTTTTTGTAACTTAAGGTTTTGCCTAGAGGTATTCTTTATGTTTTGAATCTGATTACCGTGCAAGGTATTTACCATCCTGATTTTACAGAGGTGATTCTTTTACCTTTTCTTTAATTAAAATTCTTCTTTTAAGAACCTGATTGATTTTTCATTGTTCTTAAGATCCAAGGGTTTGGGTCTGTGTTCACCTGTATCAGTTGGTGAGGATTCTTATCAAGCCTTCCCCAGGAAACAGGGTGTAGGGGTTGGGGGATATTTTGGGGGAAGACATCGCCAAATGGTCTCCTTCCCTGTTCTTTGTTTAACACGCTTGGTGGTGGCAGCATACTGTTCAAGGACAAGGCAAAGTTTGTACCTTGGGGAAGTTTTTAACTAAGCTGGTAAGAATAAGCTTAGGGGGTCTTTCATGCAGGTCCCCACATCTGTACCCTAGAGTTCAGAGAAGGGAAGGTACCTTGACAATAGCAATAGCCGCCCAGGGTTGAGGTGAGGTGTCCAAGGGCTGGAGAAGACTGCAAGGCTTGTGGTTTAGTGTCTGGGTGCAGGGACAAACATCACAGGAAGCAATAAATGACTGTATCATGGGGTGCATCTGGGGCCACCAAAAAGAGTGGGATATCAATTGCTGGGTCTGAAAGTGCTCCAAGTGTCCTGTTAGGGGAAAGTCAGCATAGTTGCAGGACTGCAACTTTTGCAGGTTCTGGGGGAACATAGACGGTGGTCCGTTACATAGCTGATCCCTTCCTGGGAGTCCTTCGATTACTTGTTGATAATAGCTTGTTCATCGGGCAGAATTCCTCAGGCAGAAGCAGAGCATATCAATTTGAGAATATCCTGGTGAAGACTAGCACTGAGAAAGTTATGGGTTTTGAGAATAAAGGTTGATTCCTGGCTGGAGACTCTTGGCTTGGTACCACATCTTCAGGACATGGTGCCAGCCTTGCCATTTTTGGATCTGGGGTGATATGTGATGAGAAAATCAAATCATGAGAATACTAGGGCCAACTGAAGCTGCCATTGGTTTAAAGCTTTTGCCCTACATAGGCACTCCAGATTTTTATGATCAGTGAATACCTGGACTAGGCGGTGAGCTCCTTCCAGGTAGTGCTGCCATTCTGCAAAAGCATTTTTTATCACCAGGAGTTCCTTATCCAGTATTTTGTAGTTTAGCTATGTGGAAGTGAGCTTCTTCAAGTAATAAGAACATGGGTGTAATACTTGTTTGGGATCAAGTCACTGGGATAAGACAGCCCCAATCACTGTACTGGAATCATTAGCTTTTACAGTGAATGCTTGTGTGGTATCTGGATGAGCCAATATGGATGAGCTAATGAAGAAGAGTTTCAGCTAATTTAACACATGCTGGGCCATAGTAGACCATTCAGAATTCAGCATTTTTCCAAAGGAGAGCAGTGAGGGGATCAATTTGTTTTGAAAAAAAATGGGATGAATAGTCGATAAAAATTGGCAAACCCCAGGAAGCATTGCAGGTCATGTACTGAGTGGGGAGTTAGCCCATCAGACAGCTTGGACCTTGTGTGGGTCCATCTGGATCCCTTCTGAAGATAAGACAAAGCCCAAGAACTCCAGAGAGGCCTGATAGAAGCACACTTCTCGAACTTGCTGTAGAGGCTATGCTGCAATAAGCATTCCAGAATCATTTGGACATGAGCAGTATGCTGTTCAAGGTAGATGGAAAAGACAAAAATGTCATCTAGGTAGACTACCAAGTACTGATCCAGTATGTCTCAAAACACATCATTTATAAAATGTTGGAAAGTAGCAGGGTATTGGTCAGCCTTAAGGGCATTACAAGACATTCACAGTGGCTATATCCTGTTTGGAAGGCATTCTTCCACTCATCCCTTTCCCTGATTCACATGAGGCTCTACGTACTCCAGAAGTCCAATTTAGTGAATATACGGGCAGCTCCCCTCATGATCCAGCAATTCAGTAATTGGGGTATGGAATAACAATTACTGATAGTTATCTGATTCAATGCACGATGGTCAATGCATAGTTGGAGACTGCTGTCTTTCTTCTTGACAAAAAAAAACTGGTGTACCAGCCAGCGAAGTTAACTTATAGATAAGCCCTTGGATCAGGTTCTCTTGGAGAGCTCTCAACTCAGGTTCTGACATAGCATAAATTTGCCCAAATGGTAATTTTGCTCAAGGCTGCAGAGCTATTGGGCAGTCATAGTCCAGTGCAGAGGCAAGGTTTCCTCATTCCTCTTTTCAAAAACATCGGTATAGTCTTGGTATTTCAAGGGAAGTTCCGACATTGTTTCAACAGAAGGTTCTGCCTGGACAGCTGCTCTCCCCTGAGCCGCCCAAGGTTCAGATGCTAGGACAGGATCTACCAGTCCATAACAGTACTGCTGACAAAACTACAATGGAAAACGGATTTCTTGTGCTTGCCACCAAATGAGCAGATGGGCGGGGGGGGGGGGAAGGGGCGGTCAGGAAATACAGAGGACCAAAGGAACATGTGGAGAATGGAACATGCCCTATTGTAACATTTCTTGGTACCCTGAATCACGGTCTCCAGCGGAGCTGTTTCCTCCATTACTTGACAGAAGACAAAGAAAAATCGTGAATAGTCTACGAGGTTAAAGTGGTCTTGCGTTGCAGGGGAATCTGCCAGAGCCTGGCTGCTGCTGCATCTATGAAGCAGTTGGCTGCACCCAAGTTGATAAGGACCAGTAGAATGGGAGATTGCAGGGGTGCCCCGGGTATGTGCAACTAAACCGGCACCTGAAAGTGGGGAGTTCTTGAGTGGGAGCTCAGGGTGTGTTCCAGTCAAGATGAGAGTGTGGGGGAGCTCTTTTCCCTGATTCCTTGGAGTTTTTATGGGGCAGACAGAGATGGAGTGACCTGAGTCGCTGCAGTAGAAGCAGAGATGTTTCTGGTAGTGGTGTTCCTTTCCTACCGGGGTGACCCATCCAGAGCCCACATCCATCTGCATTGGCTTCGTGGAAGGCATTGATGAAGCAGTAAAAGTACATGGACCAGAGAGTTGCAAGATCACTCTTCTTTCCTCCCTTAGCTCCTGTAACCAATTGTCTATATGGATGGTGCAATCCAGGAGGGCATCCAGACTCATGGGTGTCTCCACCTGGGTTAATTCATTTTTAATTTCTTCTTGCAGAGCCAACAGAACTGGTACAGCTGCGCCCCTTATTCCAATCTGCATTGTCTGTGAGGTGACAGAATTGCACTGCACAGGAGGCTACGGTGCCCTGCCCCCACCGGAGCTTTGTTAGGGTAGCGCCTACGATTTGAGCTCAGCGCAGATCATCAAATAGCATTGACATGGCTTGGAGGAAGACCTCCCAGTTCAACCATACTGAGCTGTCCCACTCCAAGAAGCTGAAGGCCCAGTTTAACATTCCCCCTGATAACAGGTTGCTACCCAGACTCACTTTTGTATGATCAGTATTGTAGGACTGACGATGCATCATAAACAGGAGGTGGCATTGGTTTATAAGACCCCAGTGTCACTGGCAAATACCATTAAACCGTTCCAGCAGATGTATTGGTAAACAGGACTCTGCGAGCCCGTGTCTGGGGTGTGGAGTTTTATTACTTGCTTCTGAAATAGCTAGTTCTCTGAGATCAGTTAGATGACCCAGGCCTGCAGGACTTGTTTGTCTATCTGAAGGCAGGCAGCCTGTTTGAGCATGTGTGGTGCTCCCAAAGGGTTAGCCAGATCAATTTTACTGGCACTGGGCCTACTCCTGTGGCCTAAGTGGTCCATGCAAATTGTCACAACCTGGATGCAGGCAGTCTCACTTAGTGGTCAGAGTTGGACTTGGGAGTCAGGTCATGTGAGATACCAGGAAGTCAGAGTCTGAGAGAGGCCAGAGGGGAAACCAGGAGTCAGGCAAGGTCAGGTTACCAGGAGACTGGAGAGCAGAGTCTGGCAGTAAGTAGCACAAGGGAGGCAGCCCTAAGCAGGGGAAACCCCCAGTTTCTTGGACAAGTTCTTGTTCCTATGCTTGGTTTAAATACAAGCAGGGAACTAGTCAGGACCCTCAGAGTTCTGCTAATCAGATCCCTGGACTGGAGTCCTCTGTAAGAGGTAAGTTTCTAGTTCTGGCAACCAGTGGCAGGTTGGAATTTACTGGCTCCTAAGAGCCCTGTGGATTAGGGATCAAGACTTGCAGTCCCTTACATGGTGAGACCTTGGTACAACTAAGAAATGAAGTGGCCAGGACTTCTCTAGAAGCAAAGAAGAATTAGGGTGGTAAGAGATCTGGTTTCACACCTTGGGGGTGACAAGACCCTTTAATGTCCTAGGTGACGCAAATGGGTGTGAAGCAACTGCTGGGGGAAGTATGGATGTTATGTAGAGGGGGAGCTGACCCTTAGTCTATGGGTTTAGGATAGTCATTTCAGATGTAATTACACCTATTGGGAGGTTGGAGAGCAAGGTAGCCAATACCCGTTCCAAAAGAGGGGGCACAGCTGAAGCTTACATCATGGCCAGTGGCCAAAACTCTAGCAACGTTTGTAGTTTGGTTTCCTTGGTACTGTAGTGTATTGAAAACGGTGTAAAAATTGTGATCACTTTAAATTCGCAGGGGTTTGCTGATCCTTCTTGCAGGCAAGGGGCTCTTTAGGGAAGCCTGTGATCAGTAGCCAGTCTGTAGACAGGAAGCCTAGAGTAAGGTGTGTGGGTGTGCCTCTTTGTTTTAAGAACCTCTCTCTGTTTGGGATTTTTTGTGTATTATCATTTCAAATTCTGAGAAACAAAGTATTCTCATGATGCAACCTTCCAGTAAGCACATTTTATGTTTCTATCTAATTTCTGTTTATATGCTATGAAAAAAAACACATACAAGGAAATTCATAGAGATAAACAAAATAGGTCTAGCATGTTTAATCTAAAAACCTGTGCTTAGACAGTTTTGTGAGCATAAGAATGCATGTGTCAGAAAAAAAATACATTAAACAGGTGCTATAGAAATCTTCAATATTTATATCTACATGTGTAAAACAGTTCAGAAGGTTATGTATTAAAACTGACATTGTTTCATTTCTAGTAGTCATATTTAGGAAGTGATGCTGTGCACTCTATACGTAACTATTCATTGCCCTTTTCTTTAAGATGTTCCTTTACCCTTTAAAGAACATAAGAACAGCCATACTGGGTCAGACTAAAGGTCCATCCATCCCAGTATCCTGTCTACCGACAGTGGCCAATGCCAGGTACCCCAGAGGGAGTGAACCTAAGAGGTAATGATCTAGTGATCTCTCTCCTGCCGTCCATCGCCACCCTCTGACAAACAGAGGCTAGGGATACCATTCCTCACCCATCCTGGCTAATAGCCATTAACCTCCATGAATTTATCCAGTTCTCTTTTAAACCCTGTTATAGTCTTAGCCTTCACAACCTCCTCAGGCAAGGAGTTCCACAGGTTGACTGTGCACTGAGTGAAGAAGAACTTCCTTTTATTTGTTTTAAATCTGCTGCCCATTAATTTCATTTCATTTGGTGGCCCCTAGTTCTCATATTATGGGAACAAGTAAATAACTTTTCCTTATTCACTTTCTCCACACCACTCATGATTTTCTATATCTCTATCATATCCCCCCTTAGTCTCCTCTTTCCCAAGTTGAAAAGTCCTAGCCTCTTTAATCTCTCCTCATATGGGACCCATTCTAAACCCCTAATCATTTTAGTTGCCCTTTTCTGAACCTTTTCTAACGCCAGTATGAGGGGATGAGGGGACCACATCTGTAAGCAGTATTCAAGATGTGGGTGTACCATGTTTTTATATAAGGGCAATAAGATACCTTGGCACAAAAAGTGGGAGTGTGCTAATAAAGTTTGCAGATGATACAAAGCTGGGAGGTATTGCCAATTCGGAGAAGGATCGGGATATTATACAGGAGGATCTGGATGACCTTGTAAACTGGAGTAATAGTAATAGGATGAAATTTAATAGTGAGAAGTGTAAGGTTATGCATTTAGGGATTAATAACAAGAATTTTAGTTATAAGTTGGGGACGCATCAATTAGAAGTAACGGAAGAGGAGAAGGACCTTGGAGTATTGGTTGATCATAGGATGACTATGAGCTGCCAATGTGATATGGCTGTGAAAAAAGCTAATGCGGTTTTGGGATGCATCAGGAGAGGCATTTCTAGTAGGGATAAGGAGGTTTTAGTACCATTATACAAGGCACTGGTGAGACCTCACCTAGAATACTGTGTGCAGTTCTGGTCTCCCATGTTTAAAAAGGATGAATTCAAACTGGAGCAGGTACAGAGAAGGGCTACTAGGATGATCCGAGGAATGGAAAACTTGTCTTATGAAAGGAGACTTAAGGAGCTGGGCTTGTTTAGCCTAACTAAAAGAAGGTTGAGGGGAGATACGATTGCTCTCTATAAATATATCAGAGGGATAAATATAGGAGAGGGAGAGGAATTATTTAAGCTCAGCACCAATGTGGACACAAGAACAAATGGGTATAAACTGGCCACCAGGAAGTTTAGACTTGAAATCAGACGAAGGTTTTTAACCATCAGAGGAGTGAAGTTTTGGAATAACCTTCCAAGAGAAGCAGTGGGGGCAAAAGATCTATCTGGTTTTAAGATTCTACTCGATAAGTTTATGGAGGAGATGGTATGATGGGATCATGGGATTTTGGTAAGTAATTGATCTTTAAATATTCAGGGTAAATAGGCCAAATCCCCTGAGATGGGATATTAGATGGATGGGATCTGATTTACTATAGAAAACTCTTTCCTGGGTATCTGGCTGGTGAATCTTGCCCATGTGCTCAGGGTTTGGCTGATTGCCATGTTTGGGGTCGGGAGGGAGTTTTCCTCCAGGGCAGATTGGAGAGGCCCTGGAGGTTTTTTTGCCTTCCTCTGTAGCATGGGGCATGGTTGACTGGAGGGAGGCTTCTCTGCTCCTTGAAGTTTTGAACCATGATTTGAGGACTTCAATAGCTCAGACATGGGTGAGGTTTTTCATAGGAGTGGGTGGGTGACATTCTGTGGCCTGCGCTGTGCAGGAGGTCGGACTAGATGATCAGAGTGGTCCCTTCTGACCTTAGTATCTATGAATCTATGAATCTATATTCTCTGTCTTATTCTTTATCCCTTTTTTAATGATTCCTAACATCCCGTTTGCTTTTTTGACTGCCGCTGCACACTGGGTTGACGTCCTCAGAGAACTATCCACGATCACTCCAAGATCTTTCTCCTGATTAGCTGTAGCTAAATTAGCCCCCATCATATTGTATATATAATTGGGGTTATTTTTTCCAATGTGCATTACTTTACATACCTTTATGGTGATGACATTTTATTTTTTACCCTCGTTATTCATGGGATTCCCCTCTGTTATCGAATCAGGAATAGAAGAATGATTTATGTGGTCTGTGTCAGAAAAAATGTTATTTTATGAGGTTATTGACCAGATTATTGAAATGTTCCTTATCTTCTTGACAACCTGAAGTAATTTATAGAGTGTATTCTATAATTTCTTTAATTAGAATGCTTCATTGATCAATCATTTGTGCATTTGCTAGGAATTTGTTAATAAAAAATTGTTCTGTCCACTGTCATCAAGCTATAATATGGGGACTTAATAACTGAGGTACTAGTATCCAAAAGCCAGTCATGCAAAGAAAACAACTGGCTTCAAACAAAGGCACTATGCAGTCAGCACATGACAAGTAATGGAATGAATGTCACTGATATTACAGTGTTGCTGTTGGTCCCAAAATATTAGAGAGAGAGGATGAGGTAATATCTTTTATCACATCACCCACCTTGTCTCACTGGAATTACAATCATTTCAGATACATAAGTAAATGTAGAATAAAATTTTCAAATTTGTGTGCCTGAATTTAGGTACCTAAATCCATACACAGGCATCTCAACAAGGGGCCTCTTAGGGCTCCATCCTTCAAGGTGCAGAGTACCTTAAATAAAGTACCATAAATGATCTGGAGGATGGTGTGGATTGCACTCTCAGCAAATTTGCGGATGATACTAAACTGGGAGGAGTGGTAGATACGCTGGAGGGGAGGGATAGGATACAGAAGGACCTAGACAAATTGGAGGATTGGGCCAAAAGAAATCTAATGAGGTTCAATAAGGATAAATGCAGGGTCCTGCACTTAGGATGGAAGAATCCAATGCACCGCTACAGACTAGGGACCGAATGGCTCGGCAGCAGTTCTGCGGAAAAGGACCTAGGGGTGACAGTGGACGAGAAGCTGGATATGAGTCAGCAGTGTGCCCTTGTTGCCAAGAAGGCCAATGGCATTTTGGGTTGTATAAGTAGGGGCATAGCGAGCAGATCGAGGGACGTGATCGTTCCCCTCTATTCGACACTGGTGAGGCCTCATCTGGAGTACTGTGTCCAGTTTTGGGCCCCACACTACAGGAAGGATGTGGATAAATTGGAAAGAGTACAACGAAGGGCAACAAAAATGATTAGGGGTCTAGAGCACATGACTTATGAGGAGAGGCTGAGGGAGCTGGGATTGTTTAGTCTGCAGAAGAGAAGAATGAGGGGGGATTTGATAGCTGCTTTCAACTACCTGAAAGGGGGTTTCAAAGAGGATGGCTCTAGACTGTTCTCAATGGTAGCAGATGACAGAACGAGGAGTAATGGTCTCAAGTTGCAATGGGGGAGGTTAGATTGGATATTAGGAAAAACTTTTTCACTAAGAGGGTGGTGAAACACTGGAATGCGTTACCTAGGGAGGTGGTAGAATCTCCTTCCTTAGAGGTTTTTAAGGTCAGGCTTGACAAAGCCCTGGCTGGGATGATTTAACTGGGACTTGGTCCTGCTTTGAGCAGGGGGTTGGACTAGATGACCTTCTGGGGTCCCTTCCAACCCTGATATTCTATGATTCTATGATTCTATGATTCTATACCCTCACCTCTCATTGAAGCCAGTGCAAAACATACTTTGGCTCCTTGCAGAAGCTAGCATCAGAGAAGTAAAGGCCTTTTACTTTTGTAGTAGAGACTGGGATGGTCCTTCCCCAGGAAAATGTCCTGAACGTACTCATCGATTTTGGTTCAATCTGGCTTTTTCATACGGGGGAATAATTGTCTGCAGAGGAACCCTTGAGAGAGGTATCAATATTATCCCTTTGAAGAATGGTTTTCACCTACCAGCCTAAAGCTTCTTGTGGCAGCACAGTGTTTCTTACGTCACACGCCCCACAGTGTGTCAGTTTTTGCAATCCAATATAAATTGATACCCTGGAGAAACAGGTCATGAGCTTTGTCAGTTCAAGAGTCAAATCATAATACTTTAGAGATTTCATCATTTTCCAGTCCAGACCAGTTTGATTATTTTCATTGTATGACATCTGCTTCTTAATACCAGTTTCAGTCAACTATTCTTCCTATGTATAAACATACATGAATATTAAACTTTATCCTTTTTAATAATCTACTTTCAAATTGATCCTCAAATGCAGATATTCAAGGCCTCTCTGTGGTGGACCATTGCTCTCCCACTTGGAGAGAGGCCACTCGTTCAGGTTGCCTTCAGGATTGTCTGGCCAAGGCACGAAGCTGCAGAACAGTCTAGGGCCCTGGTCTCCACCCAAGATGGAGCAAGACTCCCCAGGTTCTCTAGTTCCCAGCTCCAAAATAGGGCTGGGCACAAGACAGTCATGGCCAGGCTTTAGCCTGGGCTTGGGGAGGCTCAAGCTGCCAGCAATTAAACAGTGGCTACAGGGGGCTGGCTTCAGCCGGGGCGGGGCTCTGGCCTCCAGCAAGGCAATCACAGTCTATGGAGCTGGTTTGGGCCTGGGCTTGAGGAGGCTCAGGCTACCAGCAAACAAACAGTCTCAAGGCTGGGTGAGGCTCAGGCAGGCAGCAAAGCAACAGTCTATAAGGGAGCTGGTAAGGGAGGCTCCTTCTTCAGGACTAGAGCTTCCCTGCACAGTGTAGGGAGTCGGCTACCCTGGGGCTGGA
Source organism: Dermochelys coriacea (assembly GCF_009764565.3). NCBI lineage: Eukaryota > Metazoa > Chordata > Testudines > Dermochelyidae > Dermochelys > Dermochelys coriacea. The sequence continues at coordinate 315,897,700 of NC_050068.2, read as the reverse complement.
GGGGGCAGGGGGATGCAGGCCCACCCTACTCCACCGCGTCCCAGCCCAGGGCCCTGGCAGAGGCAGGATTGGCCTCCCCTGTGTTGGGGGAGATCCAGCCGCAACAAGTCAACTGAGCCACACCTGGCTCTGCAACCAGCTGCTCCATGGCTTCCCCGGGCCACTTCCTGCCTCCCCAGGGTTTGGTACCTCTTCCTTCCAGGGCTCCTTGGGCTCCTCAGGGTACACCATGGCTGGTAGTCTGAGCCACTCCTCACCAGAGTCTCCCACTTCTGCGGCTATGGGATAGCCAGGGGTAGGTTCCCCTTCTGGGAACGGCAATACAGCAGGAACGTCCTTCTCCTCCGGGAATTCCACCCCAACTGGGCTTTCTCTTATACTTCTGGCCCTGCCCCAGCACTTCCAGCAAGGGAGGTGGGGCAAGCTAGGCTCTGCCCACCCAGGGGAGGGTAGTGGACCCTTGCTCTCCTGCTCAGAGGGAGGCCACTCAGCCTCACTACACTCACTCTCACAGCGATTATTTCTCTTCCCCCATCATGTCTTTCACTAATAGCAATGTTTACTTTCTCCCATACTTTCAACACAGTTTATGCAAATAAATTATATACCCAGTGAAAATTGAGATAAGAGGTTAGATAACAATATAATTGTATGCTCTAGCATTACCTGTGACGACTTCATTTTTCTGTTCACCTTTATTTCTTTTTTCCAACTAGTACCAAACTTTTGGCTACTTATTCAAACCAAACACTTTTAAGATTTCCTTCACTAACAGCATTGTCCAAATTACAAAAATCTGTGTGCAGGTAATAACATGCAAACACCTCTGTCTGCTGCTGTTCTCTCTCTCAGCCTAACCATCCATGAACAACTTGAAATAATAACATTTCAGAAAATATACCTTTCTCAAAATGGCTCTTACACGAAGAAAGTCACAGTCTGATAAATAACTTGCTGTCAATCTTCTGTAGCTGAAAAACTAACCTACCCATGTACGAGAGATCCCTCTTCCCAATTTTTTAGCATCACCTTTCTCTTTGTTTAGCTACTGCATGCTGTTACTTGTGATGGATTTTTAGCTCACCAAAGCCCAGATTCAGCAAGGTACTTAAGCACATGTCTATGGGGACTACTAACATGCTGAAAGTTAGGCACATGTGTAAGCTGAATCAGGGCCCTAATCAAGCACTGGAGTGTAAATTCTATGATCTCTGGAAACACAATAAAGGTCTTTTGCTCTTCAAAGATAAGTCCGAAAAATAAATGTGTATCTTTTAGGCAAACTAAGTTGTAAATATAGTATTTTAGTATAATAGTAATAGACAAGGTTATTTCACTTTAATTGGCAAATTTTATTCAAGCAGTGAAAGAGAAATCTAGGCCAATATTTTTATTCGGTTGTATTTATTGTGACCAACTTCAAATTAAAGTTGTATTTATTTTTATAGGATATAAACAAAAGTAAGTACATTTGTCCCCTCCCCCAAAATGTCATAGCTAAATTTTAATCTGAATTCCATGATTTGAGACTAGAATAGACTAAAACTCTAAATCTGCAAAACCACCACACCACACCACAAGCAACAAAAGCACACCTCACTTTCAAACTGTAAATTCAAAATTCAGATCCAAATACAAATCTTAACTTTGCAGCTTGGGCTTGTATCTTGTATAGATAGACCTCTCAATGTCTTTAAATCATCTATTTCAGGAGGGAGACCAACAATTCTGTATAATATTGAGTATCTTATATATAATATAAAATTAATTGTACTCACAACCAAGTTGCGTAAGGTAATGACAAAGAAGTAGGTGAATGTAATAATACCTAAATATGTGCCTGTATACTGTAAACAAAAATAGATACATGCATAATATACAAATAGGATAAAACATTGATGTTCCCTATAGTAATACTATTACTGGCACATTTATTGTCCCTGAATGAATTATGAGTAGCAAATTGAACTAAGCCATATGCAGCAGTATCTTATAGCCTTTCAAATTAAAATAATGGTTTCCTCAACACACAGTTCTACTGATTTTATACAGTTTCTCTTTACATATATAATGACGATATTAAGGAAAGCTAGGAAGTGTTATCTTGCGTTTCAATATATTTTAAAAAATTCAAATGTATTAAGTCAGGCTACACTTCACATATTTAGTCAATTCTCAGTGGTATTTCAGGAAAGCTTTATTGAACCAGTAGATTGTTTCCTCTTGGATACCGCTGAGACATTTTCATGGAATTCTAAGATGTTTACAGTAAATTAGAAGCTAATTAGTTGAACTGAAATATCAGCACCTGCTCCTGCATTATTTAAAAGAGAGAAAAACATTTAGGGTTTCACAAATGGAGCTAATTCTTAAGGGCCTGGATTTCTCCAAACCTATTTAATCATCTCAAAAGGCTGTCAGAATTACTGGGTTATGAAACTGAATCAGTGTATCTTAGATATTTTTCCTTCTTGGAGTTTCAGTGTTGTTATTTATTAATATTCTGGCAAACAAGGCTGACAATATTTATGATTCCAGCCATAGCATTAAAAATGCATATCCCATTCAGATTTTATGAATCATAAATTGCAGCAGGAAATGAGCAGTTTAGATGATAATTGACTTGTAAGGATTAGAACAGTCCCGGTTTCCCCTTGTGCAAAGAAAAGGTTCATCTGAGGTCTTACAGCTACATGACAACCATTAATTCCCACCAAACATAGCATCTATCTCCAGACCTATCTACAAGGAATTGTTTTGTTCTGTCAATTTTATATGTTCTCATCAACAAACTAGTAGTAAAGCAGAGGTAGGAGTCATGGATAGCCAAATGACTGATGGGAAAACCCAAGATGACTGAAATCAAACAATAATTATTATTACAATGCAATGTAGATACACATGGTTCTTTATATAACCCTTAAAAGAACAGAGTGCCAACCATAATGAACTTATAAATTAATCAGAAAAATATAATACATAGACAAACAGTTCCACATGAGCAGGTGTAGACACAGTCAATGACAAGCTCAAGGCAGAAATGCTTTGAGAAAGAGGTGGGTTTCAAGGAGCAATTTGGAGAAGGGGGTCTCTTGACTCATGGGAAGTGAGAAGCTGTTCCATCCATAGAAGATGACACAAAGGAAGGTAGCAGGAAGACAAGGGTGGAGAGGGACCAAAAGGGAACATTCAGAAGAGACGATGCTGTGGAGCATCAAAAGTTTAAAAAGTTGGGGAGCTTGACCATGATGGGGAGGGAGACAGTGAAGGGATCTGAGGAGGAGTGTGACAGCACAGCAGAAAGGGAAGATACAGAAGTACATTCTAGCTTCACATACCTGAAAGAGCAGAGTAACATGTTCAGAAGATGCACACACTGAAAGTTAGATGGATAAATTCCTCCCTTGAGCAAAGCCTGTGGCTTCATCCACTCTGCTCCCCACCTCTCTTGGTCACAATCTGATCTGCTGCACCTTCACTCCCCTAACCCACTCACCCAACCCTGCCTGTTACCTGATTGGAATCACAGCCTGGACAGCTCCTCACCCTCTTTGCCTCCAATGGCTCTCATTTGGGCACCTCCGAGTTGTTCCTGAGGTGGAGGTTGGGTCTCGGACTTCAAGCATGTGCAGACCATGAGCACATGCTGATTGCAGCAGTGGTGTCCAATCATTTCAGCCTGAGGAACAAACAAATTTTTTCAGAAAGGTCAAGGGGTCACAAACAATAGTCTGGGGCCAGAGGCTTTGCCTCTTCTTCTAACTTTGAGCCATTGAAGGAGCACTAAAGGAACAGAAACCACATAAAATGCTCTGTTGGGGATTTCCATGTTGTGAGGGGTGTCTTCAGTGAGTGTACAGTTGGCAGTGCTTGCTCCTACAGCTTCTTCCCCACAACCTCTGGCCCAGGAAGCATATCATGAGGGTGGCAGAGGGCAGCTGGAGTGCACTTTGCTCTACCTATCCATATAATTGGCATATGGTCCCTAAGCAACTCTTACTAGCTGTGCATGCTAAAGCAGCCCTCAGGCTGTGCGGGGGGCTACAGCAGAAAGTCTCGGCACTATAACTGAGTGTGGTTCTCAACTTTTCCTCTTTTGCCCTCATCTGGGCTTCCCTAGGATGGCTGTGTTGGGGAGAGGAACCACCCTTCACTAGGTGCTCCATAGGCTCAGACAGAAACAAACTCCTGTTCTGCTCTCCCACATTTGATAGGAAAGCAAATGATGGACTAGACAGAACTGCTCTCTCCTTCCTCACCTGATATGCAGTTGGGGAGGTGCTGAGCGAAGAAAGGACAACACAGCTCACACGGAGCTTCCACTGCAGAGGCAGTGCCCCCTACCTACTCCCTAGGCATCAGGGCTGATTCAAACATGTCAGTTTAAAATTCAATTCATCCTCAAATACAAACGGTCTCAATAAAGCTGACTTTGAGAGCCCTGAGGGCCACAACTGACTGAAGGTCAGTGGCAGAACATCACAGGGCCTTCCTTCAGGAGGCTGCACTCTATGGTACTACAGTGAAGACCCTAGATGTTGCCAGAGCCTCCTTCCTTCCTCCTACACACCTTCCCTCCATGCTGTTGCTGGAAACCAGGGGGACAAGAAAAGCATCTGCCACACAGGCATTTTGTCTGCTTAAGAAATATAGTATAACGTGAGAATTACGAACAGCTCAGGAATAGAGGTTGTTTATAACTAACTCTGAACAAAACATTTTGGTTGTTCTTTCAAAAGTTTACAACTGAACATTGACTTAATACAGCATTGAAACTTTACTATGCATAAGAAAAATGCTGTTTTTCATTTTTTTAATAGTTTATGTTTAACACAGTACTGTACTGTATTTGCTTTTTTTTTTTTTTTTGTCTCTGCTGCTTCCTGATTGCATACTTCTGGTTCCAAGTGACATGTGTGGTTGACTGATCAGTTCATAACTTTGGTGTTCATAACTCTCAGGTTCTTCTGTATAGGGTAATGGGAATTTAATTGGGTCAGGCTTTCAGACTAAGTGCAACTGTATGGACCTGTGCTCGTGCTTTAGCCATTTCTAGTGGAGGAATCAAAACATCACCTCTGACAGGAGATAGGTGGTTTCCTGTATATGGTATAGTACATATGGTTATAATGAACAGAATGTGACAGAAGAAATCCTACCAGTTTCTAGAGCTGCAAATTTGCCAGAAGCTTGCTAGTTAGGGATCAACCTCTTTCTCCCTTTTATTAATGGAGGATGAATGAGAGATGTAGTCTGGCCAGGGAGCCCAGTGCACCATGGCATCATAGGCAGATGCAGCTTAATGTCAAAGTGACTCAAAACTAAACATTTTCATTGAGTACAACACACAAAGCAAGCATTTTGACATTTCAAATAAAAAAAATTACTGAACTGCTTGTTCCACAAACATGTAAATGTTTTGACTTTTTGTTCCAATTCGTGTGAAAAACAAATGTTGAAGTATGACAATTTTCCACAGGACAGAAATTCCGATTTTCTATCTGGTCATTGTATATACAAGTTAAAATACAACGTCAGGAAAGTCTGGGTTAAAATATGTTGATTTCTTAGATTCATAATACCCGTGACTGAGTTTCCTTTCGTGTAATTACTTCATATTACATAAGAATTTGGAGTGGAGAAGTAATCCATATGCGGTCAGTTGAAGCAACATTTTCAATATTTTAACAAGACATGTTATGAATATATTTTATTTATCACGACTTATAATATGACTAAATTTAACTGATCACAGGTTAAGCACCAAATAGAACAATCCACATGGCTGTTCCAAAGCAATCAGTTGCAAATCCTGCTGCTACATTTTTAATGTGGCTGGCTTAAGCATTCCTCCTGTAAGTACTGTTAGTATAGTATTTTAATTTCTTGTTCTGATTATATACTTCTTTGAAACTGAAGTCAATGCATTAGCTAGATTCTCACCACCATAAACAAATGTAATCTGTTTCATTCATTGATTAAGCTAATGCAGCCCAAAGGAACATTTTACCATATCACAAGCTGAATTTGGTACAGTATTTATAACTTCTATTCATGCCCTCTTTGCAACTAGATTTTGAAATTGTAGAGGAGATGTTTTGTTTTCTAAAACAATATGTTCAGATAGATGATAGGTCAACTTTGTAAGATTTACTAATCATTAGACCATTTAAATACACTTTGCCAAGGGTGAGAATATAATTTCTCCTTAATGAGACATTTAATGTTTTAACCTAAACAACAGTATGCAAGTTCCAGCATAGGAGCTGTAATGGGGCTGTTTTTAAAGGACTCTTAATTCTGTTTTTCTCTTCCAAATCAAACAGGTGCAGCAAGTGTAAGACAGGTGAAGAAAATGAGCAAAGGAGATCAAAAATATAGAAAATGATGCAAACCTTTGTCCATGCCTTCAGTTGAATTGCAACTAAGAGCTTGTCTATACTTCCAGCTAAATTGGCACTGCTGTGATCGATGCAGCAGTATCAATTTAATGAGTCTGGTGAAGACAAGCTAAGTCAATGACAGAGCACTCTCCCGTTGACATCTGCATTCCACCTCTCCAAGAGGCAGAAGGTAAGTCAGCAGGAGAGCATCTCCTGTCAACATAGCGTGGTGTAGCCATCACTGTAAGTTCACCTAAGTTACGTCGAATTCAGTTACGTATTTATGTAATTGATGTAGAGTAACATCGGTCGACTTATAGCTTTAGCATAGACCAGCCCTAACTCAGATTCATTTATTGACCCCAATACTTCATATTCATTCCCTAGGAAATGGAATGTGATGAAGGAAATCTAAAATGCCCCATCTATTCCCTTCTGACATATTAGTGGCCTCTCCCATTACGAGCTTCTCCATGACATAAGATCTTTTTCCTAGTAATTTCCCTAGCATATCTTGATGTCATTGCAGGACCCAATGCCTTTTGAAACATGTACATATTATGGGCCATGAACTTCCATATGTTCTGGGCACAGAAAACATTCTTGAGTGTAGAGCCCCAGAGCATGTAAAGTAAGCAGCAGTTGGCCCCAGTGGAGAGGTCAATGGAGGTGCTGGGTCCTAACATTGGAAGAATACAGGAGCAAGGAGTGGTACTTGAAGATAGAGATAGTGCTCTGGAGTCAGACTTGGAAAAGAAACAGATGAAACCTTTTGCACAGCCGCTGACTCCATGGGTGCTCCGGGGCTCAGGAACCCACAGAAAAAAAATGGTGGGTGTTCAACACGCAGGAGCCAGAGCTTGAGTGTGGAATTTGATGAGTTCTGTGCTGCTAACAACTTCTGCCCTTGGGGCAGGGAGTTTATTTATAATCGAGGCAGGGTGATTAAGATAACAAAAGGCTTGTCATTAAATTGAATGAAGGATCTTTAGATGATCCTGAAAGCATTCCCAGGCACTCCAGTTAAAAGATAGGAAACAAAGGGTAAGAATAAATGGTCCATTTTCAGAATGGAGAGAAGTCAATAGTTGTGTCCCACGAGGGGCTTATACTGGTCTGGGACCAGGGCTGTTCAACATATTCATAAATGATCTGCAAAAAGGGGTAAACAGTGAGGCAGCAAAGTTTGCAGACCATACAAAATTACTCGAGATAGTTAAGTCCAAAACAGACTGCAAGGAGTTACAAAGGGATCTCACAAAACTGGGTGATTTAGTAACAAAATGGCACATGAAATTCCATGTTAAATGCAAAGTAATGCACATGGCAAAATATAATCCCAACTATACATACAAAATGATGGTGCCTAAATTAGCTGTTAACCATCAAGAAAGAGATCTTCGAGTTATTTGCAGTACTCTGGAAGCACTATGTTTCCAGAGTACTGCAAATTCATAAGGATCCTTCTCACTGTGCCTGGATTATCCTGAACTCATTCTCCAGCTTCAGAAGACTTAATCATTATCTCCAGTCATCAGTGGAGTAGATGTAACTGAATAATGTAGCTGTCCTTAACATACAACAAAACAATACCAGGGAACTAGATGTAAATAAGATTGCTAACACTTTCATGCAGAAAGATACAGTGAGACATCATGTCTTTAAACTTCTACATTAGTGAAGACAGCTTATAGACTGCAATGATTTTAATATACTGTAATTCATGATAATGTAATTATGTAGTTCATAATAATTTAATCATTATTAAAATAGTAAGGATGCCAATGATAGGCACATTTAATTATTAGAATATGAAGGAAGTGTACAAATACCCCCCAACACACACACACCTCTTCAAAAACACCCACCGGCAAAAACAAAAGTCAGCACCCATGACCTTTTGGATCATCATTTTAGGAATGGTCTCACTAAAGCATTTGTAAATGCAGAAAAGCAACTGAAATTTACTTTGCTTTTGAAAGACCCACAAATGAACTGGGGATTTGCAATTACAAAGGAAATTTAATAAATATCCAATCTGAACTGAACTGCCCAAGTCTTTCAGGTTTTCCATCCATATTTGCAATGTACTAATCAAAAAATACATGCAAGAGTTCATACAATAAAGAAAAGATTTTATGCTCACTATTTCAAGTTGATCAACCTCCTTTTACTGATTAATCAATACAGCTAGTCAAACATTTCCTACAGAACATTTTACTGTCCGAAAATACTGACACAATGAAATCTAAACATTTCACAGGAACTTGTTGATTTTTGTCAGAAGTTTTTAAGGGAAATTATTTATGTGCTTCTGTATTATATACTTAAAAATGGTTTGATAAGGCTGAAATGAAAAAAAACCAGAAGATTTTGTTTAGTCAAAATCTCAGAATTTTTCATTTTTTGTCCCAATTGGGGTTGGAATTTCAAAATCTCAGAATTTCCCACAAGGGGGAAATTCACATTTTTGATCAGCTCTATTAATCAGCTAAGTGTGGTCTACAGAGCAAAATTAAGAAGTAGCAAAATAAACTCATGCTGCCCTAAAGCTAGAAATTGTTAACACCTTTCCTCTCATTGGATGCTAGCACTTAAACTCTGACAAATACAAGTGTCATAGAGAGGTTGCACTTGTATTCAGCAGTGAAGGGGATTTATATGCAAAGGAAGTTCTGCCATTGAGCATTTGGTGCACTACCCCACTCTGAGAAATGGAAATATGTAATCAGAGTGAAATAAATTTTCCATCAGTCAAAGCTTATGGGCCATTAGCAAGTGTCAATTGAACAGCATAACACTTCCATCTTTCAGATGAAAGATCCATCACAGAGCAAGATGCTTCAGTGCCTTAATTCCCCCATTCCCTCTCCCACAGCTTGTGTAGCCCACATTCCGATTGAGAGCTCTAAAGTAACTGCAGCACTGAGGATTATGAAAAACCCAAATTTGTTTGGGTTTTTTTTTCAGAAAAAAACCCTCAACCAGGTAGTTCTTGTTTTTTGTCATTCCTACTCCCCCTGGTTTTTGAACTCCTTATCCCCTCTGAAGTATTTACATGAATGAAACATATATTTGGAAGCTCCTTGCTTTAAAAAACTAGTAGGTTCTAATTTAAGTCTACAAATGAAAAAAAAAACACCTTTAGTCTAAAAAGTTAAAAGGAAAGTGATGACATTGGATGAATAAAAAAAATAAGAAAATTATAGTTTTATCAAGAAGCCAAGAGGAATGCATGGAGAGGTTGAAGAGCGGGAAATGGTTAAGAATGGAAACAACTTCCTTTGGATGTTGAAAAGAAAGGAGTAGAATTGTGAACTGTTAGGGGGAGCTTAGTCTGCTAAAATTTAGAAACTTCTAGAAAGCGTGCAGGGCATCTGAATGTGATTCTGTCCAAGCTGGATACTTTACCTTATTTGTAAATCTTTATGGTATTTAATTTATTAGATAGCCATTTTAACTACTAGCTGAGAAAGCTGCTAGTTAATACTGGAAAAAGGTTAGTTTTTGGTGAATGCCAAAATCAGTGTATGAATTTACCTATGCCTAAAGTTGAAAGGAGTGGTAGGAAAAAGTGATTGACTAGACTGAAATAATGAAATCAGAAAATTTTTCTAAAATAAAATGTAAATATTGTCAAGCAAAAGAGAAAGGATTTATTTCCATCTCAAAAAGTGCACAAAACAGGTTCCTTTGTATTCTTCAAAATCATATGTCATTTAAGTCCCCGTTCCAAGTTTCCTACCAGCTTTTCTACATCAACTTTATTCAGGAGCAGATCTGAGTCACAAGTCCACTCAATTTATTCTTAATCTATTTTCACCTTTATTATACAATTTCAGACAGAATAATTGTCACTTATAGTATCTGAACATTTATTTATGCCAGACAATAACAATAAACAAGAGGGAATTGGTAGGGACACAAGTTACCACATTCTGAGATACCAGGAAGTCTTTCCCCCTCCCATTATAGTCATCACCTCCTCTGATCTCCTAGTCTAGAGTCCTTCCGTTTCTGGTGCAGTGTTTCTCTGATTTTGGCCTTGTTCATTTAGATCTTTTATTCATTTGTACGTACACTATTACTCAGCTTTTCTCCAGTCAGTTTTTTAACACATTACCTATGTATTTGTATATAACCCATATGTTACGCATGCATAAGCTTCAATTACCCAACCTCTGCATTTTTCTTGCTGTTTTGCATTTTATGTCTTGTCGTTTTGTGTCACCCCTGTTCCTGGTATCCCCCATAAAATGCTTCTTGTTGTTACAGGTTTCTGTAGTTTTTTCCCTCAAAACTTCCAGCATGACATGTTACCTGACACCAATAACATCATTTTAAGCAGGTCAGTAATTCTGTGTAAAAGAAGTGCTGGCAAAGCCACAGTTATGCCAGCTAGATCTTGGCCTAAATGTTACCTTTTTAAAACTAATTCACTATCCATAATCATTGAAATGTAACTAACAATGCTCTTAATCTTACCACTGCTTAACCTACTATTTAGCAATTCCTCATTGGTATATTTCAATATTATAATTCAATGTGTGTGTATTATCCTCCCCCTTAATCTATTGAGGGGTGTGGAAAACTCAGTGACCCTTTTTGCCAACATTTCCTATCTTCTTTAAACATGGGTTTTCAAAGGCCTTTTTCATTCTAAGTCCAGTTTTGTTTATGAAACATTAAAAAAAAACTTCATTAGAAATTTCCCTGTGTTACACTTTGAGGAGTATCTCAATTTTAGGGCCTTGATATTTATATGTTTTTTAAGGGAACCTTAACAGTCTGTTCCACCTGTAATACAGACAATGCAACCAAGAGATGTGAAATATCAGAGCACTTCTGTGTCAGTCCCAGATAGTCTTATTGTTGTTTTTTGATGTGTTGATTCTCATGGTTTTAGTATTCTTTGTGTTCATTTTCAGCCCTATTAATTGTGCATAGGCCTAGAGATCTTTTGTTGTGGCTTCCATGTCTCTGTAGGTATGGGATAGCAAGTTGATGTCATCTGCAAAGTCAAGGTCCTCTAGCTTCTGTGTGAAAGGCCACTGTATGTGTCCCTTGGTTGTTCTGTTGTCTCTCATTAACCAATCCATTACCAGTAAAAAGATCATAGATGACATAAAGTATTTGTCTGACACCCATAATAACCTCAAATGGCTTAAGTCAATTCACTGTTATGTATTACTTGTAATTTCATATTTTCACAGAAGCTTTGAAGGATGTTCACAAATTTCTAAGCGATTCCATAGTGGTGTAGCAACTTACATAAAACTGTTCTATCCACTGTATCAAAGGCTTTTTGGAAATCTATACAATTCATAAAAAATGGCTACTGCCATTAGCTCAATAGTTCTATGATGAAACGCAGGGTTACTATTTGATGTGTACATCATTTCTCCTGCCTGAACCATGTCTGTTCTTGTCATATCCTTGAAACTATTGCTTTTGCCTTTTACACAGCACAAAATGAGGAATTTAAAGCAATGATGGAAGATCAGACATAGATGTATTCCTCCAGACAGATTTAAACTCACCAGCCCCATCCTAGACGCTGCAAGTAAAAAAACAAGGAAGGAAGAAAGGAAGAAATAAAGACTCAACAACGCCATTAATCAAGATACATGGTAGGAAGTGAGAAGTGACTGCAGCTAGTCACATATTTTTGAAAAGTTTGAAATTCTGGTGGAACATTTCGTTCTCTATTATGCAACATAGAAAACTTCTATGACTCTCTTCATCCTGGCTTCAAACAATGGACTTACTAACAACTGAAAGTTAGTAAAGGATCAGAAAATTTGGGCTAATAAACCCTACCAGCTCAGTGACCCTGGCATGCTGCTATTGTAATAACTAATTATTGAGAGAGACAAGAGCCACCTATTCAAATGCAAAAAAAACACATTCTGTAGCACCTGGGCTTTATTTGTAGGCCTCTCATCCATGTACTGCTCTGACTCAAACATGCTGGGCTTATGAAATTTGGTGGGATTTCAGCTAAAAATGAGAGGACAGCCACACTGACTGAATAGGATAAAAACTGCATTGGCTATCAAGTTTAGCTTTTGAATCTCACACATGTCAGAATTTTATAGTATTTAATAATTAGGTATCTGCCAACTGTATGGGGGAAGTATTCTGGAGCAGTAGTACTATCCAACTGTTTCTTAAAGCAGCGAGCTTGTGGATTCAAAACAATCTAGTGCCAACTGTGTCAACCCTTAATCCCCAGCTCACTTTTAAGCTGTGCCATAAAAGCTGCAGGCCTCTGGAAGTTTTATAATGGGGTGAAGAGATGTTTTGCTTTGGTTCATTTTAAGCATTAAGTGACTTCAGCTTATATATATTTAGGATTTAAAATTTCAAGACAAACAGCTTTCACTCTACCCAGCCTTATGCAAATGGTACTTTCCCTTTTTATTTTCCTAGAAAGAAAGATGACTTGGAAAAGGGGAAATTGATCCTGAGCATTCACAGCTGTCACTTGTGAAAGCATTTGCTTCAATGCTTTGTGTCTTCAGCTTCTGCCAATGCACAGGGTTCCTCTTAGGGTATGTCTATACTGCAATTAGAGACCTGCAGTTGGCCCACACCAGCTGACTTGGGCTCACAGGGCTCAGGTTAAAGGGCTGTTTAACTAAAGTGTAGATGCTCAGTTTGCAGCCCAAGCTCTGGGACTCTCCTACCTTGCAGTGTTCTCGAGTCCAGGTTCCAGATCGAGCCCAAATGTCTACCCCACAGTTAAACAATCCTTTAGCCCGATCCTGAGTCAGCTGGCATGGGGCAGCCATAGGTTTTTAACTGCAGTGTAGACATACCCATTGCATACTTAGCCATCTGTAAGAGAGACAAGGAGCAACATTCCAACAAAATAAAGCTATCCACTGGCTTGGCTATCAGAATGCTCCTTTTCAGCTCACCTGATAGAATTTCTGCTCACAGATCATGAGGGTCTTATTTTGAGTCTCTCAGCTGTGATCAATTGCAATGAGCATGTACTGTAGCAACCTAGCCTTGGTCCCTCCAGTCTGTACCTCCAGTCCTGCACAAGGGATTGCGGGGAGTGGTGACGTAGGAACCAGTTATGAATAGATATGCAATTTTCTACACTACACTAGAGCAGTTGTGTAGTGCTTTAATATTACTATGTCGAACAAGAGAAGGAGAGAAGAGAAGCAAGCAAAGAAGGATAAAAAAGAGAAAACAAGAGTGAGTCTGAAGGAGGAAAAAGCAAGACACTACTAAAACAGGGAGTCTGTACAATGTTATATTAGAAGACTTCATCATGATTTAGAAGAGAAACAGATGTGAAGCTTGAAAATCTGAAATTTCTGTGGTATGTATATGTGATGTTTTGGGAATCACCCAGACCAGTAAGGGATTCTGTCATCACCTGCCTAGTAACTTTGGTTGCCTTAATGCTAGGCTGCTATAACTCAGAGCTCTGACCCTACTAGCTAGCCTTCAGACATAAAGGTCTTACATGCTGGCTTCCACCCATCTAGTTGCTCCTTGCAGGGTGATCCCAATGGTCCTTCTGATCCCAAGTCTCCCCAAATCTGGCCCCTGAGTTCTTAACTACCGGACATTAATACTTTCTCCTTCTTGTTTGTCACCCCCAAAAGACATAAGAACACAAGAACAGCCATACTGGATCAGACCAATGGTCCATCTAGCTCAGTGTCCTGTCATCCAGCAGTGGCTAGTGTCACATGCTTCAAGAGAAATGGACAGAATGGGCCAGTTATCAATTGATCCATCCCCTGTCATCCAGTCACAGTTTCCAACAGTCAAAGGTTTAGAAACCCTCACAGCATGGGGCTGCATCCCTGACCATCTTGGCTAATAGCCAGTGATGGACCTATTCTCCATGAACTTATCCAAATCTTTTTTTTAACCCGGTTATATTTTTGGCCTTCACAACAACCCCTGGCAATGAGTTCCACAGGTTTACTGTGTGTTGTGTGAAGTACTTCCTTTCATTTGTTTTAAACCTGTGCCTATTAATTTCATTGAGTAGCTCCTGGTTCTTGTGTTATGTGAAGGGGAAAATAACACTGCCTTATTCACTTTTTCCAGCCCATTCATGATTTTATAGACCCCTCTCATATCCCCCCTCAGTCATCTGTTTTCTAAGATGAACTGTCCCAGACTTTTTAATCTCTCCTTGTAGAGAAGCAGTTTCATATGCCTTATAATTATGGTTGCCCTTCTCTGTACCTTTTCCAGTTCTAATATATCAAGAACTGCACACAGTATTCCAGATAGGGGTGTACCGTGAATTTATATAGTGGCATTATGATGCTTTCTGTTTTATTATCTCTGCCTTTCCTAGTGGTTCCTAATCATTGTTAGCTTTTTTGACTGCACTTGCACATTGAGCAGATGTTTTCAGAGAACTATCCACAATGACTCCAAGATCTCTTTCTTGAGTGGTAACAGCTAATTTAGACCCCATCATTTTGTATGTATAGTTGGGATTATGTTTTCCAATGTTCTTACTTTGCATTTATCAACACTGAATTTCATCTGCCTTTTGATGCCCAGTCACACAGTTTTGTGAGATCCCTTTGTAACTCTTCACAGTCAGCTTTGGACTTAGCTATTTTAAGGAACTGTGTATCATCTGCAGACTTTGCCACCTCACTGTCTACTTCCTTTTCCAGATCATTTATGGATATGTTGAAGAGTAGTAGAATGCTGGTGCCCCTAGGCACATTCCTACTGTGCCTAATTGGAAATCCAGCCCTGTCATAATCATTATTGTTTTCCTTAAAGCTCTAGCTCTTGGAGTCAAGTAGACATGTGATGGTTTCATCCTTCATTCTTAAACCAAAAGTAAATTTCTAATCCTTGTGGCTGTGGAGAAAGCTTCAAAATGTGACCCCAGTGCACCTTAAACTCAAAAAGCAGAAGGCAAATAAAAAGAACACCAAATCTATTATTTTTACATAATCTCATGATTTTAAAGCCAATCTGATGATTTTTGATCAGCCTGACTCCTGATCTTTGAACATCTGGACTTGGCAATACTGCTACAGATCCTTGGAGAACCCCACTATTTACCACTTTCCATTGTGAAAACTGACCATTTATTCATACCTTTTGTTTCCTGTCTTTTGATCCAGTGACTGATCCTTGAGAGGATCTTCCCTCCTAGCCATGACTGCTTCCTTTGCTTAAGAGTCTTTGGTGTGGGATCTTTTCAAAGACTTTCTGAAAGTCCAAGCACACTATATGCACTGGATCAACTCAAGGAGTTAAATCTGCCCCCATTCATCAGTCCACTTGGGACTACACATTCCACCTAGATTTCACGATAGACACCTGCTTAGGGTAAAAATAAACAAAGTTTATGGAATAAAAAAATCACAGATTCGAAGATGAAGTAGCAAGAAAAAGCAAACATGACAAGTTACACAGAAAATAACCATAAAGATGCAATCTCAGGCTTTACTAATTCTATTTACTAACTCTATTAACTAAATTTCTTGCTTGTAAGCAGTGTTGCTGTAGCCATGTTGGTCTTAGAATATTAGAGAGACAAGATGGATGAGGTAATATCTTTTATTGGACCAACTTCTGTTGGTGAGGGAGACAAGCTCTTGAGCTTACTCAGAGCTTTTATTCAGACCTTGTCTCTTTAAAGTCCCCTCTCTAATACAAGTTACCTATTGTCTCTTAAGAATTTCCCAGTATGCCCTCTGTCCTAGAGGGGATCCAGTATTTCCCAGACAGCACTCGGCTTACATGCTAGCCCCCTCAGTTCTTGGATAGCCTTTACTTCCAACCCCTTCCCTTTTAACTGTATTTGCAGCTTTTTTCTCTCTCTTGGACTATGGCAGGGATCGGCAACCTTTGGCAAGTGGCCCGCCAGGGAAATCTGCTGGCAGGCTGGGCCAGACCAGTTTGTTTACCTCTAGCGTCTGCAGGTTTGGACAATTGCAACTCCCATTGGCCTCAGTTCGCTGTCCCAGACCAATGGGAGATGCTGGAAGCTGCGACCAGCACATCTTTCGGCCCACGCCGCTTCCCACACCCCCATTGGCGTGAAGCAGCAAACCACAGCCAGTGGGAGCTGGGATTGGCCAAACCTGTGGACATGCAGGTAAACAAACCGGCCCAGCCCGCCAGGGGCTTTCCCTGATGGGCCGCGTGCCAAAGGTTGCCAATCCCTGGACTATGGTAATCCATGGTTATATGGAGCTTGTGTTCTTCAGTTTTCGAAGACTGGGGTTTTCTTTTCAGTTTGAATGCCTTTCCATTAACTTTAATGGTCCACCATTGTCTTGGGTTGTACAAGGCTACGTGCTTGGAGTTAGTTGCATTGTAAACAACTAGTCTGGGAGGTGCCCTCCCTGCCTGATTGCTTCCCCACACTGCTGTCAGGTGATGCTGTAGTTGCACTCCTAGCAGTTACAATTACAATGTTCTACACCTATATACACGCCTACATTCATAATCTATATAGATATCTCCCAATGATCCTCAAGTTCAGAACATTACGGCTTTCATAAAAGACCTTATCTGACTTATATTAATATACAATAACATTGTATGCAACTAGTTGATTCAATTACTTTTTCTTTAGAGTTCAGCCCCCTGTTCTAACCTTGGAGTGCCTGGACCTTGTTTGTCACAGCATATCCCACACTGAGACCCAGGATAGATAATGGAAATTCAAGACAACAACATGGATATGTAAGGATATGTGGTGATCCTTATTTACTTGTTTATATCTTAATATGATTTCTGCTGAGTTCACAAATTTGGCTATGAAATTTTATTTATCAACTCTTACAATGGAATATTTGCACTCTAAATCCATTTATTAAATAATTTAAAACCATGGCAAAGTCTTGCTTCAAGTTTAATCACTTACAATGAGCACCACCATAAAGATTTATAGATATAAAGCCTAAGGTCTCTTGTTTGGTTGCAGAGTAAATCTACTAACATTTGAATGGTTGCTAAATATTTAATGAAACAATAAGCTCCTCAATTTTTTTAATGTAACATGTCTTTTCATCTGTTGTGCCTGAAGAAGAATTTCATATATCAAAATGCACAAGTAACTTAAAGCAATTTTCACGTCACAATTTTAAAATATTCCCTCTCATAAGATTCATTCTTCAAATTGTATCATGATTAGGCAATAATTGGAAGATACTTGTAAGTTTTTAAATTCTGCTTTTTAAGACTAAACTACATTATGTTCCATATATAAATGATTAAAACCCTTATGTAGTAAATCCTTCTCTAAAATGAACAATTGGGAAAGGATTTGTATACTTGTAAACAATTTCTGATTTAGCAAAAGTTAAAATTGCAGGAAAAAATATACCAAAGAACAAATCTCTGGAACTACTACCCTTCACAGGTTTCAGAGTAGCAGCCGTCTTAGTCTATATCTGCAAAAAGAACAGGAGTACTTGTTCCACCTTAGAGACTAACAAAATTTATTAAAGCATAAGCTTTCATGAGCTACAGCTCACTTCATAAGATGCATAGAATGGAACATATAGTAATATATATATATAGATATAGAAATATACACACACACACATACAGATAAGTTGGAAGTTACAATACAAACTTTGAGATGCTAATTAGTCAAGATGAGCTATTATCAGCAGGAGAAAAAAACTTTTGTACTGATAATCAAGATGGCCCATTTAGACAGTTGACAAGAAGGTGTGAAGATACTTAACTTAAGGAAATAGATTCAATATGTGTAATGATCCAGCCACTCCCAGTCTCTATTCAAACCCAAGTTAATGGTATCTAGTTTGCATATTAATTCAAGCTCAGCAGTTTCTCTTGGAATCTGTTTCTGAAGCTTTTCTGTTGCAAAATTGCTACCCTTAAATCTTTTAATGAGTGGCCAGAGAGGTTGAAGTGTTCTGCTACCGGTTTTTGAATGTTATGATTCCAGATGTCAGATTTGTGTCCATTTATTCTTTTATGTAGAGACTGTCCGGTTTGGCCAATGTACATGGCAGAGGGGCATAGCTGGCACATGAAGGCATATATCACATTGGTAGATGTGCAGGTGAATGAGCCCCTGATGGCGGGGCTAATGTGATTAGGTCCTATGATGGTGTCACTTGAATAAATATGTGGACAGAGTTGGCATCGGGCTTTGTTGAAGGATAGGTTCCTGGGTTGGTGTTTTTGTTGTGTGGTGTGTGGTTGCTGGTGAGTATTTGCTTCAGGTTGGGGGGCTGTCTGTCTCCCAAGATCTGTGAGAGTGAGGGATCATTTTTCAGGATAGGTTGTAAATCTTTGATGATGCACTGGAGAGGTTTTAGTTGGGGGCTGAAGGTGACAGCTAGTGGTGTTCTGTTATTTTCTTTGTTGGGCCTGTCCTGTAGTAGGTGACTTCTGGGTACTCTTCTGGCTCTGTCAATCTGTTTTTTTTCACTTCAGCAGGTGGGCATTATAGTTTTAAGAATGCTTGATAGAGATCTTGTAGGTGTTTGTCTCTGTCTGAGGCGTTGGAGCAAATGCGGTTGTATCTTAGAGCTTGGTTGTAGACAATGGATTGTGTGGTTTGTCCTGGATGGAAGCTGGAGGCATGTAGGTAAGTATAGTGGTCAGTAGGTTTCTGATATAGGGTGGTGTTTATGTGACCATCGCTTATTAGCACAGTAGTATCCAGGAAATGGACCGCTTGTGTGGATTGGTCTAGGCTGAGGTTGATGGTGGGATGGAAATTGTTGAAATCATGGTGGAATTCCTCAAGGGCTTCTTTTCCATGGGTCCAGATGATGAAGATGTCATCAATGTAGCGCAAGTAGAGTAGGAGTGTTAGGGGACGAGAGCTAAGGAAGCGTTGTTCTAAGTCAGCCATAAAAATGTTAGCATACTGTGGGGCCATGTGGGTACCCACAGCAGTGCCGTTGACTTGAAGGTATATATTGTCCTCATATGTGAAATAGTTGTGGGTGAGGACAAAGTCACAAAGGTCAGCCACCAGGTTTGCCGTGACATTATCGGGGATACTGTTCCTGACGGCTTGTAGTCGATCTTTGTACGGAATGTTGGTGTAGAGGGCTTCTACATCCATAGTGGCCAGGAGGGTGATTTCTGGAAGATCACTGATGGATTGTAGTTTCCTCAGGAAGCCAGTGGTGTCTCGAAGACAGCTGGGAGTGCTGGTAGCGTAGGGCCTGAGGAGAGAGTCCACATAGCCAGACAATCCTGCTGTCAGGGTGCCAATGCCTGAGTGATGTGGCGTCCAGGATTCCCAGGTTTATGGATCTTGGGAAGCAGATAGAAAACCCCTGGTCGGGGTTCTAGGCATGTGTTTGCACAGATCTGTTCCTATGCTTTTTCAGGGAGTTTCTTGAGTAAATGCTGTAGTTTCTTTTGGTAATCCTTGGTGGAATCAGAGGGTAATGGCCTGTAGAATGTGGAGTTAGAGAGCTGCCTAACAGCCTCTTGTTCATGATGACGACAGCACCTCCTTTGTCAGCCTTTTTGATTATGATGTCAGAGTTGTTCCTGAGGCTGTTGATGGCATTGTGTTCAGCACGGCTGAGGTTATGGGGCCAGTGATGCTGCTTTTCCACAATTTCAGCCCATGCACGTCGACGGAAGCAATTTATGTAGAAGTCAAGTCTACCCTTGAGTTACAGTCATATGTAAACCGGTGTTTATATTCTTTATTCCACATTTTCATATTGGTAAGTAATGATTTAGCAAACATTACTAGAACTAGAACAAAAGCTAAAATCTACGTTAATGACTTTTTGGGAATAAAACACTGGCATAACCATATCTATTTGTGATCTCTGGTCTTGCAGTCAATTTCCAGTTTGACTTGCCCTGAATTTCACTTTAAAACAGATTGTTTCCTGTACTGAGAAAAGCAGCCACAGTAAGATATTTTCTTAGCTGAGATCTCTGCTTTTACTACATGAAGGGAATATGCTTTCACCCTTGAGTTTAAAAGTGCAATCCTTCAGCTTGGAGATTTATTTTTTAAATGACTGGCATAGTATATTCTAATAGGATATGTTAAAGCCATCTGTCCTCTTAATAAATTCTGCAAAGCTGTGGGAAGCTTGCCAAAACCACTTGGCTGGCACATTACCTAAATGACAAGGCTTTCGTCTCTGACTTTAGTGACAATCATTCATAAATGTCAAATTTAATCAGGAACTGAAATTCTATGGGATATGGTTGTGGAATCTCGTACTCTCCCATAGTATTAAAATAGTAAAACACTATGATAACAAACAAATACATACAGATAAAAGAGGAGGATCACAAAGTGTGAACAGCAAGAGGTCAGATACTTGGGTGCCATTGACCGCTGTGTGCAATTCCAACAGACGAAGCAGCCATGAACCTGACAATCTGGCCAATAGAAATTCCTTTGCTTAGGGGAATTCTCCAGTTGTACTCAGGGTATCTCCAAGTCTCACTGAAGACATTCCTACATTATTACCCTACCCAGATACACCCAGGCAAAGGGCACATCGGGGAGGGGGTGGAGATATGGCCGAGATGTCACAATACCCCAGTAATCCCCAGCTGCTGGAATTGCCTTTGAGGTTGCTCTACTTTATGTGAGGGATCAAACTGACACAAACTCATCTTTGTACCAGTATCCTCTCAAGAATTACATCAAACACAGCTAGGACACCATTCAGGGACTTGTTTCAAAATTCAGTATTTCCACAGAGGCCGACTTAAGTGAAAATTTATGCTCCAACAAATCAAGCACATTCAAAATTGCCAGTATTTCCATTGGGATATATCTCTAGTCCTCTCTCCTCTTATGAGAAAGTTTTGTCTTTCCAGCATCTCCAAACAAACTTAAAATCCCATGAAATTTCAATCAGAACTCTCCAGAGCAACCTGACCAGTCTGGGGTAAATGGCCTGTAATAGCCTGATTTTATTGCTTAGTCTCAGAGACCATTACAAGGTATGTTGCTTTGTCAAGTATCAGAATAGAAATTGATACTGGAAAGCAGAGAGCTTCAGCTTTCTAATGATATATGGGGGTGGAGGGTTCTGTCTTCAGTGGGGCAGAAGGTATAACTAACCTATAAAAATGACATTATTAAGATTATACTCTTGCACCTGCAGGGTATGTTATGCATTAGAACAGCATCCTGCTTTTTGACCCAGTCAGTCCACCTCTCAGAAAGTCACTGTCACTGTAATCTCCATATCTAGGTTTTCAAATGAGCTCTGAGCACTTGCCCACCTCCTCATTAAACAAGGTCAAACAGGACTAATGCATGGAAGATTTACACCTCATTAGAATTGTCTTCATTACTGTTATTTCACAAGCTAACAAAACAAAAAGGAATTATTCCCCAGTTAGTCCCAGGCATCTTTATCCAGCTCATTAGCATAACTCTTTTCTCCAGGGCAGCTCAGGGCTCAATTCTTGAAGGAATGGCTGAGAACAGCAAAATTATAGTACCAAGTGGGACAGGCAGGAAACACTTTCCTGATTTATAATCAGGTCATCTTTACTGCAGCAAACACTCCCGCATTGTTGGGCTACTTAGATCAGCACATCAATTCTTCATCCACAAGAAACTAGCTTTCATTCCTGACAGCTGAGGCCACACATTGGAAGAGAGGCAGATTCCCACCCCTTACTTCACTGAAGGATTTTAACCCCCTAACCACCATGCAAGATTTATACACACAATCGCAAAGCCTTTAAATAAAGTCATTAATGGGGAAAATATTGTGTTGAACATCACTGGTAACTACATGAATGCACTACTTTTCCCCTTTGACAAACAGGTAGGGATGGTGGTGTGTGTAAGCCACTGGACTGAGACTCAGGAGACATAGGTTCAATCTCTGGCCCTGACAAACTTTCTCTGTGACCTTGGTCAAGTCACTTACTCTGTGACTTGTTCTCTATCTGTAAGTGAGGCGAGATCTCTAGCTCATAGAAGTGTTTGAGGATAAAATTCATGTTTGTGAGATTCTCAGATACTATGGTGATGAGTTTCACATAATAAGTACTTTGATAGATAGGAGTCTCCGTTGGGAAATTCTTTCAGCAAAGTACTCAGGCACGAACTCAGTGAAAATAACAGGCCTAAATCCATCCATACTCAGAAAAGTACTTAAGATCACATCCTTAATCATCAGCAATAGGATTAAAATGAAAGTAGCTTGAGATTATTACTTTCTAACCAAAAAATTGCAGTCCCTGTTAATAAAATCAAAAGGAATCTGTTTCTATTGTGCTCTATTTTACCGTGGATGGTAGCTAAGGCCCAGATTCTGTCGTCTATTAATCAAGTAAAACTCCCATTGACTAATCAGCTGACATCAGTGAACCAAAAGGTTCATGAAGTCCAGGGAGTTTTACTCTCTGAAAGACCTCAAAATATGGCCCTAAAAAATGACTAAACTATTAACTATCAACAAAACCCTCCAACAATGTAAAATATTCTACATTCCTTTGTTCAATTATCCTCCTACTGTACCAAGTCTTTTACTTGTACCTTGCACATAGGGCTGCGGGGTTTTGTTTGTCATTGTGTAATCTTCTTGCTGTCATGCATAAATAAATTGGTGAATCTTATAAATAAAGGTCAACGAGAATACACAGTTGCAGTCATCTAACCAGGTTTTTATGAAACCTTTTTCCCGTTTACCCTCCAGGAATCTTTCTATGAGAGAGTTAGAATGATTTCTTGACTTCTCAGCAGGTTCAGTTATAACACTGACCTTTTTTTTTTTTTTAAAACCATTGACACATGGAAGAACTTTTAACATTCTAGTGATTCAGATATTTAATCTAGGCTACTGAAGGAAAAAAGAAAAGGAGGACTTGTGGCACCTTAGAGACTAACATTTATTTGAGCATAAGCTTTCGTGAACTACAGCTCACTTCTTCAGATGCATCTGATGAAGTGAGCTGTAGCTCACGAAAGCTTATACTCAAATAAATTTGTTAGTTAGTCTCTAAGGTGCCACAAGTCCTCCTTTTCTTTTTGCGGATACAGACTAACACGGCTGCTACTCTGACACCTAAAGGAAAGAAGAAAGTAAAGATATTAATACCTGTACTAATTAAAATATAACATAACATTTAAATTTAAGAATTTTTGGCTGGAACACTGAACAAAGAGTTGACCTCAATAACACACACGGCTTATGCATTGCCTATAGTTTCTTATATTGCTTTCATGTTGTCAATTAGACACCTAAGGTGAATTGCTGGCCCCACTAAAGTCAATTTGCCATTGACTTCAGTGGAACTAGGATTTTGCCCTTAGATTTTTGTATTAGTTAATTTAAGGTCAGCAAACTGAGTGACATTTTGGCTACGGAGGCTGATTGAAACAACTTAATTGACCCTCCCACTGACCCTCCACAAAAGAGTTCAGAAGTGACATGCTTTTCCTGTGCCTACGAATATCAGTATTAATCCACCCAAAAGAAATGGTTTATCTGTTGCTGACAGTCTGGCACGTCCTTATCTAACCTTATCAAGTGCTGTTGTAAGAGACTGCCAGTGGAATCAGTCAGTGCCTCACTGAATGATGACAATATTGATTTATTCCTTCTTTATTTATTTATTTAACACATGATCTGTCTTACCAACTACAAAACATTTCAGAAGTTTGTAACATCAAAGGCTAAGGCTTCTTGAGAAAAATGTACATCACTAGATTTCTAAAGATTCACCAGGGCTTTGGAGTTTTGGCTTTGATTTCTATTTAGTTTTGTTTTTCACAGTCCATTCTATTTCACTGTCTCCCCTTCATTCAAAAACGATAAAACTGTTGCTACAGGATATTACAGACAATTTTGAAACTGATATTTTGTTATACTGAGAATAGTGCAAAAATATTTAGATAAAAGATTTTAAACTAAGAAAAAAGTATACCACTAAACAATCATTTACATTTTCCTAAAATAACTAATAATATATCAAAAGTATCTCTGCTACCAAAAACATCACAGTGCACTTCACAATTTTATACTGTTCCAGCTTGAGAAAATAGTAGACTCTGAGCCAGGATATTTCTTCTAGTATATTTTATTCATAATGGACCTGGCTCTCCAAAGCCTTGCAAACAATTTAGTCATCTACACTTGTAAAAGTGCACCAGTCCTGGTATGCATTCAATTTGTACTAGGGGTGGCAAGCAATTTAAAAAAAATTTTAATCGTGATTAATCGCACTGTTAAACACTAATAGAATACCATTTATTTAAATATTTTTGGATGTTTTCTACATTTTCAAATATATTGATTTCAATTACAACACAGAATACAAAGTGTACAGTGCTCACTTTATATTTATTTTTGATTACAGATATTTGCACTTTTAAAAAAGAAACAAAAGAAATAGTATTTCAATTCACCTCATACAAGTATTATAGTGCGATTAAATCTGGGTGGGGGAGAGCCCCAATGATGAAGTGGGACTGTTCTTAATGTTTCCTCTGAATACTGTAGGGGTACCTCAATTTTTCCTATGCATTTCTTACATCTCTAGGTGGTGGGATAAGGGAGTGTAATTGTTGCAGAGCAAAGGGCCAGTGTACATAAATGGCGACACTCTGTCTCCTGGCAACTGATGGCCAGGGCCCTTCCCCCCTGCAAGGTGATAGCTAAAGGTGTTGGAGAACAAAGGAATCAGGTGACCTCCTGGCCCAGAAAAGGGACAAAGCCCAAAGGAGGAGGGGCTGGAGAGAGAGTCAGTTTGGAGCTGGCTAGGGATGGGAAGTGAAGTGCAGACATGGTTGTCTGGCTCACTGCCCCCCAAAATGGACCCGGCTGAGCGGTCCTGTCCTCTGTACCTACAAGCTCTGTTTTAGACCTTGTTCTTGTCATCTAATAAACCTCTGTTTTACTGGTTGGTTAAGAGTCATGTCTGACTGCGAAGTTGGGGTGCAAGACCTTCTGGCTTCCCCAGGACCCCACCTGGGCAGATTCGCTGTGGGAAGCGCACGGAGGGGCAGAGGATGCTGAATGCTCCGAGGTCAGACCCAGGAAGGTGGAAGCCATGTGAGCTTCTTGCCCTGAAGACAGTCTGCTCACAGAGTGGAGACTTCACTAGAGTCCTGACTCGCTTCGTAGGGAGCAGTTCCAGAGCATCGCCTGGGGACTCCGTGACAGCCCCATAGGGAGGCACTGACTGACGGTTGTTGCTGCATCCCAATTTTGCATCAGGTGCCCTGCCTCCATGACAGGGAGTGAAACTGCCCCTCCACCTCAAGAGGGAGGCCCCAGGTACCCCTTCCTGCACCCCCCAAATACCCCTTCCTGCACCCCCCAAATACCCCTTCCAGTACACACACCCTTTCCAGCAAGCCCCAAATACTCCTTCCAGCTCCTGCCAAGTACCCTTTCCAGCAACCCACAGGTACCCTTCCAGTACACACACACCCTCCAACACCCCCCAGGTAAATCCTTCAGCATCCCCCAAATACCTGCTCAGTACACACACAGCCCTCCAGCATCCCTCAAATCTCTCCTCCAACACTACCCATATGGCTCCCAATGCACACACACACCTCAACTGTATCACCCCCTCCAGCTCCTTCTCTCTCTTCCAGCAGTGTCCTCTTTTTGGGAACCTGAAACATGGTAACCCTAGTTACCGAAAGTTTCAAAGGTGCCTTAGAAAAGTCTCTGCGTTGAGCTGAATTTCTACTTCACTGATGCTCTACACTAGCATTTTTGTTAAAATCTCTCCCCATTACATGTTCACTGGGGCAACTCCACCAGTGGCAGCAGGGATGGGAGCATTCAAGACAAAAGCTTAAGTCAAAGTGAAAATGCTAGGTGGTACCTTTGAACCTTGTTATAGGATTTAAACATAAATCCTTATAGTACAGGATATCCTATTAGCTGAAGAAAAAATACTGTAAGTACAACAGGATGTATTTTGGACAAATGCTTAATTCTAAATGTCCTTGTTTTTGTGGGTGTGAGTCAAGCCCTTGAATTTATTTGAACCTAATTTTCAAATACAGAGAAAACAGATGTGCTATTGGGGATCTGCTTCTTTTAGATCACATATCATATCAATTCACTTGTTAAAATATATAAAAATTTGTTTTGTTATTTGGTGTATGAAGTATGGTGTATTTGGTGTATTTGCCATATACCTTAGTAATAATGCATAATGCTAATAACATATATGCCACATTTTAGATCCATGATTCTGTCTACACATAGCTGCTCTTTGGCCAGATTATTCTTAACCTGCATATAAGATTAAATCTTTCAGTTTTGCCATTAACTTTGATGGCAGCATATTTGAGCCTTACATGGTACAGATTATGCATTTTAATTAAGAACAGAAAACATCTTCATATTCTAGAGCTGTACTAAAATGTGTACTGTGGTAAAAATAGAGAAATGCTTGTAGTGGATGATTTTTAAATCTCATGTTGCTAACCCTAGAAAATGTAAGGATTAAAAGTGTGTCCATTTTAGCCCCACAAAACATCAATTTAAAAAATAAGAACTTCATAAATGTGCAAAATGCAGTATCTGAAACATGAATACTTTGAAACCGCTTACTGTCTCAGTTGTAACAATTGGCCCAAATCATGTAAAAATATGTACGTTTTTAAATGGATCTTTTGTATGCCATACTTCGGCTCAGAGCAGTTTGGCATCAGAGTTTTTATAAGATCTGATGAAAGGTTTACATGTTGTCAGATCATTAAATATGACAACACCAGCAGTCCCCTCCAAAATACAAACCAATGCAATAAACAATTCAAGATAGGACCTTCAGAGCAGACAGCTGATCATCTGCCCTCATTGATATTAATGATGTTTTCTTTTTACAGTGGCAGTTATATCAAATAAAGCAGATTAGAGCCATTGACAAAATGGATGTTTCTAGTTCTCAACAGGGGACTAACATTGATTTTCCCTCTGAAGTCTTAGAAGCTTGTGATAAACTCTCTATTATATTTAAAAACATGAGGGGACCATCTCTTCCAAAACATGTGTTAGTGTTGTACATACTGGAGCTTTTTAAGCACTGTGCTCTATTAATTTCCCCAGAAGTGAACAGCACTAACATTACAAGGTATCAGTATTGGAGATCCACTAATTTTATTGCACAAAACAATGGAAACCAATACAAAGATGGAATGAAAACACACCATCGTAATTCTAAATTATATTAATGTACAAAACAGTTACATACCTCGGACTAGATTAATCCAAACTGGTACATGGTTCTGTTTATACCTTCATGCATCAGTCTGGTCTTCCTCTTTCCAAGGGATGTTCACCCTTAAGCTCAGGCCCATAATGTTGCTGCTGCTGGTCTTTCCTCAAAATTTCCACCAACAGAGTTGATATTAGCATTTCTGCATGGTCTGTGAAACAATTTTGCTCAATATATAAATAGTTCCTGACTATAATTATCACCTGCTAATCACAGAACCAATTTACACATTTAGAGCTGGATTCCATAAATCGCAAACTCTTTTTACATGTTATGTGTAAGCAAATATTTAGGGCCCTCTCCAATCTTCTGAAGCTGAAATGGTACCTATTTGCTTTCTCCATTCAACCCCTAGTGACCATTTTGCATTGGGTTACATTTTGAAGGCTATCTACTGTGTTGTTTTGTTTCAATCAGGCCTGACATCTTAATTTACAGGTGGGACTCCATAGGATTCTCATCTCCATGCAGTCTGATGAGTGGAATTGGAGAAAGAAACAGCTCCAAAGAGGAGATTGAAATTGCTTCCCATTACTCTGTTTTAGCCTCCCTTAATTTGTGGGTTTTCCATCAATGGATTATGCTATCATACATCCTGGACTGAATCTGGGCCTAGTTATTTAGAGTTTGTTCCATTATTTTACCAGTAATAGAAATTAGACTTCATGGTAATTGTCAGCATCACTCAGCTTTCCTTTTTAAAAAATTGATAGGAATGCATACAAAAACCTATATTAAAATGAAAGAGAGTTATTTAGATTGCAAAATCTAGCACTCAAAAGTTAGGCAACATCAATATAATGATGCCTGATTCAACTTTAATTCCTCCTCTTTGTATATATGCATCATGATATAGTTGTTCATTGCATGATTATATCATATTTTTCCCCGCAATTAAACAATTTATCGAGGCAGAAAAAAACCCAAACCCAAAATAAACTGATGAAGAATGTGATATGAGAAACAATGTTAACCAATATCACCCAACAATAGTCATAAGTGGCTATTTTCTATATAAGCTACAATCTGTTTATATGTTGTAACATTTGGCAAAACAATCTTGGACTCTGATGTTGAATTGTTCTATGTGGATAGATTTCTGCACCAACACAAAGCCTCATTGACCTCACTGGGTATGTCTATACTGCAATTAAAAACCTGCGTGTAGCCTGTGCCAGTGGACTCTGTCTCACGGGGCTTTTGCTGCGCAACTGTTTAACTGCAGTAGATGTCTGGGCTCAGGCTGCATCCACGGATGTAGAACCCTGCAAGGTAGGAGGGCCCCAGAGCTTTGGCTGCAGCCTGAGCCAGAATGTCTACACCACAATTAAACAGCCTCTTAGCCTGAGCTATCTGGCACAGGGCAGTTGGGGCTGTCTAATTGAAATGTAGACATAACCAGTAAGGATCAGCAGTTTGCTCACATGGATCACAGTACAGGATCAGGGTTTACTTTTTAATCCTATTCCTTCTGCTTATATTTTGTTCTTAGAAGGAAAATTCCTCAATGTTTTAACTCAATGTAAAAATTTGCACCAAAGTAATTATTACAATCAGAGACACTGAGGAAATAAAGGTTTCAGAGTAGCAGCCGTGTTAGTCTGTATTCGCAAAAAGAAAAGGAGTACTTGTGGCACCTTAGAGACTAACAAATTTATTAGAGCATAAGCTTTCGTGAGCTACAGCTCACTTCGATGAAGTGAGCTGTAGCTCACGAAAGCTTATGCTCTAATAAATTTGTTAGTCTCTAAGGTGCCACAAGTACTCCTTTTCTTTTTGAGGAAATAAAGCAACTTTATTGGTGATATGTACAACTACAAAGATTTGAGCCACAACTAACAAGTAGCATTTATCCAAGTTCTAATGTCCATACATTCAGTTAAACAGAAGAAGTGAGCTGTAGCTCATGAAAGCTTATGCTCAAATAAATTTGTTAGTCTCTAAGGTGCCACAAGTACTCCTTTTCTTTTTATAGAACTATCTGTGATAATGCCACCTGGTGACTTCCACTAATAGTATAAAGACCCCTAAGTGCTCAGTTAACAAGTCCAAAAAGCCCCAAACAAAAAACAAATTACCAAACCACACCACACACCTTCAAAAAGGTAACCTGTCTAACAAATCTGAAATGAAATAGAAAGGTAGAAGCTGAACATGACAAGTGTTCTTGGAGCAATCAATTCATGGTGATCTCCTTATGACCTCTTTGGAAAAACAGAAGAGAGCTTTTGTTACAGATATCTAGATTAGAATAATAAGACAAAACCACAATTTAGAGTAGAAATAGAGGGACAAATAACTCACGTCTGAGTAGTGGAAATGGTAGCTTTCACGCACCACACTAACAGATATAAAAATCACACACAGGTATAGGAAAATTACTCTTTTTGCCAGTCTCAGGGTAGATGACATATCCAGAGCTGGAAGATTTATATGCTGCAGATTGATATCTAATAAGACAAGTATTAGGTAGCCATTTTTAGCTGCATTACGATAGCATCATCAAAACAATGTCACAGAAAAACTTCAGCTGCCAACTGTTCTTTCCTTAAACTGACATCCACCCCGGTGAATGTACCCTATGCTGCATGAAGAATACCCTCCCGTATAATATCTACCATAGATATATTGACAATCAGGAAAAAATGACTTTGTATAATATTTATAGCTTGAAAGAAACATCTACTGTAAACTTGTCAGCCTTATACCATCTGGCACCAAGAGCCATTAAATCTGATGCAATTTCTAAACTGTGTTATTCTCTGTTTGGCTTTACAAGGAAAAATACATACTTTTTCCATACAATCAAAAAGTATGGAAAAATATATTGGTTTCTAACCAGTAGAGTTTGGATAGGTTTAAGGGAATTTTAGAAGTCAGAAACAAGTGTTTCTTTAATAATTTGGAGCTGAGACAAGAAACTCTGCAGACTGCACACAACAATAAGGCAAAGCAGGAGGAACACAAGGAGCCAGATTCTGCTCTCAATTACACCAGCAGCTCCACTAAAGTCAATGCTCTCATTAACAGCAGTGTAAAAGTCAGTGCAAGAGTAGAATCAGGCTTAGAGGGGAAATTCTGCTTTCAATTATATACATATAACCACAATGACTTCATCTGATACATGCACAATCCCACTGGATTCTGCTCTGATTTACCCTGCTGCACCTATGCTCCATAACAAAATTTGGCCCCTCTCTTTCAGATCTCTATAAAAATGCCTCAGAGTTTTAGTGTCAAAAACCATTAAAATAGCTATTTTCTGCCTTTTTTCGTGTAGAGCTGGCAAATCATCACCAGAATCTGAAACACTGCAAATCAGCTTCTCTCTTATCTGGTTTATATCTCAAAATTGGCTAGTCGATTTGCGTTGAAGAGTGCACTGGAAAATCCACTATATTCCAAAAACAAGATCTTATTCACTGAATGAGCTTTTCTAAAATATTCATGGAGTGCCTCTAGTTTTAAAGTTTTTTAAAATATTGTTATGTGGGCTGGGAAAGGATGACTCAGATTATTATGCATATAAAGCTTGGTTCGTGATAGCTACAAAACTGAAATTTCTATAAAGTTGCCATTCCTACACTATTAATTTACAGAAGGAAAATGCTTTTATTAAACCTAATCTGTAATTTGTAAATTACAAGGGAAAGAAAATGAAAAATGTCTTTTTCACCTACAGTTTTGGACATGAAAAAAAATTGTGCACATACACCAGCTGTAGCATCAAGCTTGTGTTACTAATGTAGTATCAGTAACACAGCCCAGTTTTAATCATAGTGAAATTCTTCTTCTATAGTTTTCTTAATCAGGATGGTTAACAATACCACCTTCATCGCCAGGATTCCAATTACATGTAGCATTATTGATGCTCCCATCCACCACCAATATGGTTCCTTCAGATGTTTTTACATGTTAAATTGCTGAAGTCATTTAGAAACCAGTTCAGTAAAAATGGTTCAGTCTACCTGGAGTTTGACCTACATGAAGACTCCAATCATTAAAGTCAGCTTAACTGAACCAGTTTTAAAACTGGTTTGAATTTTTGAGGAAATTTTCCCAATGTAAATTAGCCTGATGGATGTTTGTCTAGACTCAAAGCTACTTCTTTACTAGTAGACATCTTGTAGACTGGGAGACAAAGGAAGGTCTTGTGGGTCAGACTCTGGCCTAAAACTCAGGAGATTTGAGCTCAACTGTTTGGTCTTGGTCAAGCCAGTTATTCCCTCTGACTACACTTCCAAAAGTGATTTAATTACTTTGGATGACTCAATTTTTGGACATCCAACTTGACATACCTTAAGGAGACCTGATTTTCAAAGGGAAGGAGCTCAGCACTTTCTGAAAATCAGGTCCTCTTAACATACCTCAAGCCACCCAAATTATCCCTGTAAAAAAATCTTGTCTTCTGTGCCTCTACTCCACAGCTGTAAAATGGGGATACTAATCCTTCCTTCCTCCCAATCTTTGTCTTGTCTAATTAGATCATAAGCTCTTTCAGGCAGGGACAGTGGGTCGTGTTTGTACAAACAATGGGGCCCTGATATTGGTTGGAACCTCTAAGCTCTATGCTAATGCAGCTACCAAGTGATAACTCCACTATTTTTAGTCTCTCTCCATTTTATTTCCATTTGAATTATGTATCTTATATAGTTATTTTATAATATTTAAAAATAGAGGATGTAACGTGGGGGGAGAAAGTTCAGCAAATTACTTAAGTTTTATTAGAATTAGAGTTCAATTAGAATAAGAGACAACCCACACTCAGGGATTCCAAGGTCAGGTAGGAAAATCTTCAGACTGCTCAATGCCTAAAATGTTAACACAAAGATGTTTGTTTTGTTTTTTATCCTCATTAGCTCAGTCACTGTGTTCCATTCAAGACCGTTACTATTGGAACCTTATGGTAACATTTTAAAATATTCTTCCTTTTGGATAAAAATATCATAAAATTGAAGGATAAGTTGTTTATGTAGAACAATAGGGCATTTGATATTTAATCTGCAAGCACTCAATAGGAAGTATTCAAAGTAATGGCACTGTGCTATTATCATATCACTTAGTAAAATGGCAGCAAATTATTGTATTATTCACATCTCGCTAGGGCCATGCTGAATTATCATGGAAATACCTTTAAAAATGACATTTAACATATTCCTTTTACATAGTAAACTGGTTAAAAGCACATTCGAATTTTAAAATGTTTCTGATCTCTTGGCAGCTTGCTGATACATTCTATGGGCCCCCTGCCTCCCATGTTGTTAACTACAGCTCTAAAACTTTTTATAATTCCGAATATTGCAGTCACACTAAATTAGACTGACAGATGAAATACTGATTACTAAGGACTTATTAAGGACTACTTTGCAACCAATTATGCTGACATTTGACTTGATTTGACAGTTGAATTGAGTGGAAGATTCCTCTAAACAGAGGAGAAGAATTTAATTTATATCCTCATCATTTTAAGATAATTGTTCAGGACAGATTAATTAATATACCACTACAAAATTTATTTTTATCCTAGCAAGGAGCACCAATGATTCAAATGATAGACAAACAGTAAGAGCGTGGGGTCTCAAACACACATGTATTCTCACACACTTTAAGGTTCAGCAGCTACTACTCTGTATTTTGTGGGATCTTTGGTGCATAACATCGCAGTTCACTACCAGCTCCCAGGAACCTTCCCTGAGCATCAACTAAAGCAGGACAAATATCTTCATGTCAGGATTTTTTCCCCAGCAGAGGATGAGAAGCGCTTTGTGTGATTGTACGTAATTTCCAGAGCTGCAAATTTGCCATCATTACATTGTTTCCTGGTAATTGCTCAAACTTTGCTGTGATTTAGTGAATTTCACCAGGAAGCTCATTTTGAAATGCACATCTAATTTTTAAAAAAGATATATAAATAAAAATTAAGAGAAAAGATTACCCCTCCCTTTGAGTAGCACTGGTAAGTATCTGTAGAGCAGAATTATTGGAAACAAGGGTGCTTGAGTTTGAAAGGATGACAGTGACAAACAGTGATCCCTAGTGATCTTAATTCCAATTCAGCAGTCTCTCGTTGGAGTCTGTTTTTGAAGTTTTTTTGTTGAAGAATAGCCACCCTCAGGTCTGTAATCGAGTGACCGGAGAGATTCAAGTGTTCTCCGACTGCTTTTTGAATGTTATAATTCTTGACGTCTGATTTGTGTCCATTCATTCTTTTACGTAGAGACTGTCCAGTTTGACCAATGTACATGGCAGAGGGGCATTGCTGGCACATGATGGCATATATCACATTGGTAGATGTGCAGGTGAACGAGCCTCTGATAGTGTGGCTGATGTGGTTAGGCCCTATGATGGTATCCCCTGAATAGATCTGTGGACAGAGTTGGCAACGGGCTTTGTTGCAAGGATAGGTTCCTGGGTTAGTGGTTCTGTTGTGTGGTGTGTGGTTGCTGGTGAGTATTTGCTTCAGATTGGGGGGCTGTCTGTAAGCAAGGACTAGTCTGTCTCCCAAGATCTGTGAGAGTGATGGTTTGTCCTTCAGGATACGTTGTAGATCCTTGATGATGCGTTGGAGAGGTTTTAGTTGGGGGCTGAAGGTGATGGCTAGTGGTGTTCTGTTGTTTTCTTTGTTGGGCCTGTCCTGTAGTAGGTGACTTCTGGGTACTCTTCTGGCTCTGTCAATCTGTTTCTTCACTTCAGCAGGTGGGTATTGTAGTTGTAGGAATGCATGATAGAGATCTTGTAGGTGTTTGTCTCTGTCTGAGGGGTTGGAGCAAATGCGGTTATATCGTAGCGCTTGGTTGTAGACAATGGATCGAGTGGTATGATCTGGATGAAAGCTAGAGGCATGTAGGTAGGAATAGCGGTCAGTAGGTTTCCGATATAGGGTGGTGTTTATGTGACCATCGCTTATTAGCACCGTAGTGTCCAGGAAGTGGATCTCTTGTGTGGACTGGTCCAGGCTGAGGTTGATGGTGGGATGGAAATTGTTGAAACAGACTCCAACGAGAGACTGCTGAATTGGAATTAATTTGCAAACTGGATACAATTAACTTAGGCTTGAATAGAGACTGGGAATGGATGAGTCATTACACAAAGTAAAACTATTTCCCCATGGTATTTCTCCCTCCCACCCCACCCCCCACTGTTCCTCTGATATTCTTGTTAACTGCTGGAATTAGCCTACCTGCTTGTCACCATGAAAGGTTTTCCTCCTTTCCCCCCCCTGCTGTTGGTGATGGCTTATCTTAAGTGATCACTCTCCTTACAGTGTGTATGATAAACCCATTGTTTCATGTTCTCTGTGTGTGTGTGTGTGTATATAAATCTCTCCTCTGTTTTTTCCACCAAATGCATCCGATGAAGTGAGCTGTAGCTCACGAAAGCTTATGCTCTAATAAATTTGTTAGTCTCTAAGGTGCCACAAGTACTCCTTTTCTTCTTAGAAAACTAGCAGATTTAGCATTCCTGCTATTATTTTGGACTATATGCTCTGATCCAACTGTAATGTATATTATCTACTTTAAGCATTTAATAACTCTAATTACTTTTTCTTAGTTAACAAATCTTTAGTTAGTTTACTACGGATTGGCTACAGTGTTATTTTTTAGCACTACGGTGCTAATACGCGATGGTCACATAAACACCACCCCATATCGGAAACCTACTGACTGCTATTCCTACCTACATGCCTCTAGCTTTCATCCAGATCATACCAGACGATCCATTGTCTACAGCCAAGCTCTACAATATAACTGCATTTGCTCCAACCCCTCAGACAGAGACAAACACCTATAAGATCTCTATCATGCATTCTTACAGCTACAATACCCACCTGCTGAAGTGAAGAAACAGATTGACAGAGCCAGAAGAGTACCTAGAAGTCACCTACTACAGGACAGGCCCAACAAAGAAAATAACAGAACGCCACTAGCCATCACCTTCAGCCCCCAACTAAAACCTCTCCAACGCATCATCAAGGATCTACAACGTATCCTGAAGGACGAGCCATCACTCTCACAGATCTTGGGAGACAGACTAGTCCTTGCTTACAGACAGCCCCCCAACCTGAAGCAAATACTCACCAGCAACCACACAGCACACAACAGAACCACTAACCCAGGAACCTATCCTTGCAACAAAGCCCGTTGCCAACTCTGTCCACAGATCTATTCAGGGGACACCATCATAGGGCCTAACCACATCAGCCACACTATCAGAGGCTCGTTCACCTGCGCATCTACCAATGTGATATATGCCATCATGTGCCAGCAATGCCCCTCTGCCATGTACATTGGTCAAACTGGACAGTCTCTACGTAAAAGAATGAATGGACACAAATCAGACGTCAAGAATTATAACATTCAAAAACCAGTTGGAGAACACTTCAATCTCTCTGGTCACTCGATCACAGATCTTAGAGTGGCTATACTTCAACAAAAAAGCTTCAAAAACAGACTCCAATGAGAGACTGCTGAATTGGAATTAATTTGCAAACTGGATACAATTAACTTAGGCTTGAATAGAGACTGGGAATGGATGAGTCATTACACAAAGTAAAACTATTTCCCCATGGTATTTCTCCCTCCCACCCCACCCCCCACTGTTCCTCTGATATTCTTGTTAACTGCTGGAATTAGCCTACCTTGCTTGTCACCATGAAAGGTTTTCCTCCTTCCCCCCCCCTGCTGCTGGTGATGGCTTATCTTAAGTGATCACTCTCCTTACAGTGTGTATGATAAACCCATTGTTTCATGTTCTCTGTGTGTGTGTATATAAATCTCTCTGTTTTTTCCACCAAATGCATCCGATGAAGTGAGCTGTAGCTCACGAAAGCTTATGCTCTAATAAATTTGTTAGTCTCTAAGGTGCCACAAGTACTCCTTTTCTTTTTGCGAATACAGACTAACACGGCTGCTACTCTGAAACCTGAGTTTTCTAAGAGTCTCTCCGGTTGCCCCAATAGTTTGGGGACCTTAGTCCTTTTGTTCAAAATGTCCCTTTGTTAGAGTTCACCAGTCCAGAGATGGGGTAGGAAAGAAGTGCTAGGGGCTTTCATTCACTCCTTTTATATCTTGACCCTTTTTGCTGGAAAAATCCTGGCTGTGATA
The DNA here is from genome assembly GCF_009764565.3 of Dermochelys coriacea. Lineage (NCBI taxonomy): Eukaryota > Metazoa > Chordata > Testudines > Dermochelyidae > Dermochelys > Dermochelys coriacea. Next base: position 315,861,012 of record NC_050068.2, on the reverse strand, counting down.
CAAGTCAGGCAGCTTTATGGCGTCTGTGCTATGCCATCCATCCTTCATCTAAACTGCAGATTCTAGCTTGCACCCTTTTCCTACATGCCGTCGGAGGTATCTTTGGGAACAATGTGCATACGCCCTTGTTTACAGTTTGTTTGTTATCCCTGAATAGCTAACCTCTGGGCATTTCTCAAGATCACCGCATGTTTGAAATACAAATACATAGCAAAGTTTCATAACTTCATATAAAATGAAAATACACACATTTAAACAGGATAATAAATCTTAGCAGATTACAACTTTTCCAATGATACTTCATAAGGCATACGTCTTACAAGATTTATCACGATTTTGCAATATTAGTGTAGACGGTCACCTTCCCTTCTATTCAGCATCACACTCTCAGAGACAGGACACTGGATTAGACACCTAGAGCACTGACTCCAGGGCTGGATTACCGAATACGCAGACTAAGCACATGCTTAGGGCACCAGCAAAGCAGGGGCAACAAAAATAATGAGGTTTTTTAAAAAAAAATTGATATTTGATATTTCAAAAAAAGCATCCAAGTAGTCATCATGGGAAAAATCAAAACTTTGTTAGACTTCCTTACACTCCACTACACACTCTTCCCCCATTTTTCTGTCCTGTTTTTATTATTTATCCCCACCTAAACCAGGGGGACATCCTACTAAAATAGATCGAAATAATGCGAGAAAATCCGATCCTGTCATATATTGCAATAAATGAATGTTTTATTATTGATATATTCTTCTGAGTTATACCTACTTGATTTGTTTTTTCTTTATATATATATATATATATATATATATATATATATTTGTTTTTTTTTAAGTTCAGATAACTGAGATAAGGGGTAGAATGAAACATAACCAACTGAGTGAGCACAGAAACATAAACTGGTGGAACAAAAGAAACAAAAAACTAGTGAAATTTTCCAAAATCTTCAAAGCTGACATCATTTTTCAAAGTGAATCCATCAGAAGCAACATCTTCTCTCAGTAACACAGACATCATTCCAAAACCTGTAGGTGTTTCAGAGATTGTAACTGATCATCCTACTCCTGATGGTAAAACAGACATTGTTCTAGAACAGGGGTCTCAAACACACGGCCCACGGGGTTCTTCCTTGCAGCCCACCAAGTTCCCTGTGCCCCCCCCCGTCCCCTCCCCAGTGCGCTGTGTCCCCAACCTACCTCCAGGCCAGGGGTGGGCAAATTACGGCCCTGGGCCAGATCTGGACCCTCAGGGCTTTGGATCCGGCCCGCGGACTTGCCAACCCCGTGGTGTTGAGGGCCCCGCGCCGCTTCCCTGTGGCCCCAGGGGGAAGGGGAGCAGAGAACTCCGTGAGCTGTTTTTGCCTGTGGTTACTTCCCCTGAAGCTCCCATTGGCTGGGAACGGGGAAGCGCACGGAGCGGAGCAGCATGGGGCCCAGGCCGGGCTGGGGCCAGGGCCAGGGCCGGAGCCAGAGGCAGAGCCAGAACCAGGGAGCCTACCCTGGCCCCGGTGCACACCCCTGCCATCCCAGAGCCGCTCAAGGTAAGTGGCGCTGGGCTGGAACCCAAACCCCTCCTGCACCCCGCACCCCAACTCCCTGCCCTGAGCCCTCTGCCTGCACCCCAATCCCCTGCCACACCCCACACTCCCTCCTGCACCCCAACCCCCTGCCCTGAGCCCCCTGCTGCACCCCACGGGCATGGCGGGGGTGGAGTGGGGCACGGGGCAGCAGCCCTCGGGCCAAAGTACAAGTCCTCATGTGGCCCTCCTGGTGATTCGAGTTTGAGACTCCTTTCTAGGTGTGGATCTGTCAGAAACTGAACCTGCTCATACTGTAAATAATAGGAGAAAAGATCCTGGTGTGTGGGTTGATTTCAGTACCGATGGTGTAGCTTACTGGATAGATCGTGGACCAAATGATTGTCAACACCACACTGGGTTATTTGAGAAATCACGGTAGACTTTTACCAATGGCAAACAAACAAGATATTGTCCACAAGAACTATTTTTCGGCATGAAAGCGAATGGTGAGAAATACACTCGAGAATGGCTACTGTATTTTCCATCAACAGGGTCTGTGTACTGTTTTGTTTGCAAACTTTTTGCATATAAACCTTCAACATCCCTGTTTTCTGTGGATGGATTTAGTGACTGGCGGAATACTGTTTTAATTGAACAACATGAAAATAGCACTACTCACATAGATTCAATGTTGACATATTTAAATCGAAGACAGGGCTTTGGATTGACACAAAAATTGGGAGAACAAATTAAAGGGGAGCATGAATACTGGCAACATGTCTTGCGGCATGTTATAGCTGCTATTCAAACATTCACTGAACGTGGTCTGCCTTTCCAGGGATCAAATGACACATTTGGATCATTGCAGAATGGAAATTTCTTGGGATTGGAACTTGTGGCTCAGTTTAACTCATTTTTAGCAGGCCATATCTCAAAATATGGGAATGCTGGCAAAGGTAACCCATCATACTTATCCAAGACAATATGTGATGAACTCATTGGTCTAATGAGTGACAAAGTTTGTTCAGCTATTGTGGATGAAATAAGTACTGCTGGGTACTTCAGTTTATCTGTCAACTCTACACCTGATCTTTCACATATTGATCAATTGAGTATTGTACTAAGATGTGTGTCTCCCACTGATGGAAGACCCGTTGAACAAGTATAACACTCCTCAATTTGAAAAGCCACACTGCTGAAGAAATGGCAAATCAAGTACTGCATTATCTGTGCCAAGTCTGCAAAATAGATTTCTCAAAGTGAAGAGGTCAATCTTATGACAACACTGCCAACATGGCAGGGCATTATCAAGGCAAGCAGACGAAGCTTTTAGAACAGAACAAATATGTCATATTCATACCATGTGCTGCACACTCTCTCAATCTTGTTGGCCGCAGTGCTGTTGATTGTTGTCCGGTGGCAGTAAGTTTTTTCTCAACAGTCCAGTTACTTTATACCTTTTTCAATGCCTCAACACACCGATGGGCAGTTCTTAAAACATATTTGGGCAATGATCATGTGTTCAAATCTCTTTCTAATACTCGCTGGGAGGCACGTGCAGTGGCAACTAGTGCAATTCTGGAGTCCTACTCAAAGATTGTGGATGCATTAGAAAATATAGCTGAAGACCAATCACAAAAGGGAGAAACTATACAAGAGGCAGAAAACATTGCAAACAAGATGCAAGAACTAGAGTTTGAATTCATTTTGACATGTGGAATGAAATTTTACAACACTTTTACCACACAAGTCAAGCTCTTCAAGAAAAAGAATTGGATTTGAAAACATGTGCAGACCTCTGTCAATCATTAGCAGACCACTTAGACACTTTGAGGAATGATTTCGAAACATTTGAAGATATATCAAAAGATATCTTGCCTGATACTAACTACAAAGAAGCCCAGTCCCGCAAGCGATTCAGGAAAAAACAAACAAATGATAGCCGTGTAACAGAAACAGCATTGAATCCTAGAGACAAATTTCACGTATCTACTTACTATGCTATAATTACAGGTTTCAGAGTAGCAGCCGTGTTAGTCTGTATTCGCAAAAAGAAAAGGAGGACTTGTGGCATCTTAGAGACTAACAAATTTATTTGAGCATAAGCTTTCGTGAGCTACAGCTCCCTTCATCGGATGCATTCAGTGGAAAATACAGTGGGGAGATTTAAATACACAGAGAATATGAAATAATGGGTATTACCATACACTCTGTAACCAGAGTGATCACTTAAGGTGAGCTTTTACCAGCAGGAGAGCGGGGGGTGGGGAGGAGAAACCTTTTGTAGTGATAATCAAGGTGGGCCATTTCCAGCAGTTGACAAGAACATCTGAGGAACAGTGGGGGGCAGGGGGATAAACATGGGGAAATAGTTTTACTTTGCGTAATGGTCCCACTGAGGGTTACCAAAAGAAACTAAAGCATTTGCTCAAGAAACTCCCTGAAAAAGCACAAGAACAAATCCACACAGAAACCAGATTCCCTGGAACCCCGACCTGGGGTATTCTATCTGCTACCCAAGATCCATAAACCTGGAAATCCTGGACGCCCCTCATCTCAGGCATTGGCACCCTGACAGCAGGATTGTCTGGCTATGCAGACTCCCTCCTCAGGCCCTACACTACCAGCACTCCCAGCTATCTTCAAGACACTACTGACTTCCTGAGGGAAACTACAATCCGTCGGTGATCTTCCTGAAAACACGATCTTGGCCACTATGCATGTAGAAGCCCTCTACACCAACATTCTACACAAAGATCGACTACAAGCCGTCAGGAACAGTATCCCGATAATGTCACGGCAAACCTGGTGGCTGACCTTTGTGACTTTGTCCTCACCCATAACTATTTCACATTTGGGGATAATGTATACCTTCAAATCAGCGGCACTGCGATGGATACCAGCATGACCCCACAGTATGCCAACATTTTTATGGCTGACTTGGAACGCTTCCTCAGCTCTCATCCCCTAAAACCCCTACTCTACTTGCGCTACATTGATGACATCTTCATCATCTGGACCCATGGAAAAGAAGCCCTTGAGGAATTCCACCATGATTTCAACAATTTCCATCCCACCATCAACCTCAGCCTGGACCAGTCCACACAAGAGATCCACTTCCTGGATACTACGGTGCTAATAAGCGATGGTCACATAAACAACACCTTATATCGGAAACCTACTGACCGCTATTCATACCTACATGCCTCCAGCTTTCATCCAGACCACACCACATGATCCATTGTCTACAGCCAAGCTCTACGACATAACCGCATTTGCTCCAACCCTTCAGACAGAGACAAACACCTACAAGATCTCTATCATGCATTCTTACAACTACAATACCCACCTGCTGAAGTGAAGAAAAAGATTGACAGAGCCAGAAGAGTACCCAGAAGTCACCTACTACAGGACAGGCCCAACAAAGAAAATAACAGAACGCCACGAGCCATCACCTTCAGCCCCCAACTAAAACCTCTCCAACGCATCAGCAAGGATCTACAACCTATCCTGAAGGACGAACCATCACTCTCACAGATCTTGGGAGACAGGCCAGTCCTTGCTTACAGACAGCCCCCCAATCTGAAGCAAATACTCACCAGCAACCACACAGCACACAACAGAACCACTAACCCAGGAACCTATCCTTGCAACAAAGCCCATTGCCAACCGTGTCCACATATCTATTCAGGGGACACCATCATAGGGCCTAATCACATCAGCCACACCATCAGAGGCTCGTTCACCTGCACATCTACCAATGTGATATATGCCATCATGTGCCAGCAATGCCCCTCTGCCAGTATATTGGCCAAACCGGACAGTCTCTATGTAAAAGAATAAATGGACACAAATCAGACGTCAAGAATTATAACATTAAAAAAAAAAGTTGGAGAACACTTCATTCTCTCTGGTCACTCGATTACTGACCTAAAAGTGGCAATACTTGAACTAAAAAATTTAAAAAACAGACTCCAATGAGAGACTGCTGAATTGGAATTAATTTGCAAACTGGGTACAATTAACTTAGGCTTGAATAGAGACTGGGAGTGGATGGGTCATTACACAAAGTAAAACTATTTCCCCACGTTTATCTCCTTCCCGACCTGTTCCTCAGACGTTCTTGTCAACTGCTGGAAATGGCCCACCTTGATTATCACGACAAAAGGTACCCCCCCACCGCTCTCATGCTGGTAATAGCTCACCTTAAGTGATCACTCTGGTTACAATGTGTGTGGTAATACCCATTGTTTCATGTTCTCTGTGTATATAAATCTCCCCTCAGTGTATTTTCCACTGAATGCATCCGAAGAAGTGAGCTGTAGCTCACGAAAGCTTATGCTCAAATAAATTTGTTAGTCTCTAAGGCCACAAGTCCTCCTTTTCTTTATGCTATAATTGATACATTGATGCTCATATGAAGAGGAGAGGTGAAGTGTACAAAGAAATATCAAGTAGATTTTCTTTTCTAAATGATATGGACTTATCTGACGAACAATGTTCACAGGGTTCCCAAAAGCTAGTTGACTCCCCTGTTGACTTGAACATGAATCTCTGTGGAGAAGTACAGCAGTTCCACTGTTATATGTACGCAAAGTTTAATAAAACAGAAAAAATGAAATTCAGTCACACTGATCTTCATGACACAATATTGAAAGACAGAATACAATGTGTATTTCCAAATGTAGAGATCACACTACATATTTTTCTAACATTGATGATTACTAACTGCTCCGCAGAATGCTCTTTTTCTCAGTTGAAAAGAATAAAAAACCCTCAGAGAACAACAATGTGTCAGGACAGACTTGATTCACTTTCCCTATTGTGTATGGAAGCGGACATGCTTCATTGAGTCAGATTCGATGAACTTATCCAGAATTTTGCAATCAGTTTTTGCAATCAGAAAATCTAGAAAGAAGCTATTTTAATTTCAGCATACATATAAGTTTTGTGTTTTATTTTACTGTATGGTATGTTTTTATTTTGAATTACATGTGGGGGGGCACCATAATCTTTTCAGTGCTTAGGGCCTCTAAAGGTCTTAATCCAGCTGTACTGATGCGATTGTAGGGGAAGTGAACAAATAGGGTCTCAATGGTGGCAAAGTGGAGAAGAGAAGTATCCAGAATTTTGGATTCCTAACTTCAGCTCTTCAGTCTGAATAATAGCCTGTCTTGTAGGATTTCTACTACTTCCTGACTTAGGTCAGGAATACGCAAATGACAACTCTTCTCAAACTGCAGCATTTCAATTTTTTCACTTCTGGTCTCAGATGAAACCCAGGAAACACCAGGAAATACAATGATACTTTAAAAAATGTTCAATCTCAGATATTGTTTTATACACCAACACTGATACTAATGCACATCCCTATTTACAATTTCAGCAGAGAGCCCAAGAACAGAATAGGCCACAGAGGCTGAACAGTCCTCTAAACCCTAGAAGAGGTTCTTCCATCCAAGACTATGTCTACACTACGAGCGAGGTGTGTGATTCCCAGCTTGCACAGATATACACATGCTCAATCTCATCAGAGATAGCATGCTAAAAATAACAGAGTAGCTGTTTGTAGCACAATCAGCAATGGCTGCATGGGCTAGCCATCCTGAATACATCTCCACCGAACCCCATGGGTACGTACTTGGGTCAGCTAGCCTGTGCTGCTCCTGCTGTGGCCCATGCTATCACAGCTTCATACTATTTGTAGCATGCTAGCTCAGATGAGAGCTAGCATGAGTATGTCTACACGAGCTGGGAAATACCTTCCCCCCCTCCACACACACACCCCTCAGAGTGTAGATATAGCCAAATTTAAGGCTATAAAGGGCACTAGCAGTTCGCTGTGAGGATACTGTTACTATTTCTTCCTGTGCGATTCTTAATCTATGGAAAGAACACTTCAGTCACCAAGTCCATCATTCCAACACCTTATACAAGAAAAAAAATGGTTGCCTTGCATTTGAGTTGAACATGTTTTTATAAATTAAATTACAATGAGCTTAATAGGAGTAATTTGAAGAGCATTTTAGCTGCCAACACCTGAGTTGGGAGATCAGTGTGTTTCTCCTGCTCCTCCGTTAATATCATCACCTACACCTGCAGAGTAAAACCTTCAATCATTTCTTGCTATTCTAGATTCCAGTTTCTTGTTTGAAATGCAAGATACAATGCAACACTACAACAAATTCACACTTACTTAGAGCAAGTATCTCAGGCAATATCTATGAGTATTGATAAATGTAATGATAATAAAAGTAAACAATAACCCCCCAAACTGTACTGTTCTAACAAATCCTTGCAGGAATTTAGAACCTTCTGTGGCATGCATCCAGGAATGATATTCCTTCATCTACCCAAGAAGCATAGGTGTCTAATATAACTGTGCTTATTGAGGGCTGCTGCATATAAAAGTGGGCAATATTTTTGTAACAGTAAACTGATGGCTCCACACTAGTGATATTAAGCTGAATAGCCACATAGGCCCAGATCCTGCAATTGACACTGTGTACAAAGATCCCTGCATGCACCCTGAACCCCACTGACTTCACTGGGGTTCCTCACTGACACAGGGACAGGGGTCCACCCATATGCAACATGTCACAGGATTAGGGTCATACAGCCTAATCCTGAAGTCCTATGTAAGTGAAACTCCTAAGGCAGTCTGGAAGCTTTGCCTGCATAGTGACTGCAGGATGGGACCTGGTTAAATACTTGATTAACTAGATTTCTCCTTCCATTAGGTCTATTCTTAAAATATAATAAAATAAATAGCCAGCTTCCACAAAGTGTCTCTCTTCCATTCTATGAAGAGAGACCACAAAGAAGCAAATCTGTGAGCATATGGTGGGGAGAAGGTACTCATTTTAGATCTCTCTACTACACCTCCATACACCAAACTGGAATAGATGCAGAGAAAGGCTACTAGGATGATCGAAGTAATGGAAAACCTACCATATAAGAGGATATTCAAAGAGCTTGGCTTGTTTAGCCAAACCAAAAGAGGTTCAGGGGAGATATGATTGCTCTCTATAAATACATTGGAGGGATAAATACCAGTGAGGGAGAGGAATTATTTAATTTAAGCACCAATGTGAGCACAAGAACAAATGGATATAAACTGGCCATCAATAAATTTAGGATTGAAATTAAGCAAAGGATTCTAACCATCAGAGGAGTGAAGTTCTGGAACAGCCTTCCAAGGGAACAGTGGGAGCCAAAAAATCTAACCAGCTTCAAGACTTGATAAGAGCTTGATAAGTTTGTGGAGGGAATGGTATGATGAGACTGCCTACAAGAGCATAGCCGATTTGCAGCTGCTACCAGCAAATATCTCCAGGAGCCAGTGATGGGACACTAGATGGGAAGGGCTGTGAGTTACTACAGAGAATTCTTCCCCAGGTGCCTGTCAGGTGGATCTTTCCCACATGCTCAGGGTCTAACTGATTGCTGTATTTGGGGTTGGAAAGGAATTTGCCTTTGGGTCAGATTGGCAGAGACCTTGGGAGTTTTTTGTCTTCATCTGCAGCATGGGGCACAGGTCACTTGCAGGTTTAAACTAATATAAATGTTGAGTTCTCTGTAACATGAAGTCTTTAAACCATGATTTGAGGACTTCAGTAACTCAGCTAGACATTAGGGGTCTATTACAGGAGTGGGTGAGGTTGTGTGGCCTGTGAGGTGCAGGAGTTCTGACTAGATGATCATGATGGTCCCTTCTGACCTTAAAGTCTACGAGTCTGTGGTACACAGGGTTGTCACAGACCGGGCAGCAAGGAAGATGGAATTTCATAGGAGCCTTTTGTTAAAATTCTGGCAAGAGGAAGATATCACTGCATTTAATGAATATATGCTGAATTTCCTAGGGGGGTTGCATATTTGGCAGTTCTCTGATGGAACTTGCAATACAGCACAGCTACTCTTGGTTGGGTGAGAGTGAGGCCTGTCTTTAAACTCACCAGCTAGAGCTGTTGCCTTCAGATCCAAAGGCCACACTTTGAAAATTGGCAGATGTGGAGTACATGTTGCATACGCATCATATTCGACACAAAATTGAACACTTTCCTCTTTGGCTAACTCAGTTTAAAGTGCCTAGATGCCATCTGGCAGGCTCAAAGGGTATATCATTCTTGCAAAATGCTGGCATAATCAACTTGTCCCTTCTGTTATCTTCTGACCATATTACTTCACTGGTTCACAATTTAAAAGTTTACTATTTTAAGAAGTGAGGATAAGTTTCTAAAATGGAGTTTTATTTTAACTGTTTATCTCAGCATTTATTTCATTTGAGTTTTACAGTACCATGCCCATGTACTGTACTGAAAAACTTTTAAAACCCCAAAGCATTGGTATGCTGTGCCTATTTTGAGAGTAAATATACATCATATACATTGTGTTACATACATATACTATATATTTTGCATAATTACTATACATATATACTTAAGTGCTTATACACATTGTAGACTAAATTGTGACATTACAAATAGGAGCAGCATATTGTTGCTACAGCAACAGCCTGGGTGGGAGAATTTGACTCTGGGAATTGCAATCTTCCAGGCTTGCTGGATGGCTGCTATGAGGTGTAGCTAAACTGCAGCAGTTCCAAAAAAAAAAAAAAAAAAAAGAAAAATGTTTCAATGTTTATTGAAATGTTTATTCTGACATTTTCAAACTGGAAAGTTTTGTTTTTGTGCAAAACGAGTTTCCATATAGAAATTTCAGTAAACATTGGCTAAGAAAGGTTAAAAAATAAAAAAAGGTCAAGATTCAAACAAAACTTTTCACAATTATTGACACCCCCTCTCCCCCACCCCTCAAAAAAGAAAGCAAACCAAAAATCACTTTGCAACAATATTTGAGATTTTGATTTTCCATCCTGATTTAGAATGGGAAATATTTTCAGAATCTTAACAATATTTATAGAATGGAAAAACTGTTTCCTCCTCAACCCAAAAATGACTATGCATGTTGCAAAGGAGCAGAGAATCAGGTTAAAACTTCAAAATATATAAATATTTACACAATCTAGAACAGGGATGGGCAAACTTTTTGGTCTGAGGGCCATATCTGGGTATGGAAATTGTATGGTGGGCCATGAATGCTCACAAAAATGGGGGTTGGGGGAGGGCTCAGGCTAGGGGTGCAGACTCTGGGTTGGGGCTGGGGATAAGGGGTTGGGAGTGCAGGAGGGTGCTCTGGATTGGAACTGAGGGATTCAGAGGGCAGGAGGGGTATCAGGGCTGGGGCATGGGGTTGGGAGGGGGTTGGAGAGGAGGCTCCAGTCAGCGCTTACCTCAAGCAGCTCCCAGAAACAGGCATATCCACCCTCCGGCTCCTTTGTGGAGGCATGGCCAGGCGGCTCTGCACGCTGCCCTGTCCGCAGGTGCCACTCCTGCAGCTCCCATTGGCTGCAATTCCCAGCCAATGGGAGCTGCGGGGGAAGCGCTTGGAACAGGGGCAGGGGTAGGGGCAGTGTGCGGAGCCCCCTGGCTGCCCTATGCATAGAATCTAGAGGGGGGACATGCTGCTGATTCCAGGAGCTGTGCAGAGTAGGCCAAGCCCCCAACCCCACTCCTCAGCTGGAGTGTTGCAGCAGGGCAAGCCCAAGACTCCGCTTCCCAGCGGGAGCTCAAGGGATCGATTAAAATACCTGGAGGGCCAGATGCAGCCCCAGGGCCTTAGTTTGCCCACCCCGACCTAGAACATAAAGTATTAGAAATTCACAATTTTAGATATTTTAAAGTGCAATTGAAATCACTACAGTATACATGGCAGATATAGTTACCATACAGTTGTCCTTTAGGGCCAAAAAACTTTTAAAAGAGGGCCCTTCACATGTACCAGATGGTGTGTCCATGATTGGAAACTGCATTCACATACTCAGCAAGTAAGTGCATAAATACTGACACAAGTAAATATGGCTGCACAAGTCTGCTCACCATTTTAAAGGTAACTTGGTATCCTCGTATGGTGGTCCTTAATATCTAATTAAAATCTACCATCAATGCAAAGCCATGGAGCAACAAAGGTTTGTGATTCCTATGTAATAGACAATATTTTTTCTATTTTAGTTTCAGTTCATTACAGCATGATCTTACAATATATATTAATACAACTTCATGTCCATTCCTTTCTTTAAAAATATATATATAAATAGGTAAGGACATATCTTAAAGCAGCAGGCTGTTTCTCTATCAAATGACACGAGTTATACTACTACAGCACTCCAGAATATTAAATTAAAGACAATATGAACAAGAATTGTTTACATCTGTGAAAAAATTTAAAAATTCAGTAGATTATTAAATTCTGGACAAAATAAAGTCCTTAATGCTGTCTACTCTTGGGGATTTTACTTTATTAAATGTATCCAAAAGCCCCTGACTATATTTGTTTGGGGGGGGGGTTGTGTGTGGGGGGATGTTTTTTTTAAAAATGGGTCATATGAAAAAAATTAACATTGATTTCACCATATACCTTTCGGCCTTGTAACTGCAGTGCAATCTGAACAGCCCATCATTTAATAAACAATATCTTTAGTTTATCACTGAAGAATTAGTTAATTGTTATATCTGACAGCTGTAAAATAACTTTACAAAAGGCTGGAATGAAAACTCGCATTATTCCTTCTTGTCCCAGACTCTTGAGAACTCTTTTTGTGTAGTGCTCAGAAAATATCCATAATAAAGAGGACTAAAATGGCAGCTCTTTCTGTCACAATACAAGATTATTGTAAAAAGATGATCACTTAAATGTACTGCTCCAGGAAGTTCATGTTATCCCTGTGATTTTCAGATTGTGGAATATATCAATCAGGAGAGAAGTGGAAGGAACTCGGCATTGCAGAATTTTCCATTGATAGAAATATTTTAGGAATAAAGGAATTTCCATATTCGATCAGACCAATCATTCCTCTTATCCAGTATTACGTCTCTGATATTGACCAGTACCAGATGCTTCATAAGAAGTTGTAAACCCCCAGTAATAGACACTTATGTAATAACCTACCAATAAGAGAAATTTATTCCAACCCCACAGAACTTCATTTGTGAACTATGTTTGTACCAACCACTGCAGATGAAGTACATTGTTAAACAATGAAATTTTCAATGTCAGTGTTATGGAATGGTTACGTTTTCCCTGGACTGGGGAAAGGTGCAGAGGAGACTCAGTGCTGCCCGATGTGTGAGCTTACATTCATATTGCAAAAGAATTATGTGCTTTACTGGACCAAGTAGTGCCAGTCATATTTGCCACTGCTCACATAATTTACCATGCTTTCCCAATTAGAATCATAGAATATCAGGGTTGGAAGGGACCTTTGGAGGTCATCTAGTCCAACCCCCTGCTCAAAGTAGGACCAATCCCCAACTAAATCATCCCAGCCAGGTCTTTGTCAAGCCTGACCTTGAATCTCTAAGGAAGGAGATTCCATCACCTCCCTAGGTAATCCATTCCAGTGCTTCACCACCCTCCTACTGAAAAAGTTTTTCCTAACATCCAACCTAAACCTCCCCCACTGCAACTTGAGACCATTACTTCTTGTTCTGTCATCTGGTACCACTGAGAACAGTCTAGATCCATCTTCTTTGGAAGCCCCCTTCAGGTAGTTGAAAGAAGCTATCAAATCCCCCCTCATTCTTCTCTTCTGTAGACTAAACAATCCCAGTTCCCTCAGCCTCTCCTCATAAGTCATATGCTCCAGCCCCTTTTAATCATTTTTGTTGCCCTCCCCTGGACTCCTTCCAGTTTTCCACATCCTTCTTGTAGTGTGGGGCCCAAAACTGGACACAGTACTCCAGATGAGGCCTCACCAATGTCAAATAGAGGGGAATGATCACGTCCCTCGATCTGCTGGCAATGCCCCTACTTATACAGCTCAAAATGCCGTTAGCCTTCTTGGCAACAAGGGCACATTGTTAGCTTCTCATCCACTGTAACACCTAGATCCTTTTCTGCGGAACTGCTGCCTAGCCACTCAGTTCCTAGTCTGTAGCAGTGCATGGGATTCTTCCATCCTAAGTGCAGGACTCTGCACTTGTCCTTGTTGAACCTCATCAGATTTCTTTTGGCCCAATCCTCTAATTTGTCTAAGTCCCTCTGTATCCTATCCCTATCCTCCAGCCACTGTCTACCACTTCTCCCAGTTTAATCTCATCTGCAAACGTGCTGAGGGTCCAGTCCACGCCATCCTCCAGATCATTAATGAATATATTGAACAAAACAGGACTGAGTCTTGGGGCACTCCGCTTGATACTGGCTGCCAACTAGACATGGAGCCATTGATCACTACCCGTTAAGCCCGATGCGCTAGACAGCTTTCTATCCACTTTATAGTCCATTCATCCAGCCCATATTTCTTAAACTTGCTGGCAAGAATACAGTGGGAGACCGTATCAAAAGCTTTGCTAAAGTCAAGGAATAATACATCCACTGCTTTCCCCTCATCCACAGAGCCAGTTATCTCATCATAGAAGGCAATTAGGTTAGTCAGGCATGATTTGCCCTTGGTGAATCCATGCTGACTGTTCCTGATCACTTTCCTCTCTTCTAAGTGCTTCAGCAACAACAATTGTGCACAACAATTGTGTAGCAACAGCAATGCATGGTACACCATTTTCACTAATCACCAATTCTCAAATTATAAATGCAAAAAATTAATTAAACACTGTATTTTTCATGCCACTGTATCCTCTAAATAAAACATTAAGCCCTGAATTATAGGCGGAGCTAGCAGTGCTGCCTATAGTTAAGGTTCCCGATACTTCCCATTATAAGTTCTTGTCTTTAGTTGCTTATAACTACCAAACTTTAACCATTCAGGCTGAAATTCTCCATGCTGGGCATCTGCCTTAGGCTGAATGGTTTTTGGAAAGTTTCAGCAAAAATAGTTCAGCCATTTACCAGAATGATATTAGAGAAAAATATATGGTTGTGCCCATTTTAAATACACTTACAATATTTTCACTGAGCAGTTTTAGCATTTCCATGCTTTGAAATTTGACAGGGGATCTCCCTGGCATCAGGGATGTGCCTTTTGCTGTTCCCATGAATATTTGCCTAGATTTGGCCAAGATATAAGCCTCTGAAAAAAATTACAGTTTGCAAATGCTCAGAAGAGACTTGTTAGTTTGGCAGCTAAATTCCCTGAAGATTCCATCTGCACTGAGCATGCTTCAGAGCAGGGCTGCAGGGGCTCAGCAGATCTTTCCCTGCAGTTGCTGCTTTGGCCACGGGCACCAGAAATGAGACCTGATGCATTGTCTCTCCCGTGCTCTCAATGCTCTCACGCTAGTTTCCAAGCAGTGGGGAAGAGAAAGCTGCCTAACTTGAACGCAGAACCAGGAGGAGTAGTGGGGGTGAGGTAGCAGAGAGAATAGATTGTTACACTGGGGATGGAGGGAAGATTGTGAATTGGAGCCAGGGAGGGGGACTGGAGCCAGTAGGTGGAGAGAAAGATTGAGATTGGACAAGGAGGTGGTGGGATGTGGGGAGGTAGCTGGAACTGATGATCAAGAAGACTGGGATTGAGACTGAGAGCTAGCTGGGCAAGGTAAGTGGAATGAGAATGAGGAGCTGGGAGGAGGTGGGATGGGAGAGATAGGACTGGAGGGAACAGGGTAAGAAAGGGGTCAGAATTTGGGAGAACTCTGACCACTAAAGAACATCCCAATCCACAGTCTGAAATGGAATGCAAGATTCCTGTTTGTTCCACAGGATCTGCTTCATTCAGCACACAGGATGGACTGTGCTCAGATCGTGGTTTAGGGTTGTATAGTAGTAAACTAGGCTGTTGTCTATATGGGGGCCCTGATTTGTTTGTTGCAGAAATGAGAAGGTATGTAGTGAACGAGGCAGGGGACAGCAAGAAGAGTCAGGATGGTCTCCTGGCTAAGACAGTTGAATGCTGCCCTGGAGAAGTGGATTCTGTATCTGCCTTTGCCACAGAGTTCCTGTGTGATGTGAGGCAAGTGACTCAAGCCATACTTTTCACACATTGCCACTAACTGTGCATTCCCGTTTTCTGTGTGCCTGACTCAAGACCCTGGAGTTTGATTTGCAGAAGTGCTGAGCAATCACAGCTGCAACGAAAGTCAATGGGAGCTGTGCTTTGAACACAGAGTGTCATATAACACTAAGTACTTTGAAATATCAGACCCTTCTACAATTGGGCACCAAAAAATTAGTGGGTACTTTTGACCTGAATCTCTGTGCCTCAGTTCCCCGCCTGTCTTCTAGATGTCCTTTATGGTCATTTATGCCACCAGGGGACCTGACAGTGGAATCTGCTTGGCGCAACAAGTGGTCAAGGACAACAGTCATTAATCACTCTCTCGTCACTGACCCAACCAGCTGTCCACCTGGTTTTGATCTGCCAAGGCACTTGTTATCTCCAGTTTCGAACAGGACATGGCAACAGTGCAGCCAATATCTTTAAATGGGGGTTTTCTAATGACCTGCAATGCAGCTCTGGTCAGCTTCAGACTATGTTGCATATCCTTATTGAATGCCCACTGACTTATTTCGACAGCCAGATACCGGCTCTCCACCTGGCTGATGATTACACCATTAATTGGCTGGGCACATTGCACATATACCAATGAGTTTCCCACCTCTAAAATGGGGATAAAACCCCCTTTCCTTATTCTGAAAATATATTCACAACACTCAGATACTGTAATGATAAACATCATAGAATAGCCCCTGAAATTTTTTTTCTTCCGAGCAGAGTTTGAATGCTGTTCAGTAAGGAAGACATGAGGCCACACATTGAAGAATAAGAGGAAAACAAAATATTGAATAGCTGCTTATTCAGTGAGCACCTTCGATCCTGTGCAATGAATGAGGTAGTGTCCTGTGGAAAAAAATAGTTTGTGATTATATAATTTAAATATATATAATGCAAACTCACAAGAAGGCTGCATTAATGTTCCACATGCAACCTTAACTCTGGAATTTTCTAACTTTTGAATGCTTGACTTTGAAAGCTTAACATTCTTTTAACAGTTTTTGGTGTGTAATAAGTAAAATGATGTAATTTGTGCACATTTTTCAATAATATTTCTGCAAAATCTGAAGTTTCGTTCAACTGAAAGGGCCAGTGTAAGAGCTACGGCCCCTCTGGACCAGTCACACATGGCATTACGGTCATTGGATCTGGTTTGAAGTGGATTCCGTTCCATCCCAGGTCTGCACTGCATCAGCCTCATGACTGGTTGACTGTACAAGGACTGATGTTGCAGTTAATCAATGACACTTGATGGAACTCCCAGGAAGACTGTGCCTCTCTCCATTTGCATTGAACTGCCATAAGCATGTTGACATTCACATTTAGAGCGAGGAAAATTTAAATCAAAACAAAGTAAATGTTTTAGCATTAACTATCCCTTCACACTCTTCCTTAGAGCAGCTTAGTGTGCAAGGGATAGTTAGCAGCAAGAAAACCAGAGATACCAGGCAACAGAACAGGTGAAGGAGTATTCCACTAGGATGATCTAGGATCAGTGAGGAGGAGTTTGTACACCTTGTAGTTCCCCTTTCAGCCTATACACCCATCCTCTTGCCTCCTTACTACATTCAAAAGGAAGATACCACTGGCAGTCAACAAGTTCTAACAGGGATTTGAGCACATTGCACTCTCCCATGTGTTTATCCATAGGAAGGTAGCATATAGCCCAAGGATAAAAGAGTAGGAGAGAGAAACATTTTCAAACATTCTCTTTAAACAAATTTCTTATCTTTTGAATACATTTATCCCAACACAATATCCCAACAAAAATGCAAATGAGGATGGCTACTATAACATGCAAATGCAAAACTTCTGGCTGAAACTTTGGTCTCTGGGCAGCTCAGCAAAACACTTGAGTAGGAAATATAATTTACATAATATATGCCATCACCTGATACATAACTGCTGTAATCATAAAATGCATGTAACATGGTGATAATATGGTACATGTGGTACTTTAACAATATGTACTGGAGCATTTTGCAGTTAGGTTTTTCTATTAAATTTTTATCACTTTGTGGGATGCATATTACTGAAGTAAAAGGCTATGTTTTGCGCTGTAAGAGAGTACCTGGGCTGCAGCATGCCTCAGTTAACAGTATGTGCCATGCCATCACGAGAGGTATGCTATAAGTCGAAACACCATAGTCCCCTTTCATATTTTCATGTGAAATTTCTATTTAGTTGTGTTCTCCTACAGCAATGGCACAGTGAAGAACAATGAACTTTCTACTTTAAACTAGTAACTTCCATTTAATTTTATCTAATTTTCAGTTAATAATGATGATTTATTAAATGAAGAGGATCTCTATTACTGCAGATCCATCCAAACTACATATATAAATGAATGCAGCACATTCCTCATTTTATGGATTCATAGTCCTCCAGATTGTGTCTCAAATCCATAGATTAGTGTCCCTTGACTGATGGATTTTATGCTGAGATATCTGAATTAATAACAACACACACATAAGAACGTAGGAACAGCCATATTGGGTCAGACCCATTCATCTAGCCCAGTATCCTGTCTTTGAACAGTGGCCAATGCCAGGTGCTTCAGAAGGAATGAACAGAACAGGTAATCACATGTATATACATGTAAAGACATGTATATATAGCTTTTACATGCCAAACGATTCCAAAGCTCTGTATGCACTAGAGCTGACTATAAGACTTGTTCATGAACAGATTGCTGAATTACGAACCAGGTTTTGATCCAGCCTGTTCATAAACCTTTATGGTTTCCCCTTGCATACTTTCTTACTTGCAAAGTTTTGTTAGTTCTAATGTTTACAAATGGCAAATGGGCATTCCCTTAGCCAAGATCCATTTAAACAGAAACACCCTTTGTTTTGAGAAGAAGCAGAAGTTGTGTTAGATCATTCAGAGATGGGAAGCCGCTCTATGCAACTTAGTGTCAGACTTAGTCACAAAGCTGGGACAGCATATACACATACGGACTGACTCTCCAACCCTTGCTGCAGTTAGCGAAAAAAAGAACTATGAAATCACAAGAGCTCCCAAAACCAGGGTTCTATAATTTGGAAACGGGGGGTTTTGGAGATAGATGTTCCTCTCATTTCAAGAGGCAAGAGGAAAAGGAAAAACAAGCAAGGAAGGGAAGAGGGAGGGATCAGAGGTGCCCTTTACTTGGACTTTCATAGTAGGTGGGTTGGTTGGTTTGTTTGGGGGGAATTCGCAGTACATTTACGCAGTATTTGTATATGAAAATAAAGATCATGTTTAATTATAGAGGGGAGAAGTAGGCGACTCTTAGAATACTGCATAAAAATGTAAAACATAATATTAAATGAATAAGATCCCCAAGGAAATGTATGATATATAATGTACTTACACTTATGCAGTTAAGCTTTTCTTTCTACTTTCCTTAGTTTTTACTTATTAAAATCACTTTTCTCACTCACCTTACCTAATGAAGTGCCAATAGGTTTCAAAAGCCTGACCACAGAATTTAGGCCGAATACAGGGGACCTTGACCATGCATCCAAAGAGAATGCTATGTGTTATTTTTGCAGCAAGTACATGCAATTGTATTTTGTACTGTCTTGCTGTAACCTACCAGTCAATTGCTGGAAAGGTTCCATGTGCCCTAGGTGGAGATTATATATCTCTGTAGTGTGATGCATTGTAAAAGAGAAAACTACATATAATGCCAACCCATCTGAAGACCACACAAATACAGGAGAGCTTCCTGCAGCGAAGGCCAAAGCAAAGGGGTTAAGCCTGATTCAATGCAATCAATTGCTAATGAGGTTCTGTCTGACTCTTACTGCTAAGCCCAACCCTCAACTTCATGCAGCACCTCCTTGTTTTGAGAACCGATATCTGTTGCTTGATGCTTCCTGATACAAAAATTGAATAAAACAAGTGATATGATAAGTGGAGCTGGCAGAGATGCCTATTGTTAAGCAATCTAACTATGTTGTACATTATATTACCTTGTTCACAATGGCTTATAATTTTGTCAAACTTTAACCATTTGGGCTTACATTTCCCATGCTGGCTGACTGCCTTGGGATGATTGTTTGTTTGTGGGTGCAGAAGGAGGGGAAATTTCAGAAAAAATGAGGTTTCTGAGAATGAGGTTAGAGAAAAAATATGTTGTTTTGCAAATGTTAAAAAACAATCACAACTATTTTGTTGAGAAGCTCTAATGCCTCTATGCTTTGGAGCAGGAATAGGACACTTAACAGGTGGCTCACTCAGGGGTCAGAGAGTTGTCTCTAGCTATTCCTGTGAAAATCCACCAAAATCTGTTTCAATTATAAAATTGAAAAATTCTGTTTGCACTTGCTCAGTATTCAATATTGATGGTTGCTTTTAAGATGCTGGCAACAAAATTCTCTGATCATTCCTCCTCCAGTGAGTATGCTTCCATGAGATTTTCCTGCAATTGCTTTCTGTGTCTGCCAGGGGCTGCCTTGGGACTGGGCAACATAATTGAGAGTAAGGAGACTGTCCTCCTGTGTTCTCAATATTCCCATTTCTGGAGCCCAAGCAGTGTTGAGGAGAAGGCGGAAGCACTGCAACTTGAACACAGAGGGGTGAGGTATAGAAAAGAGACAGGGTAGCCTGGGTGAGGGTGGGTAGTGCAGGCTGTGGTGGAAAGGAAGAGGTTTTGATAGAAGGAAATGATGGGAGAGGGAGACAAAAACAGAGGGGGAATAGAACAGGCTGTGCAAGGCACAGGAGCAGTGGGTGATATAAGCAGGGGAGACAAGTACTGAACAAGACAGGCTAGGGAGGTCATGCTGGGGATGGAGCAGAAGTAGGCTTAAAGGACCCCTGCTTCATTCAGTTCACAGGATGGATGTTGCACAATGAATGGGTAACTTTTTTTATCCTCATCATTCAACATGTGGCCCTAGTCTTTATTTAATGCATACTATCCAAACCCTGCACTGAATATAGAATTACTAAAAAAAAAAAAACAGGAGTACATGTGGCACCTTAGAGATTAACAAATTTATTAGAGCATAAGCTTTCGTGGGCTACAGGCCACTTCATCAGATGCATAGAATGGAACATATAGGAAGAAGATAAATAGATACAGATATAGATATCTAGATATATATAGATATAGATATATATACACATACAGAGAAGGTGGAAGTTGCCATACAAACTGTAAGAGGCTATTAAGATGAGCTATTATCAGCAGGAGAAAAAAAATTGTGTAGTGATAATCAAGATGGCCCATTTAGACAGTTGACAAGAAGGTGTGAAAATACTTAACCTGGGGAAATAGATTCAATATGTGTAATGACCCAGCCACTCCCAGTCTCTATTCAAACCCAGGTTAATGGTATCTAGTTGGCATATTAATTCAAGCTCAGCAATTTCTCACTGGAGTCTGTTTTTGAAGTTTTTCTGTTGCAAAATTGCAACCCTTAAATCTTTTACTGAGTGGCCACAGAGGTTGAAGTATTCTGCTACTGGTTTTCGAATGTTATGATTCCTGATGTTAGATTTGTGTCCATTTATTCTTTTGCGTAGAGACTGTCCAGTTTGGCCAATGTACATGGCAGAGGGGCATTGCTGGCACATGACAGCATATATTGGTAGATGTGCAGGTAAACAAGCCCCTGATAGCATGGCTAATGTGATTAGGTCCTATGATGATGTCACTTGAATAAATGTGGACAGAGTTGGCATCGGGCTTTGTTGCAAGGATAGTTCCTGGGTTAGTGTTTTTGTTGTGTGGTTGCTGGAGAGTATTTGCTTCAGGTTGGGGGGCTGTCTGTAAGCAAGGACTGATCTGTCTCCCAAGATCTGTGAGAGTGAGGAATCATTTTTCAGGATAGGTTGTAAATCTTTGACGATGCACTGGAGAGGTTTTAGTTGGGGACTGAAGGTGACGGCTAGTGGCGTTCTGTTATTTTCTTTGTTGGGCCTGTCCTGTAGTAGGTGACTTCTGGGTACTCTTCTGGCTCTGTCAATCTGTTTTTTCACTTCAGCAGGTGGGTATTGTAGTTGTAGGAATGCATGATAGAGATCTTGTAGGCGTTTGTCTCTGTCTGAGTGATTGGAGCAAATGCGGTTGTATCTTAGAATTACTGATTCCCTCATAGATTTTTTTCTCGGTGCTCATCATAATACAATGAGAGTGTTTGACAAACATTAATGAATTTATCTTCACAACACCCTGGTGAAGTGTTATTATTATCCCCATTTTACAGGTGGGGAAATGAGGCACCAAACAACTAAGAACAAAATTGTCAAAAATATCTGCTAATTTGGTGTGTCTGAGTTGAGATACCTAGAGCATAATTTTTTATATCTATTTATTATTTTACAGCATTTTATATGGTCAGAGCATCATTCCAATTGGCTTTAGATGCAGTTTTGTGACACAGAGTGGAATTTAAGGCCATAGGGGACCACCAGATCATCTAATCTCACCTTCTGTATTGCTCAGCACTTCCACAAATCATACCCAAGTACCTCACATTAGGTACTCAGGAAATAAGGAACATAGTGCTCATCTCTGCAGATTTTGGTGTAAGTGATTTAACCAGCTGCTGAGTACCAACATACTCTGTGGGAGATGCAAGGACAGAGTCCAGTTTTTACAGGAGCCTTTAACTGTCTTAACTACATGACCATTCTTTCTCTTCTCTTTCTTTGCAAACTTCCTGTTCTTTTAACATTGGGTTTTTATGTCATTAGGTATAAAATTGTATATACAAAGACCATCATCTACTGCTAGAGTGACAATATTGTTCAGTATAATACGGAACGTTGAGTAGAGTTGCGATAACACTATAAGATGGCTTCCTAGCTGATCAGCCCTTAAAGTCCTTGTATTCTGTTCTGGTCATGTAAGAGGGCCATAAACTTGACAGATCTACACACACACACACACACCCCGCTCCCCTCAATATGAGACTGCTGGGTGGCACAAAGCCAGGATAGTTGACTCTATAGTGCCACCTCTATCTCGGGGGGCATCTCAGGCCTGGTTGGGGAAAAGGGGCTTGTTGCTGAGTTATCTCTATTCTCAACTGCAGGATGGACCTTTGGAAATACAAATGTAAATTAGATGAGCCTTGAGGCTTCTGTAACTCAGGTCAGATTGGCCACCAACCAGATTGAGACTTTCAGGAGACACAAAGGTGGCACAAACCCATATTTGATCCCTCCCAGCTTCCTCAGTTTCTGAGGCAACTGTCTTACCTGGAAAGTGATAATCAAGTCCCTAGTGTATGGGTAGGGAAGGGAATTAATATCCCCACAGGTAGCTCAGTCCTTCTGCTCTTCAAATCTTGCAAACGGGCTCACAACTGCAGTCCCTCTTTTAGCTATGGAGGGTTAACTCCTTCCCTGCCAATCTGGTACTCATTATACTTGCAGTCAAGAAATCTGAAGCAGCTACACTTGTTTTTGATGATAATATGAGATAACTCTAAACATCTGTTGTGACATCTCTCATCTTTTTTGGAACCCACGTTCCTTTTTGGGATATTGGAGCATAAGAACATTAGTCATCCTCATTTACCTTTGGGAGAACAAGGCTGTCCAGGCAGAACTACCTTTCTAAACAGAAATTTGGCTAGCCCCTCAAATGCATAAATTCTTCTTCTTCTTCAAGCTTGGGGGAGGGCTGTGGGGGGACCCAAAGTACTCAGTCCAGTTAAGCCCTAGCTATTTCACATGAAGATCTGCTACACTGGAGAGATTTATGATTATTTTGATCTTCAGACACTATCACAATGAACCTTATGAGTATCGTTCTATAGATTAACTTGGAGATCATTTTGCAAGCTTTTTCACTCAGTCAACATGAAAAGAGCCAAATAAAATATGACTGTTTCAGGTAATAATCTTAAATTACAGAGGAGTCATAAGAGACTCTAAGAACTAGTGTGAGTTCTTCATTCAAGTAAAACAGTAGCCTGGTGACCTTATGCACAACACATCCTCGTTCTCTTAGGGTAGAGGAAAATATAATTATAAAAAACCTGGAAGTAGCAAGGCTTAAATTACATTGCCAGGGCAGCTTGTTTCTAAAGGGCTTATTACAGTCAGGAACCACAAATCTGTGATTTTTAAAAAAAAAACATGAATTGATGTCATAATGAGGTTTAAATGGAGACTCTCTGTCTACATTGCCTCCCAAAGGAGAGGGGTTTCCCTGCTACCCTGGGCATAGTGCCTCCTTCTGCTGTGCCGCTTAATGCAAATGTAAACAAAAAGGAGAGTCAAATATGAAGGCTGAATTCATTTCCAACTGGCTGTCATGGATTTTCACTTTGCTCTCTTCACAGTTCACAAGGGCACCTTTCAAGTCTGGTTTATACAGAAGACGCTTAAAAGGGTACAGCCTACAGCAGAAATACAGCACTGATTGTGAGTTTGGAAACAAAGTTGCTTAGAAAGGCAATCCATGTGGAACGTTTATTGTAGAAATCTTTAACGCTACTGTTATTGGAGCAACTGAAAATAAAAGAGGAAATGTCATATGAACAGCTGTTTTTTCTACCTGTCCGGAAAACGAACGTGTTATTATAAATCTATGCCTCACAACACGGAGCTGGATCCACTGACTAGGAGACCTTAAGTGGTTGCCTATAGCAGCAAGATATTAGGGGCAGCAAAATGTTTAGTGATTGTTAATTGTATGAGTATAGGCTGGGTGGTGCAGACATTTTCCAGTTTGCTGTGGGCAACAAAAACCCTAGAGAAATCCCTGGCATCCCCAGATCTTACACATACAAGTACGCAATTAAAATGTGTAGGGTTTCCTAGGAAGGAAATAATTATTAAACTACCAGTTCAATTGCAGAGAATAATGGAAGCCTATACCTTTAAAAATATCACAAATATGATACTGTAATGAACTGATTAGTGTGTATGTGTACCGCTATCCTCTAGTGGAATCAGAATTGCTCTGTTGTATGTTCATCTACTAATAAGTAAAGAGTCATCACCTAGAACTTTTATTCATAGTACATTCAGACAGTCACTTGTATTTGAAAAAGCATTTGCAAGTCCTAAAAGTGGCAGGAATTTAAGCATACATGTTTATTTGTGCAAAAATTCCTGCCATACAGGCATTATTCACTATTCTCCTTTTGAGTCATCCATAAAGGATGCAGATACAATATCATGTGGGTTTGGTGACCAATGGTAAAACATGGATAATGAACACTTTGTCAAGAACCTATAACCTGAAAAATATTTTCCAAACTATTTGGCAAATAATTACGAACAAAAACTAAAATTGGAAAAGAGTCCGGATCAGTTCGTGAACATTAGCCAAAAATAAGGCTAAATTTGCAGCTAATAATATTCATAATAAATAGACTGATCACCTTTAGGTCTAACTCTGATGCTCCCAAGTGATTGAAACTTTGATACTTGTTATGCTAGATGATGTTAATGGCAGCTTTGATATAAATCAACCCAGACTTGGTTAAAACTGATAGGTGTGCTAAGCACCTTTCAGGCTAAATGAAAGGAGAAATTAAATGCCCCTTTATATAGTGATAGCTAGGAACAATAGGAAACCACTGCCCAAGGCAATGGGCCATATGGCAAGGCTGATGAGATGCTAAGCCATGTGGGCTGAGAGGTTTCCCAGGAAATGACTGTAAATGCAGGGGTTGGGAAACCAATGGGTTGCAGCTGTAGCTATGTCTACATTACAAGCGCTAGAGTGGCCACTGTAGTGTAGACACTTTCTACAGCAATAGAAGGCATTTTTCTTCAGTCAACCGAGCAGCATCTATATTAAGGTTTAGAGCAG
Organism: Dermochelys coriacea; assembly: GCF_009764565.3. Lineage (NCBI taxonomy): Eukaryota > Metazoa > Chordata > Testudines > Dermochelyidae > Dermochelys > Dermochelys coriacea. The sequence continues at coordinate 315,835,710 of NC_050068.2, read as the reverse complement.
ATTAATTACGTCTCCCAGGGGTGTGAATTCAGCGGCCTGAATGATGTAGCTAGGTCGACCCAAGTTTTAGGTATAGACCAGCCCTGTGTGTATCTGTGTGGCAGAGGCAGAAAGCAATGGAAACAGTGGTAAGTGACCCTAGGAGCAGGCAAAAAGACACTTATAGGCATGGTATTCTCTGGAAAGGCAGACTTCAATTTCTGAGCAAGGAATCTGCATGCTGCTGTTTGTTTCTAGTGTGTTCATGGGTGTGCTTGCAGAAATGGCATTAAAATCTTACTCATACCTAACATTGTTCTGAAGTGGAGAGGGTGCCAGTTTAGCCATTTTGGACCTAAAGACTCTAGCCCATCTCTGTATGTTTGATTGTATAGAACATTTTCTCAATGTGATTAGCTACCTCTGTATAAAATATTCCCTCATGGACACTTCATTTAATTCTTTTTTTTTAAATAAATATTGGATGAAGGAAATTATAGCCTTAGGGCCCAACTTTCAGATACCAGGTTGAACACTACAGAATGAATTTACTATTATTCTACCCTTCCCCCCTTGAATAACCCAGAATGAATATGCTGGGCACTCTAATTTCTCTCTCTTCTCAGAAGCTGAAACCCTATAGGTACAGTCCTCTGCACTCATTATGCATCTCCTGGGTACACAACTCAAACAAGAGCTACCTTGTGCTAACAGTGCGTTGATTTGCTTGAACTCATTAAAGTGAAGTGACCGCTTCACAGAGGGAAATATTTTGCACTTTATAATAAAAAAAATTCTTCCAATAAAGTCGTAGAGATGCTAGATAGTTGCAGATTTTTCCTTTCCATATTTTAATAGTGCTAAGTGGCCATACATTTATAAACAACTGGTAGAAGTTCTTTTTTCAATCTGTAATTCTTTGGAAGAGTCATGGCAAAAGAGTATTTTTCAGGATAGTATATTGTTGCTGTAAGCCTTGTCTTTCCTAACCCCATCTCCTTAATATCTTTTATCACCCTCACTGTGTTAAGGATAAATTTTGAGCCCTAATCCCGCTATACTTATGGAGATCAAGTTGCAGGACTAAGGCCTTGATCGCCAATCCTGCAAAGACTTAGTTTGGGGCTTAAATTAAATAGGAATACTTGGGTTTAATATTAAACATATCAGTAAGTATTTGCAGGATTTGGGTGTTAGACTGCTTGGGGGAAGAGATTCTTATGACACCTGTGAGAATACTCCCTGGGATTTCATAAAATAATAATTTTAGAGCAACTCTTCCAGCAAGATTTTTTTACATACATAAAATGTCATACCTTTCCCAATGTTGGTTTTTTGCCATGTAAAACTTATAGCATCTCAACTTTCTGTTTTTGTTGTTGTTTTAAACAATGCAAGACTGCTTCATGGCAGATGAAAAATGTTATTTATGATTACACTAGTAGGATTACTGGAAAATATGCAGATCTTAAGCCATCTATTACCATTGATTCCCCAGATTTCCTTCTCCAACCCCTTCTTCCTCTACCATAGAACCACTTTCCTTTCACTTTGTTTGGTAATGCCTCCTCCTAGGATAGAAAATTACTGTTAGTCAGCCCACAAATAATGCCAAAGGGAGGTGTGGTTTGCACGCTCACTTTTTCTCTCCATAATACTAACTTGATCTGACTTAGTCAAGAACACTTCCAAGGTCGTATCAACAAGCAAGTTTCCTGAACACAGCTATGTGCAGGCTTCATACTAGTGAGCCCGTTAGAGCATGTTTAATTTAATGTGATGTGTTTTAGAAACATCTCTGAAATAGGACTGAATAAAAATGAGCATTTGTATAGAGTATTTTTCCTAAAATGAAATTCAGTTCTCAGAAGCTTCTCAACTCAGCTTCCAATTTTTGCACCAAACCACCAGAAGCAAGCAGTCCCAGCAGCATTTTACATGGCTGGAGACAGATAAGGCTAGGCAAACTATGGCCTTCAGAAAGAAGAGAAGCAGGAAGAATTCCAAACAGCTAGAAGTTTCAAATTGATACCAGGTCTTTAACATGGAAACTACAGAAAATACTTCCCAATATCAAGGAGGTCAAAAGGAATGAAGAGACATACAGGACATGTGTGGAAGGCAGCTCGGCCCAACCTGTAAGAAAATCCATTTTAACTGCAAAGAGTTCTCCAACTGTCCAAGGCAGACCGATGATCCTTGTTGGAGATTCAATACTGAGAAAAATCAAAAGCACATTCTGCAAGGGACACATGGACAACAGGATGGTGTGCTGCCTTCCTGGAGCCAAGACACATGATGTGACTCTAAAACTGGATAGGCTTCTGAAGCCGATGTTCAAGGATCCATTGGTGATGGTTCATATTAGCACTAAGATATTTCATCGCAGGATATCTTGCAGACAGTGGATTACTTCAGGGAACTTGGAAGCATGCTGAATGAGAAGAATGTTCAAGCCATCTTCGCTGAGATCTTTCCTGTCCCTCAAGCACATGAAGACAGAAAGCAAAGAAGATTCTGCAAGTGAATCACTGGCTAGGTAAGTGATGTAGGATGGAGGGGTTTGGTTTGTGGAACATTGGTCCACCTCCTATGGGGAGAGAGGGCTGTATAGTTTGGATGGCCTTGACCACAGTAAAAGAGGGACCAATCTTCCCTGAGACAGGCTGGCTAGAGTTGTCAGGAGGGGGTTAGACTAAGAGCAAAAGGGAAGGGTTAAAAGAGGGAAGATATAAGCACTCAGCACAAAATTGAGCTATTGAGAACAAAATTAATCAAGAAACCAAAAGACATGAAGAAAATAAATTCTTTAATTGCCTATACACCATAAACTCAATCAAGCTGGTATTTCTGAAACTTGGTGGGATAATTCACACAATTGAAATGTTAAAATCAATGCTTATAACCTATTTAGGAAGGATCGAGTGAGCAAAAGGGGAAATGTTACTAGAGAAATTCTCTAGCCTCCCATTTTGTGTGCCTGACTCTATTCTGAACAGACAAAAGCTATTCCCTTCTAAATTGGCGATTTTAAGCACGCTCAGTACTGAGATAGGGTGAAATGTTAGTTAATTCGCAGAAAGCCCAGAATTTGTAAGATGGTGCCCTGGCAGAAAGCCAAATGTGTATGTGTGTTGGCAGAATCTCAACTCCGAGGTAAACAGCAGTGAGCATGTGCAAAATTAGTGGCTAGTGAGCATGTGCAGTAAAGGGTGACAGAAAGGTCAGTTAACTGATCAGCTGGCTGGTCACAGCCGACAACTTGTTCTAAAGGTCAACGTTGTCACTTGGTGCTCTGAAGTAATGGTTGCTACTAAGTATGTGTGAATGAGGTAATTGCTTCTAAGAACAGAAAGGTATATTAGAAGAGGGCAAGACCATAGCATAAAAGGTCAGCTGTCAGCCGGCAGGATTTGAATTAGAGAAAAAGAGTTTATTGGGAGAAGACGGACAAATTGGAAGTCAGCCAGGGGAGCCAAAGAAGAGCTACTGGAAAGAAGTTTGAAAAGCTACTGCAGAAGGAGAGAGAGAAAAGACAACCGGAGCAGAGCAAAGCTGACCAATTAGGAGCTGAGCCACAACAATGATTACAGAAAAACACCAAAGCAGCAATGCTGATTTAAAGGGATACCAACGAATTTATAAAGTAAGTCTGCCAGGTTTTTTTAAATATAAATTTTAGTGTAGTGTGGTCGAGCATAGTATTTAATATGAGTATGCTTGAAAAGTGTGTGTGTATTGATTGAAACTTGCTTATGTAAAACAAAGCATAATTTAAGAACTGCTATCAGCAATTTGTTACAAAACAGGCTATTGGTAGCAAAGTGCTTCACTTAGAATCATTTAAATTGTACACTATTGTGGTTTGAACACTCTAACTTGCAGTACATAAACTGTGTTTCATTTCTATTTCTAGATTACACTGTAGTAGGGATTATTAGTTATTTTAATGAAAAGATACTTTGTTTTGGAGGATAAACTGCCTATGTCAATTTATTGGAAGGTTATATCTGTGCTCTTTAGTGATTCCTTAACAACCCAAAAACTCATACCTCAGGAAGAACAGATGAAGGAGGTGATAGGCAGGTTATTATAGGGGTGTTCCAAATCCATTTTGGGGGATAACGTAAGAGTGGCATTCTACATCAAAAATGGTATTATCTGTTTCCGAGTCACTGACAACTTGAAAGAAAATGATCTTGAATGCTTATGGATCAATGTCCAAACAGATAAAGCATAACATGGTCTGTAGCAGATACCAGCTAGTACCCGACCAAGTCACACTAGGAAATAGGATGACTGCTTCCCTACACACTTATCCACAACATATAAGAAAAAAAGCTGTGTGATCATGGGGATTTCAATTTGAGTGACATATGCTGGAGGTCTCATGCTGCCAGTACTAAAACATCTTTGGAATTTCTAAACATAACAAATGACAATTTCCAAACTCAAAAAGTGTTCAAGCCAACATGGGAGAGTTCTTTATTAGACTTTGAACAAACAGAGAAGGAAGAATTAATCACAGAACTAAACATTAATTGTAGTTTAGGTATAAATGATCTTTACTTGATTACATTTATAATGTGCACGCAGAATAAAGTCCAGACTAGTAATATAAATATTTGGTACGTTACTAGGGGCCAACTTCACAAAGCTGAAAACAGATATGAGCCACATCAGCTGGGAGGAACAATTTAAATCAGAAAAAATCTGAACGATAATTGGGAATAATTTAAAAACACCTTATTAGATGTCCAAAAAGCCACAATCCAACAAGAAGAAGAGGATTGATCTGGTTTAGAGGAGAACTGAAGACAGCTGTAAAAAATTAAACATATAACAAATGGAAGAAGTGGGAAGTTGGTAGTAATGAATATAAATCAGAAGTTAAGAATTCTAGAAGACTGGTAAAGGAAGTCAAGGGACACAAGCAGAAATCCATGGCCCACCAGGCTAAGGGCAGTAAAAAGGTTTTTTTAAAAAATATATATTAGGAACAAAAAGAATCCTGACAATGGTACTGAGCTATTACTAAATGAAAATGATAGAATTATCAATAATAATAATACAGAAAAAGCAGAAGTGTTCAGTAAATATTTCTGTTCTATATTTGGGGAAAAACAGATTATATACTCTCATCATATGGTGATGATAACACTATTTCCATTCCACTAGTATCTCTGAAGTATGTTAAACAGAAGCTACTACAATCAAACATTTTAAAATCAGCATGTCCAGATAACTCACATCGAAGAGTTTGAAAAGAGCTGGCTGACGAGCTCACTGGACCATTGATATTGAGGCCTAATCAGGGTGGAGTAGAGCAGAAGGATTACTTCTTGAGTCTTTCTTACAACACTCCTGCTAATACATCCCAGAATGTTCATATTTAGTTTGTGATCCACTATGACTCCCAGATCCCTCTCTGCTGTACTCACTCCCAGGCAGTCATCTCCCATTTTGTATGTGTGCAACTGATAGTTCCTTCCTAAGTGGAGTACTTTGCATTTATCCTTATTGAATTTCATCCTATTTACTTCAGACCATTTTGTCAGTTTGTCCAGATCATGATGAATTTTAATCCTATCCTCCAAAGCACTTGCCACCCTCCCAGCTTGGTATCATCTGCAAACTTTATAAATGTACTTTCTATGACATTATCTAAATAATTGATGAAGATATTGAACAGAACTGGACCCAGAACTGATCCCTGTGGTACCCCATTTGATATGCCCTTCTGGATTGACTGTAAGCCACTGATAACTACTCTCTGGGAATGGTTTTCCAACCAGTTTTGCACCCACTTTATAGTAGCTCCATCTAGGTTGTATTTCCCTCATTTGTTTATGAGAAGGTCATGCAAGACAGTATCAAAAGCTTACTAAAGTCAAGATATACCACATCTTCCACTTCCCCCCATCCACAAGGCTTGTTACCTTGTCAAAGAAAGCTAGTAGCTTGGTTTGACAAGATTTGCTCTCAACAAATCCATGTTAACTATTACTTATCACCCTATCATCCTCTTGATGTTTGCAAACGGATTGCTCCATTATCTTTCCTGGTACTGAAGTTAAGCTGACTGCTCTATAATTCCCCGGGGTTGTCCTTATTTCTCTTTTTATAGATGGGAATTATATTTGCCCTTTTCCAGTCCTCTGGAATCTCTCCTATTTTCCATGATTTTTCAAAGATAACCAATAATGACTTGGGTATCTCTCCAGTCAGCTCCTTGAGTATTCTAGGCTGTATTTCATCAGGCCCTGGTGACTTGAAGACATTTAACTTGTCTACGTAATATTTAACTTGTTCTTTCCCTATTTTAGCCTCTGATCCTACCTCATTTTCACTGGCATTCACTATATTAGACGTCCAATTGCTACTAGCCTTTTAGGTGAAAACCAAAATCAAAAAAAGTCATTTAGCACTTCTGCCATTTCCACATTTTCTATTATTGTCTGTCCATACCCCGCGCCCCCCATCATTGAGTAATGGGACTATCCTGTCCTTAGTCTTCCTCTTGCTTCTAATTTCAGAGTAGCAGCCGTGTTAGTCTGTATTCGCAAAAAGAAAAGGAGTACCGGTGGCACCTTAGAGACTAACAAATTTATTAGAGCATAAGCTTTCGTGAGCTACAGCTCACTTCATCGGATGCATTTGGTGGAAAAAACAGAGGAGAGATTTATATACACACACACAGAGAACATGAAACAATGGGTTTATCATACACACTGTAAGGAGAGTGATCACTTAAGATAAGCCATCACCAGCAGCAGGGGGGGGAAAGGAGGAAAACTTTTCATGGTGACAAGCAAGGTAGGCTAATTCCAGCAGTTAACAAGAATATCAGAGGAACAGTGGGGGGTGGGGTGGGAGGGAGAAATACCATGGGGAAATAGATTTACTTTGTATAATGACTCATCCATTCCCAGTCTCTATTCAAGCCTAAGTTAATTGTATCCAGTTTGCAAATTAATTCCAATTCAGCAGTCTCTCGTTGGAGTCTGTTTTTGAAGCTTTTTTGTTGAAGTATAGCCACTCTAAGATCTGTGATCGAGTGACCAGAGAGATTGAAGTGTTCTCCAACTGGTTTTTGAATGTTATAATTCTTGACGTCTGATTTATGTCCATTCATTCTTTTACATAGAGACTGTCCAGTTTGGCCAATGTACATGGCAGAGGGGCATTGCTGGCACATGATGGCATATATCACATTGGTAGATGCGCAGGTGAACGAGCCTCTGATAGCGTGGCTGATGTGATTAGGCCCTATGATGGTATCCCCTGAATAGATATGTGGACAGAGTTGGCAACGGGCTTTGTTGCAAGGATAGGTTCCTGGGTTAGTGGTTCTGTTGTGTGGTGTGTGGTTGCTGGTGAGTATTTGCTTCAGATTGGGGGGCTGTCTGTAAGCAAGGACTGGTCTGTCTCCCAAGATCTGTGAGAGTGATGGCTCGTCCTTCAGGATAGGTTGTAGATCCTTGATGATGCGTTGGAGAGGTTTTAGTTGGGGGCTGAAGGTGATGCCACTAGCCATCTCCTTTCATTTGTTGGTGTCATCATCAGCTGTTGTAAAGAAACCAAGGAAGTCCAAACTCAGAGTTTGGCAAGTGAAAAAGAAACTGAATTTAAATTTTTTGGTTTTAAATGCCTATGTAATTACTCATCTTCTGATTGGGACGTCTGGAATATCTTAACTCCTTTTTAGGAAACAATGAGTGATGCACAGACTTCAGATATTCTTTCCTAGCCTAATTCATTCACAATACTGTATATGCACAATTCCTGTTCATGCCTGAAAAAACAGCAGAGCTTTACAGACCCATTTCCACTTTTAGAGTCCCAGCTAAAACAGCATCTCTGTCTCGGCAATTTGCCATTAACATCTTACCTGTCTGTTTTCCCAGCACAACCTGGCTCAAATTCACAGGTGACTAAGGTTGTCTACAACAATGTAACCTTAGCCTTCTTCAAACCCCTTCTGCATGTAAATTACACTAACTCTCAGACGTAATTCCCAGCACATAATATAACCCCTCCACTCCTTACACGTTACTAGTCACTTCGGCCCACCAATTCTAAGGAATCAAGGCGAGGTAAAATGATGAGGGTAAACTACTTTTTATCTGCCTATCATCTATGCAGTGGTATACAAGCCCCCCAGATTTACTTTTAACTTGCATCCTTTTGTTAACTGCTTGTCCTGCTATACACACATCTCTTCCATGCTCTCAGCAATGGGGTATTCCCTCAGATTCAGCAGAGCACAGTGCAAGGTGAATGTGTAAAGGTGAGGGAGTTATTGGGCAATAAGATGGTGTGAGTGTAAGGTGTCTGTCTAACTGAGTCTTAGGGTATGCTGACAATGGAGCTGGAGGTGTAATTCCCAGCTCAGGTAGACATACCCACACTAGCTCTGATCAAGCTAGCACGCTAATAGCAGCATAGCCATAGCTGTGCAATAAGCGGGTTGGGCTAGCTGGCCTGAGTACAATCCTGTCTGAGAACCTAGGTATGTACTCAGACAGCTAGCACCTCCTGCTGCCGTGGCTACACTTCTATTTTTAGCAGGCTAGCTCTATTAGAGTTAGCACAGGTATATCTCCTTGAGCTGGAAATTGCACCTTCCAGCTCCAGTGTAGACAAAGACAGTCTAAGTCTACCTGGTGTACCTAAGACATTGAGATGCCCAGATGGATATATAAATTACATTTTTTATTCACCTCTGTTCTCTGTCCACAGTTCTCATCCACTGGATAGAAACTCTCCCACCATATGCTCAACAGGCAACCAGGTGGCCTCCGTCTGCTCCCCCTCGTAGATCTGAGTGGAGACAGAGCAGCCAGGAGGAGCCGACAAGCAGCAGTGGTAGTGGCGGCAGCAGCAGCAGAAAGTGGAGTCTACAAGGACAGAAGGTCAGAGGGGCCCAGTACTAGCCTGAAGCAGGTCAGTCCTGAAGCCAGGTGGCCTTGTGGTCAAGCCATGGCCCCACAGGTTTTTTCAGTCTCTCTGCTCTGGAGAGGCCCTATCAGGTTGTGTACAGGTGGTTCCAGCCCTCCCAGATGTCCACTCTTCTCCCCTCAGGGTTCTGTCTTGGCAGCAGGAAGGGGGAGCAAGAGATGGGGACCTGGGCCCACCCACTCCACCAAATCCCACCTCAAGCCCCTAAAAGGGGGTGACAGTGCGCAGACCACTCAAGTGACACTCTCCCCTGGATCTCTTCCAACTGGGCTGGAGTTACTCCATTTGGGGTGTGGTCACAATCTTAGTAGTGGCAGTTTAGCCTGTCTGGGGAACAGCATCCCAGTTGTAAGGGGCCTCTCTTGGCTCTCCCAACTCTGAAGGGATGGGGGAATGGAATGGGCAAGGATTCAGATCACTGCTTCCACAGTGGCCTTACCCATGCTATCGGCCCTCTTCCCACAACACCAAATATCAGCCTCCCTTCCTGTTGCAGCCTGCAACTCCTTCCCCAGGTGTGTCAGTGTCCTTTAAACCTGTCCCTCTACCTGCCATATGCCCTGCAGTTGCTGAAGGGTGGGGACTCCCTAACCCAATACTGCTCCGGCTTAGTGTGGGGTCTGTAAACCCCATCACATAGCCCCAGTATCCCCCCGGCAACCAGCCATCCACCTCTCAGCAGGTTCCAGTTTCCATCCAGCCCTCAGTCACCCCACCCAGATGTGCCACAGACATTTCCCTGTTTCCAAAAAGAAACACCCCCATTATTCCCCACCCAACAGTCAGCTGTTCCCAGCTTCTCCACCAAGCTATCCAACTACTCCTCTGGACAATCCCACAAATCCAGCTTCCTTTAGCTACCCCTGCTCCCAGTTCCTTCCGGCCATTAGCTCCTCCACTGGGTAGTTTATAAAGAGTTCACCTGCAGTTCTGCTGCATCCCTACACTCTGAACACTACTAGTGGAATGCATACAAAGGAATACATACAATGAGCACAGGCATATCACTAACATACACTTCCCAGAAGAAACTAGAGAAAACATAAGCTGTACCCAAATTCTTTAAAATGGTGAAAAATGTTTTAGATCATTAAACTGCTGTAGGGACAAATAAAATGCAATAGCATCAGTGTTACAAGTTCTTTTTACTTTTATATTCCTCATAAAATGCTATACAACTGAATATTTAAAGACTACCTACCAAAGATGTAATACTTTTGGGAAGCAGTAAGTGAAAGAAAAATACGGAGGAAATAAGAGTGCAGCACAGATGAGAGATTAAGTTCAGGTGGCCGCTAAGGGAGCCTATGTTGGTATAACTCCATTTTCTTCTAGACCTGTCAGCATATATACTGTGTTGTAACTCTCACAGTCTTATCACAAGTCTCAGAGTCCTTGATATTCTTCTTAAAGCCCCACCTCCTGGAGTCAAAGCAGGAAACTCTCTGTTTTCATTTTTTAAGAAAAGGTAAGTTTCTAGGTCTCATGTTTGAGGAGAAAAGTTGAAAACTTGATCCCTGAACACAGAGAAAATAAGCATTAAATAAAAATAAATCAACTTTTTTTTAAAATCTCATGAATTTTGAACACATGATGTTGCCAAAACTGTGGACTTTATGCACTTACTGGTATGTAACCCGACAGCCCCATACATACCACTTCTGTATTTGGCTGAGACTAAGGGACTCAGTTGGTGTAACTGTCATGCAAAGGAGGCAAAAAGAATTCATTATTCCAAAGAGCAATGAATCAAAGAATGGGATAACACTGTTGCAATGTAATTACTATTCTAATAAAAATATCTAGTGCTACTCTGCTCTGCATGTAAAGAGGTATAGCCTATCATGTAAAGATAATCTTTTAGATTAGATTAATCTATAGTCTTAGGTCTATTCTCACTATTTCATGCACTTTAGAGATGTAGTCCGAGAACAAAGGGCTGCACGATTAAACTCTTTAAAAGAGACCTATTAATTTTTTTTAAAAATGAGTACTTGTGGTACCTTAGAGACTAACAAATTTCTTTGAGCATAAGCTTTTGTGAGCTACAGCTCAATTCATCGGATGCATTCGGTAGTGTTCCACCGAATGCATCTGATGAGGTGAGCTGTAGCTCACGAAAGCTTATGCGCTCTAATAAATTTGTTAGTCTCTAAGGTGCCACAAGTCCTCCTGTTCTTTTTGCGAATACAGACTAACACGGCTGCTGCTCTGAAACCTGTCATTAATTTTAAAGTTATTCTCTCAACTTGTTGGGGCCCTAAATGTCACATTCTTAGACTAAGGCAAGTCCCATAGCAGGGGTCTCAAAGTCCTGGCCTACAGGCTATCTGCGGCCTGAGGACGTCCCCACTGCGGCCCACAGAGGAGACACACATTACAGCCACGCTGCCCACAATGTCTGCTTCAGGTGCCACCCCCCACTGCTCCCACTGGCTGGGGAGAGGGACAGAGGCACCATCACTAGTCGCTGGGCAGAGTCAGCCATGGATGCAACATAATTAGTTGCCAGGCAGAATCAGCCATGGAGGCAGCATCATTAGTTGCCGGGCAGAGTCAGTCATGGAGGCAGTATCACTTTTTTCCACAATGAATATAAAAAAGTCAAAATACCTAACACAACTGTCTGATGCACACCTTGCTGCAATCCTGAAGGTTTCAACTGCTCAGTCACTGAGGCCAAACATCAACAAACTGACAGAACTGAAGTGTTGCCAGATGCCTGGCAAACACTAAAAACTCTCTGGCAGGCGAAGAATTGTATCAAGTTGTATGACAGTTTCATTATTTCTAAGAAATTCAAAATAAAAAATACAATATAAATTTTTCTTTTCTGAATACCATCTTCAGTGACATTATTGGCCCACTGGGAGGATTTGAGGACTGGCATTGGCCCTAAGATAAATTGAGTTTGAGACCCCTGTCCTATAGCGAACTCCAACAGGGATTATATATTTTAATCTTGTTAAATTGAATACTGTAGTGTAGAAATCAAAATGTTTGGTCCTCAGCAGCATCCCAAACATTATATCATTGGACCCACAAAAATGCTTTGCTTATTACATTATTTTAAATCTAGCTATTAGAATCTCAAATGGCATGGTCCTAATAAATATAGTTACATCCTTTCTATGAAATGTGTAATTTCAGAGAAACAAGGTGGGCGAGGTAATATCTTTTCTTAGATCAACTTCTATTGGTGAGAGAGACAAGCTTTCAAGCTACACAGAGCTCTTCTTCAGGTCTGGGAAAAGTAAATACAAGGTGGAACAGACAAAAATACACTATCACCCATGTGCAAACACTTTTCACAGAACAATCACTCCACATCTGATCTCTTAGTCCTCGTCCTCAAAAGAAACCTGCACAACCCCTTCAAAAGACAAGTCTGGGAGCTTAAATTCATAACTTTGGTAGACACTAAAAATCATAGGTTTCAGAGTAGCAGCCATGTTAGTCTGTATTCGCAAACAGAAAAGGAGTACTTGTGGCACCTTAGAGACTAACAAATTTATCTGAGCATAAGCTTTCGTGAGCTATGCATCCGATGAAGTGAGCCGTAGCTCATGAAAGCTTATGCTCAAACAAATTTGTTAGTCTCTAAGGTGCCACAAGTACTCCTTTTCTTTTTACTAAAAATCATAGATTTAATAAAGACAGTGGATTTATGGCTAATTACAATTTGTAACCCGCTCACCCCCCTTTTTTGTCCTATGACTGCAGAGTTATTATCTGGCCACTTCACCTTGAATGGTTGTCATAAATATAAAGGGAAGGGTAAACACCTTTAAATTCCTCCTGGCCAGAGGAAAAACCCTTTCACCTGTAAAGGGTTAAGAAGCTAGGATAACCTCGCTGGCACCTGACCAAAATGACCAATGAGGAGACAAGATACTTTCAAAGCTGGAGGGGGGGAGAAACAAAGGTTCTCTCTCTCTGTGTGATACTTTTGTTGGGAACAGAACAGGAATGGAGTTTTAGAACTTAGTAAGTAATCTAGCTAGATATGCGTTAGATTCTGTTTTGTTTAAATGGCTGATAAAATAAGTTATGCTGAATGGAATGGATATTCCTGTTTTTATGTCTTTTTGTAACTTAAGGTTTTGCCTAGAGGGATTCTCTATGTTTTGAATCTGATTACCCTGTAAGGTATTTACCATCCTGATTTTACAGAGGTGATTCTTTTACTTTTTTTTCTTCAATTAAAATTCTTCTTTTAAGAACCTGATTGCTTTTTCATTGTTCTTAAGATCCAAAGGTTTGGGTCTGTGTTCACCTATGCAAATTGGTGAGGATTTTTATCAAGCCTTCCCCAGGAAAGGGGGTGTAGGGTTTGGGAAGATTGTGGGGGGAAAGACGTTTTCAAGCGGGCTCTTTCCCTGTTATATATTTGTTAGACGCTTGGTGGTGGCAGCAATAAAGTCCAAGGGCAAAAGGTAAAATAGTTTGTACCTTAGAAGTTTTAACCTAAGCTGGTAAAAATAAGCTTAGGGGGTTTTTCATGCAGGTCCCCACATCTGTACCCTAGAGTTCAGAGTGGGGAAGGAACGTTGACAATGGTCTATTACAATGTGTGTTAACTGCTTATGCTAAACAATCTCTACCACATTATATTTAGGCCTGGTCTACACTACAAAGTTAGGTTGGCAGAAACCACTTTGCATTGACCTAGTAAAGCAGGTGCCTACACTTAAATCTGTCTCCCCCAACATGATGGCCCCATTATGCCAACATAGTAACATCACCTCCCTAAGCAGCATAGACCCATGATCGATTTACAGAGGTCAACGCAGTGCGAGAGTAGACACTATGTTACTTATGTTGACCTTAACAATCATAGAATCATAAAATATTAGGGTTGGAAGAGACTTCAGGAGGTCATCTGCTCCAATCCCCTGCTCAAAGCTGACTAAATCATCCCAGGCAAGGCTTTGTCAAGCTGGGCCTTAAAATCCTCTAAGGATGGAGACTCCACCACCTCCCTAGGTAACCCACTCCAGTGCTTCACCACCCTCCTAGTAAAATATTCCCCGCAAGGCCACCATCTCACCTTACATGTGCATCTTCTCCAGGGTCCAGGCACTTCCAGCAGTGTCCCACAATGCCCGACACTGACCACTCTGGTTACAATTGTGAGCTCCATTGCACCAGAGTTACATAGACCAGAAGCCGCCGCCCCCCCCTTTAAAAACCTCACCATTTTTTGCAGTGCCATTTGTTGGTTGTCCAGCTTGACAATCACACTGCTATTTGCTCTCCGTTGTTGTCCACATCTGCCCATGCCAGCTACACGCTCCAGACACACTCCTACCTGGAGTAAACAGGAGATAATGGATGTCCTGGGCTTGTGGGGAGAAGATGCTGAGCAAGCACCGCTCTAAACCAGCTGTAGAAACATTGACATCTATGAGCAGATTGCTTAGGGCAGTGGTTCTCAAACTCTTTTTTTCATGGACCACTTGAAAATTGCTGAGGATCTCAGCCGACCACTTAATGATCTTTCCAAATGTTCTTTGTACCATTAGCTAACTATTGTAAAATGCTTTGGATAAAAGTGCTATATATAAAAAAACCAATTTGATGATAATTAACTTTTTTTGTTCTACAAAAAAAAGCACACAACTCATATTTTAATATCAGTAGTCTTGCCTTTCTAATGTGATGGATGTGTCCTCTCTCTCCCAAGTGGGACTGGGAAGGAGGAGGGTCTCCCTCTCTCCCCCGCTGCGGTGGCCCCTGAGCTGGGGCTGGGAAGGAGGGGGATCTCTCTCAGCAGCCACAGCCCTGGAGCTGGGGAAAGTCACCTCTTTTTCTGGCCACCAGTCCTGCACATCCCAAATTTCCCCTACCCCCTCTTCTCACCCTAGTACTCCCTCCCACCTACCCTTTATTCCCCCCAAGGCCACCACCTCACCTTACATGTGCATCTTCTCCAGGGTCCAGGCACCTAATTAGTGGAGCCCCACCTGAGTGGCTCCATTAATTAGGTGGGTGACCCTTCATTCTCTCATGTGTGACCTTCCAGGTGTGCACCTTAGAGGGAACTATCCACAGACCACCTGAATGGAGCTCTGGTCCACGGACCACAGTATAAGAACCTCTGGCTTAGGGGATGCATGAGAAGGGGTACAACAGTGACCAGCAGCAGTGCCAGGTGAAAGCCAAGCCACTGCGGCAGGCATATCAAAAGGCTAGGGAGGCCAACAGTCGATCTGTTGCTGAGCCACAGACCTGCCATTTTTACAACGAGCTGCATGCTATAGTTCGCGGAGAATCTACCACCACCCCACACAGCACCATGGATACCTCTGAGGAGCTCGAGTCACAGGCCCCTGCCATGAACAGCAAGGAGGAGGTGGTGGATGAGAAAGAGGAGGGGGAGTATGGGGGACAGACAACCAAGGATCCAGCTGCACAGTGAGCCAGGAGCTGTTTTTGATTCCACCACAGTCCAGCCAGTCGAGCACAGCCAAGCCCGATGCAGGGAAAGAAACCTTGGGTAACTATGTAAATAAATTTTCCAGTGCAGGGATGGCACCCCAAAATTAGCAGGACACATCTTTCAACTTTTCATTAATTTCCACGTACTAGAAGAAGTAGTGGAACAACAAAGAGAGGTAGAGTTGCTATCTGCTTTTCATTCCCCTCTACAGTTAGGTGGGAGGTGGTGATGTGGAGCAGTTTGTTTATGCACACAGGGATCCCCCTGAGAGACCTCAATGAAACCTCCATGGAGGCACTCTGCAATCCTCTCCTGAAGTTTTCTATGAATGGCAGCTTTATTTTTTTCTTCACAGTAGGACACTTTGCCATGCCAGTCGGTGATAACTAAGGCTACATTTTAGTCAGATATTTTTAGTAAAAGTCATAGACAGGTCACGGGCAATAGACAAAAAGGCGTGGCCTGTGACCTGTCCATGACTTGTACTATAAACACTCCTGGCTAAATTTTAGGTGCTCTGGAAGGCTCCAGGGCACTGCTGCTCTAGGGGGCTCCAGGGTGTGCCGCTGCTGAGAGTGGGGTGCCTTGGGGAGCTGTTGGTCATGGGAGTGGGGGTGGCCTGGGGCCCACTGCTGCTCAGAGGGGGCATGGCCCAGGGCCCACTGTGGCTCACGGGGGGGAGGGGGTCCTGAGGCTCGCTGCTCCTCAGAGCAGGGGCAGCCCAGGGCCTGCTGCTGCTCCAGAGGAAAGGGCGCGGCCCAGGGCCCCACAGCTGCTCCAGGGGAGGGGAGGGGGCCTGGGGTGCAGTGGCTGCTCCGGAGGAGAGGGAGTGGCCTGGACCCTGGACTGTTTCTGCTCTGGCATCCCCTGGGGCAAGCTACCTGAAGCCGCGTGAGCAGCCACCGGTGCAGCTGGCCCTGGGACTGCCCCAGCTGTTCCGGCAGCCCTGAGATCAGCTGCACCGCCGCTGCAGAAGGCACAGAAGTTCTGGAAAGTCACGGAAACTGTGACTTCTGTGACCTCTGTGACAGACTCAAAGCCTTGGTAATAACTTTTGCAGGTACCCTTGCAATGAACAAGCTAGCAGCATAAAGGCCCGAGCAGCTTCGGGACACCAGCAACTATACTGTCAGTGGTACCTCTGTGTTTTATTTGTACCTGTGGTTTTAAGGGGACCCTCCATGCCAGTGGAACAATTGACCCAGATAAGGAAGAGAAAAAAAGAGAAGGCAGGAGGACATGTTCGGCAAGAGCCTTCAAGCCAACTTTTTTTGATCAGACCTTGAACAGAGGGGCTGGAGACTGTATGGAGGGGGAAAGAGCAGACAGGAGAATGCTGCAGGAAAGGCAGAGGGAGATGCACCAGGACACAATGGGGCTTGTCCGGTAACAAACTCAGATGTTGGAGACTCCTGTGGACCTCCAGGTCCCACAGCAAACCAAGTACCAGGAAATCGTCATGCTCTTTGCGGTTCTTCTGGAGGGTCTGCAAATACCGGGGGATTGTGCTTGCAATGTTCAGGACAATACTGCAGAGCTGTGCAGGCACCACGTGTCTGTCAGAGATGGCAGACAAGTCCTTTATGGGTTCATGGGAATTTGAAAATAGGTGAAAAAATTATGGCATAGGAGATGATACTATGGGATGGAGAACATTCTGGGAAGTTGACCCGTTGCTCTCAGTCACCCCTGCACAAGTTGGTTCTTCTCCACTATCTATTGCCAAAACTGCAGAGGGTTGTACTCTGGGATCCCTACACATGGTACACCCTACTGTGCACCAACACGCCTGGTGAATACGCTTTGCACTGACACAAGGAGCCAAGTATGCACACATGCAAGCAATATACTTACTGCAGCAGTTGTATACCAACATAACTTGCCTTAGCAAAACTTTGTAGTGTAGACTTGGACTTAGCCGTGACACTGAGTACACTTCCCAAACTTGAAGAAGAGCTCTATCTAGCTTGAAAGCTTCTCTCTCTCACCAACAGAAGTTGGATTCAATAAAAGGTATTACCTCATCCACCTTGCCTCTCTATTATCCTTGGACCAACATAGGTACAACACTGCAAACAATCCGTAATATAAGGCTGCTTCAGAACCAGAGAAAAGTAGTATTTTGAGTAAAGCACTGTAAGAGAAGTATTCAAAGTAACCTCAAATTGCTGTTTTGATTGATAGCACAGGTGGGGATTGAACATAAAAATGGCTGTATTGGGTCCATCTAGACCATTATCCTGTCTTCCAATAATAGCCAATATGAGGTGTTTCAGAGGGAATGAATGGAACAGGTAATCAACAAGTGATCCATCCCTTGTCCCCCATTCCCAGCTTCTGGCATACAGAGTCTAGGGACACCATCCCTACCCACCCTGGCTAATAGCCATTGATGGACCTATCTTCCATGAATTTATCTAGTTTTTTTTGAACCCTGTAATAGTCTTGGCCTTCACAGCATCCTCTGGCAAGGAGTTCCACTGTTTGTTGTGTGAAGAAATACTTCCTTTTGTTTGTTTTAAACCTGCTGCCTATTAATTTCATTTGGTGACCCCTAGTTCTTGTGTTATGAGAAAGAATAAAATAACTCTTCTTTGTTAACTTTCTCCACAACTGTTCTGACTTTACAGACCTATATCATATCCACCCTTAGTCATCTCTTTTCCAAGCTGACAAGTCTCAGTCTTATTAATGTCCTCATATGACAGCTGTTCCATACCCCTCCTAATCATTTTTATTGCCCTTTTCTGAACATTTTCCAATTCCAATATACCTTTTTTGAGATGGGATGAACACAGTTGCATGCAGTATTCAAGAGGTAGGGGTACCATGAATTTATATAGAGGCAATTTGATATTTTCTGTCTTATTTATCTAACGCTTTCTTGATGATTCCCAACATTCTGTTAGCTTTTTTAGTTGCTGTTCCACACTGAGTGGAAGTTTTCAGAGAATTATGCACAATGATTCCAAGATCTCTTTCTTGAGTGTTAACAGCTAATTTAGACCTCATCATTTTTATATGTGTATTTGGGATTATGTTTTCTAATGTGTATTACTTTGCATTTATCAACATTGAATTTCATCTACCATTTTGTTGCCCAGTCACCAAGTTCTGCGAGATCCCTTTGTAATTCTATGCAGTCTTCTTTGGACTTAACTATCTTGAGTAGTTTTATATTATCTGCAAGTATTGCCACCTCAGTGTTTACCCCTTTTTCCAGATCATTTATGAATATGTTGAATAGTACTGGTTCCAGTACAGACCCCTGGGGACACCACTGTTTATCTCTCTCCATTGCTTGGGAATCAAAGATTTTCTACTGATTTCTGAAACACTGACTTAAAATGTGCCTCTTATCGTTTTCTTTGGGTACCACTGAGTTTATTTCATTCTCACATATATACACACACTCCATATATTCCAAATGTAGAGATGATGTTCCTATCGTATACCATGTGATAAATTGCCTTTATTGTGGACCTTTAATTACCTTACCTACACTATACCTACTAATCATTTTATATTTTAAACTCCTCAGGGCAAGGACTGTTATTTTCTTCCCATATTCCTGATCTCACTAGGTCTCTTTGGATTATTTCTATTATCACTGTTCTTCACAATACCTTCCAGTTTAGCATCTTCTGTGAATTTTCTCAAAATGCGGTTTACCAAATCTTCCAGATTACTAATGAAAATATTACACAAAACTGGGGCAAACACAGACTCCTCCAGAAAACTACTCAATACCTTTTTCATGCTGTTGTTGACAGTATTTTATTAAATAATTAATTTTGGGGCAGAGGTAAGGAAAAGATTATTGTTAAATTATAATGATTGTTTTAAAACAGAGTATTAAGCACATACAAAACATTTTTCAGTCAAATTCCCTGACTGGTGCTTTCTTTGTGACTATGGTATGGGACTATTGTTAGGCTCAAACACTTCAACAATGGATTAAATCCTCATTGTGATTCAGCAGTTTTCTTCGGTTTGATGTCCAGTAGTAAGGGTATTGCTACACTACAATTAAAAACCCACCAATGGCCCATGCTAGCTGACTCGGGCTCACTCACAGGGCTTGGGCTAAGGGGCAGTTTAATTGTGATATAGACATTTGGGCTTGAGCTGGAGTCTGGGCCCTAGGAACCTACAAGGTGGGAGGGTCCCAGAGCTCAGGCTGCAGCCCAGTCTGGAATGTCTACATCACAATTAAACAGCCCCTTAGCCCGAACCCCAAGAGCTCATGTCAGCAGGCATAGGCCAGCAGCAAGTGTGGGTTTGGTTTTGGTCACAAGTATATCATGACAAAATAAATCAGGTTTCTTTGTGATAATTTGCAATAGTTTGTGCAGTTCAGAATACTTTAACCAGATACACAGACTTAGGCTTTGAGTTATTTCTATAGAAATAAACAGGAAAAGGACAAACATAGCCATATAGATACATGACAAGCAGGGAACGTAGCCATTTAAAAGGTCACTGCAAATAATATCAATCTATGAGTTATCAAAGATTCAAGTTTTTTTAAGAGCTTATTGATTCCAAAAAGTGACAGTTAGCTTTTTGATAATAACTTTCACATTTACAGGTTTCATGCTATATACAACCCTTCTAAAACAAAAATAACAAAATCAGTAATTACACAAACTGCTGTAATGCTCCAGACCACAGTGCTCACCACAGCTCAGCTTTATATATATACATATATATTTTTCAAAAATTAAACAGTATCTTTTAAGCTAATTAAGGCTCATGGTCAGAACATTCTCTTTATTCTTTGAAGCAGATGTTTGGGGAGATCCTGGATGCGCCTTTTTATTGCCTCTTGCTAATTACTATCTGCCTATTCTCTCCACTCCCCTGGCTTTCAAGAGGCCAGTGGGCCCCTGTATACCATCTGTTCAAAACTCTGGTCCCTGCCCTCTGTTAGACCTCACTAGACCTTAATCTTTTTTCTTTGCCATTATGGAGATCATGCATGCATTTGGTGGGTCATGTTCCTTTCACTATATAGAGTGGCATGTGCCAATGTCCTTGGGGAATAAGCTGCAGGGCTAAATTTACAACTGGCTTGATTCCCCCAAAACAATATACTTCATTAAGCTTTTCTTCTTCCATATATAAGTTCATACAATTATAGAATATAGCTGATTGTCCACATACTAGAATTAAGATATCTTTTTAAAGCAATAAGACATAATTAAGTGAGGAAAAACAGGCCACCAAAAAAAAAAACAGCAAACATTTATTATCTATTTTGAGGGATATAGTTCTCAAATTCTTTGGATTACAAATTTACAGCACATTGCTCATTTCAGACCAAAATTTACCTCGGTCTTCCATTTAGCTGGTTCTAATCTCCATCTATTTCTGTAAATTATTTACATCAGAAATGTTGAATAATTTAACTGAGATGAGAAAAACTTTATTCATGTTAAAGAAATTATCCAACACTGTCTGCAGCTTCTAATTTCCTCCTGTAACAAATACATGGCATTCCTTCTCTACTCTTCTTTTTGTAGATCTCATCTTGTGTTGATCATACATTTTAAAGCCTGCTGAAACAGATTTAGGGAGTTTGTAAACAACCCTGCACAGAAATTGCCTTGTCTCCCCATATACGGACACACAACTATTATGATGAAACACCAGAGACCATTTTGAGATTGTTATAATTTGCACATGTTTTATAAAACTTGCAACTTTTCAGAAGCTCCATCAAGTTTACAGTGGGTGGACAGAGCTGGCTGACCAAGTATAAAAGGGTTCTCTAACTCACAGAAGAGATCCAACTGGAAGGCCCTGGATCAAGCTTCCACACCAAGCTGAGAGATCACTTGTCTGCTTCACTGAACCTTTGCATAAATTCTGAAGTACTCTGCAGGATTCACCTCTGGAAGACACTACTTCATATTTAAATTAATCTAGACTCAACTGGAATATCTCCTTCATCACCAGTCATTTGATTGTTGCTGGCTGGTAAAAGTCACCTTAAATTTTGTACCCACACAGGTATGATATTGTTGGAATAAGCTACATGGACTTGTCATAAACTGTATATGCATGTGACAAATTTATCACTCACCTTTGACCACATCACCTGCTCTCTGTGCAATAATCCAAACAGCTGCTTTTTTAAAAACTCCATCTCTCAGAAAAATTTTCTTCCAAAATGTAGACTTCTCTCCAAAATATGATGCCTGCCAAAGGCCCAGGACAGGCAAGATTGAGTCCTGGGTAAGTGCCAACTTCAAAGTTGTGACATTTTATGTAGAGAGAAGCTATTTTAGGTTATGTTGGGATGTGTTTTGCAATGATAGCTTTTAAATATTTTCCTCTGAGCCTTGAACAGTTAGTAACTAAGGGCCTGATTCAAGCCCACTGAAGTCATTTAAAAGACTGTCATTGATGTCAGTGGGCTTTGGCTCATGCCTTAGGCATCTGGCTCTACAGATAGAGGGAAACACATACACTGTACAAGGGCCAGATTCACAAAAGGGGACTTACACACAGCTTTTGCCTAGTGGAATTCAAAGACCCGAGTTTGGCTCCGAGGACCCCTGTACAACACATGGGGAGAGTTAGAAGCCTAAAAATAGGATTCATAAAAAACAGTGTGCTGAGCAGTGACCCACATAAGCTAGCCACTAGTAAATGCTGACAAAGGGGTATGTCCTAAGCCCTGCCCCTTTCAGGCAGTGAGAGCCTAGGACTGGGCCAGAGGGATGCACTTATGTCTGCTGTGAACTCTCTCACAAACAGCCTAAGCTGTCTTTTTTTTTGCAAGAAATGCCACCACAGCAGCAGAAAACCCTTCTCCCTCTCCACCAAAAACCTTTATCCCAGTGGTTGGGGCACTCACCCAGGAGTGCTCCTATCCCTGATGTGGAGCAGGGATTTGAAATTGGGTCTCCCATCTCACAGGAGAGTGCCCTAACCACTGAATGATGGGATATTTCAGTGAGGGTTTCTCTCCATTTCTCATGTAGAAGCTATTCCAGTCTGTATAAATAGTTAAATATTAATTGAGGTAGGGAGAGTGGTTAGGCACTCACCTGAGAGATGGAAGACACGAATTCAAATCCCTTCTTCACATCAGGCAGAAGGGAAAACTGAACACAGGTCTTCCACATTCCCAGGTGAATGCTCTATTAAAGGGGCCGCTGGTGCCACGTCCCCCTCCCCATTTCCCCCCATATTCTGAGCATGCCTACCAGATTGAGCCCCAACAGCAAGGAAAATGGGGAATACCCAATTTGTGAATGGCATTGTGTGTTAGGTGCTGAGTTGCTGGACAGTGCTAGAAGTTAGACTGCTGTGCACATGTTCAGCTGCTGAAATATAGACACCTCATTGACTTTAACAGTGGAAACACCTAGGCAATTTAGGCACCTCCAGAGTTAGATGGCAGCTGAGCAGGAGTTTTGTGAATGCCAGTGTCACTTAAGTTTGGATTTACATGACTTAAGTGGCAGTTGTCTGTCCAAGACCTTTTGTGATTCTAGTCCTAAGTGTCCAAATTTATTTGAAATTGGTACTTAGGCACTTTTGAAAAAGTGTTACCCTAAAAGGACTTATCCATGATCATAGAACTCCCAACAGTGAAGAAAAGAACCTATAAGTCCAACTCCCAGTCTTCTAACTACTGATCAAATTGCCGATCATAGTTGAAATTCTGAAAGATTTTCAGGTTCAATAAATGCTAGTGAATGCTGATTTTGCATTATTAAATCCGCTCTATATACACCACACATTTGTCATTAATATTTATGAAGAACATTGAGACTATGGTGTTTCATAAATGTTTGTGTACAATGCAAAGAGGACCAAAGAGATTGTCAGAAATTCTTCTTTGGAATTAGAGCTATTTTATACACTTATGTATTCAAAGAGCCCACATATAATAATGGCATATCTAAAGAGAAAATACTTTTGCATTAGGATTGAATGTGTAATGAGAATGGAACAATATTTCTGAAAGCAGCCTTTGAATTGTTCTGGATTAAAGGGCAAATTATATTTTATTTACTTATTTAGTACTGTTTATATCCATTCCCTCTATCCCTCCTACTTTTTTAACACAATCTTGTTGCATCTGGTTTCAAATTAGTTTGCAAGCTTTTTGGGGACTGGGGCTCTGTCTATCTAAATACAAACAATCACTGTAGTAGCTGAACTTGCTGTGCAATGAGATCCTGATCCAGATTGGGGCCTTTGGGTGTTAACTCAGTAGAAATAAACAATTCTAATAGTTAATTAATTTAAAAGAGCCTATTTCAGACTCTAGGCACACTGCCATAACTTTCATATCAAACAAAACAGACAAAACCTAACAATCCACAATAAATTCAGTGGCCTATCTTCACCCCATTGCTCAGAGAAACTAACCTACTGGAAAATTAAAAAACAAGAGATACCTCATTAGCATCAAATACACCAGCTCTCTCTCTTCTCTTTCCCCTCCCCCATCCCCAACAGGCCTGAGAAAAGGTTTTATACCATAACCTGAAGGAAAACAGATTTGGACCATTTCTGAATGGGAAGGGAAGGCAGAATGAATTCCAAAGAAAAAGTAGCCCTCGTAAAGAATGCCCTGTCAGCCCCCACTCTCCCCTATAAACCAACAAGGCTCCAGCCAAACACCTCCACCATTTACAGCTGTGGCAAGCACACACAGGAAGAGACACGTCTCTCAAGTAGGCAAATCTCAAGACTTTTAAGACTTTATAGATTAAAACCAACATCTTCAACTCTACTTCTACAAGCAGAGACAAGAGGATCTGGGCAGGGGCCAGGAAGGGGAGACTTGAGGCTGTGTCGCAAGCTTCTCCGTCTTTTGTTCACAGAAGTCCCTCAATGGATGGTCTGAAGGAGCCAAGCTCTGTGGGTGGTTGGCTGGAGCTCCACCCCCCCCCCAGGGAATTCTAGTGTAAATTAATTCTGAACCTTTAAGCCTCACTTAGGCTGATTTCCTCACCTTGCACCCAGAGGCAGCAGTGGAGGGAGGTAGTGGCATTGGCACTCAGGGACACTATGGTTCAGATCCTTAAGGCTACTTAGGGGTTCCTCCACTCAACACTGCAATGCCCAACCCCTAAGTGGCCTGCAACCCAGTGGAATTTTCACCCTGAAGCCAGGCACCCAGGCTTCTCATACGATGCATGTTAGGAGCCTCAGGAAGAGATTGTCAGAAGCCAGCCAACTGAGCAGTGAGCCGTCTAACCTTCCCAAGGAATGAAATGCCCAGGAGAGGGGTAAAGAGAGGAGAGAGGCTTAAGTGCCCATGTGACTGACATGGTGCCACAGAAAGCCACCTCCCTCCAGTTGGGATCCTCAGCCATGAGCCTTCTCCGGGAGTTAGGTGCCAAAGCCAGGTCAGCCCACAGCTTGTGCCCTAGAGCTTTCACCTATTTTCTCTCTGTTTCCTGCTAATACTCAATACCTCTCGCATGTTTCACTATGTTCTTCTGTGGCCCCTAGCTGTCTTTTGTGAGGATACTCTGCTGCCCCCTACCAGTAGCCTGCATCTGGCCCTCCTGATGCAGGGTATGATAAGTATCAAGTCTTAGGCATGCCTCAGAACATGTCTACAGGCTAGGGTGGTGAAATAGCTAGTCTCCCGCCTAGTATAAAAATCCTGCTTTGGAGCCTCTAGGGCTTTGGCTTGAGCTAAGGCTCAGTGCAGCTCGTTAGCTGTGGGGCAGCTTTGCAAATGCCAACTGGTGGAAACTTGGGCACCTAAGGGACTTAGATGCCTATACGGTTAGGCAGCAGCTAAATGGTGGCTTTGAAAATGTCTGTGGCACATAAATGGTGGACTTTGCCACATAAAGAGGCAGAAAGACACCTAAATACCTTTGTGCCACAGGACTCTTTGCCACTAAATATCTTTGAGGATCTGGGCCTTTGTGAACACTAATGTCTGAGTTTCCTTTTCACTAGGTGAGCCGGTAGGCCTGGAAGTTTCATGTAGACACAGGGCTCCCACAGATCTCAGCAGCTAAGTGGATATGGAGGGCTGACAATCTCCCCCCCGCCCCGTGGAATTCTTGTCAGGGGAAGGCAGCAAAACTCACCACCAACCAAACCCCTTCTTCCTGTGAGGGAAAGCTCAAGACGAAATGCTGCAAGTTGGCATGGGTTCTAGTCTCTTTCCTAGAACTAATCTAAATATGAAAAAGTGTGGCCTTCAGTTATTATGTTTTCTGCTGTCTTTAATGTGATGACTGTGGATTTAGAATGTACACAAGTTGACTGGAATTGTGCGTAGTCTGATATCCGTTTAAGAAGATTCAAAAATATACTATGATATTTTTCTGGCGAACTGTGCATTTCTGTTCGTTTGGGTGAAGAAATTCAGCACACTATTAGTATTCTGTGTAACATTTTCTGTTTAGCCTTATTTGGCACTTTCAACCACAACGACATTGATTTTTATCGCAATAAATGGAGCTTTAGAAGACATATGGTTAAAGAATAATACCACTTAGGTTCCCTGTAGTATAGCAATACAAATTCAGGGCACATGGATTGTTCTTTGATGAGTTACTTTATTAGATTTCCAAATCATGCTGAGGCCTAGAGGGTGTAAATAGAATTGAAATAGCTTCACATTGCGATAAGAGAGCAGGGTAGGCCCTATTTTATGAGGCAGAGGTTACACTAAAATAATGCATGACAGATGGTCACTTTTTGTGATCCATCTTACTTGAACAGCATTTTTGTATTGAACATTGATAATCCATTTCTTTTTGTAGCAGAAAATAAATCTGTAAAAGGTATTTTAGCTGCCCAAGTTATTTCAACTCTGCTCATTCCAAACAAAGCTAAAAAAAGAAAAACAACATACTAACTTGTCAATAACATCTCCCAGATTACTCTACATTAGGAGAAATTTTTAAAGAATAGTTGAATATAATGAACATTTCTAATGTTAATGAATTTTAATCTTTAATCAGTTTTCTTGTTTTATTGCAACAAATGTTTATAGATTTACTATTCTGAGGACATTAATCTACCATGTTTGTTCTTTTCACAGATCAAATAATTGCATTCCCTTATTAAGTACCCTTATTTTTAATTCTAAATTGATTTGTATACTTGGCCTCAATACTTTTACTTCTGTTGAAGCATTTCACTTTCTGAAGAGGCTCTATTTTGATGGCCCGTAAAAAGATTTTTGTGCATGTTGGATTGATAAACATATTGTCAATTTTTTTTAAAGAGATATGTCTTTAAATTATATATTTGGGGCCTAATCCTGAGCCCTTTGTACGTTAAAGACCAAATTCTACCCTCAGAGTCACAGCATGGGTGAGCTGACAGGAGCCTCGAACCATACAATCCCCTCAAGCCTAATGGTGACCTCCCAAATGACATAACTGCGTGTTGCATGAACATATTGAGGGCAGCATGGCCTTCATTGATTAACTTATGATTCACCAGTCTTAGGTCATCCTCCAAAAAATATGCCCTACATTCTCCAGAGTTTGTCACTGGAGTAGCAGCTTACCTGGTCAGGCATTGGAATAGCCACTATGTCAGTTTTCCCCTGTGTGCACCTCAGTTTCCCCTCTTCAATTTGGTAGTTAATTTGGTCTGATCCTCCAACCAAACCAACCATAGTCCTCTCCTTCCAAAGTCCAGACATGACAAGACATGATCAGAGTGCTCTACCCAGCATCAGTGCAACTTTCCCCTTTGATGCAAGGGAGTGACAACTGGGTCTTCCCGCCACACTCTCAAAAAGCCCCACCTGGAACCCCTACAGAAGAGCAGGTGCACACATCAAGTCTTGAGTCCAAACCACTTCTCTCATCCCAGGTCAACCAATCCTTTTCCTGTTTTCACCACAGGTCTAAGTCTTCACTCCTCAGTGCACACCTCACAAGCAACCTCTTACTCCATTGAACCTCTTCAGGCATTGAGCAGCTTACCCCAGTTTACACAGGGTTCCTGCCTCTTCAAGTCTCCTTCTCCCTGGTCCTTCACGTGCATCTCCTCAGGCCTTTTCCAGGATTGCCAATGTACAGGTTTTTCCCATTGCCTTTCAGTTTTCCTATGGTTATACATGGCAAACCCTGTAACTGGCTGTCCTTTTGCCCTCCTCTTCCATTCCCAGAACTGCTCCCATACCAGGGCTTGGATGGGGGTGGAATGTGTGAAGAAACTCCCTCCTGTCCCCAGTCCCCACACTTGCTGAGAGGGGTGAGAGACGCCCAGCTGCCCCCATTCCACCATCTTACCCAGCAACAGGAAGGCAGTGAGGGAGCAGAGCAGCTGTGGAAAAAGCAGAAGTTGAAGCTAAGGAGAGCAACAGAAAAGGAGCAGCAGAATCTTGGGAGAGGGTTGGAGATGTGCAAAATCACAAATAGGTAGAAACTCCCACAGAGTTTCTAAAGTTTGGCCAAATATGGGGAAAAAAAATTAGATGCATTGTCAAGAAGACAATGTCCTCTCCCCTCTTTTTTAAATCAGCTGTAGAGCGGGATGAAATTTAAAAAAAAATAAAAATCAAAATGTTGATACAAAAATGAAAGAAAGATGGTTAATTTCCCTCTCCCCCCTATTTTTCCCCCATTTCTACTAGAGACTATGCTTTTCAGTAAACTGTTCTGTAATGTTTAGTCCACCAAACAGGTGAAATATCTTGCACATTTGGCACAGCTACACTTGTTATCAATAGCACTATACAAGTAACTGTGAATTACGGGTGAAACATCCCACTTTTGAGAGACTATACAACCCTTCTTTTAGAAATATTTTAGCCCAGGTCCTCTTCTAATGCACCTTTTGTAACAGAAGAACATCCTTAGTTGCCTACTATTTTGAATGGAAGCTGCAGCTAAGACCCTCAAACACGTACATCAATCTATTATTGGCAGCTATGCACAGATGATCTGATTTAAGTTCACAATTTAACACTTTTTTAATTAACAGTGATCATTCTACTGAATGGAAAGTCTTAGATAATGATAGCAACTGGCAGGGATCCATACTTGGTGTATTTAAGTAATTTTACATTTCTTTCTGTAGGTTGGCAAATTTTAACACCATCCACATTTCCAAATACTCAGGATGAATCTTAGCATCATTGAAATCAGTTCCAAAACTCCCATCAACTTCAACAGAGTCAGGATTGCACCTTTATTTTTTAAGTTTTAGTGAACACTTTTGCGTATCACTACACATTTGTATTAAGCCCATACTAAAAGGCCCACATTTTACTGGCAGACACACTCTCTCCTCTGTAAGTACTTGTGTTCACTTTTGACTGGGCTACATTATGAATGCTCTTTATTTTGGCCTAAGGGTGGGATGCAAGTGAAAAAAAAAAGAGAGAGAGACACACTGTGGCCCTAGTTATAAGCTTACATCTAGCAGTGTAAATTGCAGTAATTCATTGAACTAAGTAGAGTTACATCAGTACAGAACTGATATAAGGGAAGTCAGAATCAGCCCCTTTGGTTCTTCTGTGTGCTTTCACTGAAAAGTGAACATAACGAAACTGAGAATGATAAGAGGCTTTGCCACATAATTCTCCTCATGCTTTGCCTTCTTTTTCATTAAATGGTTTCAAAGAGATTTTTTTTTAGATTCATAAAAGTGTAGTTTGAACATTTATGATACCAAAATAATTTCTATACTGCATTATTTTCCTGATGTAAGGAGAAAAAACAATTCGAAATGTTAACAGTAAGTCATTAGTTTCTTAATAAAATGAAAAAGGATTTTTATTTGAAAAATGATAATGTTTAGCAATGCTTTATAAGAAATCATTTGTTTGTTCCTTATTAGATTATGTTTAGTGAGTATGATAGCAGAAGCAACAGTGACCATTATATTTAAGGTTTCATAATGTTTTCTATTCTAGCACCTTGTTTTCAGTCATTGCTATCTTTATAAAACATCTACTTTTGAGGCTGAAATTTTTCAGTTTGACTTGTACCTAAAAGTGACTTTTTAAAAAATTCAACTTTGAGGAAAAAATGGTTTAGCTGATTTTGGAATATAAGGAGAGTTGATAAAAATATAATTTTCCTCCATCACATAATGCTTGCCAATTGTTTTTAAGCACTTTACAGAAGAAACAGCTGTAAAAAATTGAAATATGGTTATTGGCTCCCTTAACAGTGTAAAGTGTTCTCAAAGTGTATATGAACTGAGGCAAGAGCTCCACAAGAGCCTTCGGCTGAATCACTACAGCTCTCTTAGGTTACAAAAGTGCTAGAGATGATTGCTGCGCATTTTATAAGATGTGCAGGGTCTAACACAGCTTTGCATTCTACACATCATAGCAGGGATTTCTACCCTATTCAGTTTTGGAGCATACCCGTAAAGGAGTAAAGTCAAACAAGTCATCTTCCCCAGTTACACAATCTGAGGGTTCACAAGAAAGGATACCACAAAGCTAACATCAGCAAATGCATTTTTACTAACAGACCCTAGATCTGAATATCTACTGGTAGCAGGTATTTCCAACAGAGAATCCTTGGTTGTGGAACTTGCTTCCCCACGTGTCTGACAGAATCAGAGTTTGTTAGCACTGAGGCCATGGTGCAAAGCCCATCTGCTAATTTAGGCTGTTGCCTGAAGTGTTCAGAGAAGTGT
This sequence comes from Dermochelys coriacea, assembly GCF_009764565.3. NCBI lineage: Eukaryota > Metazoa > Chordata > Testudines > Dermochelyidae > Dermochelys > Dermochelys coriacea. The sequence goes on along the minus strand of NC_050068.2, from coordinate 315,805,715 downwards.
TTTTATATCCTAAGGCATTATGATGTGTATCTCCTTTTTAATCATCATTTATGGTAATAAAATAAATTAGAAAAATAATACATGAAATATATTGACTTAATGTTTAGGAAAACCTGGAGATTTAGTGTCCTTCTAAATAAATGTAGACCTTGGCTTTGCCTCCACAAAATATTTACCTCTCATGTTAATAAATCTTTTCATTTCTCACTTAAATGAAAGCCAATTTCTGCTTAATCTGGTTTACTAAGAATAATACGTTAGCTGGTCCAGTTTAAATCGTTGTGGTTTTTTTTTTCAAACAAAATACAAAAAGGCTATAGCTTGCTTGAAGAATACAGCATTGTCAATTCTCCTGATTTTATTGCAAGACTCACAATATTTGGTATTTTTCTTAAAGCACTGCTCCTGGAGTCATGTTACATGATCATGTCTTCTTTCATTAAAAAAATATGTTTCCAATTCTCATAGTTGCAGAGAAGAGCTTAAAGACAAAAGCCAGAATACAATAAGAAAAAAAACAGAATTTATTAAAATTGCATTATTTTTTAGCCAGTCTCATAATTTCTGAATGCTTAGGATTTGCAATACAGACATGAGTTCTTATTTTTAAGTCTATTCTTTAACGTTTTAAGTGGAAACCTAAAGAAATGTATCCTGCTTGTCATTCCCCAATCAAAAATGCCTTTATGGGTTAAACCACTGTGTTCTTAAAACCTTTATTCAGGATGACAACGCATATGACAGGTGATAGCTTGACAATTTTAAATGTCCAAGATACTAGAATCATGATATCTTTCTAGAAAGTATGTTATCCAGAAACATTGTTTGTAGCATTCAGGATGTTTATAATAGAAATGCAGGTTAAGTGGCAGATAAAGATAAAATTCTTTGCATATAAAGTCATGGGGCAAAATCCTGAGGTCTTGTCATGTATTTACTCAGATATACTTCTAATACAGTTAACAGGAATTTATCTGACTAGACACTGAGTAAAGTCCTCAGAATTTAGTCCATTAAAAATAGTTAGGACATACTCATGAGTCAGAGTAGCAGACGTGAAGTGAGCTGTAGCTCACGAAAGCTTATGCTCTAATAAATTTGTTAGTCTCTAAGGTGCCACAAGTACTCCTTTTCTTTATACTCATGAGTATATTCCAAGCAAAAGTTTCCCAGACATTTCAAATTATTTTGTTGTCAAAATATCAGTCATTTATCAACTCACTAAGGGTACATCTACACTGGAATAAAAGACTCATAGCCCGGCTGTGGCTGATCCAGGTCAGCGGGCTTGAGCTAAAGAGCTAAAAATTGCTGTGTAGACATTCAGGCTCAGGCCGGAGCATGGGCACTGGGACCCTCCCTCCTTGCCTAAACATCTATGCTGCAATTTTACAGCTCTGCAGCCTCAGTCCCATGAGCCCAAGTCAGCTGACACAGGTCAGCCATGGAATTTTAATTCTAAGTAAACATACCCTAAGGGGCAAATCTAACCCCCACCTCTACGGCTGGTGAAGGCCTCTGGTACAGTTCTGTTGGGCAAGGTTGGGGCTGCATTCAGGGGAGCTGATAGGGGGCAAGTAAGCCCTGCCAGTGCAGAGTTCTGCATTAGCAGTATGCATGGATGGAAGGTTGTAGGGCCAAGGATCTGACACTCCATGGCTCTTCCTATTCCTCACCCCATAAAAAGGGGAATGGCATAACTGCTCCACATAGATCACCAGGATCTGGATTTCAGTCTTAAGAACTGTTTGTACCAATTCAGTGTTATAATATTAATGGCTAAACTCAATGGATTATCTCTTCTTGGCCAGTTTATACCCACTTTGGATTTATTGGATCAAATGTACAGTATAGGATATATAATTGTTTTCAGATGAGTTAAATAAATCAGACATTAGGACAGATATGTTTAGATTGGAAGGTGAAATTTAGCAGTGTAGCCAGTTAGCTGAAGTATAATTGTTAATGGAAAGTAGAATATGAAAGCATAATTAAACTTGGCATACATAGCCTCAGGTGAGATTATCACTTGGCAATGGAAAAAGTGGGAGCAAAACATTTGTGTAGGGTATGGTGAAGCCTTAGTCCTCTTTTCTATATAAAATTACAGCAAGACTGTTTTATTTAGACTGGCAGAGTTCCTAGAAAGCTCTCATTATGATGCAGGCAGCCTGTAATAGTGGCTTTTTATTTGTTCTTAAAGCTCTGGAGTATTGTCTGTTCAATCACTTACAGATCATGCGGCTCCGTAGCTTTCATAAGCATTTGAACAGTGTGAATAAATTGTACTGACAATGCTGGCAGCTCCATACCAAGACTAAGAAAGGCCTCTCATACTTTAACATTTTTCATTCACTGAAAGGTGGTCCTTGTATATAATACACAGTTCTCATTACTTTACAAGGTTCTCCCAAAACCCACACACAGAGTTTGGCAAAATTAAATACATTTCCTATCATTAGTTTCTAAAGAAAACATTTTAAATTAATCTGTCTCTAAATACAATTTAGAACAGCAAAGGAAAGCTGTCAACTTATGTGTATACAATACAATGTTGTTCTTCATAAATTAAATAATGGCATAGGGCCAAATGCTCCTTACTTATGCCGACAAAACTTCCATTAGCTCGTACTTGGGTTTTGACTGAGTTAGGATTGTTAGATTTGACTCAAAACTAGTTTGAAGGGCAATTGCCATAAAATACAGTAAATCTTTTGAAAAATTGCTTCTTAGCCCTGGTCTACGCGATGAGTTTAGGTCAAATTTAGCAGCGTTAAATCGATTTAACCCTGCACCCGTCCACACAACAAAGCCATTTCTGTCGACTTAAAAGATTCTTAAAATCGATTTCTGTTCTCCTCCCTGATAAGGGGATTAGCGCTGAAATCGACATCACCGGGTTGAATTTGGGTTAGGGTGGACGCAATTCGACGGTATTGGCCTCTGGGAGCTATCCCAGAGTGCTCCATTCTGACTGCTCTGGACAGCACTTTCAACTCAGATGCACTAGTCAGGTACAAAGGAAAAGCATCGGGAACTTTTGAATTTCATTTCCTGTTTGGCCAGTGTGGCGTGACCACGCAGAGCTCATCAGCAGAGATGACCATGGAGTCCCAGAATCACAAAAGAGCTCCAGCATGGACGAAACGGGAGGTACTGGATCTGATCACTGTATGAGGAGACGAATCCGTGCCATCAGAATTCTGTTCCAAAAGATGAAATGCTAAAATATTTGAAAAAAAATTTCCAAAGGCATGAAGGACAGAGGCCATAACAGGAACTCGCAGCAGTGCCACATGAAACTTAAGGAGCTGAGACAAGGTTACCAAAAAACCAAAGAGGCAACCGGCCACTCCGGGTCAGAACCCCAGACATGCTGCTTCTATGAGCTGCATGCAATTCTAGGTGGTGCCCCTACCACTACCCCACCCCTCTCCATAGACTCCTGCAAGGGTGGGGAGTCTCACGCAACAGGGATGAGGATTTTGGGGACGAGGAAGATGATCAGGAGGCGGAGGATGAAACTGTTCTCCCCGACCGCCAGGACCTGTTTATCACCCTGGATCAATATCCTCCCAAACCTCCCAAGGTGGGCTCCTGGACTTTGAAGGCAGAGAAGGCACCTCTGGTGAGTGTAGCTTTGTAATACAATACATGGTTTAAAAGCAAGCGTGTTTAATGATTAATTTTCCCTGAAAACTTGGGATGCATTTACGGCCAGTACAGCTACTGGAAAAGTCTATTAATGTGTCTGGGGATGGAGCAGAAATCCTCCAGGGGTATCTCAATGAAGCTCTCCTGGATGTACTCCCAAAACCTTTGCAAAAGGTTTCTGGGGAGGGCAGCGTTATTGCGTCCTCCATGGTAGGACACTATCATGCCAGGCCAGTAGCATGTAGTCTGGAATCATTGCATAACAAAGCATGGCAGCGTATGATCACAGTGTTTGCTGGCATTCAAGCAACATCCATTCTTTATCTCTCTGTGTTATCCTCAGGAGAGTGATATCATTTATGGTCACCTAGTTGAAATAAGGGAGTTTTATTAAGGGGACATTCAGAGGTGGCCGTTCCTGCTGGGCTGTTTGCCTGTGGCTGAAAAGAAATCATCCCTGCTTTTAGCCACACGGTTGGGGTTGTTGGGGGGGGGCATTCATGCTGAGCTGTTCACATTTGGCTGTCAGGAATCTTCCCTGATACTAGTCACATGGTGGGAGGAGGAGTGAAGTGATCATCCCAGAGAATTGGGTGGGGGGAGGTTAGTTGGGTTTGTGCTGCACGTTAACCCCAAAACCGCAGCCCCTCCTTTTAAATGGCCAACCCAATGGGTGCTTGGTATGGGAAAGGAGAGCACTGCTGTTTGAAACCATTCATTGTGAAATGATTTCAAACCATTCACCCTGAAATGGCCAACCCAACGAGTGCTTGAAATGGGAAAGGAGGGCGCTGCTGTTTGAAATCATTCACCATGAAAGAGTCTACCCATTATTCTCCAAAAGGTGTCTTTTTAAATACTACTCTCCCTTTTTTTCCTCCCGCAGCTGCAAATGTTTCAATACTCCCCCTATTATCTCCATCACAGAGGCTAGCACAGATAAGAAGGTGAAAAAACACACTCGCAATGAAATATTCTCTGAGTTCATGCAGTCGTCCTGCACTGAAAGAGCTCAGCACAATGTGTGGAGGCAGACAATTGCAGAGTCCAGGAAAGAAGAAAATGAATGCGAGGAGAGGTGGTGGGAGCAAGATAAGTGGCGGCAGCACGATGAGAGGAGGCAGGAGACACTGCTGAGGCTACTGGAGGATCAAACTGATATACTCCGGCATATGTTTGAGCTGCAGGAAAGGCAGCATGAGCACAGACCACCGCTGCAGCCTCTGTGTAACTGCCCACCCTCCTCCCCAAGTTCCATAGCCCAAGAATGTGGGGGAGCCCCCTTCGGGCACCCAACCACTCCACCCCAGAGGACTGCCCAAGCAACAGAAGGCTGGCATCCAATAAGTTTTGAAGTGTAGTGTGGCCTTGTCCTTCCCTCCTCCTCTCCGCCCCCATCCCAGTTGATGCTTCTCTCCTCCCCCACCCCTCCTGGGCTACCTTGGCAGTTATCCCCCCTATCTGTGTGATGAATTAATAAAGAATGCATGAATTTGAAATGACTTTATTGCCTCTGCAAATAGTGATCAAATGTGGGAGGGCGGTTGGCTTACAGGGAAGTAGAGTGAACCAAGGGGGCAGGTTTACATCAAGGAGAAACAAATAGAACTCTCACACCATAGTCTGGCCAGTCATGAAACTGAGTTTCAAAGCTTCTCTGATGTGCAGCGTGCCCTGCTGTGCTCTTCTAACCACCCTGGTGTCTGGCTGCACGTAATCAGCGGCCAGGCGATTTACCTCAATTTCCCACCCCACCATAAACGTCTCCCCCTTACTCTCACAGATATTGTGGAGCACACAACAAGCAGTAATAACAATGGAAATATTGGTTTCACTGAGGTCTGACTGAGTAAATAAATTGCACCAGCATGCCTTTAAACATCCAAATGCACATTCTACCACCATTCTGCACTTGCTCAGCCTATAGTTGAACAGCTCCTGACTACTGTCCAGGCTGCCTGTGTATGGCTTCATGAGCCATGGCATTAAGGGGTAGGCTGGGTCCCCAAGAATAAACTATAGGCATTTCAACATCCCCCATGGTTATTTTCTGGTCTGGAAAGTAAGTCCCTTCCTGCAGCTGTTCAAACTGACCAGAGTTCCTGAAGATGTGAGCGTCATGTACCTTTCCCAGCCATCCCACGTTGATGTTGGTGAAAGGTCCCTTGTGATCCACCAGTGCTTGCAGCACCATTGAAAAGTACCCCTTTCGGCTTATGTACTGGCTGCGTTGGTGGTCCGCTCCCAAGACAGGGATGTGTGTTGCGTCTGTCGCCCCACCACAGTTAGGGAATCCCATTGCAGCAAAGCTATCCACTATAACCTGCACATTTCCCAGAGTCACTACCCTTGATAGCAGCAGCTCAGTGATTGCGTTGGCAACTTGGACCACAGCAGCCCCAACAGTAGATTTGCCCACTCCAAATTGATTCCCGACTGACTGGTCGCTGTCTGGCATTGCAAGCTTCCAGAGGGCTATCACCACTCACTTGTGAACTGTGAGGGCTGCTCTCATCTTGGTATTCTTGTGCTTCAGGGCAGGGGAAAGCAAGCCACAAAGTTCCATGAAAGTGTCCTTATGCATGCAAAAAAGTTTCGCAGCCACTGGGAATCATCCCAGACCAGCAACACTATACGGTCCTACCAGTCTGTGCTTGTTTCATAGGGCCCAGAATCTGCATTCCACGGCATGAGCCTGCCACACTGCCACCAGGATGGCCAAATTGCCTGGGCCCGTGCTTTGAGAGAAGTCTGTGTCCATGTCCTCATCGCTCTCATCACCACACTGCCATCACCTCCTCACCTGCTTTTGCAGGCTCTGGTTCTGCATATACTGCATGATAATGCGTGAGGTGCTAACAACGCTTGTAAGTGCCGCAGTGATCTGAGCGAGCTCCATGCTTGCCGTGGTATGGTGTCTGCAGGAGAGCAGAGTGGCAGCAGAAGCGGTCATTCAAGGACGATGGCTTGCAGACCTGCTGCACCGTCTGCCCCCAGGACACAACAGCTGAGTGGGCTGCACGCTTGCCGTTTTATGGCAAGAGAAGAGCAGCCGAGCAGAGTTGTAACAGAAGCAGCCCTGCGAGACCACCAGGAGAGCCGGAGATCAGAGTGGCAGTGGAAGCAGTGGCTGACGACCTGCGAGGTGGATTCATGAGAGCAGAGTTTCAGCGGAAGCGGGAGCCCACGAGACACAACATGGAGAAACTTGCTATCAAGACAAGAGCAGGAGAGCACAGTGGCAGCAGAAATGGTGGTTGGATGATGACAGTTAGCAGTCCTACTGCACCGTCTGCTGAAAGCAGTATGGCGCCCGCACGGAAAAAAAGGCACGAAACGATTGTCTGCCGTTGCTTTCACAGAGGGGGGGTGACTGACGACATGTACCCAAAACCACATGCGACAATGTTTTTGCCCTATCAGGCATTGAAGCTTAACCCAGAATTCCAATGGGCAGTTGAGACTGTGGGATCTATGGGATAGCAGTGCTCCAAAAGTTGACGCTAGCCTCTGTATTGTGGATGCACTCTGCCGACTTAATGCACTTAGTGGGTACACACACACAATTGACTGTATAAAATTGCTTTCTAAAAATCTACTTCTATAAATTTGACCTAATTTCATAGTGTAGACATACCCTTAATCATTCCTCTTACTCATGAATTTTCAATCATCTAAACTCTGGAGGCCATTAAAACCAGTAAGTCTGAATCTTGCTGTACTTATTCATGCAAAAATCCCATTGAAGTCAAATGGTCTCCTGCATGTAGTGCTTATTTATTCTTCTGCTTTACAAATCCCAGAGTTCTGTTTTCTCTTTACAGCTATTCTGTTTAGCTCAAATATATTAGAAACAGCAACAAAAATACATTCAAAGAATGCTGTTTAGGTTGCAAAGTCAAACACCAGAAAAAAATTACGAAAAAATAGCCTTATGTTTGCCCACACAACCTTAATTCTGCCCCCTTGTGTTTCCATCCTGGGCACTGAATGAGTCAGGGATCATGTAGAAAAAAACAGTACATCAGCATGTAATTACAGACTGTCATAAAATGCTTATGCACAAGGGGGATGAATTAAAATTACACGCAACTGCCAATCGGGTATTTCCCAACTTTCAAGTGCTTGACTTGACAAGTGCAATCTAAATAACATTCTCTTAACACAATTTTAAAATGTAATTTTAGGGTTTCCTAAAGGATAAGGCAGTGTAAAAACAAATTCTATTTTGCACATCCTCATAGAACACTGAACAGTCAGCACTGCTACCATTCAAGCTACAGGACTAATTGCAGTGATTGGGAACAAAAGAAAGCTGTTATACCAGAGGAGGGAACAGATTGCTGAGTTATGTGGTTGGTTAGTGGGGAAAGGGAGGAACTTGGGCCAGTTCTCTTTACACACACACACACACACACACACACCCTGGGGAATTGGGGGAGTTTCACCCCATGTGGTGCTCCAGAGGTAAGATGGACCACTGGGCCCAGGTGCTGGGTTCAGGGCCTGTTTTGGGGAACCCAGACTCACTCTCTTCTCCTCTCTCCTCCATCCTCCTGAGGAGTTGGGAGCGTTCAAGCCCTATGTGGGTTGCCAGAGGGGCAAAGATGGGCCTCTGGGTCCAGGGAAGTTCAGCCCGATTCCTGCCCCATGTGGTGCCTCCAGACCAGACCAGACCAGCTCTCTCCTCTCCCCCACCAAGAACATCTGCTCTATGAGCTCCCAGGACAGTGTCTGCTGCTGACGCTGTGCTGGCAGCAACATGAGGCCAGCCATAGAATGTCTGTGTACAATTATTATTTTGATATGCTGCCAAACCTTCCTGAGGAATGTAAAGAAGAGGAGAGGAGAAATGGCAATTTTTAATCTCAGCAAAAGCTGATCAGAATGCCATGGCTGTAGCTCACGAAAGCTTATGCTCAAATAAATTTGTTAGTCTCTAAGGTGCCACAAGTACTCCTTTTCTTTTTTGCGAATACAGACTAACACAGCTGCTACTCTGAAATATGGGACAGGAAGAGGCACTTTGCTAGCCAAAGGCATTCTCCCTGCAGAATAACAAAGACCTGCTAGAAAGGAAAGCGATGAGAGCGTCTCAAAAAAAAAAAAAAAAAAGTCACAAGAATCCTTTACAATGGAAATTTAAATATAGGGATCGCTACCATTTTCCCCAGAGCAATGCAGAAATGAATACATATAAGGCCAAGTGCATCCGGAATCAATGCTTAGCTACCAAGATAGGTGCCTTAGCAATAATAATAAAATAATGGACTTTAGATAACAGAACATTCACTGATAAAGGGAATACTTGCTTGTGAACTGTGAGGGCTGCTCTCATCTTGGTATTCTTGCGTTTCAGGGCAGGGGAAAGCAAGTCACAAAGTTCCATGACGATGGTTAGCAGGCCTACTGCACCATCTGCTGCCAGCAGCACCAAGCCACAACAGTGGTGGTGTTGGTGAGCTGAGCTGAGTGGGCTGCACGCTTGCCGTGGTATGGCATCTGTAGGAGAGCAGAAAATCAGAGTTGCAGTGGAAGCGGTGGCTGATGACCTGTGAGGTGGATTCAGGAGAGCAGAGTTGCAGCGGAAGCGGGAGCCCATGACAGCCAATATGGAGAAATTCACTATCGAGACAAGAGCAGGAGAGTAGAGTTGCAGCAGAAGCAGTGGTTCGATGACGACAGGTAGCAGTCCTATTGCACCATCTGCTGAAAGCAGTATGGCATCCATACGGAAAAAAGGCACGAAATGATTGTCTGCCATTGCTTTCACGGAGGGAGGGGTGACTGACAACATGTACCCAAAACCACCCGTGACAATATTTTTGCCCGATCAGGCATTGGGAGCTTAACCCAGAATTCCAAAGGGTGGCAGAGACTGAGGGAACTGTGGGATAGCTACCCACAGTGAAATGCTCCAAAAGTCAATGCTAGCCACGGTACTGTGTACACACTACCCCAACTTAATGCGCTTAGTGGGGACACACACAATCGACTGTATAAAATCGCTTCTATAAAAATAGACTTCTATAAATTTGACCTAATTTCGTAGCGTACACGTACCCTTAGAAATCAAATGAAACTTCCACAACCACTATTCTTTCCATTTTCTATTAATCTTACTTGTGCCAGCCAGATCGTTCCTCTTTCTAGTACAGGCAGAGCCTCCTCTGTTATTCTAGAGACAACAAAAATTATCTTGATATCCTTTTTCTGAACCTCTTTCTTAAGTAGTAACAATAGTGTCGAGATCTTAATTTGACTAAAAGAAGAGAATGCATAGATTCTTCTGAGGCTCCTCCCAACATGGTGCCAGCAAATAACCAATAGGGTGTATTCACAAAAGAATAAAAATGCCATAAAATGATCTTTCAGTAATTTAGTATTCATACTTCAGTCCTGCCTTCCCCACCCCCAAAAATTAAAAAAAAAAACAAAACAAACAAACAACCAAACATACAGAGGTTCCTTTAAAAGGAATTTTTAGCTGAACTTTTTTCCTTCCCTAAGAAGGATGGGATTTTGATTTGGTTCAAGTTTTAAGCAAAGACTCAGTAAGTTTTTGATTTTATCTGAACAAGTTTACTCCTCTTAAATAGAGATCTGAGAATTGGGGTTTGAACTCCAAAAGATCCAGCAATTTGGCAGCAAAGATGCAAGACAAGAAGATAATATTCAGTATTAATCTGAGGTGCATAGGGTTAAAGTGGCAACGATGATTTGTTTTAGAGTAATGAGAGATGACCAGTTCATAGCCATAGTCCTTCCTCCAGTAAATGTAGACCGTGAATCATAAGCTATTGCAGAAGCTCAAATAAAAGTAGATATTTTGGTATTTCTGAATTAATTATTCTTTTTCTTCTATACTGCTTCTAGTAGCCACCTCAGAGGTCTAGAGCCACATGCATTAAACATCAGTTCAGGCACATGTGCCATAGATTTATCATTATAGTACATATGTGCTTTGTGTCCTGTCTCAGTAATATACACTGATTAGAAATAATTCCTTTTTATTAAAGGGACTTATTGATGTTTGGAGGCTCACATTCTCATAATCTTCCAGACGCCTCAGAGTAGTACAATTATGTAACTGTGATTCACTCACTACTGCAGAGATCTAACAGTGAGGAAATTTCTATCAAATGTGATTCCAGTATAGAAAAAAATTAGGAGCTAATGTTATGATAGTTACCCATTTTCCCTGTCCTGACTTGTAGTGAAGGGTAGCCAAAGTTCAACTCATTCTATCTCAGTGGTTCTCAAACTGTGGGTTGTGACCCCTTTTAATGGGGTCACCAGAGCTAGCGTTCGACTTGTTGGGGCCCAGGGCCAAAGCTAAAACCAAAGCCCAAGCCCTACCGCCCTGGGCCAAAGCCCGAGTCCCACGGCGGCTCAGGTTACAGGTCCTCCCAACTGGGGCTGAAGTCATTGTGCTTCAGCTTTGGCCCCTCTCCCGCGGCAGTGGGGCTTGGGTGGGCTCAGGCTTCGGTCCCTCCTGCTGGGGTCATGAAGTAATTTTTGTTGTCAGAAGTGGGTCGTGAAGTTTGAGAACCCCTGTTCTATCTAATTTATTCTTTTGACCTTAACATATTGCCACATTGATAATCAGTGTATTGATATGTCAGCCTTCCCCTGAGCACACAGATCTCTGCCGCTACGATCTCTTGCAGAACTCCATTATGTTTGCCTTGTCACCTTTGTGGCCTTTTGCTCGCAGACATATGGGAGACAAGTTGACTTTTAGTCATCTGCTCCCAGGCCAGCAGAAGCTAGGAAAAATGTGGATATGGTGTCAGCCTCTGGAACAAGTAATACACACCAACAAAACAGCTAAGTAATTTTCGCCTGCCCATGGACACGGCTTCAAACTGAATGTTCATTTTTGCAGGTATTATGGTCAAGCTCTGCTTGTTATATCAGTCATACACTGTTACTTCCTGCTCCCCCTATCTGTTTGCTGTATTTGCCTGTTTTCTCTTGTCTTATGCTTACAAAAGAAGAGACAGAGCAACACCATTGTACACACTGCACACATTATTGATCTCATTTCCCTATTGACTATCTTTATAATTATTGTGCAATCTTACAACAAGGAAATACTGAAATGCCCAATGCTAGACCTTTTCATGGTCATCAAGTGGAAGTGGACAGAATTATAAAGTATAAATCTAAATATACCTGTTGGGGAACAATTAAATATTTAGGCCCTAATTTGAATAAAGAACCTCAAACCGCAACAGGGAAAATTACTGACAAGGCTTTTTAATGACTGACCAGTGTGATGCTAAACTTTGAGCAAAACATACCCCGAAAACCCCTGTTTGGAAAAGATAAGAACATGTTGACATGAAAGTCACACTTTCCCTATAATTTTCCTATTAAAAAATAAAGGTTATGTTAATAAATCATTTAGGATGATCTACATATACTGAACTGAAAGTGGCAGAGTCCTTACAGACTAACAGGCGTATTGGAGCATAAGCTTTCATGGGTTAATACCCACTTCATCGGATACATGCATCCGACAAAGTGGGTATTCACCCCTGAAAGCTTATGTTCCAATATGTCTATAAGGTGCCACAGGACTTTTTGCCACTTTTACAGATCCAGACTAACACGGCTACCCCCCTCATATACTGAACTATGATTTTAAAATATGAAGAAAATTGGTGAATGGTAGCAAATAAGGTTATGTGTTGTTAGTTTAATGCTGAATTGTGTTAGTTTAATGCTGATGTACTGTTTGTGATTTACAACATAGAATGGAACATTAAAAACAAATTATGAAAGTTTGGGTAAATGTATAACTGGGTATGTGTAATGCTAAATGACATTGATTGGAGGAAAGCTAATGATTACATAATATGGAAATCTACAAGAATACTGGACCTGGCTGAGGGGGAATACCAGACCAGAGCCTGAGACAACCATTTGAAGTACAGGAGAGCTTCCTGGTACCCTGACACTCGGTATCCTAGGCCCCTACCTGTTCCTCTTATCTGTTTTATTGTCTTTCATATACTGTGTGTAATAAAAAAAAACTATAACTGATAAAGATTCTGTCCAAAAATGTATAAAGGTGAAAATTGAATAAGCCTAATTGGGAGGACTTATTAGACAGTTTCCAACCTTACATACCCATAAAACTTACTTTTGCTTCTTGTACCATTGTTGCAAAAGCCAAACAAAAAACATAAGCTCATACTGCATCTGAAAACACACATCAGCTAGCTGGCAATATTTCAGCTTCCAAATACAAGAAATGTTGAAACATATAAAAATCTCCTTCTCAGTCTAAGTCCTGTGTTATCCTTGTCAGTTTTATGAGAGGAACTGAAAAATTTGACAGCTGAGGTAAGTGAAGAAGATATACAAAAGTGCCTGATCCAACTCCCACTCAGTTTAAAAGGAGCCTTTCCACTTACTTCAATGCGAGCTGGATGACATTCTTTGATCCCCAAGGTCCTTTTCAACCAACCATGAAAGACATATTTTACGCAGGAAGTCTGGATTTGCAGTTTACACCTCTCCTGAAAGGATGCATTCCTTTTATTGGGCTTTTCCTTTGCTGGCAAGTTCCCTCCCAATCTCCAAGTCATTTGTTTTGCCTCAAGATCCTTCTATAGCCTCATGGGTAATCCTCATCTACAGAGAAACATCCCACACTAGTGAATCCTTTTACAAACATTCTGGGAGGAGCCTCAGAAGAATCTATGCATTCTCCTTTTTTACCCAGATTAAGATCTCAACACTGTTATTACTACTTAAGAAAGAGGTTCAGAAAAAGGATATCAAGATAATTTTTGTTGTCTCTAGAACAACAGAGGAGGCTCTGCCTGTACTAGAAAGAGGGACGATCTGGCTGGCACAAGTAAGATTAGTAGAAAAAAAGAGAGAATAGTGGTTGTGGAAGTTTCATTTGATTTCTAAGGGTACGTCTACACTACGAAATTAGGTCGAATTTATTTAAAGTTTTATATTATAATAAACAACTCATGGATGATTATCAAAGCAACATATCCCTTCAAAATAGAACCCTAGCAAATCAAAATTTCCTGACATAACTATTTCAGCAACAAATGGTAATTTTTATTTGGTTGTTTGCCTTTTTATGTTCTTTAATTTTTTTTAAAAGAGAAGCAGAGCTAATAGAAAAATCAGAATTTCCATACTACAGGAAATTCTGATATTTAAACCTCTTTTTCATCCCAAATCAACATGAAAAGTTGATTTTTTTTTATTTTTATTGTTTTTGGAGAACATTTTTGATCAGGAAATACCAAAACATTTCACTTTGGCTCTGTTAGACGTATATGTACTGCTGCAGTGCTTCATGGGACTTGTAGTTCAGCTGTTTTAGGACTCATCTTCCCCCATGGGCTGTTCTCCCCAGACAGACTACATTTCACATGACATACCACAGTCTCTCCCCAGACTGAACTGCTGTGATGGATCGGGGTGCAACCGTGTAGTAATTGTTTTCACACTATACCATTTATAGCTGTGCAGTCTATTGGCTTCAGTGGATTTGAGCAGGTGTCACTGAGGGCATAATCTGAGATAATGGGATTGCACAGTTGTACCTGTGAATATAATTTGACCTGCAGGAATGTCTGTTACAGGTAGAGTCATGCAGAAACTGCAACTGCTGTCCTGTGGAAAATTTCAGATAAAAGAAAAACAAATATTCTGAATTGGAACAAAAAGTTGGATATATAAAATTTTCTATGCGAGTGCCATTTTTAAAAAATTCAATTTTGAAAGAACCAAAATGGATGTTTTGAAAGTTTCTGGGACAATCCCCCTGAACTCCCAGGCTCTGTGGCTCCCTGGCTCACAGAAGCCTCCTAGGTGGCTGCTGAGGAGCTCAGGAGCCCACCTGGAGGGGAGCTTGAGAGCTAAGCTCTCAAAGCTCTACACTGATCAGCAGCCCACCTGCCTGGTTTACATTTAAAGTTCCCATGGATTATTTCAGTTCTATGGAATCAGTATTTTTCAACAGAAAGCTGTTCTGTCAAAAAAAATAATTCAACCAGCTCAGATTACAGGTGATGACGCCAGCAGGAAAGAGCAATTTGGCTGGTAGAGCCCAGGGTGAATATATAACTCAGGAATCCAGACGCTCAGTTCTGTGTTGGTCCACACTCCCTTACTGAACAGAATGACTGAGTAGAAGCACAGTAGGATCCTTTTCAGAGTTCAATATTAATTTAACATAAGAATGGCCATATTGGGACAGTCCAATGGTCTATCTAGCCCAGTGTCCTATCTCCAGCAGTGTCCAGTGCCAGACACTTCAAAGGGAATGAACAAAAAGGAGCAATTTTGAGTGATCCTTCCAGTTCCAGCTTATGGCAGTTGGAGGTTTAGGGACACCCAGAGCATAAAGTTTCATCCCCGGCTATCTTGGCTATTATCCATTGATGGACTTATCCTCCAGGAACTTAGCTACTTCTTTGAACCCAGTTATACTTTTGGCCTTTACAATATCCCATGGAAACAACTTTCACAGGTTAACTCTGTGGTGTGTGAAATAGTACTTCCTTATGTTTGTTTTAAACCTGCTGCCTATTAATTTCATCAGGTGACCCTGAGTCTTGTGTTATGTGAAGGGGTAAATAACACTTCCCTATTCACTTTCTCCACACCATTCACGATTTTATAAGACCTCTCTCATAACCCTTCTTCATCATCTCTTTTCTAATCTGAACACTCCCAGTCTTTTTAATCTCTCCTCAAATGGAAACTGTTCCTTCCCACTAACCATTTTCATTGCTCTTTTCTGCACCTTTTTCAAATCCAGAAAAAAACTGTTTTGAGCATAGTGTTTTAATAAAGTCCAATTATTCTACCAGTAGAAGCTTCATCATAAAGATTAGGTGCATCTACACTTCAAAGAACTCCACACTGTTTGAATCCAATATATTGACCAGGAGCCAGTGACACTTCCTGGTCAATATAAACTGATTTCTGGTCACTGTAAACTCCCCCACTTTATCCCTTATGGATATTTAAACTTCTCTATCTGTTCCCAGCTTCTGTGATACTACAACATGAGCTCACTTCATCTCCAATACCTTTTGTTCAGCAGAGAGTTTGCATATTCTAAAAATTGTGGAAGAGAAAATTATAAAATACAGCAGCTATAGCATCACTATACTCTAAAACTATAGCAGTACTGTGGGACTAAATCCTGAGCAGTGCTGAGAACCTACAACTCCTGTGGGAAAAGTAGTTTTTCAGCACTTCACAGGACTTGGCCCACTTTATTTTGGGGAGTTATCATAGAACTTGAAAGTAATTTTATCACAGTAATTAGAGTAACTACTATTCACAACATGCTCTTCTCAATTCTGTAGACTCTGTAGATAGCATCTATTAATATTCCATAGTTAATCTGAATAGAACACAAGGATGAACAACTCAACACTGGGATATATGGATGACTGTTATAGTACAGCTATAAAACATGGGATAGGTTAATTAGCAACTACTGACATGACCAAATGAAACACATACTGTACCGTTACCTACATCTAGCCCCTTCAATATTCTGCGATGTATGAAAAAGACAAGTGGAGAAAAATGTTGGACAGTGTGATTAAAAACAGGATGAAAAGACAGAAAGATGGAACATAATAATGGGACATATGTCTGTTTTCCTTTTTCTATTAAAAGTATTTTCTAAATGAATTCACTGGAGATAAACATATGTTTTCATTAACACAAAAAGCAAACATGCCACAGTATTCAGTTATAGATGCTCCAATGTATCACGACTATCAACACACCTCCTCTGCTTATTCTCTCATAGTCTCAACATTATTTACCACACAACTGTCAGCTGTGGACAATCCTCCAAGTTAGGGTTCTAACATGAATACGTGATTAGGTCCTGCACTATATTAATCTGGCAATCCCTGTTAATCTGAAGGAAACAGTGAGGATAAATAAATACTATAAATTACATTCTCTTTTAAAGAAAACTATTCTAAATCTGTGGTATATCTATAATTTGTCCAGAAATAACAATTTTCACCACCTAGTTACCCACTGTGACACATAAGGAAATACTGTTCACTAGTAATTCCTAAATCTAGATGGCTTCTATTCCATTTTCTGATGGCAGGAAGGACTCAGAAAAAGAAACCATAAAGACAAGGTGAGCTTGTGGTGTGCTTTGTGGCCTCAAAACAGCTGTTAGCTGTACCCACTATCTCCTGTTTATGGCTGATTTTGTTCATTTCTCTCCTTTTCATCAGGTTCCTTCTTATACCTAATGTCATTGTAAACTCATTTGAAAGTTCTGACATCTACACAGGATCCCCCCAATCACATTTATTTTTACCCCACTCCTAAATCCAGTGAGAAAACCCTACACTATGTCACTATCCAAGAAACCAACCATGTTGCAGGGCCAATAATAGAGGTCAAATGCTGCTTGTTTTATGCATGTAAATAGTCCCACTGACATCAAGCCACACTGAATACTCAAATGAGAATGGCAAGCTGAATTTGGCCCTTAAATGAAGCAAAGATGAACTCATCAGAGCCTTCTCATCAAGGACAATCTTATTTATTGCCTGAGCTTCCTGTGCAGGACCTTTCTTTTTATTTCTTTGACAATGCTCTCTGCTCTGAATACAATAATAGTGGAAACCTATTGAAAACTGTTACAGATGCCAATGTCAGCTTATTCCCTCCCCACTCCCCAAATGTTTGTGACATTTGTCCTTTTCACTATGGCATGACTGTTTTTTCCAAAAAAAATACGGCACCACAAATAATACAGCCACCCCTTCCTTGAGAACAATCTGTGCCCAGCACTTGCCCTGGGTTTTCTATTTCATAATTGACTGTCAGTCATTTTAAAGATGGTCATGCAGCCATTTTCTGTTTGGAATGCAACATTTTGGAATGCAACATTTACAATATTTTCACTGCTTGCCCAGATGTTTCGAGTGTGTGCCAAAACTCAACCAAAATATGTTTTTCACCTCACTCTCTTAAGTGCTTATTTCATTGCTAGACACAAAAGGATACTCTAGTCAGATGAGCAGCACTCTACATTGTTTTTACTCGAGACTTCTGCATTTCTGTATTTTACTTTTATGGTGAGGGTTCACTAGACAGTGATGTTCTACGTAGTCTTTCAAGTTCATTTTCTTAATATGCAAGCAGTGCACAATCTTTGAAGAAATGTTGTATTGTTGTTAGCTTTATGATGCAAGCTCTTTTGGCAGAGCTGTTGCAAACAACAAGAGAGTTTTCTATGTCCCTTAATCTCTCTAACTGGAATCAGTGCTTGGGGCAGAGTTGCTTCCTGGGAAGCAGGCAGTGGTGTTTGGGCTGAAATTTCTATAAGAGGGATTTGCCTGCATGTTGTCTGTGACCACCTCTGTTTAGAGTGTACATAGTTTCACTCACAAAATGCCCAGACTCTGCATCACTGGTTTCTCCTCTTGCAAGAAACTGCCCTGCAAGGCCCTGATATCTGCTACTGCTCAGCAGTGGGGTGACATTCCTGATTTTTTAAAATCTCTCTGCTCTATCTTGCTTTTTTCACTTGATGTATTGATTCCATCACTCCTGAACCTGTTCGATTGCTACAAAAGTTATTTTTGAACTAATTTCTGAAAGCTGAGACAAACGTGGTTTATATGTGATGGGGTGAAACCCATTATGGGCTGGAAAGGGTTTAACCATTAATTAATTATGGCACAGGTGCATAGATGTACCTAACTAGTTGCTTCTCAGCCATAGAGGGTGGGATTGGGAGGCATCAGGTGATAACTTTAAGTAAGAGATCCAAGTCTGAAGGGGGAGCAGACAGGAAGGCTGGCCCCCCATGAAGAGCTGAAGCACAAGAGACTGCTGGAGGCCTCAGGAAGACTTGGGACCAGGAGTACTTGACACAGAGCTGGGGAAAGGCAGTGGAACCCCAGAAATGGGTTACGCACAAGACCCAGAAGAGAGGTTGATTCTTTGGGACTTTAGGCGACACCTGGATATCTGTTACACAGGAAGGGATTTGGACTAGCAACCTCTCAGCTGGAGCACTGGGTGGGGGGGGAGGGAAGTGTGCAATCACAGACAGCCTGACAAAAAAATCTCTGCATCGTTACATGCTAACACAAAGGGGCGATCTCGTGGTGAGTATGCTGTATAACAATATGCTTTTTGAACTTTCTACTACAATTATATAGAATTCCATTTTTTCCCCTCCCATTTCTCACTGGATACTTTGCTGCTGAAGAAGGAGAAAACCATGATGGAAGATAAAGACACTGTCAGATGCTGCTTATCCCCTGCCAAAATACCCCCTTGGGTACGAAAGTATCAAGAAAGATGGTGTGCTCCTCTTTTTGTTGTTTCATTTTTCTTTTTCCATTGGATCTCTCTCTCTGGATCAGTCTTACAGTAAATCTACTATGTTTGATGACAAGTTAGGAAAACTACTTTGAAAAATAGCCAGCTTGAATTGATAAAACCTACCAAAAATTGAACATTTCTTTTAAATGTACTATATATTTAACCAACAACAGATCTGCCTTTCTCAGCAAACACTGGAGACAGATTAGATACAGATGGCTATACAAAGTTGGGGGACTTAAATGTCACTTTGTATACGACATTCCTAGACAAATCACAGCCGCATCTTTGCATGCAAAGTTCTTCTTGAGCTTAGTTTGTCTCTAACATACAATCTCTTCTTAACAGGATATATAATATGTAATCATTAGAGTTTATTTGTTGTGTACTTTCTGCTGCCACATATACACTTTATCCAGTTTGGGGTTGTTTGTGGGGGTTTTTTGTTTGTTTCTTTTTGCTGTCTGCCCCTCTCTCCTTTCCTCCTTCCGAATTAATTGAAAAAAATTCCTGCCCTGGCCAGTGCAGCAAGGATGAAAAGAGACACTACCTTGTTCATGGTCTATTATCTGGATCATGCTAGCCAGGGCAGGATTCCATGAGGCAGCTCATGGATGCATTTGGCTACTCCAGCAAGCAGCAGCATTGAGCCCCCACAGTTAATACTTGCAGATAACAGAATAAAAACTAATTAGGAGAGCTGGGCTTCACAAATTACAAACCACGCTCTTGGGGATGCATGTGGTGCTAACCCAGGACATTCATAAACCATCAACTCCAGAGCGATGAATACTTTAGAGAGAACATCAGAATGCTGCTGTTTGTGCAGGGTGTAATACTTATATCACTATAGGGCTCCTGTATTTTATTCTCTGTATTCTGCTCTTTCATAAGATATAGAAGAATGGATCTGAATAAATGGAGTACAGATTGCAAATGATCTGATGTGGCTTCCATTATTACAAACTCTCTCCAATCTTCGCCACCAAATGCTAGCCATATGCATGAGATAAGGTTCATGGAAAAGTTCCCAATATCATCTTCTCTAGCCCCTGCCTTTGGTACACGAGGGTAACATTTAGCCCTTACCATAAATTGCCCTCAATGCTTACTTCAGGAATGACCTCGTCTATAAAACAGTCAAATGTTTTCTGGAAAGTAGTCAAAGGTCTGTTGTGAATGAATCAAATGTTTCATCTGCTCTTTGGTTGCAAGTGTTGAACACATGGTGCTCAAAATACGATTTTTTCCCCTTTACTGGAATGCAATAAAAGGCTCACATGTTTTAATCAAAATGTTTATTTGATCCAGTGCTCCATCTTTAAATATGAATGTGTTGCAATCCTCCTGGGTCACTTTTTAAGCTGACAATATAGCAGCACAGCGATTTGCACTTAAAAAAAAAATCTTTGCTGCTCCATCTCTATTATCCAGTTTCTGATACAGAGGTAAATCCTCTGAACCAAGTAACAGTCAATGGGCGAATTTCTGCTCTGGACAGGTTCATAGTGTGGAAAGACCACGCAGGACACCTGAGCCTCCACAGCAAATGATCAGTGGCTTTTTGACTGTGGATCCTCTCACCTAACCCCGTAAGCATAGATGCTGAAACAAGGGGTTCTATGGGTGTTGCTGCACCCCCTGGCTTGAAGTGGTTTCCATCATATACAGGGTTTACAGTTTGGTTCAATGGCTCTCACCACCCACACTATGCAAGTTGTTCCAACACCCCTGCCCATAAGTAGCGCTGCATATTTGCTAATGCAAACCTGAGGCTACTGTAGAAGCTGCACTGGTCCTTTATTACCTGACCCTAGGGTAATAGGGATACCACAAACACATTCCCCTGCAAATAGGCCACTTATTCAAACCGGAAAGGGGCCAGCATTTGGCCCATATTTCAAACATTCCAAAAGGGACATTTGTGATCATCTAGTCCAGGGGTTCTCAAACTGGGAGTTGGGATTCCTCAGGGAGTGGCGAGGTTATTATATGGGGGGGGGTCACAAGCTGTTAGCCTCCACCCCAAACCCTGCTTCACATCCAACATTTATAATGGTGTTAAATATATTTAAGTGTTTTTAATTTATAAGTGGGGGGTCACACTTAAACAAAAGTTTGAGAACCACTGATCTTCCCTATAAGACTGGCCATAGAACTTTCCCAAAATGATTCCTAAAACATATCTCGTAGCAAAGCATCCAATTTTGATTTTAAAAATGGTCAGTGATGGAGAATCCACCATGACCCTTAGTCAAAGACTAACTGCATGTACAAGTGCACAGTATTCAGCTCCAGATAAAATTCAAGTTTTATTTCTGTCATCCTCTTCAATGTTCAGCACAAGTCAATCACTCACTTCAGTTGCTACATAATCATCCTCATCCCTGGCTGGTTAGATGTAGCAAGTGTGGAATGTGGTGACATAGCTTAAAAATTTGACAATTGTAGATTTTGCCTTCATAATTTGGGAAGTGAGAGCAATACAAGGATGAAGTACCCAGATATCACAGCTCAGGTTAGCACTCCTTCCACTGAAAGCATAAGCTCTAGAGAACTCCCCGATATGGCAATTGGTCATTCTATTCTAGGATGTATTCAGTGCTATAGCTTGTTAAGAAATATCAGATCACAAAGACACACAGTGCCAAAGGCAGGAGCTGAGTTTTCTAGTTAAGTGTGATTAGGCTGGTCCTTCAGGAGCTGCTTTTGCATGCTGAACATACAATGTAGAAAGGGACAGAATAGACTCATTGGAAATTCTGACCTGATATTTTTGTGTTGAATAAAGTTTGCCTTGGAGTACCAATGGGAACAGTGGGGGGACAACTTTGACCTAAAATAATAGGTAATAGCAGCTAATTGCTTTGAATTTCAAGAGGTATAATGGCTTGAAGGTGACTGAATTAAGCCTCTGACATAATATTCCCTTTGTCCACTTATACCCATGGAAAGTCGAATAGTTCAATTTTATAGTTCAGTAGTTTTAAATTAAAAAAATCCTTTAGCCTTTTGTGCAATAAAATTAACATAAAATCCTGGCAGTATGGCAAAATTAGCATCCACAGTAATCAGCAGCTTAAACCAGCTTCTTAAAATGCCTCAACACAACATTACTGCTTTCTCCACTTGTTATATTTGCCAGATTCTTCCCATAAAAAGGCATAGCACTGGTGCTATCAACTTGCTTAGACGGAAAAGCTGTTTTCATATTCAGTCTCAGAGTTTGCATATGTTCCTTGTGAAAAGGGATACTGGAAGCCTTTGTACAATTTGAACACAACAACATGATAAATGAATCAAATTTTAAAACATTGTTCTATTCTGCACATGTATTTATTTGTGAAAGTACAAAATCACTGAATATTGGTTGTCTCAATAATTTAATAGAATATTTAAAACATTTAGTGCACAATGGCAGATTTGACTGGCAGTTTTATATCAAGCTAATTAACATTGTGAAGTTTTTATAGGAACATAGGATTCATCTGGTCTAGTCCCCTGCTATTGTAGGCAACCCATAATATATTCAAGTTCATAAACTTATCTATCTTAAAACCAGTTAACTTTCTTGTCCCAACTACTTGTACTAGAAGGCTGTTCCAGAATCTCATTTATCTAATGTTTACAAACCTTTTTTTTTTTTTAAATTTCCAGCCTAAATTTACTCATGGTCAGTTTATACCCATTTGTTCTTATGCTACTATTGTTTTTTTTAGCTTAAGTAGTTCTTCTCTCTCTCTGGTATTTACTCCCTTTATATATAGAGAGAGAACAGTGATATCCCCTTCATTTTGCTAGGCTAAATAAACCAAGCTCTTTTAATCTGCTCTGGTAAAATAGGCTCCCCAGTCGCCTAATCACCCTAGTAGCCCTTCTCTGCTCCTGTTCATTTGAACTCAACTTCTTTAGTAGGGGGGAAAGCAGAATTGTACGCAGTATTCCAGATGAGGTCTTAACAGCGCCTTGTACAATGGCATTAAATACTTCCCTCTTTCTACTAGAAATATCTCACCTGATATATCTTTGGATCACATGTGTCTTATAGGAGCTGAAAACAATAACTGTTGTTAAAGTTATTATGACTTTTCATTATAAAGACCCTATAGTTGATTTTGACAAAGTTGTAAACAATGTAACCATTTTGTCAAAAAAAAAAAACCAACACAACCCACCTTATGCCTGGTCTCTGTCTTGCGCTTAATTTTTATTTTTTTTTAAGTTTTAGCAAGAACAGTCCAGACACTGCCAAGAATGAGGTTACAGGCAATTATTTATTGTTGTCGTCCAGTGTTAAATTCTTACAGCCATTTTAAGGGAAGCTCTAGCACTTCTACTTTTTGGAACAGAGGCTTGGAATTTGGCAGGGGTAGTGCAGAGGGTAGCACTGTGAATTGCCTTGGAAATCTATCCAGATATGTCTGAATTATAAGCCTCTGAAAATCACCATTTGCACATGCTCAGGAGAGGTTTGTTGGAGGCTGGCAGCTAAAAGCTCCAAATGTTCCATGCTGCTGCAAATGTTCTAACCCAGAGTTGCAGGGGCTAAGAGGGACTTGTCCTGTAACAGTTCCTTCTGGAAGCTGTGGGGTTGCTGTGCCTCTGGGTGCCAGAAATGTCACCAGGCCCTAAGGAATATGTGTGATCAAGTAATTAAAGACTATCAAAACACATACACAAAAGGGGGCCAAATTAAAGTTGCTTTAATTCTGGCATTTCCTAACTTTGGAGTGTTTGACTTTGCAATATTAACCTTCTTTTTCCATAGTTTTGTTATTTAATTTAAAATTAGGATATACAGGTATACACATCACATGAAAGCATGCACATATACTTTAATCTCTATATCAAAATAAATTGCTAAAAACAGATAAAGGTGTAACTTAAAATACAAGATTATCTGGTAAGCATTAATTTTTGCTATTGTTCATGCCATCGGAAGTGTGAAATTTTTCAGTTTATGAAAAATTAATAATTCTCATCAGTTCAAGGATTTGCCACAGTAACAGTTTGTGTTTTTAATTATTTACAATGTTACCTATAAATATATGCCATACACTTATTTGTGGTAATATTTTTAAATTAAAGTGCTTATAGTTTTTTTCAGACAATACACTGTCTGATATTAATGGTGAGGGGGAAAAAAGTAGTATTTTTTATAAGTGTATGTGTATACATAACTCCATTGGAAGTGAATAATTCATAGATTCCAAGACCAGAATGGACCATTGTGATCATCTAGTCTGACCTCCTGTATAACTCAGGCCATTAAACTTCTCCAAAGCAATTCCTAGAGTATATATTTTAGAAAAACATTCCACCTTGATTTTAAAACTGTCACTAGTGGATAATCTACCACAACCCTCGGTAAACTGTCCCAATGTACACATCATAGCTGTGGCACGTAGGGTGACCAGATAGCAAGTATGAAAAATCATCATGGGGGTGGGAGGTAATAAGGGCCTATATAAGAAAAAGCCGCAAGTATTGGGACTGTCCCTATAAAATCGGGACATCTGGTCACCCTAGTGGCATGGCTGTACCCATTCTACAGTGCAGTGTGGGTAGGGTCATGGGGTGTATATCAGGCCATGGGTATCAGTCCTCCAGGGCCATTCCCACAATGCTGCCTGACCCTTGCCCAAAAGGTATAATGGTCTCTTAACCCCATTGCCAGAAGTAGTAGTGACCTGTTCTGAGCACCTCAGTGTTCAGCTGAAACTTATTTATCATTACAGGTGATCAGAGTCCGAGAGCAGCCACCTAGGCTCTGGAGCACAAACAGGTGCTGATCAATGTATGGTCAGAATAAACTGTCCTCCATGACTTTGCCTAGGTCAGCTGGAACATTCACCTGTACTGGGAGAAGAAGAGGTGAGTGAAGGAGTCCTTCAGGTGTTGTTTTCTCAACCCTAATACCATGTCCCTTTGCAGTGGAGAGGCAAGCAACTTGCGATGTTTATCAGAAATTCAGAGATTATCCACATGTCCTTTTCAAAGCTGTTCCCTGGACACAAGAGATGGACTGTCTAGAGATGCAGATGAGGTTTTGGGTTGGATGGGCTTTTTGGGGGGGGATGTCTCTGTTCCTCTTCCCTGGGAAGTCCATCTGCTAGCATAGAATACAATCAATTTCCTCCCAAATTGCCTCCAATTACACTGCAAGCATAATTTTTGGTGCAGTACAATCTCAAGCAGGTTCCTGAGGTTTAACGGCAGGAAAAATATGCTTGGTCCATCTTTGTAGCTCACCAAACCCCTCCAACTCAGCAATAGGTAGATGACCATTAGCAGAAGCATCTCTCGGGCACAGATTGCCAGGACACTTTTTTCCAGTACCTTCAAAACTGCTATGTTCTCCAAATGATGCCCAGCCTTTCAAGTACAAAAATTTAACTTGTAATATACCCCATGAAAGGAACGGAACCCCACCCCTGCTGGCCCCTTTGATGTACTGTACACATTACAGTATTGTTGTTAAAATATTGTAGGTATCTTACCGTTGTTAGCCTCAGCTCCTTCCTTGTGCAAAAGTGAAAGAAAGAAGGGGATGGTAACCGCTGCATTCCTCAGATGCAACAACATATCCATATTGTGGCCTTCAGCAGCACAATTACGTTATATATGGGGCCGGGGGGGGGGAGGGGAGGGAGAGAAGAGTTGGTTCCTAGTTTCTTTCAGAGGAACGCAACCCTTGGCTTTGACTTGTGAGGACCTTCCTGTGATGACAGGGAGCCCATTCTGCGAGGAGGACAGAAGCAGCACTGCAGAGAGCAGGGAGATTGAGAAGGACGCTACAGGACCTTTTGATTAGAAATGACCAGAGAAGTCAGGAACAATTTGTTTCCTTAGGTCACAGGAGGATTCCCTTAGGTGTTGGGAGGATCGGGCTCCTAGGCAAGAGAAGGCAATCATGAACTGCTTCCTGCAAATAGAAACAGCACAGGAAGTGGGAGCATACCCAGAGAGAATGGGATCATGCACTCATGCAGTCCCTAGTACAACTGGTGGTGGTACATTCCTGGGATGTGCCTGCTGCCCTAGCCACTGCACTTCTCTGAGAACAAGCACTGCTACAACCTCTTCTTCCCTCACCCCACATCTTCTCCAGGCTACTGCTGAGGCAGTGGATAACCCTCCACCCCCATACTCCATTATGGGGAGGAGCATGATGGACAGATGGCACAGCATCCTCAACTAGCACCCAAAACCCTTCACAGCAGAACTGCCCCCTCCCCCCAATCATGCTATAGAAGAACCCCAAACCGGTCATGTAGCCCAGCCTCTGTTCACCCCCGAAACCCAGGCAGGAGACACTCCCACCATTTATCCCCCTGCACAATATTCCACAGACATTCCCTCATTGTCGGGAGAGTAGGAGGGCAAGGAGACTAGTCTAGCGACATTCATCTGTGAACACTGGTTAGGGAGTTTGGTCCATTTCCGAGTTCATTTTCATTTCCTTTAAAAAACTATTGTGTGTTCCACGTACATCTTTAAATAAATAAGGTACTGTTCACTTCTCTTTTGTGTGCGTGCATCTCTTTCTTATAATGAAGGGGATATTTCCTACCATTATCAGATGGGTCAGCAGGACTCAGAGCATGACTGTGGGTTGAGTCTGTTGCTATAGAAATGCAATTAATTATCTGTCCTTCCAATGATCTCTCCATGCCCCTGCCCACCAGCCACAAATTTTCTAATGTTTTAAAAAGATCCTTGCATATCTGTACATAGAGCTATGAAGTTAACGCTCTGTCCACTATACTGCAGCACTCAACAAAGTGTACATAAACTTCTTGATTGCTTTGTAAATGGTGTAACTAATAATTAAAAAAATCTGAAGAACCAAAAATTCTAGATGTGTCATCAAGCTATGGATCAACTTTCCCTACTACCCCAACCCACAAAAAGCAGTCACCAGTTTTAACTCTGGTATTGCTCATCTAAACATGGCAAGAAGTCCTTACTTTCTAGTGTTCCTCCCACTATTCCGATCTCCCCACAATTTACCTTTCCTAACTTTAAAGAAAGCAAACAAAAAACATGGATGATAACAGCGAATTAAACTCTGAAGTAAATGTTCTTCAGAAGCACCCTGGGAAACCCCCCAAAAGATTAAACATCTGGTTTTCTAAATAATTTCATTAACAACACAAACAAAGGAAACCCAAACAAACAGAGTTAAGAATGAATATAGATAACATTGACCAATGATTTCATGACCCCTTATCCCCCACCTACAACAGTCAGTCACTATTAGCAATCATGTGAGTATTCATGCACAACAGCTGCTGTCTGCACTGGTTTCAGAGAATATTAATAAGAAGAAATGTATGAAGCACCTTCCAAACCCTCAAATAACTATTTCAATTTCTTTAACAATGAGCAAATACTCCCCAGAAAGCATCCTGAAACAGAGCTTTTAATATATAACAAAAGCTTTACTCACTGCTCGCAATTAAAGTGTATATACACCCTATTCAGCACAAAACATTGATCAAAGATGTTAAGCTTAATGAGGGGCCCTAAACACAATTGTGTGCTCTCAGGTGGCACACTGATGTCAGCTCCAGGGGATCAGGACCCACCCAGCTATGTTGCAACATAACAAGTGTCTATGGCATATTGAGATTTTTCCAGCATTGGCAGAGTCCAAAATCAACTTCTGCCTCCCCACTGTTCCATAACGTACAAACAAATAGCATAACAGGTTTCCCTTATCACCAGGAACCATAAGCAGTGTGCACATGCGTGGGATGCAGCTGCCTGTACATGCTTTGAAAACCAGATCTGTCCTGTGCCCACTCTGTCCAAAAGTATTTACCTCTGGTTTCACATATGGAAGATAAGAGGGAAGATCCTTTCAGGGATTGAGAACTGGTTAAAAAAAAAAGACAGGGAACAAAGGGTAGGAATAAATGGTAAATTTTCAAAATGGAGAGGGGTAACTAGTAGTGTTCTCCAAGGGTCAGTCCTAGGACCAATCCTATTCAACTTATTCATAAATGATCTGGAGAAAGGGGTAAAGAGTGAGGTGGCAAAGTCTGCAGATGAAATAATACTAAACTGCTCAAGATAGTTAAGATCAAAGCAGACTGTGAAGAGTTACAAAGGGATCTCACAAAACTAAGTGATTGGGCAACAAAATGGCAAATGAAATTTAATGTGGATAAATGTAAAGTAATGCACATTGGAAAAAATAACCCCAACTATACATACAATATGATGGGGGCTAATTTAGCTACAACTAATCAGGAGAAAGATCTTGGAGTCATCATGGATAGTTCTCTGAAGATGTCCATGCAGTGTGCAGCGGCAGTCAAAAAAGAAAACGGGATGTTAGGAATCATTTAAAAAGGGATAGAGAATAAGACTGAGAATATCTTATTGTCCTTATATAAATCCATGGTACGTCCACATCTTGAATACTGCATACAAATGTGGTCCCCTCATCTCAAAAAAGATATACTGGCATTGGAAAAGGTTCAGAGAAGGGCAACTAAAAATGATTAGGGGTTTGGAATGAGTCCCATATGAGGAGAGATTAAAGAGGCTAGGACTTTTCAGCTTGGAAAAGAGAAGACTAAGGGGGGATATGATAGAGGTCTATAAAATCATGAGTGGTGTGGAAAAAGTGAATAAGGAAAAGTTATTTATTTGTTCCCATAATATAAGAACTACGGGCCACCAAATGAAATTAATGGGCAGCAGGTTTAAAACAAATAAAAGGAGGTTCTTCTTCACTCAGTGCACAGTCAACCTGTGCACCTCCTTGCCTGAAGAGGCTCTGAAGGCTAGGATTATAAAAGAGTTTAAAAGAGAATTGGATAAATTTGTTATATATGGCTATTAATATTATATTGTATATAATATTATATATGGCTATTAATGGCTATTAGCCAGGATGGGTAAGGAATGGTGTCCCTAGCCTCTGTTTGTCAGAGGGTGGAGATGGATGACAGGAAAGAGATCACTTGATCATTACCTGTGAGGTTCACTCCCTCTGGGGCACTTGGCATTGGCCACTGTCGGTAGACAGGATACTGGGCTGGATGGACTTTTGGTCTGACCCAGTATGACCATTCTTATGTTCTTATGTTTTGCAAGGCACAACATCCCACTATAATTAGGACTATGTTTGCCATACTGGTATTCAGGTGGGTCCGAAAATATTGCCAACATGCTTTCAGCTGTCCAAACACAGACAATCACCATTCTGCAGCTACTCAGTCCATAGCCGAATTCTCTTTTTCTTGAGTCAGCATTGTCAGGGTCTGGCTTTATGAGCCAAGTTAGGACTGGGTATGAGGGGGTCCCCAAAATAGAAACACCGTAAAGAACCACATTGTTTATGGGAAATAAAATCCCTTCTTCCCCTCTGCAGTACAATGCCAATTTCCTGAGCACCCTGGTATCATAGACCTTTCCAGTGCATTCAGCATTCGTGTTCATAACCAAACCTCTGTGGTTGTCTTGGAGAACAAGTGAATAGTAACCTTTTTGGTTCACATATTCATTCACCCCTTTTGGTGGGCAAAGTATTGGGATGAGCATTCCATTGATGGCCCCTACACAGTTGGGAAATCCCATCCTCTGAAATCCAGCTATAATTTCAGGGACTTGGGTTGTGGGACAGTGTTAACAGCCTGGAAAACCTGTACAACCACCACCCTAACAGTTCACTTCCCAACCCCAAGCTGGTTTGCAACTGGCAAGTAGCTTGCACGTGTTGCCAGCTTCTACAGGGCAATAGTCATCTGCTTCTGCACTGGTATGGGTTTCTGAACTCAAGTGGTCTGGCACTGGTGGGCTGGTGCAAGTTGTTTGCACAACTCCATGAAGGTCTGCAGCCTCTGGTCATCATCCTAGATTTCCAAGACAATGTGATCCCATCATATGGTACTGGTTCTCCAGGACTAGAGGCGATGGTTCACCAGGGGCATACCATTTAAATCCCAGCATTGAAGATATCTGCTCCATGGCACTCCAGTGGATTTCCATTCACCTTCTCAGTCATTCATATTTGGTTTCTCAAATAGTTCTGGACTGATTCAGTACAGTACCCAATATTGCACCGCATGAACATTTGCCCCAGAAGCAGCAGAAGGAGCAGAACCACATCCTCATGGACTTGCTTCAGGTCTTCCACACAAATGGGCAGAAGGGAGAGGCGAGTGGCAGTTGTCATCACCAAATCTGCGAAGGAGGCATACAGTACCAGCAACGTGCAGCAAGGCGGTTCCCAGAATATCTCCTGTGACACACAGAACTCTGCAATACCACCTCTGAAATAGTAGTGCTACCATTGCATACCAAAAAGGGGAAGTGTGGACATGGGTACACGCCTGTGCACGGTGTATACCCATGCCCAGCACAGCCTATATGGACACTCAGTGCAGGGTAGCTGCACTAACAGTCCTTGGACAAGTAACTGAGAATGTGTGCTAGTACAGACATACCATTAGTGGTACATTGGCTTCACTTTCTGATAACTTCCCCTTTTATAGTCTCTTCGTAAGTCTGACCTCTGCACTCAGGCACCGATAAGCTCAGCAAATCAGCAGTTAGCAATTGTCATATAGCTACATCAGACAGTAAAGTGAGAAATCCTAGGTTAGATCTGAACTCAGTATCTCACACCCCAGGTCTGTACAAATTTGGCCAGTACAAAAGTATGCTATTCTCACACTCAAAAAAGCTTTTCAAAAAAGCAAATATCCAGCCAAAAATCCTTATACTTCAGAGAGTTAAGTCAGGCGGCAACCCCATTAGACAGAAATGTCTGACTACAGTTCAGATAGCATATGGATTAAATTCAATTTAATTTAAAAAAATATTTCCCCCATTTTTGAAACTTCAGCTAAATATCAAAACTCAAAAAAAAATCTGTACAGTTCCTTGAAAAATGGGGAAAAAAATTTAATTTAAAATTTCATCAACATTTTCCTTAGTTTCCAAAAAAAAAAAAATTGACCAGCCCTGATGTACAGTATGTTATGATTGTAATAGTCATTAACAAGATATAACCACTGTTAACAAGGTATAAAAATCAGGGTAAGGGTTTATGTGGATGTGTATTTTATGTGTACACACACACACACACACACACACACACACACGGCTACAGTTCAAAACCTTTTTTTTACCTCAAAACACATCACTTACTGAAAAAGTCAGTCATGTGATTTATAGCCACACATCCAGAATGACTTTCTAGAGCTCTGCTAAAATGTTAGCTTGTATGAACTGGACTACTGAATAGAAAATTGTTAAGTAATATTTTTAAATGGGTTATGGTATAACATAACCTGAAAACACATTTAAAATGTTTCAATCTTATCTCTTGAATATGCATAAAATTAAAGAAAGAAAATAAACTAGGACACAAAATTTCAAATGTGTGTCCCAATTCAAAGAAAAAAGAAAAGGAGTACCCGTGGCACCTTAGAGACTAACAAATTTATTAGAGCATAAGCTTTCGTGAGCTACAGCTCACTTCATCGGATGCATCCGATGAAGTGAGCTGTAGCTCACGAAAGCTTATGCTCTAATAAATTTGTTAGTCTCTAACGTGCCACGGGTACTCCTTTTCTTTTTGCGAATACAGACTAACACGGCTGCTACTCTGAAACCAATTCAGAGAGTGATCTATATTCAGGAGAGCACTTAAGTACATGCTCAAGTTTAATCAACTGAAATCAATGGGACTTAAGTGCATGCTTGATGCTGAGTTTGTATTTAGGGACTTCCTGAATAGGTATGGATTTAGTAAGTGTTTTTGTGAATTGTGACCTTGAAGCATTACATTTTTAGCTGCCTAACCATAGGCATCCAAGCTGGAAAATAGTGTGTTAAGCTTTATCTTGACACTGTTCAGTGTGGGTGGCTTTTTCTGCTAGATGAACTTCCACTGTTCATTTTACTCTACGATTGTGATTTCTTCCCTCCTCCCCCTCTTTTAAATCATCATGGTCAAGTTTTGCCTTCAGCCATTCAAAAGCTCAAGGATTAAATTTATTCCAAATGAGAAGTGACTGAACCACTTCTCCTTCTCAGCTGTACACAATGTTTTTCCACTCTGAACAGGGAAATTGCAATAGATTTGCTTCTTATATTCATGCTGCAAGAAACAGCCTTCATTTCATTTAGACATTCTGCATTAATGTTTTGGTACATATAGTACAGGGCTTTTATTTAACGAATGTTACACAACTGCATCAATTACAAGAGCATTTCATAATCAGGCAATCAGTTATCCTCCTTCCCTATTTCACTCCCTCATCTCCTTTTGTTAATGTTTCAGAGCAAAGTCCATTCAAATGTGTGTCATTAGCTGTGGAAACATTCCTCCTAGGGATCTTAAGATATGGGATTTCTAGGGAAGAAAGGCTAATGAGGTGGTGATCTGTGTCAGAGACATTCATCTATAAAAGCAAAGCTCTCCCATCCATATTTACTCTACTCGCCATGCAAACTGTGCCTTTTCCAAATGTAAAATTTTCCAACACAAGCTGTGGACTTGCTGAAGTCCTTAGGAAAATGCAAAGTGCAGTTCCACTTTGAAAAAAAAAATCACAGAATAAAAACGGCACCATCCTAATCAGCAGATCGGCTCCCTATGTTTAGTTAGAGTCACATCTGCTGACTCCAGTGACAGAAGTTTAGCTCTTGCAATTGTTCATTTCTGTTAATATAGGGAGCCAGCACAGCAATTGGACAGTAAACTGAATTATTTTCCTTCTTAAGCATCACCACCAGAATTGTTTACGAAATTCAATTACAGTGCCAACCAGTTAAATCCATGCAAACCCACTGAAAACCACAAGTTTTGCACATGAATCACCAAAAGCATCATTTGGCTTGTAGAGTCTTCAATTTTAGTGACGATGCACATGTTCACTTACAGATCACAGGGTTACGTTTAGGTTTAAACTTAGGAATGCAATTTAAACATGTGCCTAAATTAATGGGATTTAACTTTAAACATGTACTTAAGTGCTTTGCTGAATCAGGGTCCGATCCAATGCCCTCTGAAATCAATGGGAGTCCATTGTGGACTTCAAATTAACTTTGAGTGCACTGCTGGCACTTCAAATACACAAAGCAATGAGATATTTTCAGCCAGAATCATGGACTAAGGTGCTGCTCATCATAAATACAAGTACCAGAATCTGGCCCTTAAAAGAGAGATTACAATATGATAAAGTAATTTTTCAAAGGCTACATAGCAGCATTTATACAGCAATTTTCATTTAAAAACCGATTCCTGCAACACCTTTGAAAAATAAATTAGTATTTATTATCCACATTTTATGAGGGAGGAAAAATGTGGTACAGACTAAGGATCCGATGAGGCAAGTTCTTTCCTTTTTTCCAAATTATAATAGAGAGTTTTTTGAGGTAAGTGACAGGTCCCAAATTATGTAGAGAGGGATCACACAAAACACATTACAACATTTTTTTAATACAGTGGTTTTAATTGATTATATTAATAGCACTGATTCAAAATTATTCATACTATATCTGCTTTAGAATTTTTCTAGTACAGAAATTATTCAGTTATTGTAATACAATTTGTTTCAATATTATAAACTAGATATGAAAATCACTGTTCTACTATAGTCATTATTATAAGGTTAAGCCATTTGTACATGACAGCCATTTTCATTGGAACATATCCAACTGCCTGATCTAAGTGGGAATTACATCTCTTTTCTTAATCCTTTATACTAGAAATCTCTACAAAACTAGAAAGGACAACAGAATTCATGCAGAACATATAGCACTAGGGTGAACTATAGGATATATAAGCAGCATTTTTACTTGATGAATAGATCAAATTTTCTACTGCACAAATACTAACTGCTAAAGTATCCGATAATGTAACCACTGAAGATGGAGGTGAAACCCTGCTCCTTCAATGACATTTAAACAAAAGCAAAGATGATATAACGCTGAATATATATCAGGTTATGTTCTAATAGTTGTATATTTTAACTGTATGTCACATGCTGTATTCATTCAAAGTGAATGTTAAAATAAGGTCATTTTAAGGAAATTCAGGGGTTATAATTCTGTTCAAATCCCTGTTTAAGACATCAAAATAAAAGCAAACAAAAAATCTGGCAACATTTATCTGTATTCTAAACCAAACTGGCCCTAGCAATTATCTTAAATTTCTTTCTGTACAGCTAAAATAAATAAAAATACTATCACCCGGATGGCCTTCTGGTTCAGCCAGGCCATTTATGCCTTTAATTAAATATGGCCAGATAATGTCCTTTGTTCTTGTTCCCATGCATTTGACACCTGCTGTCTTTGTGATCAGGAAAATGAGCCAGGAAATTCAGGCGGAGAGGCTTTTAGTCAAAAAGTAACACCTGGGTCCCAGCCTGGGCCTACGCTTTGCTTAATATAGTTCTGCACAGAAAGCCTAGCAGACAAAAAGCCAAACAAGTGAACTTCCGGCTTCAGATATAATATAGGTTCAGTAGAATATGAATTTTAAATATAATAACGTATATTCTGCTGAACCTATGTTATATCCTGAAAGCTCACCACTTGTTTGGCTTTTTGTCTGCTATGTTTTCTGTTTAGAACTGTATTAAGCAATGTGACTTTGGAAAGATGTTCTCATTGACATCAATGGACTTATCAGGCCATATGTTAGTCCTAACTTTGGGGAAAGTGTTGGAAAGAATAAGGTTTTTTTCCATTTATTAAGACAGTTAAGGAGGAAAATACTGTTGCACAGTAGTTAGAACAGGAAACCAGGATCAGTTTTCTATTCCCTGTTCCATCATGAGTTACTATGTGATGCTGGCCAAATTAAGTTATTTTAGCAGTGAAGACAAACACGAAGACAGGTTGTTATAATAAGCATTGCTCCAACTGTGTCCTGTCTGAACACAAAACTCCTGATGTTGGCTGGGTCATTAGAGAGTATAGGCTAAAGTTCAAATTAGCACAGCTCTTCAGCTGATAACACAACCACTGATTAGCGTGAATGTAGGCTAAATACACTGAAGTGCCATTAATTCTCTATGCATTCCCACCATTCCACCTGCCTGTCCAGAAAGGACAGAAAAGTTTCCCCACAACTCACTGGGAAATAATTCAAAGAACAACTTAAATGACTGCAGGACAAAGAACCATGGGATATACCGCCCAGAAGTCCTAGTGCCATACATGAGCAAGTAAAGCACCAGTGAAGACCCAAGAGCTCCAGTGTTATTTCTCTCTCTGGCCATTCTCACTGGAGCTATGCTAACTAGAGAGGGATAATTCAAATCCAAGTTGACTCTGCAGTAAAGACACATCCTATATTTTTATGTAACCCATCCATGAAATGGGTATCATCATATGGTCCGAGCTCATACAGAATTTTTGAGGAGTAATTCATGTTTAGAAAGTGCTTTGAGAATCTTTTTATGAAAGACCCCACTAAGCATGAGCAGAGGTAACAACCTAACCCAGGGTGGGCAAACTTTGACCCGAGGGCCACATCTGGTTATGGAAATTGTATGGTGGGCCATGAATGCTCACAAAATTGGGGTTGGGGTGCGAGTTCTGGGCTGGGGCCATAAATGAGAAGTTCAGGATGCAGGAGAGGGCTCTGGGCTGGGGAAGGGGGTAAGGGCAGGGGGGTGGGGGCAGGTGAGGGTGTGGGCTCTGGGGTGGGGCTGAGGATGAGGGGTTGGGGGTGCAATAGGGTGCTCCAAGCTGGGACTGAGTGAATGGGAGGGGGAATCAGCAGTGGTCCAGGGGGTTGGAGCAGGCTCTGGGGCATGCTTACCTCAAGCAGCTCCCAGAAGCAGTGGCATATCCCCCCTCCAGCTCCTATGTGGAGGCACAGCCAGGTGGGCTGTGCGTGCTGCCCAGTCTGCAGACGCCACCGCTGCAGCTCCCATTGGCCATGGTTCCCGGCCAATGAGAGCTGTGGGGGTGGCACTTGAGGTGGGGGCAGCGTGCGGAGTCCCCTGGCTTGCCCCTATGCAGGAGGGGGGACATGCTGTTGCTTCTGGGAGCCATTTGGAGCAGGGCAAGCCCCCAACCCCACTCCCCAGCTGGGAGGGAGCTTGAGGGACAGATTAAAATGTCTGGAGGGCCGGATGTGGCCTTCAAGTCATAGTTTGCCCGCCCCGATCTAGCCTTTGATTTGAAGCATCATTTCTGGACGCACATGGAATTTTAACTGCACTCTGAACAGCTCAGGGTTAGTAACCCTAACCTATGGGTACAGTTCCAAGGAAGAAGCAGAGACAGAAATACAAAAGGCTAACAGTGGCTCAATAGAACACTTATCCAAGAGCAGACAGAGTAATATTTAGTACCTTTTCAAAGCAATTTAACTAATTAGTCCTTACAGTGCTCTTGGCTGATTGGTAAGCATGATTTCCATTTTAAAGGTGGGGAAATGAGGCAGAAAGGTATGGTGGCTTACACAAAGTCACAAAGAAGGTTCATAGGAGAGCCAGGTTTAGTACTTGGGAGTTCCTGGCTCACAGTTCTGTTCTCCTTCCTGTGGAGCCGGTCCTTTGACATATTTGAAAGTTTGTGGAACAGACTTAAATGCATAATGTGAAGCATTCACTTTTCAACAACAGCAACAAAAAAAGCATTTTCTTTATTTGGCTTCCCCCCCCCCATATTTTCTGTGAGCACTCTTTTAGTCTGCCAGAGGGAATGTCAATCAATCCTTCTTCCCCAGCCAGTCACCCATAAGTGACAAAGAACTCCATTAACACCTTAGGCTACATTGATGCCCGTACTGTATGCAGAGATGCTCTATCACAGATCTCATCACTATTCTCCATCATCAGGTTGGCCATTTGCATGGCTTTTCCTGATGGTTGATTGCAGTTAAAATACCACAGGTTTTGTACGATGTGATGTGCCAAAAGGATCATCCACTTTGTGCATCCTCTCTGTCAATTCTCAAGAGAACACTACCCTGGTGTGTAAAATGCCCCAAATACACCAGATGAAAATGCAGTTTCTGCTTGTCAGCTTTTCACATTCCCTTCAGTGAAGTGTGATTGCTTGGGAAAGCTGTTGTAATACTACAATGCCACCATCTGGTTAAAGCCAAAGATCTGAACTTGCATGTAGTGAAGAAATAAAATGTCTCTGATCTTCAAAGGAATCAGCAAGTCACTGTCAATAAAATACAGTGAATGTGGAACAGATGCATGCACCAAGCTGGACTTGTTCATGCTGGTTAGTTGGAAGTTGGGAGCAGCATTACAAAAGTGAGTGAAATATTTATATTTGCTCTCATTCTCCCCATTTCCAGCATCATTGCTACCTATGAGACTTTACACCATTATACATTGATAGTTTTTCCATTTCTTGCCTCCAAAGAGCAACTAAAGAATAATTTGCATTCTTCATTATTCCTTAAAATGTAAATCTTTTTAAAAATTGTGCAGTTCGTTTGTGAATGCACTAGTGAACCAACAATTCTGAGGAACCACATCATGACACACAGTCTAACATCACTCCAGTCAAGCCCCTTAATTGTGACATAATGATAGAGTGCCCTCTAGTGGTTTTAAAGAGCACCTTAGCCTACATGTATCATTTAAAAACCTGACATTTTTACTATAATGTTTTTAAACTAAAGAAAAATTTAAGATATTAACTGACAAATAGATTCTTCTGAAATATGATCAAAATGAATTGTGTCATTCTTGTTGGAGCCAAATATGGTGCTTTGTTTCAGAAATGCCTGAGAGACTATCCCCTGGAAGCAGACTTGGTAGTATGTTGAATCAAGACAATAATCAAAATATGTAATCTCTGGATTTGTTACAGAGAAAAAGGGGTGCTCATTCAAGCTTAAACATGTGGAATATGATTTAATCAACTGAGAATAGGCAAAACTTGGTTCTTTTCCATTCAGCTTCTTGAGTTATCATAAAGGGCTTCTTGTGAGGAAATGATATTGCAAGCACATACCCTCATTTGCTTCTGCACCACTACTAGAAGCACTGATCTTAAATCAGAAGCAGTTTTGGTTGCTTAAACTGATTTCTGAGGAGCAAAAATGAGTGGTGGCAGGGGCAAGCCACAGATCAAAGGGCAATTCTTATTGCAACTCATTTTCATGTGTTAAATGAGTAGTATTTAGAGTTCAGAGAGAAGAGAGTTTGTGTACAATGTTGTCTCAGTGAGAAACAGAATAAACTTTGGAAGACTAAGCCAGAAAACTATCAGCTATAAAGAATCACAAGAAAGGGGCAGGGAAGGTTATATTCCTTTTGGTAGGAGAAAAAGACAGGGGCTTGAGACTTAGGCCTGGTCTACACGGGGAGGGGGAAATCAATTTAAGTTCGGCAACTTCAGCTATGTGAATAACGTAGTTAAAGTCGACGTACTTAGATCTACTCATTGCCATGTCTTCACTGCGGTGAATCGACTGCTGCCGCTCCCCTGTAAACTCCACCTGCGCCTCTCACGCTGGTGGAGTACAGGAATCAACGGGAGAGTGCTTGGGGGTCAATTTATCGTGTCTAGACTAGATGCAATAAGTCAACCCCTGCTGGATCGATTGACTAAAATGCTAAGGGTAACAGGAAATTGCATGGAACAAAGAGTTAGAGAAGGTGATGGAAGAAATAAGGATTCTCCTTATTCTTCAAAGCCATAAAGGGTTAGCTAAACTTTAAAATAGGTAGAGAAACGCATTTATTTAGATGTATAGAATAAAAATAATTCTTCTCGTGGGCTCTAAGTACATTTGCCATTAGTTAAAAATACATTACAAAACCTGAATGGCACATTAGCCTCACTTCACATACTAACCACCACTCAGAAAACAAGACAATTCCAGCATAAGTTCTACACAAATGTTTGCCCTAAGACACAGATGTCTGTTATCCAGTAGCGTTTACCCCCCCCCCCCATCAACAGATGTTTTCCTATCTATACTAATTTACAATTGTGTTAATGAACATGTGTTGACACATTCAAGCACAACTAGAATCTCAAGTGTTGACATATCCTGAGTGCATGATGCACTATAGCTGTGGACCTTGTGTAAACATCTACACTGGTGTAAAACACTACTGTTGTGCTGTGGTAGGATCTTACACATGTTGCCTCTATACAGATCCACGGTACGCCCACATCTTGAATACTGCAAGCAGATGCGGTCGCCCCATCTCAAACAAGATATATTGAAATTGGAAAAGGTTCAGAAAAGGGCAACAAGAATGATTAGGGGTATGGGACAGCTTTCATATGAGAAGAGATTAATAAGACTGGGACTTTTCAGCTTGGAAAAGAGAGACAACTAAGGACAAATATGATAGAAGTCTATAAAATCATGACTGGTATGGAGAAAGAAAATAAAAGGAAAGAGTTATTTACTCCTTCTCATAACACAAGAGCTAGGGGGTCACCCTATGAAATTAATAGGCAGCAGGTTTAAAACAAACAAAAGGAAGTCTTCACACAACACACAGTCAACCTGTGGAACTCTTTGCCAGAGGATGTTGTGAAGGCCAAGACTATAACAGAGTTCAAAAAGAACTAGATAAGTTAATAGAAGATAGGTTCATCAATGGTTGTGCGATAAATGAAGGAGGAGAAGAGAGCAGCTCCCTTTTATGGACACCCAGCCAGCCAGCTAGCTATAAAATCCCTCTTAGTAGTTGTTCTCTACTCACTTTACCTGTAAAGGGTTAAAAAGTCTCACTGCTATGCATAGGTAAAAGGAAGTGAGTGGACACCTGACCAAAAGAGCCAATAGGAAGGCTAGAACTTTTTAAAATTCAGAAAAACTCCCCCCTTTGTCCGTCTGAGGGGGTACTACTGACTAGAGAGGTGGACAGGGCAGCAGCTATGCTACAAGAAGCTTGGGTCCAGATATGAAAAATCCTCAGTATCATACCTATAAACTACTCATTTGAAACCCCAGATATGTAAGTAGATCAGGAAATGTCTAGGAAGATGCGATTAGGGTTATCTCTTTATGGTTTGTGGACTCCTCTGTGCTAACCCCAGGTGCTTTTGTTTTGCTTGTAACCTTTAAGCAGGACCTCAAGAAAGCTATTCTTGGTGCTTAAATCCTTGTAGTTACTCTTCTAAAAATCTAGCAACAGGCTGAGTTTCCAGATGTGTTTTCTTTTCTTTAAAATAATAAAAATAAGTAATAATAATAAAAATTTACCTTTCTAAGAACAGGATTTGATTTCTGTGTCTTAAGAGGTTGTGCAGCTGCAGCTAGCAAGAGATGTCAAGAGTAACAAGAAGGGTTTCTTCAGGTATGTTGGCAACAAGAAGAAAGCCAAGGAAAGTGTGGGCCCCTTACTGAATGAGGGAGGCAAGCTAGTGACAGAGGATGTGGAAAAAGCTAATGTACTCAATGCTTTTTTTGCCTCTGTTTTCACTAACAAGGTCAGCTCCCAGACTGCTGTGCTGGGCATCACAAAATGGGGAAGAGATGGCCAGCCCTCTGTAGAGATAGAGGTGGTTAGGGACTATTTAGAAAAGCTGGACGTGCACAAGTCCATGGGGCCGGACGAATTGCATCCGAGAGTGCTGAGGGAATTGGCGGCTGTGATTGCAGAGCCCTTGGCCATTATCTTTGAAAACTCGTGGCGAACGGGGGAAGTCCCGGATGACTGGAAAAAGGCTAATGTAGTGCCCATCTTTAAAAAAGGGAAGAAGGAGGATCCTGGGAACTACAGGCCGGTCAGCCTCACCTCAGTCCCTGGAAAAATCATGGAGCAGGTCCTCAAAGAATCAATCCTGAAGCACTTAGAGGAGAGGAAAGTGATCAGGAACAGTCAGCATGGATTCACCAAGGGAAGGTCATGCCTGACTAATCTAATCGCCTTTTATGATGAGATTACTGGTTCTGTGGATGAAGGGAAAGCAGTGGATGTATTGTTTCTTGACTTTAGCAAAGCTTTTGACACGGTCTCCCACAGCATTCTTGTCAGCAAGTTAAGGAAGTATGGGCTGGATGAATGCACTATAAGGTGGGTAGAAAGCTGGCTAGATTGTCGGGCTCAACGGGTAGTGATCAATGGCTCCATGTCTAGTTGGCAGCCGGTGTCAAGTGGAGTGCCCCAGGGGTCGGTCCTGGGGCCCGTTTTGTTCAATATCTTCATAAATGATCTGGAGGATGGTGTGGATTGCACTCTCAGCAAATTTGCGGATGATACTAAACTGGGAGGAGTGGTAGATACGCTGGAGGGGAGGGATAGGATACAGAAGGACCTAGACAAATTGGAAGATTGGGCCAAAAGAAATCTAATGAGGTTCAATAAGGATAAGTGCAGGGTCCTGCACTTAGGATGGAAGAATCCAATGCACCGCTACAGACTAGGGACCGAATGGCTCGGCAGCAGTTCTGCGGAAAAGGACCTAGGGGTGACAGTGGACGAGAAGCTGGATATGAGTCAGCAGTGTGCCCTTGTTGCCAAGAAGGCCAATGGCATTTTGGGATGTATAAGTAGGGGCATAGCGAGCAGATCGAGGGACGTGATCGTTCCCCTCTATTCGACACTGGTGAGGCCTCATCTGGAGTACTGTGTCCAGTTTTGGGCCCCACACTACAAGAAGGATGTGGATAAATTGGAAAGAGTACAGCGAAGGGCAACAAAAATGATTAGGGGTCTAGAGCACATGACTTATGAGGAGAGGCTGAGGGAGCTGGGATTGTTTAGTCTGCAGAAGAGAAGAATGAGGGGGGATTTGATAGCTGCTTTCAACTACCTGAAAGGGGGTTTCAAAGAGGATGGCTCTAGACTGTTCTCAATGGTAGCAGATGACAGAACGAGGAGTAATGGTCTCAAGTTGCAATGGGGGAGGTTTAGATTGGATATTAGGAAAAACGTTTTCACTAAGAGGGTGGTGAAACACTGGAATGCGTT
The DNA here is from genome assembly GCF_009764565.3 of Dermochelys coriacea. Classification (NCBI taxonomy): domain Eukaryota; kingdom Metazoa; phylum Chordata; order Testudines; family Dermochelyidae; genus Dermochelys; species Dermochelys coriacea. The sequence continues at coordinate 315,763,800 of NC_050068.2, read as the reverse complement.
ACCTAGGGAGGTGGTAGAATCTCCTTCCTTAGAGGTTTTTAAGGTCAGGCTTGACAAAGCCCTGGCTAGGATGATTTAACTGGGACTTGGTCCTGCTTTGAGCAGGGGGTTGGACTAGATGACCTTCTGGGGTCCCTTCCAACCCTGATATTCTATGATTCTATGATTCTATGCACATGTTTTTTTAGTTAGCTGGTGGCAATAGCTGGATTTCTTTTTCTTTTCCTTTCTCAGCTGTTCCTGTGGGGGGAGGAGGTGGTAAAAGGGCTTGAGGGTACCCCACAGGAAGGAATTCCCAAGTGCGCCTTCCTGGGCTCTCAAAGGGTTCTGCACTTGGGTAGTGGCAGCATCTGCCAATCCAAGGTCAGAAAAAAGCTGTAACCCCGGGAGTTTATACAAGCCTGGAGTGGCAAGTATTAATTTTTTGAATTCTTGCGGGCCCACACCTTCTGCACTCAAAGTGCCAGAGTAGGGAATCAGCCTTGACAGGCTGTTAGCCAGGATGGGCAGGGATGGTCGTGTCCCTAGCCTTTATTTGCCAGGAGCTGAGAATGGGCGACAGGATAGATCACTTGATGATTACCTGTTCTGTTCATTCCCTCTGAAGCACCTGGCATTGGTCACTGTCGGAAGACAGGATACAGGATACTAAATGGACCTTTGGTCTGACCCAGTATGGCCCTTCTTATGTTTTTATCGTGTAAGTGTTTACATTAGGTGCAGGAACTGATACCAGTCAGCTCTGTGTTTTGGGGGAACCAGGGCGCGGTATCTAGCCTGTCTGACTCATGAAAGACACCGCCCCCCCCCCACCAGTCTCTTCTGGAGCCAGAAGATAAGAGAAAGGCTTGCAGAGAGCAATGACAAGATTAAGACATCTCCATTTGCATACAGAATGGAGAACAGAGAACCGCACTGAATTCTGGGATCAGAAAAGCAGGGACACCACATCATGGAAATCTCTGCTCCAGATGTTAATGAACCTACACCTGCCCACACCCAGCTCAGCAATTATCAGACCAATTCTAGTAATAAATCCTTGATTGATAACCCAAAATACTGAAGCAGCCTAGTTGCATTGTGAGCTCCCTGGAAGAAACCACCACCCATAGCCAAGAGTGATCAGCTCCTATTGTCTAGCCTAAAGAAAACCCTTAAGTCATCAGTTTACCCATAAACAAATCCAGTTCTCTCTGGAACCATTGTATTTTCTCAACAAAAACCCCTATCTATGCCCAAGTAAGTGTTCTGATGCTTAGATCCAAACTATGCATCAGTTCCACTGGCAATCCATTTTCTCCTGACTAATCGTGCTGGGGGCTCTGCCTGTCTCCTGACCTCAGGACCCTGAGCTACTACCAGTTCAAGCCTCCTGGGGTGGCTGAGATCCCCCTTTCTCTCTGTTTTGCTTTCTACCTTAGGTATTAACCTTTAATAATGTATGTTAGGTTGGTTTAGCCCTCCTTGTGTAGTTATTATTATTCAGTAAATAACTTTTATGGTTAAGCTGGTTGCTTCTCTCTCTCGCTCACTCTGAACTTTACTCTTTTGTGATCTTAGCATCCCTCATTTACTCTGCAGCAACGCTTCTTTTACCTAAGCTAAAGATCCCTTTAGTGCCCAGAAATACTGTGGGGTTTGCTCATCAAGTGGGTTACTACCAGTACAATTGTGATGTGAAAGTGGGATAAGGACATGTTAAACCTGTGGCACATAAGTGGGGGGGAAGAGGAGCAGCTGAAAGTGCTGCTCAGCCCAGCCTATTGAGACCAGGGGCACATAAGCGTAACAGCTTGAAGGTGCTGCTTAACCCAGCCTATTGAGTACAGGGACATATGACGGTATCAGCTTGAGAGTGCTGACTGACTCAGTCTGCTGAGACTTGCTCTGTTAGTGTGCGTCTCTGCATCTAGTTCTAGGGCTGGAGGAACTCAGTCCTGGGGAACCTAGGTCCTGCAGGATAACTCCATTGGGAGGGGACTTGCAGAAGGAAGGAGTAGAGCTCCATATATAAGCAGTACATTAATAGAATTACAGAACCCTCCCCACCCCCCAGAAGAATAACCCTAATAAATGAACATACCCCAAAGTTACGGGTATATTTGGTAACAAATTGGTGGAGATACGCAGGCAGCACGTGGTAATTGTTGAGTAGTTGCTGTGGAATAGGGAAACTGAGGCACAGGCCTGAGTAAGCTCTCTTTCTTTTTCAGACCATGCTCCATTAGCAAGGTCTCTCTCTGAGAATTTGGTAACCTTCTGTTAAGAATTGTGCTTAGAATATCTGTAGAACTGTGAAATAAAGAGTTAAGAGTAGTGCCTTAAAAATAAAGGTTTTAGAAAGAGCTGTTGGGGTGGGGGGGGGGATCATTAGTGACAGAAGAAAATAGAGATGTCTGAAAAGGACCTTTTTGCTACTTGCTTGAGACAGGAGAAAACCAACAGGTTAGAGAGATGGGTAACGAAAAAGGGGAAATGCCCCTGGGGTGTTTTAAGGGTGAGAATCCCCTGACTGAAGCTAGTCTGAGCTTTGAACAATATTGCACAACCTTTAAGCCACATGGTAGTGCAAAGGATGCAGCTGCTGCATGAGCATGATTTTATGCATGTCTGACATGGCTGAAATGGTAAAGAGAAGACAGGAACTGGAGCTTGAGAACGAGCAGTTACAACAGCGTTTGAACAAATGTGAGACAGACGGGTGTGAAGCGATAGCAGAAAAGCTCAGAATGGTAACTGTACTTAGAGATGTACAAGAGGAGAGAGACAAGGCAAGCAGGAATGCAGAACAGTATAGGAAAGAGTTCACACACACGCAAAAGTTCTGTTAGAAGAAGCAAGAGCAGCATCTCGCTTCTTGGCAGAAGAGAACAGGGTAGCAAAGGCAGCAGCAGACTATCAGGAGTGTGAGGCAAAGATTAGTTAATTGTGTGCCCAACTTAGTGCCCATAAGGGGGTGGTAGCAGCTGTAAGCTTGAGAGAGGATTGTGATTGGGAGCCCCCTGGAAAAATAAAAATACCTCCTGATGCTGTCCCCAAAGACCCATTTAACCCCAATTGGCCATGAATGCATAATGTTGCTCCTGTTTCCACAAGGGAGGTTAAACGCGTAGTTGCAGGAGCTGATCTTCCCACAACAGAGCTGGTCACGGACATAGTAAGGTGGTGTCCTAGTCAAGCCAAGGCTATTGCGGAGAGACTGGGGCCACTGAACCGTGACACAGCTGTTACATGGCTGGCCTGTGTTTGACAAATGTATCTCTCTGCTGATGGCATGGACTTAACCCAGTTGGCTCAGTTATGTATCTCTCCTCATGATGCAGATGCTCTAGACACAGGCATACGTTCTTGGGAGCAGACTGCCACTGGACCCTGGGAATGGATGATAAGCGCTCTTAAAATATTACTGCCTGTGTCTTCCCTTAAGAAACTGTATAGAATAGAAGAGCAGAAACCAGGAGAGGCCCCAGAAGCTTACCTAATTTGGAAAAAAAAAAAAATGCTGTCAGCTCTCTCTGATTCATTACCCAGACAGGAGAGAATGGGATTGTCACTTTCCAGTATCAGGGATATGAATTAGTACAGAGCACTTATGCGGGACTAAATTATCAGACAAAATTGACCATGGGGATTGTGGATTTAGAATACCTACTAACCTGGAGTGAATTAGTGGCAAAAATCAAACAAACAAATAGGAGATTCACTGTGAGAAACTGGTGTCTTAAAAAGACAAGTCAGCAAAAAGACTACCTCAGAGCCAGTGCAGGCTATCACATTTAAAAATAATGGTCTTCACTCTGCCAGGCACCCTCCCAATCCTAATTCCCCTACCTCCCACAATCCTGGGCAGCACCGAAGACCCAAGGAGACCCTTAGGAACATGAATTGGAAGGAGCTGGTGAATTTAGGGGAGGATATGGGAAAATATGATCGCCCACCCCTTAACATCCTGATTAATGCTTTGTCTCAGGTCATGCGGAAAATAGAGTTAAAGCAGGGAGCTCCCCCACAGCCCACTGCCCCGGTACGGAGTGTATCCCCCACGCCCACTCCCTGTCAAAGCCAGATCCCTGCCCGCTCTTCTGAATGGAGGCTCTGGGAGTCCGATGATCAGTAGGGGTGCCCGGTTCCCCATAGGCCTCCCCAGCTGATCGCAAGACGTCAGTACGATGTATGGAGCAGACCCACTATGAGGGCTACAGTGGGGAACCCAGGGATGTTAGCCCAATTGCTAGCAGACAGGATCTCCGAAGGGAGACCCACCACTAAACAGGTTCAGCTCAGCAGGTATAAGGGAGAAACTGTCTCCCATGAGACTAACAAATTTATTAGAGCATAAGCTTTCGTGAGCTACAGCTCACAGCTCACGAGAGCTTATGCTCTAATAAATTTGTTAGTCTCTAAGGTGCCACAAGTACTCCTTTTCTTTTTGCGAATACAGACTAACACGGCTGCTACTCTGAAACCTGTGTCTCCCATGGTTTGTCTCTTTGCAGTGGCAATTTTCCAGTTAAAAAAGCCATCCCAATCGCCCCAGTGTTCGTCTGTGAACAGTCATGTTGTCCGTGACAAGGGGGAGGGAAGTTCAAACTGTTTGTCTAGTCAGAAAAGCTGTTTAACTGCTGGGGGAGAAAAGGTCTTCAGTGTTGTGTCTGTGGAGCAGACAAAAAGTACCTAACATTCGAAAACAGATAGGAGAACACTTCAACCTCTCTGGCCTCTCAGTAAAAGATTTAAGGGTGGCAATTTTGCAACAGAAAAGCTTCAAAAACAGACTCCAACAAGAAACTGCTGAGCTTGAATTAATATGCAAACTAGATACCATTAACTTGGGTTTGAATAGAGACTGGGAGTGGCTGGGTCATTACACATATTGAAATCTATTTCCCTATGTTAAGTATCCTCACACCTTTTTGTCAACTGTCTAAGTGCCATCTTGATTGACACTACAAAAGTTTTTCCTCCTGCTGATAATAACTCATCTTAATTAATTAGCCTCTTACAGTTTGTATAGCAACTTCCACCTTCTCTGTATGCATGTATAGATCTTACTATATGTTCCATTCTATGCATCCAATGAAGTGGGCTGTAGCCCACGAAAGCTTATGCTCAAATAAATTTGTTAGTCTCTAAGGTGCCATAAGTACTCCTTTTCCTTTTTTTCACTTCCACTGGGAATCCATCTTCTCCTGCCTGATCGTGCTGGGGGCTCTGCTTATCTCCTGACCTCAGGACCCTGATCTACTACCAGTTCAAGCCTCCTGGAGAGGGTGAGATCCCCCTCTTTCTCTGTTTTCTTTTCTACCTTGGGTATTGGCCTTTGTATGTATGTAAGGTTGGTTTAGCCCTCCTTGTGTAGTTATCACTATTATTCAGCAAGTAACTTATGGTTAAGCTCGTTTCTTCTCTCTCTTGCTCTGCCTCTGAACTTTGAATGGGGAAAGCTAAGAACACAAAAGAGTACTCTGCAGCAACCTAAGCTAAAGATCCCTGTAGTGTCCAAAAGTACTGTAGGGTTTGCTTATCAAGTGGGTTACTACCAGTACAATTGTGATGTGAAAGTGGGATAAGGACACCTTAAACCTGTGGCACATTGGGGGGGGGGGAGGTGGGAAGGTGCAGCTGAAAGTGCTGCTCAGCCCAGCCTATTGAGACCAGGGGCACACAAGGGTGACAGCTTGAAGGTGCTGCTTAACCCAGCCCACTGAGTACAGGGACATATGAGGATCTCAGCTTGAGAGTGCTGACTGACCTGGTGCACTCAGACTTGCTCTGTTAGTGTGTGTCTGCATCTAGTTCTAGGGCTGGAGGAACCCAGTCCTGGGGAACCTAGGTCCTGCAGGGTAGCTCCATTGGGAGGGCACTTGCAGAAGGAAGGAGTAGAGCTCTATATGACCACACGAGTGACATAAGCAGTACATTAATAGAATTAAAGACCCCCCCACCCAAGAACAATCCTAATAAATGAGCATACCCCAAAGTAACAGGCATATTTGGTAACAGAACAGTGGTGAATCTTGCTTCAGCATCTGAAGCAAACTAGCAGGTCAGAATCAGGACTTCTAAAATTCTACCTGAGCACTTCCCTGCATGTAAACACCCATTAATGGAGGGGCGGCCAATCTGTAGCTCTGGAGCCGCATATAGCTCTTCATAGGTAAATATGCGGCTCCTTGCCTAGGCACTGACTCTTGGGCTGGAGCTATAGATGCTAATTTTCCAATATGCCTGGGTGTGGCCCCTGCTCTGTCTCAGACCCTGCCCCCACTCCACCCCTTCCCCCGAGCCTGCCATACTATCGCTCTCCCCCGCCGCCCCAACCAGAGCTTCCTGTGGACTGTGTAACAGCTGATCATGGCGGGTGGGAGGCACTGATTGGTGTGGCTGTCAGGCAGGAGGTGCTGCAGGTTGGAATGGGGGGAGTTAGTGGAGGGGGGCCCCCTGTGGACATATTAGTATGGCTCTTTGGCAATGTACATTGGTAAATTCTTGCTCCTTCTCAGGCTCAGGTTAGCTGCCCATGCATTAATGTATCAGAAGCAGGACTGTCAAGCAATTAAAAAAATAGTGATTAATCATGCTGTTAAATATTAGAATACCATTTATTTAAATATTTTGGAAGTTTTCTACATTTTCAAAGATATTGTTGATTTCAATTACAACACAGAATACAAAGTATACAGTGCTCACTTTTTTTAAAAAATATTTGCACTGTAAAAATAGTATTTTTCTATTCACCTCATACAAGTACTGTAATGCAATCTTTGTCATGAAAGTTATATAACAAATTTATATGTGTAAATTCAACTGCAGTCAAAAACAAAAATGTAAAACTTTAGCACCTACAAGTCCTATTTCTTGTTCAGACAGACAATCACTCAGACAAACAAGTTTGTTTGCATTTGCAGGAGATAATGCTGCCTGCTTCTTGTTTACAGTGTCACCTTGAAAGTGACAACAGGTGTTCCCATAGCACTGTTGTAGTTGGTGACAAGATATTTATGTACCACATGTGCTAAAGATTCATATGTCCCTTCATGCTTCAACCATTCCAGGGGACATGAATCCATGCAGATGACAGGTTCTGCTCTAATGATCCAGAGCAGATGAATGCATGTTCATTTTCATGATCTGATTCAGATGCCACCAACAGAACGTTGATTTTCTTTTTGGGTGGTTTGGGTTCTATAGTTTCTGCTCTTAAGACTTCTGAAAGCATGCTTTACACCTTGTCCCTCTCAGATTTTAGAAGAGATTTCAGATTCTTAAACCTTGGGTCGAGTGCTGTAGCTATCTTTAGAAATCTCACATTGGTACCTTCTTTGCATTTTGTCAAATCTGCAGTGAATGTGTTCTTAAAATGATCAACGTGTGCTGGGTCATCATACAAGACTGCTACATATATGCCAGAGACATAGTTTTCCCCCAATGAGTTCAGTCACAAGTTTAATTAATGCATTTTTTTTTTTAAAAAAACTGTCATCAGCATGGAAGCATGTCCTCTGGAATGGTGACCAAAGCATTAAGGGGCATACAAATGTTTAGCATATCTGGCAACATAAATACATTGCAATAGCGGCTACAAAAGTCCCATGTGGACGCCTGTTCTCATTTTCTGGTGACATTGTCAACAAGAAGCAGGCAGCATTATCTCCTGCAAATGTAAACAAACTTGTTTGTCTTAGCAATTGGCTGAACAAGAAGTAGGACTGAGTGGACTTGTAGGCTCTAAAGTTTTAGATTGTTTTATTTTTAATGCAGTTATGTAACAAAAAATGTACACTTGTAATTTGCACTTTCATGACAGATTGCACTACAGTACTTGTATGAGGTGAATTGAAAAATACCATTTATCATTTTTACAGTGCAAATGTGTAATATAAAGTGAGCACTGTACACTTTGTATTGTGTTGTAACAGAAATATATTTGAAAATGTAGAAAACCATGCAAAATTTTTTAATAAATTTCAATTGGTATTCTGTTTAACAGTGCAATTAAAACTGCGCTTAATTTGAGTTAATCATGTGAGTTAACTGATCAATCAACAGCCCTACTCAGAAGCCAATCCTGTTTGGTTTGTTGATGTCCATTCAGTGACTGGGAAAAGATTTTTTTTTTTTTTAATTTATCCCAGGCTGATCTGACTCCTTGCTCTGAGTGCATTGTTAATAGTTCTGTATAGTGTTTCATCAGCAAGTGAAATCAGATGGCATAGTACAATTTTGTATGACTTTGCTAATGACATTGCTTAACACCATTTTTTGCCCCATTACTGAACTGCCTTAGGGTTCTACCATGGATGGGCAAACCAGTTCAGAAAATAATGAAACTGTTAATTAAAAATACAAAGTGCATCCAAACCAACATTCTAGTACTGTAAAATGTTAGATAAATTTCTTGTTATAAAACTGTATGAAAGTGAAAATTATGGTCAGGCCCCAGAAGCAGAAGGGCTGGAAACTGCCTTTTATTGCATTTTTGCCCACATGAACCCAGAAAAGGCAGTGATTAAAAAAAAATTCAGCTATCAGTAATAATTACTATGATTGTCATTTGAGAGCATTTTTCACAGGCACTAATACCAAAACAGTTTTCACAGTTTTTACCTGGACTAGATGACCTATAGAGTCCCTTCCCTTCCAGTCCTACAATAGAGGATTCTATGATAATAGAAAATAGAACTGGGGCATTTCTGATAACACTGGGTTAATTCTGATGCCTCGCAAAATTGCAAATTGAAGCCTTTCTTGCTGCTTTCTAGGTTTCTTCATCCCACTGAATAGGTGCTCTAGACTATTTCCCCTACATGCAGTTTTGCAAGCTGAATCTCATTTTGTTTTCTGCCCATATTTCTAGTATCTCTAGGTCCTTTTGTATTTTTTCCACTGCAACTATGTTTGTAACACCTCCGAGTTTGGGGATTTTGTTAGTGAGGTATTTACTATCACTTTCTAGTCTTTAACGCCTTTGTTAACTGATCCTGGTAATTCTTACAAAAGCAGTAAGAGTCATTCATATGAAGGACTCTTCTGAAATCAACTGCATGAATAAGTACTCTTCCTGTAAGGATTTGAAAAATGGAGCCCTAAAAAACAGATTTTAGTATTGACCCCTATGGCAGTCCTGCTAAACATATTCTTCAACTATTTGTCATTAATCAATATACTTTGTTTACTGTTCTTCAGACAGTTTTTAATCAATCAATGTGAGAATGCTCAGATGCCATTCAACATGTACTACTCCTTTAAGCAATAATTTGGGACCTATGTATTGTCCTGAACCTGCTTCCTGATTACTAGGTATCCTTCCCCACTCCTCTCTGAATGAGCTGGAGAAAAGGATTAGACCACATGTTATTCCTCAGATAGGCAAGGCCCAGTTCCATATCTCTAGGGCTTTGTACTAGTGTACTGGAAAAGGAAATAATGTCAATATCTGAGCAGTAGTAGAAGAATACAGGTAGGGTGGTATGGGCAGGAGACAGCGTCTCCCACCTAGCAGTTACGGCTCCAAGTAGCCATTATAGCCAAGGGTTCATTTCTGGTGACAACCTTGCTTAAAGGGCTCAGGCCACAAGCAGCAGCTCTGCCTAATGGGCACTGTTCTTGGCAGCAATCCCACCAAGTGGGTTCAGTTTCCGGGTGGCAGCTCTGCCTAATGGGTACAGTTCTCATGTGGGGTAGGGGAATCTGGGCCCTCCTGCTCCACTGGATTCTGACCCAGAGTCCTGGGAAGCTGATTTGGCTTTGCCCGCTCTGTGGCATCTTGCATCAGCCTCACTTCAGCTCCCCTGCATCACTTCCTATCTCCCTCTATATCCCAGCCAGCTGCCATCTGCCCTGGGGAGTGTGGCTTCCTAACCTAGTCCAAGTCTCTGGGGGATGCGTCTCCCCTTCCCCATTCCCAGACTGGGTGTGTGATCAGGTTGTGTCTTTCCCTGGAGCTCCCAGAGTACATCCTTCTCCCTGGCCTGCCAGCCCCAACAGAGCTGTCTGGCTGCCTTTTAAAGCCAGCATCCAACCTGAGCATGCTCAGCACAGGCAAAGGGCCGGGGCTTTCTGAGCCCAGAGTTGCTCCTTAACCCGCTCCTGTCCAGTGTGGGGTTTCTACACCCCCTCACACATGGCCTACAAGCAAGTGGCACAAGGCTAGCTCAATCTGCCAGAGGGATCTACAGACCAATAGTCCATTTTCCTCTCAGAGGAGGACTAGTGAAAGCCCAGTATATACCCAGGAAGCCCCACAAGACACAGTTACAAGGTACCACCCTTTATTGGAATGCTCCTTGGAGGTTAAGTTAGAAACTACTACTACCACCTTATGTATAAGACATTTGCACTCCTTCCAGTCTGCCAGCTCTAGTGAAGACGCCTCCTTTTCTTACTAGAAGTCCCTCTGCTTGCACGCCAAGGAATTCAGTTAGCAGCCAACATAGCGGGTAAGTCTGCTCTTTTATGGTCAATCAGCTAGAGCATATTCAGTGTGAGAATGTGCTGACTTCACTGAGCGAGTTTGTGTTCCTGTTGAAGATTTAATAGGAATTGAGAAAAGTAAAATGGGAGGTTTGTGAATTTTCTTAGTTTGCTTTTCTTAGACTAGAGAAGTTGGACGGTTAAAAACCCTTGTGGGAATATTTTTCCCAAATTTAGGCCCATATCCTGAAACTTGTTCTCCATGTTTGGATTCCTGGGCCCATACAGAACAGATTCTTGTATCAGGCCTTATGACTTAATGTAAAACATCTCCTTCTGTGTACAGTAAATAAAATATTTAAAAACTTAAAAGTTTTGTGCAATACTTTGACAGTTTAATTTCAGCTGAATTTTATCATTCTGAGAGTCTACACTTTAGTAGTTAATCTCTGTCCACCACAAGACAATAAAAAGACAGCAGATGTGGTGTCATGAGACCTTCTGACCTCTACCAATTAAAGGTCAAAATCTGACTCGCTTCACAGAAGTGTAGCATTAGGGTGTTAGGTTTTGTGTACATTTGTCATCTTGTTCAGAGAGATATGACAACAAATAACTGGTCGAAAGCTGTCAGGATCAGACTAAGCTTGATAGAGTGCCCCATGTTGTCTTAATGATTCCAATTGCACAATTCACCCTGGTATCAGATTGTATTGTAGTTAACTAGCGCATGTCACTTTAGAAATATATTCTTTCACTAATTGCTTCTTTGACCTTCTTGTTAACCAAACACTTTGATTAGAAAAATGTTCCATCGATTTAATATCCTATATTAAATATATTCTAAAGCAATATAACAGCTGTCTAGGAATAGATTTGTAAAAATATGGAGGCATCCCATTGAGACCATAGTTAAGATTGCATTGGATTTTCCATTTAAAGTGTGGTTAAAAATCCATGAATTGAAAAGAAAAATAAGTCACTCAAATGTAGACTATTTTTAAGGAAGAGACACTTATCACGCTTTGTAGAACCAACTGTGGTAGAATAGGAAATTTAATAAAAATCCCCAGTTTTTAAAATTTCTGGAGATTAATATTTTAAGGCCTGTAGAGAGGCAAACAAAAATAGGTATGCTACTTGGAGGCTGTAACAATTTTTAAACGGGATGACTAGCCCTCCTTTCAGGAAACAAATTCTTGTATTTTAAATAGAAAAAGGAATCCAACCAAAAAGGAAGTCCACTTGCTATTTGGAATTCTGGAATAACTTGCCCTCAAATTATATTCCATTAAAACACTAAACAGTTTTCTTCTGTTCCCCTGCCCTGCCATAGATAGATAAAAAAGCTCTATCCCAATTTTCTGTCCATCTCCTCCCTTCCAATTTACTCCATTCATTTGTTCCTGCCTCTTCCCCTTGCTCTCACCCATTTTATCTAACCTTACCTTAAAATACAAATCTGAGGTTTGGGTTAAAACTATGTAGTTTTACGACAAAATCTTGCCTTCATCTTATTGTGATTGAAGTGAAAGCTGTGCAGTTTAGAGAGACGTTAATGCTTCTAACATGTGCTTTGTTGATTGTTGTAATTTTGAAAGTAAAAGGGCCTTTCTGGTAGAGGAGAGCATCTTGTATTTTAAGTATCATGATTGGATGGCAAGGCATGTGATCTGAAGTTTGTCTGGATGATAATCTTAGCTAAACTGGTGATTTTTAAATTTTAGTGATTACATTGATAAAAAAGGCACTTAGGCAACCTTATCTGTGAAGTAGCATATTGTGTGCAGGCATATAACAGTGAGGAACAGCTTTTTTTAAATCCTGAAGTCATATAATGACTATATTTTCTGATGCTTTGTTTTTCTTTAAGCTTTGTCAAATTAAACTTTGTAATTGTGCAAAGTTGTGCTTTGCTTGTGCTATTTATGTATACATTTCTGAGCTTCTGCTCTGCCTGTGTCACTTTAGACTAGAGGGCTTAAATGATTGTCTGATGGAGGACATTTCATGGGATACCAAGTGGATGTAGCTGTACACTGTGTGAGTCACATGAATCTAGAGATTTTTGTAAGCCCTGCCCCTTCCATTGTGCAATTCCATGCTTGTTGTGGTGACCTTGTAATCCCATGCGCAGTGAAGAAAATATTTTAGCAACTCTGTTCTTGAACCACTAGGAATAGTTTTATTAATTTCCTTTGTGCAAAATATTTACCTTTGTGCCACCACAGATTCCTTGAGCTGAGAAAGCAATCTTTTGCAATTTTAATGAAGGAGCTCTATCTAGGTTCTTACCTTATCAATTCATTGATCTCAAAAAAGAAAAAAATTATGAAATAGTAATATTTTGATTTCCACTTGTGATAATGGTTGTACTACTGGGATGCTACTGTTGCTCTTATACAGTTAAGAAATGTTTAAAGCCAAGCTACAGACAAGAGGCTATAATATTGTTGGTGTGTGTAGGGGATATGTACATGAATGATTTATAAAACTGATACCTGACATTCGATGAATTTGAAATGATGTGCATAAAATGGGAAAAGCATACAAGTAGGGTCCTGATCCTGTGGAGACACACATACACAGTTAGTCTTACTGAAGTCACATAGTACAAACATTTTAAAATCCTAAATTCACTGCTAATATAAATCTGATATACCTTCAAATCATTCTATGGGACTAGAACAGGCATAAAATCAAGTGCGTGCATACACCCCTTGTTGCTGGATCAGGGCATAAGTCATAAAATTTAACATAACTAATATTTTTCTCATTAAAAATACCATTTATTTTGGTACTTCAGAAGTGTTCAGTGCAATTTAGACTCATTTAATGATATATCAGTCGTGTTTTATGAACGGATAAATTTAGGAGTTCAATCAAGTAGGATGAAGAGAAGGAAGAAGGGATTGTCTAGAGCAAGGATCTGCAACCTCTGGCGACCACAGGCCCTGAGAGCTGTGATCAGCTGAACCTGCGGACGCTGCAGATAAAACCACCATCAGGGCCTGCCAGCGGATTTCCCTGATGGGCCATGTGCCAAAGGTTGCCAATCCCTGGTCTAGAGCTCTTCATTATATGCTGTTGTTGTAGCTGTTTTGGTCCAGGATAGTTGGTGTCAGCTCTGCCTAGCTTGCCTGAAGGCCCATTAAGGACCATCAGTTATACAACTGACCCATTGAGAGAAAGCAGATATGCTTTGTGACTCAGCAAGGTAAGCAGGAACACGCCTGTGGACAGAATGAGGTTTTTCTATGCCATGTGATGGCCAGCTTGTCTTTGGAACAAAGAAAGAATGGCAAGAGAATATAAAAAAGCTGTGCAGCTCCTCCATCCTCCTCCTCCAATCCTGCTTCATACCTCTGGAGGAACTCTGCTACACTGAAGCTTTGAACCAAGGACTGAAAGACCCATCCCAGCTGTGGATGTACTCCAGAGATTTGATTTGAACCTGCAGTTTATTCTATCACTGCTACAAGCCTGAACCAAGAACTTGGCCATTACTGTATGTAATTGATTCCATTTAACCAATTCTAGCTCTGATCTATATCATTTTCCTTTTATGAAAAAATAAACCTTCAGATTTTTTATTCTAAAGGATTGACAGTGTGATTTGTGGGTAAGATCCGATTTGTACGTTGAGCTGGGTCTGGGGCTTGGTCCTTTGGGATTGAGAGAACCTTTTATTTTCCTTCCCTTTTACTAAGGTATTTGTTTTCATAACCATCTGTCCCCATAATGAGTGGCACTGCAGGTGATACTGGGAAGCTGGAGCGTCCAAGGGAATTGCTTGTGTGACTTGTGGTTAGCCAGTTGGGTAAAACTAAAGTCTTCTCTGGCTGGTTTGGTTTGCCTTGGTGTGCACAGAAACCCCATCCTTGGGCTGTAACTGCCCTGCTTTCAGGAATTTGTCCTGAATTGGCACTCAGTTACGTCCCATTAGAACCAGCATTGTTACATAAGTCAAAAAACATATCTTTGTAGTTAATAAATCTGTATTCTATCTGAAGCAGTGCATTTGGTTTGAAGCATGTCAGACTCCTCTTAGGATAACAAGCCTGGTACATATCAGTTTTTGTTAACTTGACAAACTCATAAGTTTGCAGCGTCCAGCAGGCATAACTGGACACACAAGACAGAGGTTCCTAGGGTTGTGTCTGGGACTGGAGATATTGGCTAGTATCATTCAGTTGCACAATCCAAGGAGCAGTTTACATGCCAGAGGCTGTGTGTGAACAGCCCAGCGGAGGGGGGGGGGGTCTCACAGCAGAGCAATGTAAGACTGGCTCCCAGAGTCAAGGATTGGAGTAACCTTGCAGATCATTGTTCCAGATAACAGAGGATAATGTCACAGGCTGCTATGTCAGAGTGAAAAAATCTCCTGTGGGTGAACAGGTTTGTCTTATTTTCCTGTGATCTTATTCAAAAGCAGTGATTGTCTGATTCACCCACATTGTAGCTACTGGTGCATTTAGTGCACTGGATGAGTTACACATGCCTGTCACATGTGGCGTAAGACCCATAGATGTGTTGTAGGAGGTGTTGATCATTGTAGCAGTGGGGAGATTGCTTCTGATGAGTTTGGAGAGGTTAGGGAGTTGTTTGAAGGCCATAAGAAGTTCAGGAAAGATCTTTCAGGGTATGGGTTGTAGTTTGATGACACACTATATGGGCTCCAGTGTGGGGTAGTAGGTGACAACTAGAGGTGTGCAGGTTCTCTTAGGATATGGGGGGGTTGTTAATGTTGCAGAGCATTTTTGGAGAAAGTTGATTGTTTCCTAGAGCAAGCTGGCCCTTTGAGAGGTGAGTGGTTTGAAAATTGTTTCTATGAATCCTGATTGGCCAAGGCACTCTTACTGAAGGATTGATAATGGGCCTGCATAGGTTCCCATTTTTGTGGATCTTGGGAAGCATGTCGGAGGTCCCTGGAGTGGGTTCATTGGGAATGAATTTGTAGATTCTCTAGGAATTGTTTGGGGAAGGATCTGATAACCTTAAATTCCTGGGTAAGTTGGTGTGGCATCTTCTTTGATTTCTTTATAGTGGGTGGTGTTGGAGAGTTGGTTGGCCTCATTAACAGTCCTCAATTGTTAGGATCCAACCAGCAAACAAAGGGGGCACCACCATAATCATATCTGGTAGTTAGATTTCAGGGATTGTGTAGCTGTCCTCTCAGCAGTGGATGTGATGTTTGTTAAGAATCTCAGTGTCTACTTTTTTCCCCTGAAGCAATCAAGAATGCATTTTCATTTACTCTATGGTATCCAGTCAGATGATTCTTTTTTCTTATGATTGTTGATAGCGACAGTCATTTTAAATGGTGTTGTCATTGTTGTGAAAGAATTATTTGAGATGGAGTTGTCAAAAGAATTCTAGTTCTCTACACATTAGTATTGTATCAGGTTCTGTAGAGGGGCAGAAGTTCAATCCCTGAGAGTACGAGTACAGATAATCAATTTCCAGTTAGGGGTAGTTTTCATAAATTGCAGATATTCAGGTGTTGTATAGTGTTCATGTGGTGGGTACTGGTGCCAGGGTTTCTTCTGAAAGTGTTGTTCTGTGGGTTAGGGAGTAGTTGTAGTTGGTTCCACTTTTTCTTTTTGCACTGAATGGCTGTCATGGGGGGGGGGGGTTAACTATAGTTTTAGATTTCTTGCATGTTTTACAGATACTTTTTCCCCCCAATTTTTTCCCCAGTGTGGGGGAGCATGTGATGATTTATTGTTTGAGGTGGTCTGTTCTGGAGTATCTGAGGTGCAGTAAGTAGTTCCTCAATTTTTCCTGAAGTCCATCTGCAGAGCTAGTCAGCATATTTGAGTTGTATGCAGTGGTACAACAAAGGCATACCAATCTGTTTGGATTCTTAGGGGCTATTACGATAGAATGATATTTCATAAACTTCCCATGACAGGATTGTGGGTGAGCAAACCCCTGATGTGAAGGGAGTAGAGAAGGAACAGTGAGGGAATTTGAAGGCATGTCCTAAGTTTCAGAGTACTGTGGTTTACACTTAAAGAAAACACAGCAGCTCACAGGGATCAGGCTGTGGGGTTGTTTCATTGCTGTGTTGACTTCTAGAGCCCAGGCTCCAGCCTGCACCCAGGACCCTTTGAGATGGAAGGGTCCCAGAGCTCAGGCTCCAGCCTGAGCCCAGAAATCTACACAGTAATAAAACAGCCCTGCAGTCTGAGCCTCACAAGCCCAAGTCAGCTGGTCTGGGCCAGCTGTGGGTCTTTGTTTGCTGTGTAGACATACCCATACTGATTAGCAGTTGAGCAGACACACGTTCCACTCAGCATCACAGAAAGAGGCAAAGCCATAGGCCAGTGGTTCCCAAACTTGTCCTGCCGCTTGTGCGGGGAAAGCCCTGGCAGGCCTGCTGCATCTGCAGGTTTGGCAGATCGTGGCTCCCACTGGCTGCGGTTTGCTGCTCCAGGCCAAGGGACATACTGGCCACTACTTCCAGGAACTCCCATTGGCCTGGAGCAGCGAACCGCGGCCAGTGGGAGCTGCGATTGGCCGAACCTGCAGATGAGGCAGGTAAACAAACTGGCCTGGCCTGCCACAGGCTTTCCCTACACAAGCAGTGGAACACGTTTGGGAACCACTGCCCATGACCTTGGTTTAGGGCACACCTTAATCAAACTGGCTCTAGGACAGTATGATTAAAAGGGAGTTCTGGCAGAATCTTTTTATGCATAAGGTAAGGAGGACATAGAATATGAAGCCACACAGAGCTAGCACAACAAAATTAGAGACTTCTAGCCTTTAATGAAAATGGAATAAAAATTTCTGACAAATCAGACAAAGATAAACATAAGGGGATTTTTTCCCTTTTCCAGCAAATTTTTAAATTACCTTGGTCACTGAGGATTATAGAACTACATAGGATTTAATAAACCTGACTTTTAAGATTAGGGCCATACTTATGCACAAATTGCTTGTTCACTTTTAAGTACTAATTTTCTTTGGTCTTCAGTTTATTACTAAGCACTTTCACAGAAAAGAACTGGAGACAAACATATTTCCATTATTCCGTCATGTTTAAGGATCAATTCTTTGTATGTAAATTTCATGAAAATAGATATTTTTTCTAAATGTTTTGGACAATAGTTATATTACTACAAAATTTTCTTAAGACAAGAGATTCCATCTATTCAATAAGGGAACATTCTATGAAGAACTGACTTAACATCTTAGGATCACAATGACAGTCCAAGAATTCTTCTTAAGACACCAGAATGGTCTTAATATCAAAATGTATTGTCATGGACAATACACCGAAGAGCCATTGCTTTAATAGTCATTACACTACTGTTTTGCCAAGCACACTTGAGTTACATAATGAATTGCCTGTGTTTTTTTAAATATCACTTCAATAGAGGAAGTGATCCATGGTAGAAATAAGATTCATAATATTGTAGGATGAATACATAATAGTAGTCTTTTGATGAGCAAATTGTTAAGATTTACAACTCTTGTCTATATAGTGCAATCATTAAAGTTACACTAACCTTGTTTAAGGTGAAAAGATGGCAAGAGAAATGTATTCAAAGACTGAATTAGGAATAGGCTGTACTGCACTGAAAAAAAAGTGCTATCTATACAGTGCAATTGGTATGCATGATGCTTTACAGGGTGTTAAATGTACCTTTCATATTTAAGGGTCTGATCCACTCCCCCTAAAAAAAAATCAATGGGAATCTCTGTTCAATTTGATAGATATATTCTATAAAATTGGACATAGCACAGAAAAGGATAACAAAGTTTGGAAGTTTATTTAAATACAAGTGTGTCATTGCAATGCCAAAAATCCCAGTTTTAATTTTAAAAAGAATCCCCAGCTCTGATGCCTTAGCAAGCTCTCCTCCCTGGCTCTAGCCCCTCTTCCTAGTTCCCTCCCTCCTCCCCACATATCCTTATCTATGGAGCTACTAATGGTCTGGCCATAATAATTCAATTTAGCATACGTGTTCCCATTAGAAGGCAGCAAATGACAGCAGGTATACAGAAGTAGAGATCACATTTCTAAAGGTTTTTTTAGTATTGACAGTCCTAGTTACTGACTCTTAACAGAACCAGTACAGCCTGGTCAGTGGCTGTGCTTACTTTTCTGCCAATGTGCTTCAACCATGGCATAAGACTATCTAGTAAGAAGGGATTTTATTTTTCAGGCGCACCAGGGTTGCCAAACAATTTAACACAATGATTTTTATGAGGTGGACTTTTTTTTTTTTTTGCTACAGATAGGACTGAGAACAACAGTTTCACATTATCCACTGAACAGCTCTTGCATAGCAATAGCTTCCAGTAACTACCAGCTAGAGCTAAATTTGAATGAATAATCCCAAAGTGAAAAACATCTATATCACACTAACAAAATAAATAGTGAGGCATCCAGTTCTCTGTATTAGCATATAAAAGATTTTCTCTTATGGGTAACACATCATTAACTTCCTCAACAGAAAATACCTTGGTTGGTAACTGTAGACTACAGCAGTTCCATTCTTAGTGTTTTGATCCAATCAAAATAGGCTTTAGCATCAAATCAGTTAAGGATTTAAGTATGCTTGTTTGATTTATATACTAATAACTTACATATTAACATGTTCTGAATTTCTTGTACAAGAGTAGGAGGTGGATTTTTAACTTAGCTATAAGAAAAGGAGTACTTGTGGCACCTTAGAGACTAACATTTATTTGAGCATAAGCTTTCATGAGCTACAGCTCACTTCATTGGAATGCATGTGATGAAGCTGTAGCTCACGAAAGCTTATGCTCAAATAAATTTGTAGTCTAAGGTGCCACAAGTCCTCCTTTTCTTTTTGCGAATACAGACTAACCCGGCTGCTACTCTGAAACTTAGCTATAGTAATTCACTGCTCTACATATGTTTGTTTGTATGTTTACTTTTTCTTCAATTGGTTAAACATTAATTAGGATATGAAACTACAGAATTGGTTACCTGGACCTTTAATCAGTTTTAAGATATGAATATTGGCTCTGTGGAGATGTCAGCCTCAGTGGAATTTGTGTAAAATCCCACACTGGTGAACAAAATCAGTTCATTAATCCTTCCTGACAGGTTAATTTCATTCTATTTCTAAGTTGTCATGTTAAAACATGGAGCAAATAATCAAAAACCTTTAAATCAAATACACCAAATCAAGACTAATTGAATAGGCTTCATGTACGTCAATAACTAGATCCATTTTTCAAAACTTAATAGGAAAACTATAAAAAATATGCCTTCATAGGTCTTTGAGGGCAAGAAAAAGGTTGACACTGCAATTTTACTTTTGGTAAAACATATTCCTGAAGAGAGACAATGTTCATAATAGAGACATGTACACAAATATACACATTATTATATAAATGCAGCGATACAGCCATTTATATACACATTATATGAAACAATGGGATTTTTGCACTGATATTGTCATTCCATAAATTAAGAGCTTCTGAATGTACACATTCTATTTAATTAACTTGTATCATGAAATTGGGTGTGGGAGGGGAGACGTACATCTAGGTGAAATTATGGTTAGGGGATTAACGTATGTTGATTGTCTAAGCAAATGTGGCCAGATATTAAGTTACACTGAAGATCAATGGCTAGTAGTAAATTGAATGGAGCATAAATTTACAAATTGTTAATCCTCACCCTTGGAGCTGAAGTAATAATTCTTCTGGCACTGAATCACTGGTGGCAAATGAAAGTAAAAATCATATTTTAAGAGGCTGGCTATACAGGGACATTCTAAAACATCCCCCCTTGTTTATTCTCCAAGTGTACCAGCATTACCAATGTTGAGAGGCCCTATTGCAGGTAGGTTGCCAGTTTTTGAAGGTATTATACTTGGTCTGAGCAGAGTTGGATGACAATACTACAAATGCCTGTAGCAGCTGGTGACTCTTCTACAGAGGGCTCCAAATGTTGCTACCATGCATGGAGTTGGACTGGTGTGAGCAGAAGTGGAAATTTAATAGATAAAATTTCTCTGCGCTGTCACCCACCCAAAAGCCTCTGTGCTACTGAAATGGTCTTGCCTTAGTATTTAATTGCAACTCATAGTGCTGCTGACTGACTCCAGTACAGCAAGCCCAATCTTTAAAAGTCAATGCTGAATTGGAATCTACCAAGTAATTGCCATTGTAGCAACCCAATCAAAGTAGTCAGTTAAATTTCTATTCCTCTAAAAATATTTTTAAATCAGAACAAGACTTCCCAATACAAATGGGCTTTTTGTTTAAGAAAGAAAATATTTTTTGCTCTCATAAATCTTAAGTCAAGCAACTTTGTTATTTCACATTCCTCTTTCACTTTGCACATTTGACTTTAAGGAATGGAGACCCTATTGGAACAGTTTACCAGAAACACCAATTTTAGCTGAAGATAAACTATACATTTTACACTGGGTTATGGTTTGTAATATAACCTTTGTGTCCTTTGACTGACAAATGAAGTGTTTGCAAAGTTCTGGATCTCACATTTCACCTTGTTGTGCACTTCACTCACATATCAAATTGCATTTACATTATGAAGTAATTTAAGGCAGTGTTGAAATTGAATGGACAAAAGATGCAATAATGTCAGTTTGTAATTTAGTGACATTATTATTATTATTATAAAAATAAGCACTTCTATACGGACTTCTGAGGATTGCAGTGGGTTTCACAAATATGAATGAAGCCTGATAACAGCCCTTTTAGGTAGAAATTATCCCTGAAAACTGAGACAGTCATAATTTAATAAGTCTGACACAGCCATGATTAGAACCTAGATTGCTCTGGTCTCAGTGTAGTACCCTAACTACAGGAATGCCTTTCCTCACAAATTCAGCTCTACAAAACAATGAAAAAATTCCATGTACAGTATGCAAGTTGATTTATTTGAAGCATTTTACAGATGTAAATGTGTAAAACTTACTCTAAGTTTCAGACAATGAAAGCCATAGATATGGGGAAAATCTCCACAGGCAAAAAAAGTCTCCATAGGCCAAGTTCACTTTTTTCAAGTCTTACTTCAGTAAAAGTCTCAAGGAATGTATAAAATTAAGCAACTGCACAGATGTGCCCAGATCAGAGTCCTTGTAACAGTCAGACAACACATCTGCCTGAAGTGATACAATTATTGCCTGGAACAGCAACGTGAATAAAAAAGTTTTCAATTTAAATAAAAAAAGATACTTATTCAAAGGATCTAAGTATCTTTTACACATATCAATCTCAGAAGCATTAAAATAATTCAGACAGGAATTTGGCCAGCCAGCCATCTACAAAAAACCCACCACCTTTCCTTTCAACATTTTGCCATATCAATGTCTACCATGTCCCATCACAGGAAAGCCTGCAGCTTCAACTTCTGTTTAATGGTCCTTTTGCATTCAGATAGAATGCATTGTCAAATAAATGTAGCATCTCTTACTAGCTTTTAATTCTGATTGCCACTTTAAAAAAAAAATCTTTGTAATGATTGACCCTTCTTCCTGTATGGAAAGACTAAGAGGTCATAACTGAAAATTAGGTCCCTAATTGTATAGGTTCAGTTTTATACCGGCAAATAATTGGCAATGCAGTTTGTAGCTCTTGTATATCTAACTAGCTAATTTTTGTGCACAATTAGGAAGATCTGTGCTACATGTTTGTGGGGGTGCAAGACTGTACTGGCAAAAGCAGGCCCCCCATTAACTTTAACAGTACTAACTCACATGCTTAAGTTAATGTATGTGCAGAATCAGGGACCAAGAGGACTGGTTGAGGCTCAACTCAAAAAAAAAAAAAAAAAAAAGCTC
The DNA here is from genome assembly GCF_009764565.3 of Dermochelys coriacea. Taxonomy (NCBI): domain Eukaryota; kingdom Metazoa; phylum Chordata; order Testudines; family Dermochelyidae; genus Dermochelys; species Dermochelys coriacea. The sequence goes on along the minus strand of NC_050068.2, from coordinate 315,741,589 downwards.
TTCATGTCTAATATACAGATACAGTGCAAGATAAGTAGTTAAAGTCTTCTTTAAAAGAGAAGTTAGATATATGGATTATGAGTATAGACCTAGAAATCTTATCAATTATCCCTATCTAAAACCAGCAGAATCTGTTGAAATCATTTTGAATTTCCATCTTCCAGGAGTGCATTAATATACTTATATAGTGCTAGTAGATTTAGTTCCAAATAGATTACTCAGTGGTTTTAAGATATTGAGTGATCCAATTGCACTGTAGGTACATCAAATATAGGCATGTATTTTCAAGGACATGAGTAAACCATTCATCCTCATAGCCACAGTATATCAAGTTTCAAGGCAGTCAAGATAATCACTGGACAAGCAAAGGGCCTGACCCAGACAAATTACCTACAGCCTCCTCAACAATTCACCCTGTAGTGACACCAAGAAGAAAAAGATAATCTTAAATTTCATTTACTGTAAGATTACAAACCCTATTATATAATCATAATTGTAGGTTTATCGCATGGTGTTATGATGGGTAGAGTTAAGGTTGTTTGGGTATCTTAAATATATTTCCAGATCTTAATGTGTTTGGATTTCTTTTAAGTTTCACCTTAACTCTGAATTTCCTGCATTTCTGATGCTTGTTTTGCAGGGTAATTACAACATCCATGGAATGCTTCTAATCTTAAGGTACTGATGTATACTCTCAATTTAAATCCAGTTTTAACACTTCATCTGAGATTATATAGACACACCCCTATGCATACACTCAAACACTGATAGAGATGTATATGAGCATACATGTGTAATATCCAAAATTATGTTTTCTTCAGTTAGATAAAATGGTCTTTAAAACTGAACAGATTTGGGGTTAATGGCATTTCATTTTCATAGTCTCACTCCAGAGTATCAACTATATTATAGTACAGCCCTGAAATAGTGTTCTTTTCAAACTTGTTGCAATTTACGCATCCTAGTACAGCTTTTGATTGGGCATCACATGAAAGCTCTCAGGCAAACAATATGCCAAGTCAAATACTAAAATAGCATATTGTCTCCCAAAAGGAACAAAGGCAGATCAGAGATCTGCTATACTTGCATCCCCAAACCTCATTGAGTGCATGTTATTGTAAAATTAAACATACGTTTCCAAATTTAATTCAGTCCAAATCTACTCATAATGATAATCATGACAAAATTCAAAGACTAAAACAGTTAGAAACTCAAAACGTTTTTAATTATAAGTTAAGAGTAAAAAAAATTTTAATGAAGTAATATTTATCTGGAAGTTATACAAGAACATTTTTTCCCCTGAATAAAACTCCCATAATCTCTTAAGAGCTTAAAGCTAAATTGAGGTCACATTGCATGTGTCACAATGGAAAGTTAAAACTATACAATGGAGTCTAATTAACTGATATGTTCTCAGTATGATCAGGTTGCCTTTGTATTTCTCAAGTTCTTGTTGCTACTCTTATTGCTTCCTTGATCTGGAAAATGGTAGAGCAAACTGCATGTGCAAAAAACAAAAGCTATTTTAAATATTTGAAAACCTTTAGGTTAGTTGGTCTCCCTATGAAAAGGATGAATGAACCCCAAAAATTCAGAGTTCAGATTTGGGTTAGGGTTCAAGTTTGGTCAGGATAAGCAGCCATAAATATAGATATGCACAATAGCACAGCCATCTTTTATAACTAAGGGGAACCAGGAAATATGAAGAATCACTGGTGGCCATTTTTCAACTGAAAAACATGCTTAAAAAGGTTTTATAGACACCTAAAGAGTGCAGAGGGGTAACTGCATCCTCTGCCCCCCCATTGGCTCCCTACTGCATATGCAGTGCATCAGAAAATGCTGATCTTGAAAGCTGGAGTGGACCGCTCAAGAACAAGGCTTCTTATAACATTCAAGACTACTGATCACAGACATTAGTGAGAGCCTGATTCTGCTCTCACTCCAGTTTTCTACTGTTGGAACCCTGACTTTAGAGTTATTCCCTATTTACACTGGTGTGAAAGCAGAACTTCCATTTTTATGGTATTCTGGAACTTCCCTCCAATGCATAACAATCCAGACTTTTCTGAACTGCTAAAAATAGTTTGTTTTGTATTCAGCACTAAGAGTGCTGAATGAAAAGCTATGTGGTTTAGAGTGAATCTGACATGCAGGAGGTAGGCAGACTAAGCTTGCAATTGTTACTAAGTCTCACTAAGCTTTTGGCAACAGTTCTTTGGACCAGCTTTGCTAGTTGGGTTCAGAAGGGAAGAAGGTGGAAATGCGGCCGGTAACCTATCACTTAAATCAGCTTCTGTACCAGATGACTAGAGTCCAGTCTACTGATACAGCTTTCCTGATCTCCTAAGACTAGCTATTACTAGGAACAGGAAATAAATGGTAGGAACAGATTTAACCCAAGCATACGTCTAGTGGGAAGAAATAGAACCACAGTCCTAGAGCTGGCCAAGAATTGGACAGTATACAGTGGAAACATTTTGGTGTTTCTGAAATGAAAAACGTTCTCCAGGCTTCTGGGCTCCTGGTCATCAGCTGCCTGCCTGGTATGCTGCCAAGTATGTGCAGAGCTTGGGTGTTTAGGAACCTGGAAGCCCTGGCTCCCATGCTCCCTGCCAGACAGGCTGCTGAACAGCTGGGGAGCCCAGGGTGTTAGAGAGGAGACTGTGGGCAGGAAACCAGGCAGGTTTGTCAGAAACCTACTGGCTTCCATTGGAAGTTCACTTAAATCAATATGTTCCCATGGAACATTTAGATTTCCACAAATGAGCATTTTCCAAAGAGAACCCACCACCATCACCCACACTCTTTTGGAAAATTTCTGACCAGCTCTACTCCCTCCTAGAGCTGGTTGTGAATTTTCTGTCTGAATGAGTTTCCCATGGGAAACTCACTCTCCACAAAATTAGTTTTCCATAGGAAAACTCAAATTTTCTGTTGTAGAGTCATTCCCAGCTCTGAGTCTCCTGCATCTTAGAAGCCCACTAGGCAGTCTCCTGGCAGTTTTTCCCCTGAAACAGAGCAGCAAGTACAGGGGGAAGTCCTGCTCTTGCCAGTTGTCTCCTAGGTCATGTAGGATTTTAAATTGCCAACTGTACTATTATTCAGACTACTGAAGGCTGTCCAGGGCACAGTACTGTTTTATTCAGCATCTTTCCACAGTACCTCCAGAGCATATACTATGTGAACAGTCAAAGGGGTAATAGTGTCCCTCAGGAAACTAAACACTGAATATAATATAGGGACATTTAAAGATAAAATAGTAGGGGGAAGAAAAAAAAACCTTAGCATCTCTTGTACAAAAATCTCAGGGACAATCATCATCTATATCAACCAGGAAATGGCTATAATTTTAGCTACTGTTTGACAGCTCTCATTTATTCCTACAGAATTCTACTTCATTCTCGCCAATTAACATAAAATCCATAAATGACCCCAAGCATACCACATTTATTCACAAGGGATTATCCAAAAATCATTTATTCAACATAATGTCTGACTACAGTGGCTGTATTTTCCACAAGATTACTACCCCTCAACATTACACTAAAAGCTGGAAAACCCAGCTTTAATATTTGGTAAATATTTTTTCCAACTGTCAAAAGGAGATCATTTATTTAGCAAAAGTGTCTTTCAGAGACTGAGTATATATTATGTAAACCAAGCAGAGTAGGAAACATTTTAGGGGGTAAATACACACTTCACTCTACTGAAACACCAGTCTACAGCCTGGCAGCTGTATGAAACCGTGCACAGGGATACAACAAACCATTTACAAGACTGAGTGGCAAAGGATATTGTAAAAAAACAATGAGTCCTTGTGGCACCTTAGAGACTAACAAATTTGTTTGGGCATAAGCTTGTGGGCTATCCACAAAAGCTTATGCCCAAACAAATTTGTTAGTCTCCAAGGTGCCACAAGGACTCCTCATTGTTTTTGCTGATACAGACTAACATGGCTACCCCTCTGAAAGGATACTGTATCCACTTAAAAGTTCCAGGGAAATTAGGTAAGAGGATTTTATTTAGCAAAACTGGAATTTAGCTGGGACACTGGAGCTAATTCTTGTAAGAGTAAAATGCCATCAGATACTCAGTGCCTACAGAATTTTCCTTTTTGTATTTCCCAAAGAAACTATTTCAATGGTCGAGTGCCTCCTGGCACCTCAGTACTGACTCACTGCACAGAGTGATCATCAGTATTATAGATCTAGAGGATGAGGATGATGATCTCCTCTCGATCAGCATTAGTCTGCTGTCCATGCTGGTTCTTCTACATTTATTTAGTAGCCTTTGATACCATTATCCATAAAGTTTGTGGGGATCTAAAGGGCCTGTTTTTCACACATAGATATAGGAGAGAGAGTTGTATGAAGATCTAGTCAGATGGCTGGGTCATGATGCCATCAAGATACACATGACAGGCAACTTATGAGCCCCTTTTTGATTAAATTTAGACAATGTGGTGTTTAGTGCCTGGCCAAGATAGAAACTGGATCATAGTCTGTAGGATGAAGTGGTATCCCAATAGGAGAGAAGTATTGCTGGCAAATACAGAGAAGCCCTTTGAGGCCTGCACATGGATTGTGTGCATCCTTAAATGAGGATATTTTGTCCAAGAATTTTTGCAGTCTGGGGGTGCTTCCACTGTGTTCTCTAAACAGGGACCCTCAACTCTGACTAAGGCTTCACACTTTAGAGCTGGAGTTTGTTGTGCTTCAGGGCATGTAGAAAGTAAAAATCTGAAAGATTAGCCTAATGGTGGTGGGGGCCTATTTTATTTATTAGGATATCAGTTTATAAAAAAGTGCTACACAGATTATTCAACATATGCCAAGATACCTTTGTCACTAGAAGTGACATCCAATCTAGTGCAGTAAGCAAACAACTGCCTCACATGGACCCAAAAGACATTACACAAAGGCCATCACTTCATTCTGATCAGTGCTACATCTGGGGGGTCAATAAACTCTTCACCATCCACAGCTTGAGAATTGATAAATTGACAGTGTCTGCAATACAGACACTGTCACTTCAGGCCCAGTGTTGCCTCACCTTGTCCCCCAGGATACTCTGTTCACCCCATATCCAGATGGAGAAAGGACAATTCTGGAGATGGAGTAGCCACTGTGCTCCCAGACAGACTCGGATGCAAGAAAACCTCTAGGGAATAAAAATCCTGTAAGTGTCCACTGAGTCCAGAACCAAGACTAATCTGATCTCGGGGGAGGGGGGTCATCAGTATGATAAGCAGATAACAAATTTCCTCTAGAGGAGCTGACAGCTCCCTGATGTGTTGGTCTCCCAAGATGTGTCTTATTAACTTCACCCACATGGAATCCCCTCCCGTAAAACTTGCTGTCTAAATTCTCCATTTTGTTTGTCACAGCATCCACAGCCACCTCACACTGGGGGGGGGGGTTGCTGAGTGGTTTGAGTATTGGCCTGCTAAACCCAGGGTTGTGAGTTCAATCCTTGAGGGGGCCTTTTAGGGATATGGGGCAAAAATCTGTTGGATGATTTAATTGGGGATTGGTCCTGCTTTAAGCAGGGGGTTGGACTAGATCATCTCCTGAGGTCCCTTCCAACCCTGATATTCTATGACAAGTCACATTGAAATAGATCCTTTGATTCAACACGAATATAAGAAACATAGGTGGAAATAAAAATTCACCACCATGCAGCAGTGTATTAATGCCTAGGCAACAAGACCTAGGGTGGCAAATTTGCAGAGGCAGCAAATTTATAATAGCAGCCAGAGGCTGCTTCCCCTGGTGCCGGTTTGTGCCCTCTGCCCCTGGCCCCACCCCAACTCCACCCCTTCCCCGCCCCCATTGGTCCCCTTCCCCAAATCCCCACCCTGGCCCTGCCTCCTCTCCTGAGCACGCTGTGTTCCCCTGTCTTCCCCCCTCCTTCCTGAAGCTGTTTCGCACACAAGCACTGACAGGGAGCAGGAAGAAGCAGAACCCGCTGGCGTGCTCAGGGGAGGCAATGGAGCAGAGGTGAGCTGGAGTGGGGGGGGAGGGAGTGGCAATTATTTCAGGGCCTAGGGGTGGCAAAATCTTTAATCTGCCACTGCCACCATGGCCCAATCTCCAAAAACACATGGAATCTGCAAACCTCCAAAAACACACTTACAGAAAAGTCTACTCAAGCCATAGAATCAGTGAATCACCGACTTACTACACTCCATAGACACTTAAGCCTCAAAGTAACCTCCCACTACCTAGAAAGTCTGTCTAAACCATGAAGATAAGTTTCTTTAAGTGCTGATTACAAAAATCTTGGCCTGTTAGACATCATGAATTTCTACAATTTTTTGCATGCTGTGAAGGTATCAGAGAGCCTCTCTCATTTTTGCAAGCATGACAAAGTGTTTTGGAGACTCAAGTCACTTCCAAAACCCAGACAGCCTACTCTCAACTGTACAATACTGTACTTCTCATTGCCAATATACATCTTATTTTGCAGAGAATGTCACCTGCATCTGGTATGGTGTTATAGGCAATTAATAAAAATAAACTGACTATATGAGTAGAACACCCTCCTCACTACAGAATTCAGCCCATACACATAAGAAGCAGTCATGGAATCAATGACAGCAACCAGAACTGCCTGTGACACTGATCCCTGACCTTCAAGGAAAATAAAAGAAATGCAATTACTAGAGACCTTTCCCAACCCTTTCTTTCATCAGAGGAATCTACCATCCATTCTAGAATCCATGTTGCCAAATCTCATGTCTATATCTCAAAATATGTTTCTTAAAGCTTGAGTTCTTGAAGGCAAATTGATTATGGCACAATCTCAGCTCTTTTCATTTTGAGTTTAAAGCAAGTTTCTAGCCTTCATAGTTAAAGAGAAAACCCTGAAAACGTGAAGTGAGGACACCCTACAGGTTCAGAAACCAGAATTCCTTTTATTTGCAAAAAAAAAAAAAAAAGGGTCTGGTTAATTTCACTGGAGCTATTCAGTAATAGACAGCAGTGGAACTGACAAGAACCATCCATTTCAGTTTGCAATGGTCAGGATTCCCAACTCTACAGCAGCCTGCCAGGCAAGCAGCCAGGAACCCTAGGGAGCAGATTTCATTTTTGAAGCATCACATTTTGGTATTTCCAAAAACGAACATTTGTTCTATGATCATTTTCAAATTTGAATTTTTAGAATTTTGCATATTGAATCAGTATGCAAAATCAAATTTGCCACAGAACTAGAATTGTGTTTTCTGGCCAGCTTGATTTAATTCTTCAAAACAGAGTGAAAAAAAACACTGGTACCTCTAGAGGCCTCAAACTACTGCTCAGTGTTTAATGGTTTTCTAAGCAAGCGAACCAAGAAAGTATCCACAGTGCAGGAGGCAGAAATTTCATAGACCCTAGACCAGAGGTGGGGAAATTAGAGCCTATGGGCCATGTCTGGCCCACGGGACCATCCTGCCTGGCCCTTGAGCCCCCAGCCCCTCCCCTGCTGTCTTCCCTCCCCCGCAGCCTCAGCTTGCTGCACCGCCAGCACTCTGGCCCACTGCTCCTGCTGGGCAGTGCAACGCCATGGCTGGCTCTGGCTGGACTGTGAGCTCCTGTGGCTCTGAGTAGCATGGTAAGGGGGTGGGGAGTGGTTGGATAAGGGGCAGGAGGTCCCAGGGGGCAGTCAGGGGACTAGGAGCAGGGTGGGTTGGAGGTTGAGAGGGGAGGTTGGGGGTGGGAAGGGGCAGAGGCCAGGCTGTTTAGGGAGGCACAGCCTTTCCTACCCCAGCCTGCCATACAGTTTCATAACCCCAATGTGGCTCTTGGGCCAAAAAAGTTTGCCCACCCCTGCCCTAGACCATAGAATTTACTTTCACATAACATAACAATGACCACAAAATTCATTTTTTATTTTGCCTAGCTTTCCCTCAGTATTTTTCCACATGCACACTGAACAAACCCACTCTCAAACAATACAAATATAAATTAATCCAACTCTTTTCCCAATATGCTGGTAAGGAAGGGAGAGAAATAAAACAAAAATATTTCAATTTTTAAATACTTGTGTGATACTTAGGGGGAAGGAGCAGAGAAATGTCTAAATGGATGACTTTATATAAGTCACATTTTATAAGTTAAAGCAATACTTAATAAATAATCAAGAGGTCAAAAGTAGGTGGTTTTGAAACACTAAATCCAGATTTGGATCTTAGAACCCCAGGTGTCTGGATTTATCCTGGAGATGGGCTCTTAGTAGTTGCATTTACTGCTACAGCAACCCCCTGGTATCAGATCATGGTATTACATAGGTCTTTGCCTCTAGCACCCCCATGCTGATCATCTCTTTGGCACCATGATCAGTTTCTGTCCATGACTTAGCCCTCCAGCTAAATCTCATCTAGTCCAGACCCCTTCTATGGGGACAGAAGTCCCTCTAGATATCTAAACATCCCAACAAGAGAAACTTTCACCCCTCTCAGGGAACAGTTCAACCCTGAGCGTCTGGGCTCAGGTTCTGGAAGGTGGTGTTCCACAACCTCAATGTCCAGCTCCATGCATCAGCTGCCCATCACTCCCTAGATGGATGGCCAATCAGAACTGGTCTACCAGGCACTCAAACAATACCTGTGCTGCTTCCTGAACCACTGTCAAAATAACTGGACTGCACTAGTACCAATTGCTGAATTCGCTTATAACAATGCAGAATGCGTCTCAACTCAATCCAGCCACTTCTACTCCAACTATGGTTTGCCATCTACATTTCTACCTCTCTGCTCCCCCACCCACAACAGGTCCCACTGCCACTGATCTAGAGCTTCATGAATGGCCTGTACAAGCCAAGCTAAGAGCACCCAGAAGTGGACAAGAGCCTATAAACACCATACTGATATATCTCAACGAAACCCTGCACCTTTAGATGTAGGCCAGAAAGTGTAGCTGTCCACAAGACACCTAAAGACTGGCTGATCTATGCCCAGATTAGATCAGGGTGGCCAAATTGCAGCTCACGAGCAGCATATGGCTGTTACAGTGTGGTTTGTGGAACCTCCCACACCCCCCACCCCACCTCTGCATACTAAATTTGTTGGGGAGAGCTTGGGGCTTCTGCCCTGTGGCAGGGCTAGGGGCTTCTATCCAACAGGGAGGGGAATCTCATGGTTTCTGCCCTGCAGGAAGGGCCTGCCAGGGTTTGAGGCTTCTGCCCTGCTGAAGGTGCCTGCAGAGACCTCAGCCCCAAGTCACAGGCAGGCACCTCCCATGAGGCCCCACCCTGCCTCAGGGCAGGAGCCCTGGAAGGCACACTAGGCTCTAGCCCAAGCCCTGGCAAGCACACCAGGCTCTCAAACTTCTGAGGATTGTTGTATGTGGCTCAGAGGGTCAGTAAGTTTGGCCACCCCTGGATCAGATCAATCTGACTGCACTTTCCCCACTACTCAGCAGGTCAATCCTATGGTATCTGAATTATAGCTCCCTTGATCCTAGAAGATCCATCTGGTACGTCTTCCTCCTGAAGCCTTTCCTTGACAATCTGTTCCCTAGCTGGGATGCACCACCTCCACCCCCAGTTCAATTCAAGACCAAAAGGAACACATTGTTCATCTTGCCCATATGCTCAGGGTTTAGCTGATTGCCATATTTGGGGTCGGGAAGGAATTTTCCTCCAGGGCAGATTGGAGGGGTCCTGGAGGTTTTTCGCCTTCCTCTGTAGCATGGGGCATGGTTGACTTGAGGGAGGCTTCTCTGCTCCTTAAAGTCTTTAAGCCATGATTTAAGGACTTCAATAGCTCAGACATGGGTGAGGTTTTTTTTTTTTGAGAGGGTGGGTGAGGTTCTGTGGCCTGCGCTGTGCAGGAGGTCGTACTAGATGATCAGAATGGTCCCTTCTGACCTTAGTATCTATGAATCTATCACATCCTGGGTTCCCAAATGCCTACAGGGACCCTGTACTATCTGATCATTTGGGAGGATTATGAGCCAAAAGAACATTCTTGAGAGTCAGCTCATCATGTGCATGCCCCTGCAAAAGTACAGTCTTCCACTGCCCTGTGGTGCCCAAGGATCTCCTTGGGAGGCATGGTGGTGTCAGGCCCCATGGATCGCCAATCAGGCTCACAGGGTTGCTGAGTGATAACCTTACTCTCTGCACCATTGTGCTGCAGGATCCAATGAAGGAACTGCAACTAATTCCCCACCACCAGAGATTACTCCCTCTGATTTATGCTGCTGATTGGGCACTATCAGGTATAAAGCTTCCTAGCTCAGTAAAGGGGTAGGACAGGGCAACTAGTTATTAGGCCTGCTGCTGACCAGATCCCCGAGATAAGTTCCTAATTCCCCTGCCTTGATTTTGTTACCACACCTTGTTCCTGCTTCCTCACCCTAATTCCAGTTATGACTCCATCTTAATCCTTTGTTTGGCTTCCGACTCCAACCCTGACTCTGACCCTTAGCCTGACTTCTGACTGCAACCCCAACTCTGCAACTGGCTGTGATCACTAGTTCAGACTGCCCCATTATGGGCCCTGGTGCAAATATTGAAATTTGTATGCAATAGTCAAACTCCAATCTAACAAATTTAGCAAGGCTAAAGGAGTAGGTTAAAGTTAGTCCTTTTTAAAAAAGGAGTGCGCGGGGGGGAGTTTATTAAAGGCACTTCCAATACTTACTCATTGAAATTTAATACTTTCAAATTATCAAGAGCAACAAAATCAATAAAAGGAAAGCTGACAAAACACATTAAACAGAGCACTGAAAAAGCAGGGTACTTAAGCACATGTATAACTTCAAGCACATGAGCATTTTGTTTACGTAAATGTGACTGAGCATATGAATCAGGACCTGTATCAAGAAACGTAAACATGTTAAGAATGAAGTTCAGTAACATTCCACATACTTTGTGCTAAATCTTTGTCCCATTAAAGTTGACAGACTTCACATGGACTTCAACAGAACTAAAGTTTGAGGATAGTCCTGCACAGCTTTAACACTTACACTTTGATAGACCTATTGACTTTCAATAGCGGCAGATGTTTGCATATACTAACCAAATATTACTTTACAATCCTAAATGATGCTAAATAGATATTGGGGAGGCTTGTAGACATTCTGCAGTCAAGGTTGAAAGGGATTTCCCATTACCACACCCATCCTAACATCACTTCTGATCACAAAATTGTCATTCAATATGCTCCCAAGGCTCCTCTGTTTTTTGGCTGGCAGACAGGAAATGGGATGCTTATTTGCCTAGATATAACTTCTAAGTGTCCTAGGCTTCTGGGTAATAGGATGCTAACTGGGTGACCAGTCTAAATTGGGTGGGACTACAGCAAGGGAAGAATTATGTGGTAGTGGGAAACTAGTTTATTTGAGCATAAGCTTTTGTGAGCTACAGCTCACTTCATCGTTCACTTCAGCTGAAGCTCACGAAAGCTTATGCTCAAATAAATTTGTTAGTCTCTAAGGTGCCACAAGTACTCCTTTTCTTTTTCGAATACAGACTAACATGGCTGCTACTCTGGAAACTAGTTGTGTCCCTTAAGTGTTTGTTCATTTCTAGACTTTTTAATGGTTGGAATTTGAATTTTTGAGGGAGGGCTAAAGAAAGTAATTCCCCCCTCCCCTGGAAAACTCCATCAAAAAAGAGTTTCAGAAACCTTAGCTCTTCCTTTGTATTAATGTTTTGTAACTAATAAAAAAATTTGCAGTGCCAGTAGCGATAAAGAAATATAGTAGTTATTAGCTCTTGGCAGTAGATGGTACTTCACAGTTGTAAAGTGCTGTAAATCATTAAGTCTCAGAACACATAGGTCAGAAAGCTTTAAGTCCTGAAGCATGGACACAGGGGTTGACCACTGAAGGGTTAAAATCCATTGCTAGTGTAATAACCTGGTATACGGATTTGTGTACAGGCCCAAAGTCCAGAGTTTGGTCAAGAGGTCAGAGGCCTAGCAATAGCTAAGAGAAGGCAAAATAACCAAAGCTAACCTTGCTTTTGCTAAAATATGCCTTGTCAGCAAAACACCAAATGTTGGGGGCAATAATTGTGTCTTATTCAAAGTTTCAAATAGAACAAAGAAGCCCTGTTTCTGTTGTGTTAGTTTCTTCTGTAGGGAGATGTTCTTCCCACACATCCAGCCTTGAGTTTATAAAAGGTTGGAACATGTCAGTACAAGATGTGGCTTCCTCCCACCTGCCTTTCCCAGGAATCAATGCCTGCCTTAAAACACATAAGCAACTTAAAAGACAATCTTTATTGCCATATACTTTCACTGTTTCTTTGCTTTTACCCCTAGATATGTATCTGTTGGACAATCAAAGGAGCTATTCATTCCTATAAAACCCAAATTAAATCCAATATATATTCTATACTAATAGATTTATTAAAGTACTAATTAAATGCTAAATGTTAATTTGTTAACTTAAGACCATGGGCAGAGACATTATGTAATCTTTTGACCATTGGCTACTATGCTATCATGTCATGCAGCTAAACCTGTCTGAGGGTGTGGGACTGCCTATCCCGTCACTTTCCCCGCCCATAAAAAAATCCATATATTCCGTTGTAATCAATTGACAGCATCTGAGCCTAGTAAGCGAGGTGACACTCCATCAGCGCTGTACGTAATAAACTCCTATGCTTGAACTCTACATGGTGTGAATTTGTGTCCTTCAACCATTACCAAATATTCTTGGAAGACAACTATAATGTTAAGCCAAGCAAAAAATATTCATCAGAAAACTTATAGTAGTGGTCATCTTGAACACGAAAACAAAACCAAATATCACCTCCACTATTGAAAAATGATAGTCATAATTCAAGTATCAACAAGGCACCTGGTTCATTGGACAAGAAAAATATTTATCATGCTTAACTTTGGATCCCTATTCTGAAAGAAGAGAGACATTTTAAAAATGTCAATCAGGCTATGCATATTATAGTGTCCTTATCTGATCCTGACCTTTTTAGTTTATAATAGAGAGATGACCATTATCTATGCAGAAATGGATTTTTAGGAGAGCTGTAAAAAAAAAAACCATGTGCAACATGTTGCACATTTCCCCCACCTCCAAGTGTGGGAAAATTTTGGTTCAGTTGCTATCAGCCAAATAGATACAACACAACGTCCTCAGATGTACAGTGTCTTGCCTTTATATAAAAAAAAAAAAAAGACTGGGATAGAATGGCCATCACTTGAAAGATACAGAGCATTTCTGTAAATCTCTCTGGTCTTGTAAAGTCTGTAAATTCAATCTGGGAAGACACTGTTGTCCTGGAAATTTCCAGCAGGAGCATGCAGACCCTGACAGAATGGGGCTAGCTGCTTTTGAAAATAAATCCAATACTTCCAGTAATTTCCTTAGCAGGACGTAATAGTTTAGGGGATTGTTAATGGAATATAAATTCCGTGTATGTCTAGGTCACTGACTCATCTCCAGCCCACATTCAGTGCAAGTGACTTTAGAACAATACTATCTGACAGCTGTTAAGTGGCCTGTGTGAAATGAGTTCAGTTGCTAGTGGCAGGTGACTGTACCACAGACGACACTACTTGCTGTTGTAGCAGAGAGGCCAATGATTAGTGGGGATGGAGACAGACCTACTGTCTCACCTCAGTTGGTACCTTCTCCATTTCATGTTTCCAACACTTCAGGTTGATGGCATGGAACAGCATGCATTGCAGTGCTCTTTACTCCCACTTGTGACTCCTTCACCCCCATCCCTGCAGTAGCCTCCCCTTTTATTCAACTTATCTCATCTCTCCTAGTTTTACCCAGATATAACCCACATATCCCATGTAATTAGATTGTGAAAACACATACATGTAAAAAGAGAATTACAGATCTTTCCTCCTGGTTTTCTGTTGTCTTCACTAGCTACCCACCCCACTATCTGCAGATTATTGGTACAACTTCAGGCACGAACCTCAACCACTGAAGTCAATGCAAATTTTGTCATTGATATCAAGAGACTGATTCTGGTACATGGTGCTGCCCACTCCAATTGCTATCAGTGAGCTAAAGCACTCAGTACCCTGAAAATTCAGGTGCTTAGATTCTAAACTCCTTTGAGCAGAAGCCAGGAGTGAAATCCAGGTCCCATTGAAGTTAGTTTCACCATTGACTTCCATGAGACCAGGAACTCACCAAGCTTTTGTTTGACTATAAAGCCAGATATGCCATATAAAAAAAATATGGCATGAAGGTAGATCATGACTAACAGTTTCTTAATTTTAATTCTGGATACAGATCAAATACTACTAGTGAAGGAAGAACTTGTTTTAGAGGGACACCATATTGAACAGAACTGAGCATACTCATTTTAAAACATGAACTTAGATGATCAGTGCATTAATGTTTGGATGACAGATTAATATGATAAAATATTGGAGAGCTAGACAAGTTGTACTGTATTTACCAACATAAAGCACTTCAGGATCAAGCCAGCTGCCAGATGTTCCAGCAACACTTATCTGAAAAACCTCTAAACTTGCCTTAGAACATCATTGATGTTCAAGAACACTGCATCAACTTAAATAGCATTCACAGTGCATGTGCTGAAACTATAGCATATTCCACTCATCGGCACTGGTTTGACAAAAACTGGGAAATCCTAGCATTAATTCAAAAGAAAATAACTGTATTCTGTAACTGGCAAAATGATTCCTCTAACCAATGAAAACATGAAGCTTATCACCTGCTGAAAGCCAAAGTCCAAAGGAGGCTACAGCACATCAAAAAAGTCAGCAGTGGCATGAGAAGACCTCTGAGATGCAGAGTTTCATAGATGAGACTGACATAAGAAACTTCTTCCAAGCAACAAAAGCTATATATGGGCCACACTCCAAAGGCCCAAACCCCTTTACATTTCCAAGATGACTCCACCCTCCTCTAGGACAATGCAGCCATTAATTAACACTGGAAGGAGCACTTTGAGAGCCTACGAAACTGAATCCATGGTCTCTGAATACACCATTGAGTCTATTCCACAGTGCTCAGCAATGGAACACCTTGCTGATCCTCCATCTGAGGAAGTCTGGCATGCCATCACTCAGACGACAAAAAAAAAAAAAGTCACAAGGCACCAGGCTCAGTCAGCATCCCAGCTGAGGTTTTTAAAGCTTGATCAATGCTTCAGCAAAAACTTTGCCAACTCCAACAAAATCTGGACCTTTGAAGAAATTTCACCTGACTTTAAGAACACCAACATTGTTACAATATTCAAGAAAGGGGATAAATCTTTGTGTGGGAACTACAGAGGTATTGCCCTTCCCTGCAATGGAGAGAATATCCTTGCCTAGATCCTACTAAACCGCTTTCTCCCCCTTGCTGAGGAACTCCTCCCCAGATCAGTGTGGCTTCAGGTCATCCCAAGGCACAACTGACATGATTTTCATGGCACATAGATTCAGGAGGAGAGCAACACTAGGAACTGTTCATGGCATTCATTGATCTAACCAAGGCCTTTGACTATCAATCAGGATGCCAGAGACCAAGCCACAGCTCACTTTGAAGAGCACAGACATGCTCATGAGACAGAAGTAACAAAGGAGGAAAGAAAGCTAGACTGTTGTGCCCTAACAACTGTATTTCCAAGATTACATCTGTCACTTCTGTGGGAAAATCTGTAGGGCACAAATTGGGCTTCTCAGTCATTTAAAAACCCACCAATGAACCCCCTTGGCAGACATCATCCTTGCATTGAGGGATAGCCAAAAAGAGCTGTTAAATGCTTTCTGAGGTAAAAAACCATGATCTATTTGTGGTAGTGCAAGTCATTTATAACCTAATGAACTGATTCAGGATGGATCTAAAAAACGTTTTATTCTTAAAAAGGATCAATGCTGAAGGGTGTGCTTGTGTTCATTTTAAACAAAATGTGATTTAGAAGGTACGTATGCATAAAGAAGCATGCTGTGGCTCACCACTCTAGGAACATTCTAGAAAAGGCCAAGGGGAGGGGGGTGAGCTCAAGATGTGGAGTGGAGAAAAGTATAAGCATGTGATGAACAAGTCCATATATGGAAAGGTTAAATATGATTGGCTAGAGGTTTGTATTATGCAACTGCCATCCGCTATAAAATATCACAGGAGGGGCTCCTTGCTGGAGGGACTCTGATTTTTGTACCAGAGGCTCTTGTTTTGTGCACATTGAATAAAGTCTTGTTGAATTTAATTGAATAAAGTATCAAAGACCCTGGATTCTGCCCAGCAACTCACTCATTTGGTTATTATTGGGAACCACAAAATCCCAACAATGCATTTGACCTTTTAAACAATAAATATTGCCATATGTACGTCACTGTATTATGCAGGTGATTACTACTGTAATAATTAGTGAGAAAAAAATAACTGGCCATGATTTAATGTCACTTGTAATCTGTATTCTCTTAGTGAACCATGCATAAATTGGACTCCTAAATGTCATGCGTCTCTTGTCCATTTGCTCCATCCACCACCATAAAACAATTTTAAAAAAATTGATCACAAGAGTTCAATTTTTTGTCCATGTTTTCTTATTACAGCTAGTATTCACTTGTACAATTCCTGTTACAGTCAATATGAGTTTGTTAATCCAGGCTTGGTTTATTTAAAAATGCCTCCAATAACTAGTATCAACTGTCTTTCTGCATGTGTTTCTATGGATCATCATTTTGTTCAGGTTTTACAGTGCAGGGATAAAAGCATTAGGCATAATTCATTTCCTATACTGTCATCTACATATTAATACAGCTAAAAATTGCAGAGAAGTAACTTGACAGAAATTTATTATCGTTAATACAATTTCAGTGTGATGTACTGTATATTACACAAAATTTGGGCTCTTAACTAAGGGCTCCAACCAGAATATATAGAGAGAGTTGGTAACAGTATGCCCTTGTTACGCCGAAAAAAGGTCTAGGTAGATAGTGACATGTAATCACAAAAAAGTGAAACTGACATAAAGATGAGCCCAGAGTCTGCATGAAATGGCAGCTAAAGAACCATGCACCCTAAGAAAGCATTGCCAATTCTGGATGCAGTTTCCAAGTATGCAAAAAAGGGAGAAGACTTAATAAACTTACCTCATTTTCATTAAAAATGAGATACATATCCTTTTACAGTTCACATCAAATAAATAAAATTATTCCTTTAATATGTACAGTGCATTTATGATAATGGAAACAATAAAAGCTTTGCAGTCTTACAAGTGTAATAGACAGCATGGGCCTCTGAATATTAAATGCAGAGATATAAAACCATTTACAGACGATTACTTTCAAAACATGAGGCTAGAGCTCGTCAGAAGACAATTTTAATCCCAAAGGAGACTGATATTTCCATGTTTGTTTTCATCCTGAATTGGGATGAAAAATTGAAATATCAATTTGACAGAATGGAAAAAAGTTTGAAATTTGTGATGAAATATTTCAGTTTGATCTTTAAAATTGACATTTAAGTTATATTTTAAATTTAACTGTCAATTTGAAATGAAATGTTTGGGTTCAAAACACCACTTCAGAAAGTCAAATGTCATTGAGATCAATGCTTTCTCAATTGAGACTGAAATTTTCTATGGACTCCATTTTCCAACAAAAAGTTTTGCTGGAAATATTTTTGACTAGTTCTATTTGGGCATGTATTGGGGTTCACTCACCACTCTGTCACCTCCTGCTTGTTGTCTTGGGAATTATCTCTGTATGGTAGTGCACCCTCTTCAGGTGGTGCCTCACAGGCATTACTCTAGGACCCACATCTCTCCAAGGACCACAACATCCTCTTCAGCAACACAACCCTCCAAAAATGTCACACACTATGCTCCCCACTTCCAGGGAGCCTGCAGTTTGCTGTTTAGCCACTTCCCTTAATAG
The DNA here is from genome assembly GCF_009764565.3 of Dermochelys coriacea. NCBI lineage: Eukaryota > Metazoa > Chordata > Testudines > Dermochelyidae > Dermochelys > Dermochelys coriacea. Next base: position 315,723,774 of record NC_050068.2, on the reverse strand, counting down.
CTACTGCAGCAAGTTTTCTGGCCATTTACTCATGGCCCAAGCATCCTCTTTGCCCTTGCCTCAGGGCCTCAGCCTGCAAACCCCAACAGCCAGCCAGGCGCTGTCTCCCACTCACAGCATTGCTCTGTTCAGGATGTGGGTGGGTCTCTCAGCCCTCCAGAGACACAGTCAGTCAGTCAGTCAGTCAGTCAGTCAGTCAGTCAGTCAGTCCTCCCTAGGCTCTCAACAGAAAACTGCATTCCTCTACCCTGGAGCTCCATTTTTATATCGGCCTGCTTGGCCCTGATTGGCTGCCTCCAGCACAGCCTCCCTAGGGCTGCTTTTAACTCCTTTTCTGCCAGTGAGAGGCAGATACCACATCACAAGGGGAATAAAGAACAAACTTGTGTGTGCCAAATTTCTGCTCAGACCCAATGTGTATTTCTGAAGTATGAATAGATATTGCTGACACTGATATCCATTTAAGCATCTCATCTCAAATGATAGAGCTGTAATACTTTCCTTGTGTGCCTTTCAGGATTTTGTGTTGCTTTTGGGAAGTGGATGGGGATATTTCAGGGTGTTGTAATCCTTCTTCAGGCAACACTGAGATGGGAAGGAAGGCAACTAATTAAAAGCAACTCACAGTATTGAATGCCAAGGAAACAACACGATAAAAGGGGTGTGATAAGAAGTACTCATTTATGACAAAACTCCATTGAAAAGCTGACCTCATTAAAGCTGATGGGTGTGCTAGCCACCCTGCATTCAGACTAAATGGAAGAAGCATCTAGGCTCATTTATGGAGTGAGATAGCTGGAGATAATGGAAGCCAATACTGCTTGAAGACTGATAGAAACACAGGGTCTGGGGCTTTGATTGGCTATGTGTGTAAGACGCAGTAGGTGACCAGAATAGCCATGAAAAAGCCAGTGAAGCAGCTTGTAGTGTGGCTGTCAGAAGGAGCACAGGGAAAACTTCTTGGGGCACAGGACTGGCTGGAAAACAGGCTGGGATTTCTCAACAAGGAAACTGGACAGTTCCTGGGCAGTGTTCACAGAAACAGGACTTTGTGTACATTTTTTGTAAATAAACAGGATTGCACCATGCTATATTTATAATCAATTTCTCCTCTTAACAGAAACAATCCAGCAGTGCCCCAAATATTGGCCAACCACTCAGGCTAAGAGACAACAGTACCATAAGGCAGTGGCTCTCAACCTTTCTAGACTACTGTACCCCTTTCAGGAGTCTGATTTGACTTGTGTATCCCCAAGTTTCACTTCATTTAAAAACTACTTGCTTACAAAATTAGACATAAAAATACAAAAGTGTCACAGCACACTATTACTGAAAAATTGCTTACTTTCTAATTTTTACCATAAATCAATTGGAATGTAAATATTGTACTTACATTTCAGTGTATAGTATATAGAGCAGTATAAACAAGTAATTGTCTGTATGAAATTTTAGTTTGTACTGACTTCTCTAGTGCTTTTTATGTAGCTTTTTGTAAAACTAGGCAAATACCTAGATGAGGCAATGTACCACCTGGAAGACCTCTGCATACCCCTAGGTATATGTGTACTCCTGGCTGAGAACCACTGCCATAAGGAAGCCACTGACATCACCCCAATTCTACACTGGCCTGGTCCTAGAGTTGCCCTGGATTTGAGGGGGGATGTACCTCAGAATGTGATCAAGATAATTGCAACCATATTATGTGCATTCAGCCACCATGAATAATAAAATGGAACTCTACATAGTTAAAGGTTAATTTGAAAGCAGGCTTTTAGAGGCAAGGTCAAAACTAGCTGGCAGTTTCTGATAATCAGAATGGGAGGAGGAGTAAGCAAAGTCAACAACTCAGACTGAAAACCATGGTGGTAAGAAACCTTGGATTTGGGCACCTCGATATAGAAGTATTATTATAATTAAGATTGTTAGAATTTTTGTTGATAATTAGTTTATTGAAAGTTAGGAAAAGTGACGATTTACTAGGGGTCACTATGACCTATGTGTTTTGTAGAAGTTAGTTATTGTAAGGGGACTGTTCCCCCTTACTAACATTCAGCGGGTGTGTTTTAGTTGCTAGCTGCCAGTACTAAAGGGGGGGTCGATGGGAAATCAGGACCCTGAGACTGACAGTCCCCAGGAACAATGGGGAGAGGCCAATACTCCAGGTCAGCCTGAATGACAGGGCGGGCAGGCTAATCAGGGAATCAGGAGACCAGGGAGGTCCCGTCCTCCGTGTGAGCTGGATTTGCCTGGGTCAGAAAGAGTGGGGCCGAGCTAAGGAGAAAGCAAGAGCCCAAGCTGAGCTGGGGAGTAGAGCCAGATCCAGAGAGAGCAGACCCAGTCCTGGGAGCAGAGCTGCAGCCCCAAAGCCAGAGGCACAGCCCAGAGAGAGCAGACTTGCCCTGGGAGGAGAGCTGCAGCAACCAGAGCCAGAGGGGCCAGAAAAGCAGCCCAGGAAGCAGGTCAGTGCTGGGAGCAGAGTCACAGAAGCAGCCTGCAGAGCAGACCTGTCCTGGGAGCAGAGCTGCAGCAACCAGAGGCAGAGGGGCCAAAGAAGCAGCCCAGGAAGCTGGAGGCAGAGCAGCAGCAGCAGTGCAGAGACAGAGTGGTGGAGCTGGGGCTGGAGCAGTCCAGAGCTGGGTGGGGTGAGCAGCTGGGGAGAGCAAGGGGGACCCTGGGCAGCAGGCCCAGCACAGGGAGATGTCTCAGCCAAGAGGCGCTGCAGGCCAGGCTTGGATCATAACCCCGACAGGGCGGGGGCAACACTGGGAAGAAGGGTCCTACCACTTAGAGCCTGAGAGCCTGTGGCCACCACCAGAGCAAGTGTCCAACCCACAGCATCCCTGCAGCACAGCCAGGGCCTGAGAAGAAAGCCTGGGACTTACAAGGAACGGGACTGTGAACTGCCCTGACATTCCAGAGACACAGTTTGTGATGTTCCCTGCCACAGAGCGGGTTGATGTGTTTCCTTTAACCTTTCCCATTTTTCCTTATTCTTTTTAAATGAATTGTTGATTAAATAACTTGCATTTGCTTTAAATTGTATGTAATGGTCAGTGGGTCAGAGAAGTGCCCAGTGCAGAGAGAGTACCCGGGAGTGGGGACACCCTAGACCCTGTCCTAGGTGACCACGGCAGGGTTGGGGGTTGAGCCCCCCAGGAATCCTGGGCCCAGTCTTGTTGGGGTTACGAGGACTCTGCCAGACAGGAGAGTGGAAGGGGAGTCCTCAAGGGCCGGGAGGCCACTGGGTAAAGGAAGTGGGAGTGAGGACTCAGATCCTTTCACTAGCCTACTTCACCGTGGTAGTGCAGAAGCCAGGAGAGTTTCCCACAATAGCAGGACTATTCCCCCGCTTACATTATAAAAGATTAGTTAATACAGTGTACGTTAGAGCAGTCCTCTGAAGCCATCTTAAGAGACTTCTTTTCTGACACCTTTACTCCCCAGCAGGTTGGCATTTGGCCAGCACTAACCTGATGTTGATTACTCAATACCATTCCAGATGTTAGGTGAATATTTGGTATGTTCTAAACTGCAGTTTTAGATAGAGCATGCTTACTTGGAATTGCTGTGTTCCCATTGGTTTATTCCTGACACCGCCTGGAGTGGAACAGTTAAATTACCACTGCAGGGGGTTCTGAAAGGTCTGGGTAACACTAGCATGAGTTAGAGCAGCACAGAGGCTGCTCTAACCAATATTATTAAGGTAAAACCCCTCCGTGACCTTACCTCAGGGGAGACCAGAGTAATGAAGGGGAGCTCTGCCAGATTCCCTTCATAACCACTCCATCCCTTAGCACCCCTGAGACTGGAGTGTTGGGAGTGGGGTGTCCAGCATAAGAGACACCCCCCCCACCAACGCCAGCTTTATGCTATGAAGAAGGTCTCCTCCATTGAGGAAATTTTCCACTGGTGAGTTACAGCCAGAATCCAGCCCCTTTATGCAACTTGAGTGGCACAAAGAGGCTAGAGCATAATGGAGAATCTGGACCTCTGGTTTCAGGAAGCTTAATTTAATTTTTTCTGAGCCAATTCCAGCCCTGGACTGCTAGCAGACTGGTTGTGTCCTTGCCTAGTGTCTGAAAATTAAAATTGGTATGGGTGGCTTACTGTGTCTTAATGCATGTTTAAAAAAAACTTTTCTCACTGTAATGGTCAGAAATGTAACACCAGCAGGGCAAGAGCCCAATCAGAAAATATATAAATATGATAGATATCCTCTTACTCTCATTTCTGAAGCAGAGAAAATGAAAGTTTTTGAGGCAGAAATGCTACTCTGTAGAAAGTAATCATTCCAGTGAGCTAGTACAATCATATTTTTCTACGAATGTCACCCTTGTCCCAGCTTTCCTTTTATCTTTGTATTTGAGTGTGCCTGGTAAGCAGACTGGATGAGCTAAACAACTGCATCCTACCCACACATTTCTGAAGGGCAGCAATATAATAGCCAATAATTAATTTTGTGCATCATAAATATTATTTAATTATACCTCTTGGTATTCCTGTGAAGTAGATAAATTTCTCCATTTTACAGATAGGGAAAATCAAGGTAAAGAGGTTACAGGACAGATTCTGATACCCTTATTAATCTTGAAGAGACCCTTTTTTCTAAGGAGCACCATAGGAGTCAATCTGGCTCTTAAGAACTTGCCCGACACCACAAAAGCTAAGAACATAAAAACATAAAAAGCAGCCATTCTGGGTCAGAAAAATGGCCCATGTAACCCAGTATCCTATCTTCTTACAGTGGCCAGTGTCAGCTGCTTTAGAGGAAATATATAGAATAGGAATGATCCATCCTGTTGTCCAGTCCTAGCTCCTGTCAGTCACAGGTTTAGGGACACCCAGAGCATGGTGTTGTGTCCCTGACTGTCTTGGCTAATAGAGATTGATGGACCTATCCTCCAGGAACTTATCTAATTTTTTTTTCTAACCCAGTTATACTTTTGGCCTTCATTACATCCCATGGCAATGAGTTCCACAGGTTGACTTTGTGGTGTATGAAGAAGTAATTCCTTATGTATATTTTAAACTTGCTGCCTATATATTTCATTGGGTAATGCCTGGTTCATGTGTTATGTGAAGGGGTAAATAACACTTAATTATTCACATTCGCCACATCAGTCATGATTTTATAGATCTGGATCATGCCCCCTGCCCCCGTCATCTCGTTTCTAAGCTGAACTGCCCCAGTCTTTTTAATCTTTCCTTATATGGAAGCTTTTCCTTATTCCTGACCATTTTTGTTGCCCTTCTCTGTACCTTTTCCAATTCTTCTATATCTTTTTTTTTAAATGGGGCGACCAGAACTGCACGTAATATTCAAGGTGTGGGTGTACCATGGATTTATATGTATAGTTGCAGTTATATTTTCCAATGTAAATTACTTTGCATTTATCAACACTCAATTTCATCTGCCATTTTGTTGTCCAGTCACCCAATTTTGTGAAATCCCTTTGTAACTCATTGCAGTCAGTTTTGGACTTAACTATCTTGAGTAATTTTGTATCATCTGCAAACTTTGCCCCCTCACTGTTTACCCCTTTTTCCAGATCATTTATGAATATGTTGAACAGTGCTCATCCCACTACAGATCCTTGGGAGACCCTGCTGTTTACCTGTCTCCACTGTGAAAACTGACCATTTATTTCTACCCTTTAATTCCTGTCTTTTAACCAGTTACTGATACATGTGAGGACCTTCTCTCTTAACCCATGACTATCTACTTTGCTTAAGAGCCTTTGATGAGGGACCTTATCAAAGGCTTTCTGAAAGTCCAAGTACCCTGGATCACCCTTGTTTACACCCTCAAAGAATTCTAATAGATTAGTGAGGCACAATTTCCCCTTACAAAAGCCTTGTTGACTCTTCCCCCAACAAACTATTTTAATCTATGTGTCTGATAATTCTGTTCTTCACTACAGTTCCAACCAATTTGCCTGGTACTGATGTTAGGCTTACTAGCTGTAATTGCCAGGATCACCTCTGGAGCTATTTTTGTTTTAAATCAGCATTACGTTATCTATCTGCCAGTCATCTGGTACTGAGACTGATTTAAGCAATACATTATATATCGCAGTTAGTATTCTGCAATTTCAAATTTGAGTTCCTTCAGAGCTCTTGGGCGAATACCATCTGGTCCTATTGTGCTGTTAACACAGGAATTCCGGGCTCATAGACCTTTAATCTAAAACAACATTACTGTTCATCTCCCCACATTGATGCGATTTAATGTAATGTCTACAGAAGGTATGACACTGAAGTCCTACAATATAATAACCTGATGATTGGATCATCCATAGTGACTATGCGTCACCGGAATTAAATTCCAGGTTTGAGTAAATCTAGTGCTATCTTGGAATCCAAGCAAAGCTGGACAATCCACTGTTCTGTTTATTTCCATATATAATAGCCCCATACAGTCTACTCATTTGTATGGAAGGATCATTTGAGTCCTCTTATCAAGTCCTCTGGATGCTTGTTCTAATGAATTCAAGCAGCATTGATTTATTACATGAAAAACGTCCTATTCCAACAGTACAAAGAATCAATCTTTTGCCAGCCTACCCTGCTGGTGCATTTACTTTCCCTACACAAAGTTTTTCTGCAGATATTTTTCAACTTCATCAAATGATAAGGAAAAGAGTTTTCTGCAAGTTTCAGCACATGCTTAGAGCTGACTGACAATTGGCGTGTGTGTGTGTGTGTGTACTTTTTGTATGCATAAGTGACAGTAGAAGCTCCAGCTATCATATTATAAACTTGAATGCCCAACTAGTCAGTAATTTTGAGAAGTTTTGTTCCACTTTCTATATGTTGCTATTATCTTACCTTTCTGAACATGCCCACGCTAAGCAAAAATGTCATAGCATTTGAAGAGTCTGGGCAAGTTGCCCCACGTGGCAATGTGAAGATCAGCGTTGAGGTCACAGCAGCTCCTTGAGCCAACTGGAGCTGGAAGAAATCTATACAATCCCAACACACAGCCCTTTCTTCTTTCTCCCATCACTCTTTTCCTTAGTGCTCTATCTCCCAAACCTTCCTTCTTCCTTTGAAGTTGGGAAAGTCAAAGGTTACTAGTAAACACATCACACCACAGACTGAGCACCAGTGTTCTACAGCAGTGTTTCTCAACCTATTTATCATTGTGCGGCCCACAAAGTGTTACCCTATACATGTGAGGACCTTCCCTCTTATCCCATGATTGTCTACTTTGCTTAAGAGCCTTTAATGAAGAATCTTGTCAAAGGCTTTCTGAAAGTCCAAGTACCCTGGATCACCCTTGTCCACGTGTTTGTTTGCACTCTCAAGGAATCTTAATAGATTAGTGAGGCACAATTTCCCCTTACAAAAGCCTTGTTGACTCTTCCCCCAACAAACTATTTTAATCTATGTGTCTGATAATTCTGTTCTTCACTACAGTTCCAACCAATTTGCCTGGTACTGATGTTAGGCTTACTAGCTGTAATTGCCAGGATCACCTCTGGAGCTATTTTTGTTTTAAATCAGCATTGCGTTAGCTATCTGCCAATCATCTGGTACCGAGACTGATTTAAGCAATACATTATATATCGCAGTTAGTAGTTCTGCAATTTCAAATTTGAGTTACTTCAGAACTGTATACTGCCGCAGGTTGAGAACCACAGTGCCCTCACCCCCCAATAACCTTCTCCACAAACCCCTACGCCCAGCGCCCTCCATCCAGAGACCCCTCCACAGCCTGGGGCCAGGAGCAGAGAGCCGGGTGTGGGGTAGGGGGCAGGAACGCCAACCCCAAGCAGTGCAGGGCCGGGGGCAGCCAGGATCCTGACTCTGACCCCACCACAACTGCAGACCCTGTGTCGCGGGGCCAAGCAGCAGCCAGAACCCCATAACCTGTTGTGTGGTGCCGGGCAGCCCAGAGCCCGCCACCCATTGGCAGCCCGGAGACCCCTACCCACTGGCAGCCCGGAGCTCGCTGTGCGGAGCCCGCAGAGCAGCCAGGAGCCCGGAGCCCATGGCCTTTAGCACACAGCTGAGCTGGGCCACAGATGTGTACTAATGGGGCGACATGCGGGCTGTGGTTTGATTAAGCAAGAGTTCTCCCTGAGCTTTCCAGGCACTTGCTATAAAACCCTATCTTGTTGACAACCACAAATGTCTTGTCAACTTCTCTCTACTGTTCTCTTTTTTACAAATATTGGCACTCAACTGGGACTCAGGAAACCTGTACTCTATTCCCAGCTCAGCCACTGGCTTGCTGGGTGATCGTGGGCCCATTTCACCTCCCTGAGTCTCAGTTTTTCCAACAGTACAATAGAGAAATGATGCTTACATTATTTTTAAAGCACTGAGATCTACTGATGAAAAGTGCTGTATTAAAAGCTAGGTATCATAAATAGATAATACTATACATAATAGATTTGAGTAAGTGCAGAATAGATACAATAGTTAGTACTGTCCTAAAAGAGGGACTTCTTGCAAAGTAAGTGTCATGTAGTGCTTTGCAGATTTCCTGTCTCTTCTAGACCTAGGTTTATTTGGCATTTATGCAATAAATATCAGAGGAACATGCTTCTGTACCTTGAGGAAGTGTCAATGGCAGAACATTCTGCCAGGAAAGCCTGAACAACTGTCTATTTTAAGAGTAGCAGCCGTGTTAGTCTGTATTTGCAAAAAGAAAAGGAGTACTTGTGGACTAACAAATTTATTTAAGCATAAGCATCAGCATCAGATGAAGTGAGCTGTAGCTCACGAAAGCTTATACTTAAATAAATTTGTTAGTCTCTAAGGTGCCACAAGTATTCCTTTCTTTTTGTCTATTTTAAGTTACTGCACCCATCGTTAAGAAACTAATCGTTATAAACATAATAAACAAAGTCTTCACAGTCTGGTAAGAAATGATTAGGTAGACTCATATACTGAGTCAGAAAGGGGGTATTCTAAAGGAATCACAACCCCTTTTCTGCTTCCATAAAATGGGTCAGAAGTTTAAAATAATTTAAAATATCTTAATATTTTCTTTCCTACACTGTATTATTTTTCAGTTCGCATGACTGATGCTGACTTGCCCTCAAAATGATTTCTATACCAGTTGTTCATGGAAACTGTCCTGTGAAAAGTGGAATTGTGTGAAGACATTCTTATTTTCTAAAACTTACATCCTAGCATCTTTAGCTCCTTCTCTATATCTCCTTTCATATAGCTAAAATTAGGGATTAGCTTTATCTTCAGTAACCTAGTAAATCTGCAATTTATTTTATAATTAGAATGGCTTTTTCAGTAACGCAATTGTTTTTATGGTATAAACGTCAAAATACCAATCAAAAAGTAAAATGACTTGTAACTGCAAACTTCTTTCAAACTGCATAGTTTGAAGAGTTCACTCACATTCAACAATGGGCATGGTTGTTGGTTTGAGTTCCTGTCCCAAAGCTCTACAGATATGAAGACACTGGATTGCTTGCAGTCTAAGTTATACGTAGAGACATTAGAGCCCAAATGGCATATGTTAATCCTTAGGTAACAGTTTGAGGTACTTCCCTTTACTATATTTTCACAGGTTTGCACAGAATCTAGCCACACAGATTACACTAAAGTCACTGATTTGCTTTGAACATGAAAGGGTACCTAATATGTGCACACTCTAAAAGGTTAAGTTATATAAAATAATACATATTAAGCAACAAATTTTTCACACTCATGATTTGACAAGAGAACCCTAATGGACTGAAAACTAGGTCATGAGCCAGGAATTCCACAATACTAATCCTTCCTCTACCACTGATTCACTCTGTGGCTTTAGAAAAGTCACAGTGTCCCTAGGCCAAGTTTCCCTACAATCTACACTGTGCAGATACCTTAGCAGAGGGCCATTGGTGGTTTAAATGCCACTGGAGAAGATTGCAGCAATGCAATGTCCACTTTTTTATGCGGGAGAAAGGCATGTGAATAGGAGGGAAAAAGGGAAAATCCACAGGCAGGCAACACATCTCCCACTTTGGGCAGCATAGGCCTGGAAAGGGGCAGGACCAGGGACTCCTCCCATTGTCTCTTCACGCACAGCTTCCCTGATGAATCCCTGATGAAAGAAGGCTGTTGTCCCCTAGCAAAGCAACCATGGGAGGGTGATAGTGAAAGTACTGCCTGCCCTTCTTTAAAGGAGTGAATATTCCAGGGTGTAAGGGGCTAGACTCATGTAAGAAGTTGCAGGTTGCGCCTCCTTATGCCAGAGAGGATGAATGGGCCCCCTGTCTTCTCAGTGTCCCCATCTGTGAAATGGGGATAATAGTAATGATTTATTTTATGGGGACGTTCTAAGGGTTAACTAACAGGCCTCAAACAAGAAATTGCTACAGATGTGCTAAGTGCTATCTTCATTATCATGAACACTGTCAAGTATCTTAGTAGCCAGAGGATCATCCCGCCTCATGCTGCAATGGCTACTCCCACACTTTTTCTTTTTTTTTTCTTTTTTTTTTTTCTTTTTTGAGGAGACAAAACAGAAGAATCCACTGGTCTCCGTCTCTTCTTTCGGAGCCATGTGGAACAAATTCTTCTAAAGGCAATTCCCTTGCTTTCCTATCCTTTAGCAGTTTTCAGCATAATCAGCAATGACCCACACACTCATGTTCCACCCAAAGATGTGCTGAGTGTCTCTTAAGCAGGGCCGAGGTCATTTGTCTATGTGAAAAAAAAAATCCCACAGGGAACAGGAAATTCCCTGACATTCTTCCTATGGGGTTTCCACCTGACTCTTCCATTGGTGGGTGGGGCCTGGCCCTCTACCAAATAAACAGATCATTCAGCAGATGCTGTTGGAACTGAAGACTAAAGTTCTTCAGAGAATGTTTCCCCTGAAACCATCCCACCCACCTAAATGCACATTCCACCGCTCAATCTGCACTAACATTCTGGTCGATTCCCTCTTTGTTTCTCAGATGAGGTTAATGCACCCCACCCTCAACCCTCTTACTCACAGCCTAACCCATCCCAAGGTGGGGATTTCCAGAATCTGGGCAGAGGGGGAAAGAGAAGTGAGATGCCACCATGACAGCTGAATCCTTTCAGTGACTTCTTGCTGGCTGCTCATTAGTTTTGGGGCCTTCTGCCAGCAGTCAGGGAGGGGATAGGTTGGCCACAGACTGCTCCAGTGCTTCACTCCATTACTCTGTGGGGTGTCCTCCAAAGTTTGCACTCCTCCACGTCAGCTTCATCTCCTATTCCAACTGGTATCACTTGCAAGGCATCCAGTATAACAGCAGACAAGCAAAACAACTCCAACTTCAGATGCTGCCGTTCAGCTCTGGTCCCAAGAACAAGGAGCAAACTGTGATGGATCTCAAGCCAAAACAAAATATAAAATATACATGTTTCATGTTTAAAATGAAAAATATTTAATCAAGCAGCAAGAAAATGCTGGCAGTGCAGTATCTCACATTCATTTAGTACAGAAGAAATTAAATAAAACCACACCAAGATCTCTCAGGGGCAGGAGGGGACATTTTAATTTTGACTTGTACCAGCCTGCTATGCTGAGCAGAATGCATAGGTAAGGAAGAGTCATACTACTGGAGGTTTTGTTTTTAGGGACCTTTTCCCCCTCTCTTTTCGTTTTGGTGATAAAATTCAAAAGCTAATAAAATCAGACAGATTATAGGAGCATTGATGAATGGCCACGTCTGGATTTCCTGTCTGGAGACCAGAGCAGAGAAAGAGATGAGGCAGTCAGTCAGAGAAAGAAAAGGAACATCCAGCAGATGGATTATGTCTGGCTGCTCCCTTTATTAATACTGATCTGTATGAGAGCAGAATGAATACAGGGAAGCACTCAGAAATACTAATGGTTTCACCCTTTAAGTACTAATTTCTAGCCTTCTATCCCATTTAAGATTAAAAGTGCTCTCTGATCTTGTCATTGATGGAAATGGCTATAATGAAGAGGCAGGGCTCTTGGGAAGAAAGAATATACTAGATTTAATGAAAAATATTAAAATCAGCTTTAGATACAGAAAAGTTGTGAACTAGAATCATAGAACATTGGTGCAAGCTATGTTACCCCAAAGCAATTTATATTATTTTTAGTGCAGTTTCAAAAATCCTTAAAATCTAACCATTTTTTAAAATCTTGACACTTAGGAACTTATCAAAATTGCTGTTTTGATTAAACACATGGATACATTTAAAACATAAAAGATGAGCTGTGTTAGGATTCAAATATACAGAAGCACAATTAATTAAACTAGCACATGTGCTTCACTGAAGCTAAGGTTATTTCAGCATTATCTTGGTAAATTTCTATCAAAATTTTACTTGGGAGTTAACATGCATTGCAGTCTAACATATCTGCAGATACTCAATAGGAGACACTTTGCAGAATACAAAATCTCTGCTGGTTAAATATATTCTAAAACATAAATACATTGTCATGTATTTAAACCAAAAGCATTACCACAAATAGAACTAAAGTCCATTCTGACTGGAGTATTTCCCAGTTGTTTGATTTGAAATTGCTCATTCAATTTTACTTTTTCACACACAAACATTGTTTGTTTGTTTGTTTTGGGGGGCAGGTTGCATGCACTACTTAGGCACACAGATGTTTACATTTAGATCTTCTGCATAAGTATTCAATCACCAGAGCTGGCTTTTGAGACCTGTAAAACACACTGCAAAAGGAATGGAGGTCTGGTTTGATGGCGAGATGTGGGCCTGATTTGTTGTGCATTCCTGATTTTAATTTAGGATTGTGGAGTTAGCAGTTGTCAGAGATTGAACTGTTTTATGGGGAAGAGGGTATGGAAGAAGAAATAGCCCCCATGTCCTCATATAAAATTGGTGAAAAAATATTCTCACTTAACTGACTAATCTAGTTTCTTTGACTACGTCAAAACAGGACAAATGCGAGGTTCATCCTCAATTACTCAGACAGAACAACAACTAAACATCATCCAGAATTTTTCCCATCCGCACTTCTCTAGTTTGATACCTTCCAAACTGAAAGGTGGCTGCAAACCCATGCTATTTTCCCCAGCTATCAGGACAACCCCATATCCTAACCTGGACCTGGAAAGCCCAACTGGGTGTGTTTCAGGTCTGTCTTTGCTGAGCCACAAAAAAAAGTAAGTGAGCATGTAAAAGTGAGAATATAATTCCTCTCTCTCTGGCTCAGTCTGAGTGTGCAGGCACTACAGGCCACATTCTTATGTGGTCTAAAGCAGCATAGATCCATTGTCTGCTGTGTAGTGACACCAGTGCACCCCAGCTGAGAATCTGGCCGTGGGTTCCAAACTGCAGGACAACATAAAATACCCCATAGAAGAAAGCATATGGGACTCAAAGCTGACCCAGGAGACAGGGGCCTGAGGGAGAAGGAGAATGGAAAGGTCTCTCCCATTTGCTTCCATGAAGAGCATTTCCTTCAGAGAAGGAGGGAGGGCAATGACATAAGCACCTTGTAGCCAAAACCTGCATCTGCTGACCCCTGAACATAATGGAGCATTGTTCTGAGGGAAAGTTGTTGGGCTCTGAGAATGTCTGAAAATCTGGGCCTCAGCTAGTAGTGCCAGTGCTGTAAAGGCATGAAGGGAGAAAACAGGGATGACATTGTAAAGTTTGTGCACTAATGTCTTTCCTCCTTCCAGCCAGTAGATAGCCAGGGCTCTGTTGGAGTGGGCTTTAATTCTCAATGTGCAGGAACATCTGCAGCCTTGTAAGCCTCCATCCTGGATACAGGACCTGACTATTTGGTTCAAAGCATCTCTCAAGGGCAAATCTGCCCCCTTCCTATGTCTGCAAATAGTCCTGACTATTGGAGAACTGGTATAATGCAACTGTGGTGGGAAGAGAATGGGTAAATATTGCTGTTTGCAACCATGCATACTGTAGAATTCAGTTCTACGGGGTTTCTCTTTGCACAGGCCTATGGCAGGAGGATCCACTACTACAAATGTCTGAATGGCAGCATGAGTGGAAGCTCAATAGCTCTGTGAACTTCTGAGGAGAATTCCTTCAGTTCCTGTGCCAGCCATGACTATTGAAACTTAGCATGAGAATTTGCCCCTTAGAATGTAAGTCACATGTTGCATTCACATAATTCTGGAAAGCTCACTCAAACTTACTGCGTAGTTTTTCTTCAGTATATTTATTTAACCAAGCTTAGTGCTGCATCAGCCAGCAGCACACTTAGCGTACCATACCTTCACTGGGTGAGTCACCTTATTACTCTATTCCAGGCTAAACATTAGGTTTACCTTCTGATCTTAACATTTAAATGGCATTTTCCCCAGTAACTGTAATCTCTGTGCTGACTGACTGACAGCAGAAGAAATACGGTCTAGTAATTAAAAGCTAAGGTCTAGAACCCAAGACATCCCAGTTACCTTCTTGGCTCTGATGCAGGATTTCTGGTATGGTTTTGAGAAAATCACTTTATCTCTCTCTGACTCAATTTCTCTTTCTGCAAAATGGGGGATTAATAATAGAGCTAGTCAAAGATTTTCTGATGAAATCGTTTAATCAAAAAGTGCCTATTTGTCAAACCCCAAGTGTTTTGTGTAAACATCTCAGGTTTGATTAATCAAAAACAGGTTTCCATGAGAAACCTAACAGTTTGCCAGGCTGCTAGGGAGCCCAGGTTTCCAAGATCCACAGCTCCAATGAAGCCCCACCGTGAGGGTTGCCCCAGGGCTGGAAAACCAGGTCTCCCTGAATCCACAGCTCTGGAGCAGGCAGCCATGCCAAGGGTTCCACAATATCTGCTGTGAACCCAGAAGCCTGAAACCAGAAATTGGCTCCTGAACTTGCAACAAGTAACTTGGAAGCCCTGAGAACTCCAACTTGAGCCAGAGCTCTCAGGGCCACTATACTCCCTGCCACAGAGCCAGGTGCCTGGAAGCCCAGGACAGGCTCCCAGGGTCTGCGTCCCTGGCGCGATCCCACTACCTGAAATGCCCCAGTCAAAGAACCCAGAGATTCCACACACTGGGACTAGCTGCCTCCCAACATAATGGTGACAGAATCTGGCCAAATGAGGTCACTAGAGTAAGAACTATTTTTTGTAACCCTTCCTTTACAATTTCTCACTGAACACCCTTAAAATTAACTTTGTTCATTTAAAGATGCACACCAGTAAATACCAAGACAATCAACCATAATACTTATTTTCCCTCACTCTTTTTAGAAATTCTCTGTCACACAAAGTGCAAGATCAGCCTGAACATTGATATTTTTGGCTAATGTCACAATATCATTGTATACAAAGGAAGTTTTTACCTTTTTCAGTATTCTATTCTGATTTTAAAGAATATTTCATATGTCAATACATTTAAATCTATCACAGAAGAAAATGGGGGGTAGAGTATAGGTTTAAGTATGGAATTAAGTAAGCTTGATGCATAGAAACAATTTGGGTAGGAAGAATATCTTTTTAAAACATTGCACAAGCATTAGCTGACATAAATATTTTAAAAACAGGTCTACTTATGTGGACAGCATTTGCTAATAACCTTGAAAAGTCCGTGATATATTATCTCCCTCCAAGGATCTGATGCATTTTTACAGTTCCTACTGATGTCAATATTTTTCTAATTCCATAATGTAATATGGAAACTAATTGTCTGGATTTCCCCCCTTCTGGATTTCCATTTTCATTCCAACACTTTCATTTAGGAACACTAGGTTCCATATGACAGGTTTCA
The DNA here is from genome assembly GCF_009764565.3 of Dermochelys coriacea. Lineage (NCBI taxonomy): Eukaryota > Metazoa > Chordata > Testudines > Dermochelyidae > Dermochelys > Dermochelys coriacea. The sequence goes on along the minus strand of NC_050068.2, from coordinate 315,708,100 downwards.
GAGCAGCAGCCATGTTAGTCTGTAGCCACAAAAAGAACAGGAATACTTGTGGCACCTTAGAGACTAACAAGTTTATTTGAGCATAAGCTTTCATGGGCTACAGCCCACGTCATCAGATGCATGCAGTGGAAAATACAGTAGGACGATTTTATATACACAGAGAACATGAAACAATGGTGTTACCATACACACTGTAACGAGAGTAATCAGGTAAGGTGAGCTATTACCACCAGGAGAGAAAAAACCCTTTTGTAGTGATAACCAAGATGGGCCACTTCCAGCAGTTGACAAGAACATGTGAGGAACAGTGGGGGGGGGAGGGGAATAAACATGGGGAAATAGTTTTACTTTGTGTAATGACACATCCACTCCTAGTCTTTATTCAAGCCTAATTTAATGGTGTCCAGTTTTCAAATTAATTCCAATTCATCAGTCTCTCGTTGGAGTCTGTTTTTGACATTTTTTTCTTGTAATATTGTGACTTTTAGGTCTGTAATCGAGTGACCAGAGAGATTGAAGTGTTCTTCGACTGGTTTTTGAATGTTATAATTCTTGACGTCTGACTTGTGTCCATTTATTCTTTTATGTAGAGACTGTCCGGGTACCATAAGATCTTGAGAATAAAGTTATTCCCTAAACAGTTATTCCAGGTATGTATGACATTAAAACCGATAGCTATACTAAATATTCCTCAAAGGAATACTGCCTGGGATAAGTAATCCTCTGAAGGGGTTTGAAGTTAGGTACTCAGGATCTAAAACTTATCCCAGCATGTGAACCTCTATAATTTGCAAAAATGGGCTGCAGATCTCAAAAGAACAAGAGTTCCTTGGGAGATTTCTTGCACTAGTAGTTATGGTTGAAGCTGAAAACCAGTGGTGAAATTCTGCCCCCATTGAAGTCAATGGCAAAATCCCCATTGATTTCTACAGAGCCAGGATTTTATCCCAGAAGTGTAAAAACCTCTTATTCCAACATTTCAGAAAGGTTTGGTACTTTAACAAACAGCTGTAGGTTTGGGGAATTGATGTTTGAGGAAAACTGGTACACCTATTTCTAATTAACAGGAAAGAAACATGATCTAGCAAGGACATATGTGGAGGCGTTTCGCTGAACTCACAACCAACTTGTTCTTTGGTGGGTAGGAAGAGCCCAGTTATTTGTCCCTTGCTTTTTTATAATTCAGTTTCTGCAATTCTGAAAATTTCTTAAGGGTTGTATAATCATCTTTCCTTTTACTCCTTGATCCCATGGAAGGGCTGGGTGGTACTTTGTTTTTAATTGTTCCAGGAATATCCTGTCTCTCTGTTCTGTGTGCTTCACACCTCCTTGAGTTATAACTCATCTTCCCAAAAGTCATTTTTTGTTATTGATCTTTAACTATTCATGGTAAATAGGCCCAATGGCCTGTGATGGGATGCTAGATGGGGTGGGATCTGTGTTACTACAGAGAATTCTTTCCTGGGTATCTGGCTGGTGAATCTTGCCCATATGCTCAGGGTTTAGCTGATCACCATATTTGGGGTCAGGGAGAAATTTTCCTCCAGGGCAGATTGGAAGAGGTCCTGGAGGTTTTTCGCCTTCCTCTGTAGCATGGGGCATGGGTCACTTGCTGGAGGATTCTCTGCTCCTTGAAGTCTTTAAACCACGATTTGAGGATTTCAATAGCTCAGACATAGTTGAGAGGTTTTTCGCAGGAGTGGGTGGGTGAGATTCTGTGGCAGACTGGATGATCATAATGGTCCCTTCTGACCTTAATATCTATGAATCTATAAGACACTGCCGTTTTCTGCCTTTTTCTTGCTACCTAACTGATCACTAAAACTGTATACGATGATCACAACACACTCCCCAATCAGCCATGCACACATCCACAAAAAATTGGAGGGAACAAGCCCACACTGAAGACAAGTGAATAAACCAAACCATTTTTTAAGAAAACAACACTCCACAAAAGGTTAGAAAACTTTACAAAAATGGTATACTGCTAATTTTTAGATCTCTCATCATACAGGAATGCTTTGTCCATTTCTCTCAAACTTTCCTCTTATATTCTCCTCTGGAAGAAGACTACCCAGAAGAAATTTCACAGAGAATGGTTTTCTTTTCTCAGAATTAGAGGAGGTGGAAGTCCAAAACTGGCTTGTTCTGGTTAAAGTTTCAATTGCTTTCTACAGTGTCACTACAGTGGCTTCATAATAATGAGGCAGAACTCAGACACTGTTCAAGTTGCCTACTACAAAGAATGCAATTAGTAAAGAAAGATCACCCCAGTAAGATGGAACTTGCCACACAACACTGACTAAACACAATAGTATTGGAGGATGACGCTGATGCTACCACCACAGAAGATGAAAAATCCAATTATATCCTTCTATGAAGATTTCTTTAGCACTTAGAAAAATGGGAACAATTGCGGTGTTTCAACACATTTTTACAGAACTCAGAGTGCAGTGTATGCCCAGTTTATTGCTCTGGATAATTTGGCCCCTTTGTGGTTACAATAATGATGTGCATAGTTCTTTTTCCTTGTGACCCTCTTTGCTGTGGTTGGCATAAAAAAGCCCACTTCAATTTCTTTTTTCTTCTTTCCCACTAGAGACCTCTTCCTTCCTTGCAACTACACTGATCACCTGGGTTCTAAATGAGCCCATCCTCATTCCCACCAATTTTTTTGTTATGTGTCTCAAAATACAACACAAGCATGCTTTTGTAATTAACTACATTAATTGGATTGAGAGCAATAATCAGAAAAACAACATAACAAAAATAAATCAAGCTAGTACAGTGAGTGGGTCGTTATTTACAAGTGACATCCAGCACCATTGCCTTCTTGGGTTTGGTCACTAACTCAGCCACACTGCCACTGACAAGTCATTAGAACTCTGAATGTTCCAGACCTAAAAGGTGCAGTGGCCAGTTGCAGATATCACACTTCTTAAAACTCCAAACACTGTAACTTCCAGGGGTTATTTTAAATGCAAATCCAGACCCTTTGTCAGTGATATTTAGCAGTTTCTGGATTATATTAATGTAACATTTCAGGCTACCCTATAAGTGACCAAAAGTCAGGATATACTAACTTTAGGTTGAACGTAATAGCTCATGAGGGAAGTCAAGAAAGGCAAGCAGACAGGTAACAAACAGTGTGGGTCCAATATGCAGCTTTGGTCACTAAAAAAATAATCCTGCAAGAATGGAAAAGTTGTAGGAGCAGGATTTTATAATTATACTATAAGAATAGAGGTACTAATGTATGTCTTGATTTTATTTTACCAGCCATCCTTTTTGAATAGCAGAAAGGAATAACCCTCTGGGACATTGGTAGGAATGCATCTGACAGACTGCCAGTATCTGTACTGATGTTAAGGCAGGGACAGACCAGAACAATCCTTACGACTAATTATGATCACCCTTTTGTTTTAGGATAAGTTATAATGTCTACTATGGTTTCCTATATGTATTACAAATTAGGCACTCTAGTTAAATATACATTTCTTTGTTATAAAGTTCAGTTAGTAAAATACAGGATTTTGTGTTGTGTCTATGATAAATAGATTAGAGAAATATTGAGGGCCTGAAGCCCCAATGTAATTGTTTTATAATTGTAATTATAAGATTTAGCAAGACTTAATTTACAATGTGTTCTGTATACCTTTGAAGGTTTCTGTGAGAGACTGTTTGTGTGAATGAGGAATGCATGCATCAGGAAAAGATAAGGTGTGAAAGCCATCACAAATGTCCAGATGGTCAAGAAAAAGTGAGAGACTTGGAAACAACAGGAGACAATCAGAAAATATCCATTATATCTGAGCTAAACATTTTAGCAGCATTGACGACCTCAGAGGTGAGGCAGGCACCCCCGAAGGGAAGACAACAAATAGGAGATAACGATGGGAAGCCCGACAATAACCATCAAATGATAACAGCGGAAAACCCCCAGATTACCACCACTTAAGAACTAATGATTACAGGATGACATTGCAAAATGCATGGACTCAAATGGGAATTTACAAGTATAAAGCTGGGGTGTTTTGCCATGAAACTCTGGGTTCAGTCCTGCAAAGCCTCAGAGCATCGGATCGCAACCGACAGAGCCCTGCTCCTCACTCGAGCTCAATCTAACTGGCCATTAGACTGACTTGAGCTACAACAGACTGGTAACTATAAAGACCATCTGCAGGACTTGTGTGTGTGTGTGTGTGTGCGTATGTTGTGTGACTGAAAAGCATATGCTAACTGTTGTATTTACAATAAACGTGGCATTTTGCCTTACCCCTCTTATAAGATTTTATTAGTGTAACAAAGTCAGTCCCCACCAAATAATGATGCCTGGCTTAGTGACATGGCTGACCTCCCAGCTAACAAATGACTGGTGTTCCACAGAAAGGAAATGCCCAAAAAATTCAAAGCAATGTGGGCTGACTTTTCAGAAGTCTATGAGTGATGTAGACCCTGAAGATAGATATGTCCTTTCCCCCTCCCTTCCCTTTAACCTAACCCTCTCTAATTACTTTGTGTATTATAATGAATCTGGAATTTTGATATAGTTGTTGTATTTGGAAATGTTAATGAAAATAATAAATATAAAAATTAAAGAAAGGCAAGCAGAGAGCATAAAGAGGGAGAGGCCTGCAAAAAAAAAAAAAATAACCCTAGGTTTTTCATTGCCTCAGGATAAAAATAATGAGTCAGCTTGGTCAAATGGCAAATTCCACATCCATAAAATTTTAGCATTCATGGAGCAATGAATGTGGTACAAGAAAGTATGTCGATTTATTAAGGGTGCAATTCAATTAGCAGCAGGGGTACCAGCTACGGAAGCCCTCAGCCTCCCACTGCCCCATAGAGAAGACATAGTGGGGTTCAAGGCCTACAGCCTTTTACCTCCTGCTTCCTCGCCACCAGGGGGAAGAGCCACTCACCCAGCATTTCTTGGGAAATGACCTATAAATATAGTGCACATCAATATGGGCCAGGGGCCAGCCTTGAGAGGCGCTCTGTCCACTCCCCACTCGAGCAGATAGGAACAATGAGAAGGATCTGAATCTTAGCACTGACTACCTCTGACTGCCCCCCTAGTCTCTTGAGGAGCAGCCTATGAAAGACTCCTGCTCTCCCTGGACAGCAGAGCAGAAATGGTGAAAGCAGCAGAGGAGAAGACCTTTACTATCTCTGGCACACTTAATTAACTTTCATTGTTTTGTTAAAGTGGACAAAAGTGTTTGGGGAGAAGGGGGGACAGAAGCAGTGACTGTACTTGTTAAAGAATGGTCAGAGAGAACAATGGGAATGATTTTAAACGTTAATAAGTTGGAGATGGTTATAAATATGTACGAACGAAAAACCAGAACACAGGCAGTTTTGGAAATGGATCAGAGCTTTTAAAAAAAAAGAGTTTAAAGTTTTAAGTTACTGGATTTTGCAGCAGGCAACGGGAAGGAAGGTGAAAAACAGCTGTAACTCCTTAAGGAAAGGATACATAATAAAAGCTAAACAAGTGTAATATTTTCCACACAGACCCTTGCTTTCTCTTTTGAGCATTGTACTCCTCAGAGAGTACATAGTACGCACACATACAGATGTGCATACAGATTGTTATTTTGTCTTTGTGCTGTCTCTGTTCACTTGCTTAGCACACAGAGTTAGACAGGTTTCTTCTACTGGATTTCCACAGCCAATATAAATTTCAAGTCTTGCCTCTACTGTAAGTCCTGCCTTGAAAGCACACTCCATTTTAACAGGATTTTGTAGGGAGGAACAGCTGAGTTGATAAGGTGAACTCGAATTATTCTGGTCTTTGCATATTCATTTCTGGATAAATAATGAGGACATGGCAAAGCCTTTTTGCATGCCAACCCCTTTTATCTTCAAGCAGAACCACACATGGATTATTTATTGATGTGAAGGCAGCCCTCTAAGTAAAGCATAAAGGGCAGAGATTACAGAAGATTGATTTCCACAGCTTGTTATATCCATAAACCTATAACCCAAGCAGGTGCACAGGGGAGAATTCCCTTCTTGAGGTCAGCTGTTTATTTCTCGCATGCGCTTACAAACCCCGAGAGAGCAATAGAAGTGCATCAATATGCTACAGTTAGAAAAAGCTGGTACAGAATCATTTATGTACCCCCCACCCAAAACTCAGTGTTATGAATCATAATGGATAATTTAGAGGAAAGCTCTATTTCCCACCTACAGCTAAGATAAAGAATATATGTGAAAATATTTTAATGGAGCAGGTTATATGTTCTCAGTGTCCTCTATAAATAATTTGTGAATGTTACAAAAATCAGCAGAAAAACCAGTAAGAAGTGTAACAAACATCAGCATATGGATCTCAGGTTCTTACCTACTCCATTTGGAGGATGAAATGCAGACTTTTAGAGCTTTTTCACCTGCTTCCATGAAGTCAAGTTGTGCATTTCCCCCTTTTTTCTTTACAGACTTATTAATAGAAATGGCACACTGTCAAAACCCCACTAAAATAGATACAACTTTTATATGTGATGAATATCAGCTTTTTCAGTTTGAATAATATAGTCCTTTCAGTTGTCTGAATCAGAGATTTTAGGTATATAAAGGGTGAGGATGGAGAGAGGTACAGTAGGTAGGGCTGGGAGTTAGGAATCCTGGGTTCTATTCCAACATCTGCCACTGACTCACTTTAGACATGGATAAACCATGTAACCTCCAAATCAAACTTACTGCTATCTGTGTTGCAACAGTTAACTTTGTAAAGCAAGTTTAAAATCCTTTATTAGTTTATCTATTCCACTAATATTGAGCTGAGGGTGCACAACATCGAACAAAGAGTTTTATCAACATTCCACAAGATATAGTTGTACAAGATCAAAATTAATACATGTAAGTTCTTAACCAGTTCTTTCTTATAGTAGGATTTTCAACAAAGTTCTTGGCAAACTACTCTGTATTCTTACCTTTCTTTTGATTGTCTCCAGTTGATTATTTTTGTTTATTGCACTCAAATTATTTGAAGGGTACTATACACTCGCTTTTACACTGCAGGCTGGCAAAGCATTTCTTTACTGGCATAAAGTGGTTCCTCTTAGCATTCTATTGCACAGCAGTGGAGGTTCTATTATGGAACACCTGGAACACTGCCCCAGTCAGCAAAATGCGTAAATAAAGTAACCTTAAATAAATTTTCCTTCATCCCTATTCTGTGCACACATCACAGCTGTTAATTTAACAGACTAGGTTCTGCAGACAAAGGATCCATACAACAGCAGCTGCTTCAGTGCCCCAGACTTTGTAGTTCAAATTCCAATAGAGAGCTTCAAGTTAGTAGCAGCAGGACTACATTAAAAGCATCTATGCAGCACCAATGCTTACTGTTAATTATTGAGCATATGCAGAACTAAAGTAAAAGTTACAATGCGCACTAAAAATAATGGCCTAGATTCATGTCAGTTAGGGCCCACATCTAGGGACTGGGAGGGGAGAAATCATGGTGAAGGTCCTAGTGTATTTTAATACTTCTATTTTCCTCAATTAAAAAAGTATGTGAAGGGAAGATTCTGCAGGTGAGCATGTGGACTGTTTCTGACCGCATATACGTGTCTTGAATTGCCTTTTTATCATAATTAGGCCAAAAGTCAGTAGGTTCAGAAAGCCAGGGATACAGGATTCCAGAAATCTTGTGCCATCCTCTTGTTGATCATGCCAGTGGCAGGTGGAGTGTTCCAAGGGTTGGGAGAAGGGTCCCAGGTCCCAGCTATGCACCTCTGCACAAATACCAATCCTCCTTCCTTGAGGGTCAGAGTTAACACCTGAAACAAGCATCACACTTAATCATAGAACAACACTTTTATTTAACCAAGGCAAAACCAGAAGTAGATCCAGGTCAGGATCTCCAGCAGGGGTTACACAGACTCCTTTGCCCCAGCATACAGCAAAACAGTTTGCCCCCACATGCCTGTCTAGATACTCGCAGGCTCTCTGCTCTATGCCAATGCAATCTTCCCACCACACACACACCTTTGGGTCAGTCTAATCTGTCCGTGCATTTGACACTGGTTTACGGTGTAAGCTCAGAATGGTGGGTCCTGTTGCATGGTCTCAACTGTTCTGTGACCTTCAGGCGAGGCATTTTTAACAGACCCCTTTTGCCAGCCACTGGGTCTCCTTCATGCAGCTCCCCCTTTACCGTAGCTCAGGGCTCCTGCTTCCTATGCTTGGTTCTTCCTTTGTTTCCTATTCAAATTTTCCTGGGCTCACCCCTCATCTCATCTCTCAACTGCTCATTCACTCAAATCCTCCCAGCAGTTGGAGTAAATTTTGTGTTTTGGTTTTGGAGTGGCACTTCAGTGGGTGCTGCATCAGACCATAGGCCTCAAACCTCCAAGCAACTCCAGATGCCTAGAGGAGTCCGCCAATGTTGAGCTAACAACAGAATTGGGGCCTCAATAAGTAACACAGCACTATGAACATAAATGACCAAAGGAGATATGAATACAAGTACAAGAAAAATGAAAAAGGAACAGAACTCTGCCCCAAGCCCAAACTTAGTTCTATTTTGGGTCCTGAAATCAAACGTGTTTTCTCTCCAGGAAAATACTTCATAAGGGACTACATTCTGTGTGGCAAACATGCTCTGTAATGTGATGCCTTTATTCACTTTGAGTAGAACCTTACTCCTCAAATAGCACTGTTCAAATTAATGATACTACTTGGAGTAAGGTACTAGTTCTCAATGTGAATAAAAGCCTCAGTCTAGTCCTGCATGGCCATGTCTACACTAGGAAAAAGGTGTACTTATCATATATTAGCTGCTCAAGGTAAATCTGAAACTCTCCCCAAAATTTACCTCAGGCAGTTACCACATTAAAATTAGATCTTGCCTTGTCTGCACTAAAATGTTAATATGTTAGTCAACCCACCTTTTTTTTTTCCCCTTAGAGAGGACAAGGCCAATAAGCAAAGAAATAAAAAGACAAAAGCTATACAAGGAATTGCTCCAGTCTGCACTCATTGGAGTAGGCGCCTGGTTCTTTCCTACCTGATGGTCAATTCTGAAAATTTGACTTTGGGATAGAGTCCTCAATTTCGAACAAAACTGGAAACATATTACATGAAACATTCCCAGTGGGGCATATTTTTCAGGACTCCATCCAGTAATTTTCCAGTCTGACAACATTTAAATGATAGCATTTTTAAATAATGTTCATATTTTTAAGAATTCATTTAAAGCTGAAACTTGTCTGGAAGAAAATACTAGAATTCATTACTACTGCCGCACTTGGCACTTAAAGGCAAAACTATTTATTGTTAATTCTGAATGTTGACAACTGTCTAATGAAAACCCTTCCAAGATTACTATATGCATAAAAATGTGGTAAGTCATATTACTCATGTAATTTCTCTGTGTTAGACTTCCTAAATAAACTCTTAGACAAAGATGTAATGAATTTTAATTGCATACAGAATATGACTGAGTTCTAAGTACAGGTATAACATACTGTGACAGCTCTTTTAGACCAGCTTTCTTATTCCTTACATTTCATTTTGATCACCCTGTTAAGTATAAGCTCATACGCACAAAGGGAATCATTTTTCTTTTAAATTATTAATTAAAAGATTAATGCACACCTTTAGGTCTCCCATAAGAGCAATGTTCCAATATCTGTGCAGCTTTTAATGAGATGTGCAAGAGCGATCCAAAACTTATTTTCTACAGTAATATTTCCAGTGTTATTAAGAAAACCTTTAACATCCAATGAAGCACAAACCTCATACATTAGCTCCAAAGAGTACATGGACTCATGCTGAATTTGAAATGGAACAAAATCAATAAAAGAAATGCAAAGGAATGCTCAAAACAAAAACCTACCCTGCTTGGGTGCCCTTAAATAGCCTCCTTAATGACAGGTGTTCAGGAAGCAAGAGGTAGTGCCTTACTGACACATTGCACTGGTAGTGTATTTCTGGAGGGAAAAGTTAGCAATTACACACCATTTTTAATATAGATCTGATATGTAAAATGTGCCTATTGGTGTGGAGAGGCTGTTCTTTCTCTGTAGCAAACATAAGCTACTTGTGTTCACATTCCAGGCCCTTTACAATCAATCCCCACCCTACTTATCTCTCATTTACTACTGAATTGTCAATGCTCAACTTTCATTGCCCAATTTTTAAATTTTCAAACAAGCACCCTTCTGCTTTCTCCCATGCAGCCCCTCAGCCTTGGGAGGCATTCCCTAGAAACATCTGCAGAGCTGTCTCGTTATCCACCTTCAAATCCCTTCCCAAACTTGGTTCATGGCTTGTTCGGGGTAAGCCCCTGGTGGGCCACAAGATGCTTTGTTTACCTGAGTGTCCACAGGTACAGCCGCTCACAGCTCCCAGTGTCCATGGTTCGCTGTTCCTGGCCAATGGAAGCTGTGGGAAGTGGCGTGGCCCAGGCCACTGCTTCCCGCAGCTCTCAATGGCCATGAATGGTGAACTGCAGCCACTGGGAGCTGTGAGCGGCTGTACCTGCGGACGCTCAGGTAAACAAAGCGTCTCGCGGCCCACCAGGGGCTTACCCTGAACAAGTTGCAAACCAAGTTTGGGAACCGCTGCTGCAAGGTAATACTACTACAGCTATAACCAATAATAGCAGCACGGCATACTGCTCACCACTTTATATTTCTGAGGAGCACACTTTCCCATGCTTATTATGCTAATTCATAGGCCCTTGTTAAATTTGTGTGGATTTCGCATATTTACTGTTTTTATTGTCTCTTGGGATAAATACTCATCTGTTTAGCTATCTAATGCCATTTACTGCCAAGTTACCTACTTAAACACAACACCCATAGCACTTACCTGACTTGGTCTCAGGAAGGCTAGCCCTAAGGGATAGTGATGGACTGGGAGAAGTAACTAAGTGGATGTTAGCCAATAGGGATGAATGAATGAATGAATGACTTGTACAATAAGTAATACTACATCAGTTAAAAATAGCAAAATATACTAGAACCAAAAATTCACTTTTTCAGCAAATATTTCTGCCATTTAACTTATTCTTTGGAATACTAGCAGAAAGCAAAGAGAAGGGTTGCATGAACAGACGCAGGGATCCACAACTGAAGTCTTGGTTGCGTCCCTGAAACGGTCCTGTTTCTATACATGTATTTTATAATATTAATTGAAAGACATTACATGCTCTTATACAGACTTTTGACCAAGCCCTAGTGCACCTTTGTCCATATTGGAAAACCACCAGTTTGCCAAGACTAAACATTGCTGTTGAAAAATAAATCATACTTGGAAAGCAGCTGATCCATGGAACTATATGGTGAAAAACTGCTTTTTCTGTAGCCAACACTTAGTCTTCGCTCTCATGACAAATTTCTTCACTCCTCTCTTCCAGCGACTCTACCAATTTTGTTTTCTCAAAGAAAAAATGTAAAACTGCAGTAAAAAGTCAGGGGCTATTAAACACTCACTTTTTCTTAAAAAAAAACAGGAGTACTTGTGGCACCTTAGAAACTAACAAATTTATGAGACCATAGGCTTTCATGGGCTACAGCCCACTTCATCAGGTGCATAGAATGGAACATATAGTAAGAAGATATATATATCCATACAGATAAGTTGGAAGTTACCATACAAACTGTGAGAGGTAATTCGTTAAGATGAGCTATTATCAGGCAGAGAAAAAACTGTTGTAGTGATAATCAAGATGGCTCATTTAGACAGTTGACAAGAAGGTGTGAGGATACTTAACTTAGGGAAATAGATTCAATATGTGTAATGACCCATTTAGTCTGTATCCATTAAAAAAAAAAGGAGTACTTGTGGCACCTTAGAGACTAACAAATTTATCTGAGCATAAGCTTTTGTGAGCTACAGCCACTCCCAGTCTCTGTCCAAACCCAAGTTAATGGTATCTAGTTTGCATATTAATTCAAGCTCAGCAGTTTCTTGTTGGAGTCTGTTTTGGAAGCTTTTCTGTTGCAAAATTGCCACCCTTAAATCTTTTACTGAGAGGCCAGAGAGGTTGAAGTGTTCTCCTACCGGTTTTTAAACGTTATGATTCCTGATGTCAGATTCGTGTCCATTTATTCTTTTGCATAGAGACTGTCCGGTTTGGCCAATGTACATGGCAGAGGAGCATTGCTGGCACATGACAACCTATATCACATTGGTATATGTGCAGGTGAACAAGCCCCTGATGGCATGGCTAATGTGATTAGGTCCTATGATGGTGTTACTTGAATAAATATGTGGACAGAGTTGGCATCGGGCTTTGTTGCAAAGATAGGTTCCTAGGTTAGTGTTTTTGTATTGTGGTGTGTGGTTGCTAGAGAGTATTTGCTCATTCACCTGCACATCTACCAATGTGATATATGCCGTCATGTGCCAGCAATGCTCCTCTGCCATGTACATTGGCCAAACCGGACAGTCTCTATGCAAAAGAATAAATGGACACAAATCTGACATCAGGAATCATAACATTCAGAAACCGGTAGGAGAACACTTCAACCTCTCTTCGTCACCTCCCCTGGGTGGCCCACTGGCCGGTCAGCCACTTCTTGGCCACCTCCAGCTGCATTTGCCCTCCCACTAGGGGGCAGCCTTTCCATAGGTGGCCCAGCTCCTGGCAAAGTCAACAGGCTCCCTGCCTCCATGTTGCCCGGGCCTCCTGCTTCTTCCCATTGTCCCTCACTGGGCCAGCCCTTCCTGGGTTGCCCTGGGTCGTTTTCCTTGGGACAGGGCACTCTCGCCAAAGGTGCCTCCGCCACCCACAGGCCCAACACGCCCACAGCCACCTGGGTTCCCTCACCCAGCACACTGCCTGAGAGACTTGCTGCCATCCCTTTTTGGGGTGAGGCACCCTACCCCCAACCCCGTAGGGACAATCCCGTGTTATGTGCCCGCTCCTGGCACAGGCGTAACAAATCCTTGGTTCTGCACTGGGCCTCCTGGCCCTAACACTGGGCTCCTTTCTCTGTGGTTCCTCTCGAACAGGCACCGGAGGAGCTTCTGCAAGGCCTGCTGTTCATCCACCAGCCGGGACATCTGTCCTTGGAGAGCCCACTGCGCCTCCCATAATCCTTCCTGGGTCTCCCAGTCCCCCTTCAGGCCATCAGCCGCCTTCCACTGAGCCGCTGACACCGGGCCCCAACCAGGGACAACACCCAGGGACTCCCCGTAGAAGACCCCGGTGTACTGGGATCCATTGTCCCTGCTTCTCCACCTTCACAAGTTCTCCTTTCCGATTCGGGCAGTCTTCCCACAGTCCTTGCCCTTGCCCTTTGTATCAGGGGCGGACTGCTCATGCCCGCGTTCTCCACCACTCTGTAACCAGGCTCAGACTCACCAGTGGTGCCTTCTGCTGGTCGTCTCAGGGAATTAGCATTCCAGCCTCCGGAGTGCCCTCCGTTGGCCAGTGTCTCGCCTTGCTGCTGGTTCCCATATCCGTCCCAGGACCCCATTGCCTCTTTAACTGGGTGCTGATCCCTGGCAGTACTCCACAGTTCTGGGTCTCCCCCTCCCAGGGGAACCCCAACCCACTATCCCTACCTTGCCTCAGTTGTAGGCTCCTGCCAGTCATCAGCTAGCTCCCGCGCCCTGGGGCAGACTGCAGTGTGAGCCACTCATCACAAGCAAGGTTGGGTTTGGACTTGCTGCCTCTGGCAACCCATGGACTGCCCCCTGCAACCCCAGTATCTAATAGGCCTTACCAGGCCTGCAGCCTGGTACTTTCCCAGGCCGGAGCTCCCCGGCTCCCTTGGCCTGTCCCCAGCCCTGCTCCCCTCCAGATACTTAGTTAAGCTCCTGCAGGCAGGCCCTTCTCTCTCTCAAGGCAGAGAGAGGGAGTTCCTCTACTCCTGGCTTCCCTGGCTTTTATAAGGCCCGCTGGGTCTGCTTGCGGCATGGCCCGCAGCTGTGGCTGCTCTGCCAATCAGCCCAGCTTTTCCGCTGCCCCAGCCCTCTCCCAGGGCTGTTTTAGGCCCTTCCAGGCAGGAGCGGGTGGCCACCCCACTACAGCATCCGATGAAGTGGGCTGTAGCCCATGAAAGTTTATGCTCAAAGAAATTTGTTAGTCTCTAAGGTGCCACAAGTACTCATGTTCTTTTTGCAGATACAGACTAACACAGCTGCTACTCTGAAACTTCACTTTTTCTTATGCATTTCAGTTACAGGAAAAAATATTATTTGGCTTGGGGTCAATGTACCGTGAAAATCCACCCAGTATTAAATAGCTTTACTTTTAATATACAGCATTTTATAATGAGTAAGCAATTGACTAGAACAAGGAATCATTTTATTCATTCTAATCTGTTTTCCTTAGCTGTTTTACCACTAGTTGTAGAATCTCTAAAATTGACAGAGTATATTAGAAATTACATAAAACAACATACAGTTTAATTCACCACTTGAAAGAAGGACAAGAAGAAAGAAACATGATAACAAGATGATTTAAAACAGAATGAGCTCTTGATTTTAATCTAAACATCTATCTTAAATTACTGCCTTCGTGCATAGAGGGAATAGAATTTTGTGCAAGACAATTCATTTTAGTGAGTTCTACTGACATTTAGCATGGATATACTAGGCCTTACTTGTGTGCATCTTCTGATTTTTTCCCCCTCCTCTTCTGTATAGAAAGTGAGGGGTATTAATCAATTACTGAAAAATTATTAGTTGTTTGACAGTGGACATGGCCACTTGCAAAGGGCTGTAGTCATAAAATACAATGCATCATGTCATTCTTTGACATTGTTTTTAAATTGACGTGAGATGCTGTTCTTATGTTTAATCCATAACAGAGGAGCAAAAAGCCATGTCAGCATGTGACAAGCTAGGATTTTAGCTAAACATGGATTTTTGCCGAGTTTAAGTCAGACCCTCCCCTTTTTTATATTGTATCATATTCAGATTCTGTCATCAAAGCAGTCTACCATATTACAAACTATGGATATTATCCTTAAGTGTCTCCTAAACTATGTGTGTTCAGCCAGCACCTACTCTGCATCGACCTTAGAGCTGTGATACAAATGGAAGAAGCATTCAGACTGCCTCCCTGAAAAGAACCAAGCACCGTCATTTTAACAGTGGTATCACCAGGTGAGATAAAAGAAGAACTCATGTTCCATTGCTTGAGTGTTTGAGGCCCCTAAAATTCTTAATTTCCAAATACTTATTTTGCTCACTTGAATACTATTTTGCATGAGATTGAAAAAGGGAAATTACTAACAATTTATAACATAGTACTGCATTCTACTTCATGGCACCATTCCTTAAAGAGCAGCAGTTGTGAATGATTTGTTTTGAACTAACCCCTTAGAGAACATCTTGTAAAACAACAGGTGTAAATTAAGCACAATTAAATTTTACATTGGGTCCTTCTGGTCTTTTATGGCCTGACACTATATCACAGCTCCTATTACAGCTCCCTGTGGAGCCTCTTTTTGTAATCAAAATGACAGTTTACATCACCAACAGCAGACATTACTTGAAATGTAATGTAATCTAATACTCCTTAAAAAAAACCACAGCCCCTCTGAAATCTAGGGCCTGATCCGAAGTCTACAGAAATCAATGGATAGATGCATCAACTTCAGTGAGCTTTGAATCAGGGCAAGTGTCAGTTTAAGCGGGGCAGAGGGAAAAGTTTAATGTAGAATTTTTACACCTACATGGAAGTCCCTCCACCATTTGCTCTGGATTTGCAATCACAGTTGCCTGTCTTTTAACAGAGGGGAAGAAAAATAAAAAGATGTTCTTCTCTCACTTTGCCTGGTCAGAGACCCATATAAACAGGGGAACCCAACTATATATGTGCTGTCAAGTGTACAAACACAGCAACCTCAAAAGTATTCCTCTTATCTCTCAATTATGCTAAGCACAGTTATAGGGTCTCAAAGAGTTATTTTCAGTTGCTTACTTTCTAGATATTTAACTTTTCAGGCTGAAATTTGGCCTGTTTGTTTTCAACCTGGAAGCAGGTTTTGTTAGTTACCATCCTCAAGCCTATGGCACTGGTGCGTTCTGATGGCATGCTTCGTAGTCAAGCTAGCATTCACAAGTATAGTACGGTAATGAATCTTTGTTCTGAGACTATACTTGGGTACATCCTGATGCTGTGCACAGCTTCCCCTGTTTTGGCATTCAAGTCATAGGGCAAGTACCAAATAAAACTGCTAATTTCAAGGTTTCATCATGTCAATGCCTTGGAGTCAGGAGCCATTGTGCTACAAGGCACATGCTATGAGGATAAGTCTTACCAAACCCATGCATCATGGTACAGCTCTGTACTGATGCCATATCTTGCAGGGCTCCAGAGTATCAACATATGTGTTTTAAGGGGTGACAACTTATATCCCTAAGCAGTTTGGCAATGAAAGCATTCAGTATGGGACAGTGTGGTATCATCATTGAAGACTTTGGAGCATCCATACACTTGTTTCATGGAGAACAACTGCACTAGAACCAGATGGTGTTGAAACACTGCCTGGACATCCTTGAATCTTTAGAAAGCTATTTGCACCGCCTTGAGGTGCCCTTGTGCCAAAGCTGCTTACTCTAATCTACAGTATTGTGACATTCTATACCTTGGGGGAGCGTACTGTAATCCTCATATTCCTCATTTTCATATAATTGTGATCTTACATATAAAGCATGCCTAGTAAGATATCGGGAAAAGGTTATGATCTGCTGAAAGTCATTTCTCTATCCATATATGTGTATCATTAATGCATATGAAGTTATGAGGATTGTGTTGTATGGTGGTCACTAAAACATGCTGTAAGTTGGGAAATCAGCCAGATATTAGCTCCCCAGAGGCAACAGCAAGGAAAGTAACCAACGCCTGGATGGGGTGTCAAACAACCCATCAACAGCCATTGTCCAGCAAGGGAGCTACAATGCAATGACTCACCAGGGGAATTGTTCAACCTTGCTTGGAGACACTCAGAAATGCTCCCCAGACATGCCTGGACTTCCCAAGCACATGGATTGAAAGTGTAAAACAAAGAGAGTGGACACATACTGGGCCCTTCTCCTGCTCCCACCTTTGCTGCAAGCAACTAAGACACTGAGAAGAAGACATGATTCCAACAGAGGACATTGGCCCAGGTTTAAGGAACAAACCTGTATATTATAGACTGCAGTATCCATTGGGGTGAGAAAAACTGCTTAATCTAGATGTTGCCAGTCTAATAGGGTTGAGAGTTAAGACTGTGTGCTTATATTTTCTTTTCAGTCTAATAGGGTTGAGAGTTAAGACTGTGTGCTTATATTTTCTTTTCGTTTGGTAACCACTCTGACTTTTTGCCTATCACTTAATGTCACTTATAATCTATCTTTGTAGTTAATAAATTTGTTTGTTTATTCTACCTGAAGCAGTGTGTTTGGTCTGAACCATGTCAGAGACTTCCCTTGGG
The DNA here is from genome assembly GCF_009764565.3 of Dermochelys coriacea. Classification (NCBI taxonomy): domain Eukaryota; kingdom Metazoa; phylum Chordata; order Testudines; family Dermochelyidae; genus Dermochelys; species Dermochelys coriacea. Next base: position 315,690,701 of record NC_050068.2, on the reverse strand, counting down.
ATAACAAGCCTGGTACATATCAATTTCTTTGTTAAATTGACAAACTCATATAAGCTTGCAGCGTCCAGCCGGCATAACTGGACACTGCAAGATGGAGGTTCCTAGTGTGTCTGTGACCAGAGATATTGGCTAGTGTCATTCAGTTGCACAATCCAAGGAGCAGCTTACATGCCAGAGGCCAGGAGTGGGGGTTCTCACAGCAGAGCAGGGTAAGGCTGCCTCCCAGAATCAAGGACTGAAGTGACCTAGCAGATCACCGGTCCAGATAACACCAGGGGAACATCACAAGTATCAATTATTATGTTTTTCAGGATGGCTTTATAATGATATGCCAACACACAGCAGACAGGCCCACCGATAGGGGTTGGGGGAGGCAAAGGGGGCAATTGCTTTGAGGCCCGGGTGATTTAAAAGGGCCTGGGGGCCCCCAGCCACCACCACTGCTGCAAGGGCCGGTAGCCCGGGGCTCTTCTAAATCGCCCAGACTGGCCGCAGGACTCCTAGGTGTACGCGACTGCTCCAGGCCCCGCACTTTGGGGGTGGAAGTAACGGATGTTTCACTTCCACCTTCGGCCCCGCCCCTCCAAGGGACGGCCTTGGCCCTGGGGCTTGGAATTTCTGTCTGCGGGCCTGACAGCAGACTATTCTTACATCCTGACGTAGCATGGCTGTGTATCATAGCCCTCTCTTCAAGGCTCTGAACCATCATGGGGGCTGCTTTGGAAGATAGTTGTGCACAGATATCACATAACAAAAGGTCAATGATGTTTAAGGTCAGGGAATAAAGGGTGCAATTCTCCTTTTGCTTATATTGGTTTTACATTACCATAACTCCCTTAACTAGTTATTTGGGATTTATAAGAGTGTTACAGACAAGAATTAGGCCCACAAGAACTAGGTTTTAAATGGGCTTTTTAATTGATGCTAGGAATGAAATTACAGTATATCATCCAAGTATGCCAACAAAGAGTAATAAGTTTTGGCATCTCTTAATGTACCTTACTAGATGCTGAAAAGACCTTTTGGCATTACAAAGCCCAATAGCAATCTATTAATTAAGCTGTCTCAGGAGGATACATCAAAAGTGCTTTTGGGTCTGCCCCACTTTTATATATATTTTCTTGATCATACAGGCACTTGAACATGATCACCCCAATAGTACTGTATTTAATTTGGGTTTGAAATCTCTTTATGGCTGTGTACATTACTAAATATATACGCAATGAAAGACCAAAACACTATTGCTTCCTCCCCAATTAATTGGAGGAAAACATAGCTTTTCTTAGTTCCATGGTTCTGTAATCAATAGAAGTGAACATGTCCTTGTTTTTTTCTACTTTTAAATACTAGTGTTGGGGAGTTTATCCAGGGATTCTCTCAATTCCTGGAATTTAATGCTTGACCTCTGCTATTCAAGACCATCCACGTTCTTTGCAAAGGAACTTCTATATAAAGATAGCAACTCACCCTTAAGGATGAGGATTTCATTTATTTGGAGTTGGAGAATATTTCCTGCTAACATTCCTTTTTTAGAATTTATTATAGTGATACAAGTTACTAAAAAAACAGTATTACTATACAATGCATAAAAAACCCTAAGAGTTTTCTGACATTTTCTTTAAGGATTACAAATAATTTATACTAATCCTGTTGCTTACATCTCCACATTATCTGGAATCGTGAGCTGGACATATCAGAGGTCAGATGTGTAAGCAAGGGCAGAGTTTGGGAGGATGCAGGGGGCATTGCTCCCCCTCCCCCAAACAGAAGCGAGGTGTGTGGGGGTCATGTGCCACTCCCCCTCTCCCCGATTTCTGCGAGTGCCGAGTTGTCCTGCAGAGCTTGCTTTGCTCAGCCTGCTTGGGCTGGGGGAAGGAGAGCTCTGTCCTGCCATACTGTAATGCTGCCATGCACCTCGCCCCTCTCCCCCCGCCTCCCCAGCATGTTTTGGGGCAGGACGGAGCAGCTGTTCTCCAGATCTCTGCCTCGGCAGCTAGATGCCGCCTCCTAGGTCCCAGTGCCTGCCCCTTTCCTGTACAACGGGGGGTGCCTGTTGGGGGGCAGGGCAATGGGGAGGGATGGAAGAGACAGTGGGGAAGGGGGTGGGATGGGGCAGGGAGAAGAGAAGGGAAGGGGAATGAGGCACAAGATGCAGGGGAAGGAAGGGGAGGGGATGGGGAAGAGAAGGGGATATGGGAATGGGCCGGGGGGAGCAGGAAGCCACAGCGTCCCCTGGGCAGCAGCAGCCCCAGCAGGGAGGTGGCCACAGCAGCAGCAGAGCGGGGACATCCCTGCAGCAACCAGTGCCAGTGCCAGAGTGGCCGCCAGGCACCAGCAGTAACTAGGGCTTCCATGTTAAAGTGACCCGTCCCCTGCAGCCCAGGTACCACTCCAGGCAGGGGGACAGAGCCCGTGAAACTGGCTTCAGTGTGCATGTGTGTGCGCGTGCGCTTGCGCTTGGCCCCCTCGCTCCCAATTATAGCAGTCAAATTATGCCTATGCTTGAAAGTACTCAAACATGTAAAAGATTGGATGCCATTTGGGCTACACTGTTTTAAAATAGGTTTCAGAATAGCAGCCGTGTTACTCTGTATTTGCAAAAAGAAAAGGAGGACTTGGGGCACCTTAGAGACTAATACATTTTTTTGAGCATGAACTTTCGTGAGCTCATGGAAGCTTATGCTCAAATAAATTTGTTAGTCTGTAAGGTGCCACAAGTCCTCCTTTTCTTTTTTGCTTTAAAATAGGCATTCTTAGAATGTGCCAATTCAAGACTGCAGAAAACTTAAGGAAAGTATAAAGACACGGAGGTAATGCTGATGGACACAATATTATTCTAACTGACACTGGAAACAAGGGAATTGCCATACTGGGGGGGGGAAATGTTCCATCTTATCTGGTATCTGGCCTCTGGCTGTAGACTATGTCAGAAACTTGAGAGGAAGGAATAAAGATAATATATATTTTGTGAATAGTTGTCCAATACCTTCCTGACTCCAACTATTCTGCAATCTTGAAGTGGTACATTTCGAGAACGTCCATTTCACATCAGAGTACGTGAATGGCATCCAGTCTTTCTATCAGCTGATGCCTAGAAGGATGAGAATGAATATTCTCTCAGTGTTTGTCTTAGCTATTTTAAATGAAGTATTTTATTTGTACAAGGGAGACAAGGTAGGTGAGGTAATATCTTTTATTGGACCAACTTCTTTTGGTGAAAGAGACCTGGCTCTCTAGAAACCTGAAGAAGAGCTCTGTATAAGCTCAAAAACTTGTCTTGTTCACCCTACTTTGTCCCTAGATTGCAAGGGAGAGCTTATTCAGACCCTGCTTAGGTGTGGTTTAAAAAAAAAATCCCACAGTATCAAGTTATGAATATTCACCTTGTCTGAAATGCCAAAAGCCTTAGAGGAGCCCACACCTGTAACATATATAACAGAGTCATCATCTGTCATATTGATCTCCAAGGTGAGCATAAATGTATGATCTAGTCCTTATTCCTGCAAAAAAGAAAAGGAGTACTTGTGGCACCTTAGAGACTAACAAATTTATTTGAGCATAAGCTTTCGTGAGCTACAGCTCACTTTTTTCCACTGAATGCATCCGATGAAGTGAGCTGTAACTTACAAAAGCTGATGCTCAAATTTGTTAGTCTCTAAGGTGCAACAAGTACTCCTTTTCTTTTTTGCGAATACAGACTAACACAGCTGCTACTCTGAAACTCCTTATTCCTGCAAAGGATGTGGGATTTGTTTGCTGATTTGATTATTTTTGGTAGCATCTGCTGTAATACTCCATGATCAAGTACAGGAATGTCAAAAGGAGACAGGGTAGCCCAGTGATACTTTGAGGAACCAAGCAGCAGGGTGATGGATGTCAGAGTTACAAACACAATTCTGGGAAAATTTAGAGGGCTCTTGCTTATGAAGAGCCAGGGTTGTGAGCAAGGAGCATCCCATGATGAAATGGAAAAAAATAGTCTTCTCTGGCCTATATTTTCAGAACTTGTTAGAGATTTTTCTGTCTCCATTTTTGGAAGCCAAACTTAAGACAGCTTGAAGGAGCCAATTTTCAAAAAAAGTGCTGATCCCTTGCCCTCTGAAAACCAAGCCATTTTAAAAGTGCCTCAAGCTGGACACCCAAAAAGGGGAACCTAAAAATCACTAGTCGCTTTTTAAAAAGTTAAACCTACAATTCATGTACTGGAAAATGAACGGGTTTTCACATTCTGAGAAACATTTCACTTGGTGATAGTATTGAAGCAGCTTTCCTGCAATGAAACACATAGCACTCTCACAAGTCCTATTTGTCCATTTGTGATCATAATTTCAGCAAAATCCCCATAAATAAAAGATTTTAATTTTTTTAAAAAAGTCACCTCCTGCAATGAAATTTTTCCAGAAGAGTCTTTTTGTTCATTCTATAAACGATATTTACTGCAATTCTTTATAGATGATTGATAATTTGATTCTCTGCGTCTGGAATCATAAAGTATATGCGCAACCTGTCAGCAGGTCATGCGTATCCTAACAATCTATGTCTAATAGATTTTTCACTTTTAGATCTGTGTATTTCAAAACTGTGTGTAGATTTACTAAATCTAGATTTACTAAAGTAAATTTACTGCTAGATTTACTAAAAACCTAGCTACAGAATCATACTTCCAAAATGTTCATCCCATCAAAGCCACCGCTGAAAATATCTGATTTATTACGAATCTTTGAGAAGTATGTGATAGTGTTGGCATTCATCCTGAAGATAATGAATATATCAACAGAGAGAGGTCGGGGCGGGGGGCGGAGAGGGTGAGGAAAGATGAATCCTAAATATAATTTGTTAAAATCTGAAGAAACTACAGTACTCTATGAAAGTGTGATTTGATTTCTAATGAATTCCTCCAGGATTTCAGTATGTTAATATATAATTCTATACAAAACAGTGTTTTATATAATCATACTTATTATTTCTCCAGTAATAGTATCATAGGTTTATTCAAAACTATTTGATTATTCACCCACTCCCATCTTCTTTAAATCTCTATTATTCTACTCCTGTTTCTCTTTCCAGGAGCAAGCCAGCACAGTGCACAATTCAGTGGAAACAGGATGTAAGGGCAGATCAATAAGTGACATAAGTTCACTTAGCTCTCGTAACACCAGTTGAGCATCTGTCCCATCTAGGCTTCAGCACACTGACAAATGTCAAATGACATCTAAGGAGAATTTACATCAACTTGATGAAGATGCAAATGGAAGCTCATTTGGCACTCTGTAAAGCATGTGGAATTGTATCTTCTAAAGAAGGATTTTTGAGTAGACAGTGTATGATATACATACCAGTATATCACTATTCTGTATTGTATTTAAATAAAAATTTAAAAGGACAATGGGTGTGTGCTGAAAGGTGCCCAGATGCTTCATTCTCACATGGGGAGCAATATACCAGCCTTATCTATCCTGAAGCAGACTAGGTTAGTACAATACATAGCATGGAGTAGCTTCTCAGCAGCTACTCCATGGAGCTCTATCAGCTCATGTAAACATGTCTAAATCGTTGACTTATGGAAGTGACCCGAAGGGCCTATTCCCCATTTCAAACTCTCTACAGGGAAAATTAAGGAAATCTGAGGGGCCCTATTCCCTCTTCCCGACACAGTTTCTTTAAGTAACAAATCTACAAGTTTCACTCTAGTTGCCTACTAGTTCTGCCCAACGGGTCATCTGATCTTCTCTGGAGTCTTCAAGGGGTTTACGTCAGACGTGCTTCCTCTCCAGTCCTCTTAGAGAGAAGCTTTTAGTGACAACAGGATGGCCTCGTCTACTGCAGCATATATTTCAGACTGGAAATAAGGTGTAAATGTTTAACAGTGAGGGTAATTAACTATCAGAACAGGATTGTGACAGATCATCACTGGCCATTTTTAAATCAAGATTGGATTTTTTTTTCCTAAAAGATACCCAAAATAATTCCTAGAGTGTAAGGTCTGTGTTATATAGCAAGTCAGACTAGATGCTCACAATAGCCTTCTCGCCTTGGAATCGATTAATTTAGGGCAGTACTGGAGGCAGAATCCCTCCCATAGGATCCATACCCACAGCTTTTGCAAAACTGAACTACCTTTCTTCTGAGTGTAAATATAGGGCAAAAAGATGAAAAGCACCAGCTTTACAGTTTAGATTTCTCTTCTCTGTGGCACATACTCGAAAGAGCATCCTCGTCAACCCAATCCACATCTTACTTCCACATTTATACGTTCAGTTGTGCTGTGATTTTAAGTGTCAGCTATAATTCCTGAATTGATTGCAAAATATGAATTCCTACTTCTGAATGAATCAATTTCATTTTATAATACATGCCATGCTCTCCATTGTTTTCCTTGCAAATGGTACTGATGCCAGAACATTACATTAATTATAAATTAAGAATCCAATGCTGGGAAGTGTTGAGCACCAAGTGGGTGGTATTGAATGCCTTCAGCTTTTATTGAGTTCAATGAGAGTTCAGGACATTCAGTAAATTGTAGAACTGGGCCCCAGTAGTAGGTAGGGTGACCAGATGTCCCAATTTTATAGGGACAGTCCTGATATTTGGGGCTTTTTCCAATATATGCTCTTATTACCCCCCACCCCATCCCGATTTTTCATACTTACTACGTGGTCACCTTAGTAGCAGGAATGGTAGAGACCACCACAGTCAAGGTTACACAACAGTTCTCATTCTAACCCTGCTTTCAATTGCCTACGACTTTGTGCAACTTTCACGTAAGGGGCTATAATTTTCCATGCCTTCCTTTTGTCTCAGAATCTTTTTTGGAAAGTTTGACCACAAACAGATACGCTGGTTTTGAGTAGGAGTGAAAAAGCATACTTTACTCCATTATTAAAAAAAATAAATTATCTTTCTCTGCACATTCCTAGAGCCAAACTGCTGAGGGTTGGACGGTGAGAATTTTGACATGGAATCAACCCAAACTAAAGGAGTGATCTTGAGTGGAGTTACTTCCATTTACACCAGTTCAGGATCTGGCCCAAGTGAAGTAACTTGTTCCAAAGAAAACTGGTTTGGGATTTCATGAACTTCTGAGCCCCTGAAAAAGAGCAGTGGATTCCACCCTCCCGCCTTCCCAGCCCCAATACTTATGAAGTGCACAGCTAACGATTCTCTGTGAAAGTACATGTGGCGGTCTCAGTTGCACAGCTAACATTTCCATAGAATACAGTGCTGCAACTCAATACAGACATCTCAGGCTGAGTGAAGGGATACTCATTCATGTTGTAAGAAGATCTGTATGGATATAGAAGATGATTTGGCTCTTTGTACGCGAGTCTCATGATGGTGTACTTTAGAAGCTCTGCAAGTGGCAGACTCACTGTGGCAAACACTGGCAGTAGAGCCAACAGGACCTAGTCACAAATGTCAAGATTGGCCAGATTGTCCTACCAAGCCAAGCCCCAAGGACAAGGTGGTGGTGCTGACTCAGGCTCAGCGGAGGTGGGGGAGTAAGAGTGTCTGGGGTGGATCTGAAAAATGAATCAACTCACTTGGGCCCAGATGGGCTTGTGCTCAGGTACGGCTTTAAAATTAGACCCAAGCAGACTAACTGAAAGTGTTTGTTAATTAATATTGATCTGGATTCCGTGCTGATGGTAAATTTGTCTTCAAATGTTACACTAATAATACCAATAGAACCTTATTAGAGGGATAAGGCAAAATGCTGTGTTTATTGTAAATACAACAGAAAATCAGCAAACGCAATCACTGTCACATCACTATTCACTCATACAAACATTCACACAAGTTCTGCAAAGTTGTTATAGTTACCAGCTTAAAGGTTGCTCATGTCAAGTCACTGGCCAGGCGGCCTGGACATGAGGATGGAGCCAAGTTGTTGTCAGATGCGCATCCGATGCTCCTGGTCGCAGAACCAGACTCAAAGAACCCAGTCCCTTGGTTCTGTTTTTATAGGTCTTTGGCCCAATACAAGTCTATGGAGATTGCTTCATTATGCCGATGTTGCATTCAAGATTACCATTAATCAGTTCAATCAGCAGATGGTATATTCATGATGGCTCCATGACGGCTGGGTGTTATCTTCAGTTCTTCTAACCTTCCTTGACGTGCTCGGGTGGATTCCGGTTTGCCCTCTGGAGGTCATCCAGTTATCTCCACTCTGCATTCTCTTCAGCCCATCGATACTGGAGTTATAATTCTTAGGCTGGCACCATCAACCAGGGTTGGCTCTAGGATTTTTGCCATCCCAAGCAAAAAAAGTTTTGGCTGTCCCTGCTTTTTTTTTTGTGCCCCCCTGGCTCCGCCCCTTTCCAACCCCTTCCTCAAATCCCCAGCTCCTCCTCTTCCCCTGAGCATGCCGGTCTCTCCCCCCCCCGCAACCCTCTGCCCTAGCTCATCTCCGCTCCACCTGCTCCCCTGAACATGCCGCTGCTCTGCTTCTCCCCCCTCCCTCTCAGGCAAGGGAGAGGCAGTACATTCAGGGGAGCAGGCGGAGAGGAGGTGAGCGGGGGGGAGTGCAGAGAGTAACGGGGAGGTAGAGGAACTGCTCCCCACACCAGCTCACCTCCACTCCACCACCACCTCCCCCGAGCGCACCACTGCTCGGCTTCTCCTTTCTCCCTCCCAGGCTTGCCGCGTAAAACAGCTGTTTTGTGCACGGCAAACCTGGGACGGAGTGGGAGAAGCGGAGCGGTGGCGGCGCGCTCAGGGGAGCAGGCGAAGGCGGAGTGGAGGTGAGCTGGGCTGGTGGGGGCACATTTCTAGGGGCAGCATGACGGCATGCCACCCCTAGAAATGTACCGCCCCAAGCACCTGCTTGTTTTGCTGATGCCTAAAGTCGGCCCTGCCATTAACTAACCAATCAATTACCTGTTTCATACAATCATCATTCTTTCATTTCAAGTGCAATTTCATGACTTTCAGGGTGTAACAAATTCAATCCAATTCCCTTACCCTCTCGTTATATAAAAATCTAATAAACTGATGCTCTCACCCCTTGGGTGCTGTATCATGTGTGTTGCTTCAAAGAACAGCATTGTTTTCTCAAAGTTCTTATCACTCCTTGGTACAGACTCTGTCTTGTAACGGCCATTGTTATCACTTTCTAACACAAACTTTAACTCAGTCCCTGTAACAGCCTAAAATAATTAGCACTTTGGCCTTGTGATTCTTACAGGGAAAACGGGAATACAGTTTGTGCAGGGAGAGAAGAAAGAAAGTTCTTATAATATGTATCAAATTAAGTCCTACAACTACTTCTTATTTATAAATGCAGGGGTGATCCAACATAATTACTTACAGAAAGTAATCACAAAAAGCAACGAGCAGTCACATTTACTTGATAATTTTAACACATTTGTGGAAAATAAGTTGCAGAATTTGCTAGGTTCTAATGGAAATCTCACTTCCAAACTACATTTTAGAATGTGTTTTAAAAGCATCATTTAATTGCAGATAAGAGAAGAAAAAAAGCATATGAAAATCATACAAGGAATCTCCAATAACCTCCATTTTAGCCACTGCAAAAAGGTTTTCCAAGAACTCGTCTGTAACTATACATTTTTCCAGTGGAGAGCATATGTCCTAAATACGTATTTACACTATCAACCACAACAGCTCTAAAGAGCCATTTATATTTCACAGAGTGATAGTGTCTAAGTGTGGGCATGTACTTATCTAAGAGAACAAAATGCCTACTTAAAAAGCCATTCCAGCTGACTGGTTACATACGCACATACTAAGAAATTCCCCGACTGCTCTAACATGTTTAGAATCTGTTCCAGTCTGCTGGGTAAACCACTATTAAGATCTGTTAAGTGCATAAATGCAGATTATTCAACTAAATATATATTTACCCAGTAAGACAGAAAAATTCTTCCCAAGTTGATTCAGTCTCTAAAGTCTAGGAATATAGAATGTGCTGTATTATATCAGACTTATGCTCCATCTAGTCCAGTATCCTAAGTTAGACAGTGACCAACCTCAGTTGCTTCAGTGGAAGTAACCCTACAGTAGACAGTTATGGGACAATGTGCCCCCTGGGGAAAATTTCCTCCTAACTGGAAACTAGGTTTTACATGAGGGTATATATCCTTTCCAAAGTTCTTAATGTTACTGTTCAACTCTGCATATTAGGAGTGATCTAATTATTTGTGTTATTTACTCAGTTCCATGGAACACTCTGCATAGAACCTTACCAAAAAACACCACACCAAGTCCACTGATTGCACCAAGCTGTGAAGCCTTTTGGGAACATAATGTTATTATTCTCCAATGGACCACAAAGTCATTTTGAAAATTTTTGTATGTTGGGGGAGGGGGATTCGTTTTACTTAGCTGAGAGAGTAATGGTGTTCAGAACAGATATGGTTTCCCCCCCTCTTCCAAATGATTGAAAATTGAGACAGGTCTTAGTGATATTCCAGTTCTATTCCCAGTTCACATGCATGAGCATCAACTGACTCTGGAAATCCATGTTCATTCTTTATCTTGTGCTCCTTAAACATACAGTATTTAGTAGAGGGGAAAGAATGGTTACTAACCTGTCCTGTCACTGCTGTTCAATACGTGTTGCACATGTCCATTCCACTTCAGGTCTGTGAATGCCCAGTGCACTGCTGTTGGAGATTTTTCCCTTAATGGTACCCACTGGGACGGTGCACATGCTCTGCTGCCTCGTGCTGCTGTGTGATGGTACAAGGGTAGAGCCTATCCCAGCTCCCCTTAATTCCTTCTTATGAGACAGATTTTGACAGACGGAAAAGAGGGTGGATCATGGAATGTACATGTGCAACACATCTGGAAGAACAATTTAGAACTGTTTTTTCTTCTTTTAGTGATAACACATGTAGAGTTGCTGTAGCTTTGTTGGTCACAGGATTTTAGAGAGATAAGGTGAGTGCAGTAGTAGAGTAGAGCTGGACCTTGCAAAGAGAATTAAAACCAATAGTAAAAGGTTCTATAGCCATATAAATAAGAAGAAAACTAAGAAAGAAGAAGTGGGGCCGCTAAACACTGAGGATGGAGTGGAGGTTAAAGATAATCTAGGCATGGCCCAATATCTAAACAAATACTTTGCCTCAGTCTTTAATAAGACTAAAGGGGATCTTAGGGATAATGGTAGCATGACAAATGGGAATGAGGATATGGAGGTAGATATTACCATATCTGAGGTAGAAGCGAAACTGAAACAGCTTAATGGGACTAAATCGGGGGGCCCAGATAATCTTCATCCAAGAATATTAAAGGAATTGGCACCTGAAATTGCAAGCCCATTAGCAAGAATTTTTAATAAATCTGTAAAATTAGGAGTTGTACCGAATGATTGGAGAATTGCTAATATAGTTCCTATTTTTAAGAAAGGAAAAAAAAGTGATCCAGTTAACTACAGGCCAGTTAGTTTGACATCTGTAGTATGCAAGGTCCTGGAAAAAATTTTGAAGGAGAAATTAGTTAAGGATATTGAAGTCAATGGTAAATGGGACAATACACAACATGGTTTTACAAAAGATAGATCGTGCCAAACCAACCTGATCCCCTTCTTTGAGAAAGGAGCAGATTTTTTAGATAAAGGAAATGCAGTGGATCTAATTTACATAGATTTCAGTAAGGCGTTTGATACCGTGCCACATGGGGAATTATTAGTTAAACTGGAAAAGATGGGGATCAGTTAGAACATCAAAAGGTGGATAAGAAATTGGTTAAAGGGGAGACTACAACGGATCCTACTGAAAGGCGAACTGTCAGGCTGGAGGGAGGTTTCTAGTAGAAAAGAATTTTCTGTAGTATCTGGCTGGTGAATCTTGCCCATATGCTCAGGGTTTAGCCAATCACCATATTTGGGGTCGGGAAGGAATTTTCCTCCAGGGAAGACTGGAAGAGGCCCTGGAGGTTTTTTGCCTTCCTCTGTAGCATGGGGCACGGGTCACTTGAGGGAGGATTCTCTGCTCCTTGAAGCCTTTAAACCACTATTTGAGGACTTCAATAGCTCAGACATAGGTGAGGTTTTTCGTAGGAGTGGGTGGGTGAGATTCCGTGGCCTGCGTTGTGCAGGATGTCAGACTAGATGATCAGAATGGACCTTAGTAACTATGAATCTAATATCTTTGCTTGGACCAACTTCTGCTGGTGAGAGAGACAAGCTTTTGAGTTTACACAGAGCTCTTCTTCAGGTCTGGGAAAGGTACTCAGAGCATCACAACTAAATACAAGCTGGAACAGATTGTTTGGTATAAGTAATTACAACATATTTCAAGTGACCATTCAAGGAGAAATTGCACGTTAACACCTCTCCAGTCATAGCGGGGAATTTTTATCCTTTGAACAGACAACCTAAAATGCCTTGTAGATTTCCACCACAACTTCAACAATCACCACCGGATACTAGACATTTTTGGCTGCTCTATTTTGTGTGAGGAATACAGCATTAAAAAGCGCTGCCCAGTCACCATTAGCTAAAGCAGGGGAAGACTAAAATTTGGGCCGAATCAAACAAGCGGAATAGAGTGGTGATAGTGAATCAAAATGTTAAGATCCACATAAGAGCACAATTTGCTTTATAGTTATAAGGATTTAATAGTTAATAAAGATTGTTTATTAATTGACCCAAGATAACAGTACTCTTCTTTAAAAGGTCATCTGCAGTAGAAAGAGTGATAGTAAAACAAAAAGAAAAAAGGAGTACTTGTGGCACCTTAGAGACTAACAAATTTATTTGAACATAAGCTTTCGTGAGCTACAGCTCACTTCATCGGATACTTTCAGTGGAAAATATATATATTTATTTATATACATTTTCCACTGAATGCATCCGATGAAGTGAGCTGTAGCTCACGAAAGCTTATGCTCAAATAAATTAGTTAGTCTCTAAGGTGCCACAAGTACTCATTTTCTTTTTGCGAATACAGACTGAACACAGCTACTACTCTGAAACCTGTCATTATACAAAATTAACAGTTTGCATAACGTACCTCATCTGAATTCTTTGCAATGCCCAGTATTTAACTAAACCTAGGGGAGCCTACCAAAGAAAAAGGAAAAGAAAGCTGAATTTTATATATAAATATAAATCACCACTACTGATTGTGTTATTTGTGTTCATATATTTTTGTCAGCAGATTCCATTTTTAAAATTGACATGAAACTGCCACAGAGTTTCTAAATCTGCCACACCAGAGTGCCAAAGAAATTAAAAGGCCATGCCGCAAAATTTGCATCCAGCTCACCAGAATGCACAGTTCTTGTATCTTGTCTTAAACTAGATAATGAGAAATTTAGGGCAAGGCCTTTTCTCCTATTACTTCAGAATTGCCAACCCCAAAAAAAGCACAAAACTCATGAGTTCCACTCCTGAAAATCATGATTGAAAAGAAAAATGTTTGACCTGTCTGATTTTTCAACTCCCCCACCCGACTTCCAACATGGGTGACAATTAGTATTGCCAATTTATAGTGAGAACAATGATTTTGGTGACTGCACCTCTACATCAATCACAAGTGGTGTATCTGCACTGCTACAAGAAGTTCTTTATACCCAGCATCCCTCATTGACATAGCCCTGGAGAGAGGAAAGCACCAAGGGAATTCGCCTCTCCCCATTCTCAGGGTGGATGGTGCAGGGAAAGAAAAGAGGAGATGAGAAGGGGAAAAGAGAGAAGCCAATTTTTTTTTTTTTTTTTTGCACAAGAGAGGAGGGAGGAAGAGGGTGCAGAGCTATCCTGAGCTCCAACCCCCCCTCCTATGACAATGGTATTAGCTGCTCCCTCTATCCCTTCTCTTAGCCAAAAACTTCTCTCTGCTCCTCAGGGGTTGGTAGAGCTCTGGCTGCCTCCTACAGCAGCAGCTCTTCCACAGGAGACAGGGAAGTAGGGAAAGCAACTGATCAGATGGGGTTTTCCCCTGGGCAGTCCAAAATCTCATGAAAAGCTGGAGTTTCTCAGGTCAACACAAGACTGGATCAAGTGAGCCAGAATTTGTTACTTTTAAAAAAGTGCTACCACAGCGGGTCTTAGATTTGGACTGGGGCCTCTGGCCCAATCATAATAGGTTACTACCTTGGTGTAGCGAGGCAAGACTCACCAGTGAAGCACCTCCTGCTGGTTGTCTTGGGAATTAACTCTTCCAGCCTGGAGAACCCTCTGTAGGCCGGTGTCTCGCCTGCCTCTGACCCGTGTCCCTCACAGATCCCGGTGCCCCTTTACCTTGGGGTGCTTCCCCCTGGCAGTGCCCCCACACTCTGGGTCTCCCCTCCCAGGGGAATCCCCAACCCTCTATCCCCTCCTTGCCTCAGTGGCTACTGCCAGTCACCATCTAGCCCCTGCTCAGTGGGGCCAACTGCAGTCTGTAAACCACTCATCACAGGCAAGAGGGTTTAGACCAGCTGCCTCTGCCTAACCCCAGGCTATACCTTTTTAGCCCCAGTACCTCTGTAGGCCTTGCACAAGGCCTGCAGCCTGGGGAGTTATGAGGCTGGAGCTCCCCAGTTCCTCTGGCCTTTCCCCAGCACTACTCTACTCAGGTAACCTGCTCAGCTCCCAGGCAACCAGGTCCTCTCTCTACAGCTAGAGAGAGACTGACTGAGTTTGTAGCTCACAGCCCTTTTATAGGGCCAGCTGTGGCCTGATTGGGGTGTGGCCCCAGCTGTGGCTGCTGCCCCAATCAGCCTAGCCTTTTCTCTCAGCCACAGCCCTCTCCAAGGGCTGGCTTTTAACCCCTTCTGAGCTGGAATGGGGTAACCGCCCCAATACACTTGGGCTCAAATATTTCACCAGTGAAAACTGCACAGATACATAAGTAAGTAACTGCACTTTCAATATAAACATGGCCTTTGCTACTTTATACCCAGTTCAGACCAACACAGGCCATCAAAAGCTCCTTTTGGGAAATGTTTTCCAGCTACAAAATACTTAGTGATCGTTCACAAACATTTACTGAACCTTGTAAGAGTACAGCCTTGAACCTTCAGAATGAGAAGCCCAGATTTTGGATGCTGATGCATCACCTATTCTGTAAGATGAGCATTCTCACCATATCAGCACACTCACTGTTGTAAAGTGCCAAAGAGAACTGACTACAATTAACGTTTTCTAATATTCTGGGATCCTTGATGTGATGGAAGACAGACAGTGTTTCCTCAGCTAAGACACACATGGTATGAGGACTCATAGCTCTGAATCTTCAGCATCTGTCCTTGATGACCTCCCTCTGATGACAGCTAGGAAAATTGAACTCTGCCATCAACAGGCATTTTAATAGACAGAATCATGTGCCCTTGGAAATAATTAAAAAAAAAAAAAAGGCCTACTGGCACCTGTAGGTAAAGCACAAGTATCAATTTGTTTAGTTAGAAAAATGAAAATGAGCTCAAGTTGTCTATCTAAAATGACTAGTCTCATGTTAAATAAAAATTGAATGTTTTTTGGGAAAGGGGAGGGGATGGATGAGCTAAATTATAAATATTTCTCTGCTACCTGATCTTAGATAAATCAAATACTATTATCCATAATTTTACAGTTTGCAAAATAATAAAGTGCATTCTAATCTAAGTAAGAAACAATAAGGAGAGGAAGTAGTGAGTAGCATTTACAACACATCTCTTTGTTTGTAATTCATGGTTATATAAAACATGCAAATCCATTACAAAGAATGAATATTAAATCAATATTAATGTTAGGCTCAGACTGCAAAATTCAAAAATGAATGCAGACTCTGAATACTCAGGCTTTGGAGAAGAGGAGGGTGTTTGAATCTACCAGTCAGAAAGTTGGGGGCCCAAGAGTTAGATTAGGATTGTGATTCCAAACCTCCCGCTCAGAACTGGAGTTTTAGTTCAGCCCCATTTCTACCTGTTACATGTGCCATAACCAGCTAGTGATACCATAAATCCTAAAATCAGAGACCAGATCCCTCAAATCTTTTGGTTTTCCTTTTGAAGAGATTGTAATTCTCTCCCAGCTAGCAAAGTCTCAGATAAATGAGTGATATCAGCAGTAAGTTCAGTGTACTACCTATTTCCAATTTCTTACTGTAACCCTTCTGCCAGGCCGAGTTGATAGCAGCAAGGGCCGGCTTCAGTACACAGGGGTTCCCTCTCAACAAAGCAAATGCAAAACCGGCTTGAGCCCCCAGTGACCTGGGAAAATCTTACACACACCCCTGGGTGCCTCAAAGAGGCAATACTTCCCCTCTCACAAGCACAGAGTCTTGGTGTAGCAGAAAATCTTTAATAACATGAGGTAAACGACATCAGCATTAAATTGGGAAAACACCACAACTAGGGTTCATCAATCAAACCATGAGCAAAGACCCACCCCAGCAGACTGGGCCATGTCCTTTCCCTCTGGTTCTTGAGTCCAACAACCCAAAGATCACCCAAAATCCAACAACCCAAAAGCCAGCCCCAGAGTTCAAAAGTTCATCTGCAGAGTGTTACTCCCCAGTCTGGGTGAGAGAGAGAGAGAGAGAGAGAGTGAGTGTGTGTGTGTGTCTGTGTCTGAGGTAAGGGGCACCTTACATGATCCAAAGCTGACTACCCCACTGCTCCTCATGGCTTCACTCTGAGCCACTCCGCTCTGCCAGCCATCCCACGAGCCGCTCTGCTCTGCCCCACTCCACCATCCCATGAACAGCTCTGCTCTGCTTCACTCCACTCGCCGCCCTGCAAGAAGCTCCCACTGTCTCATGAACTGCTCCACCGGCTGGTCCACAGGCCGCTCCAGCCATCCCACAAACTGCTCCGCTCCACGTCCAGCAATATATCTTCAGGCTCCCCACTACTCAGTAATTTCAGCTTGTAATAGTGGGAGCCTCAGTACTGGTACACCATAAGCCCAAAGCAAATTCAGCTCAGCACCTGTAGCTAGACTCTTAAGAGACCCAAAATTAGCTCTGATATTCCACAGTGGAGAGAGAAAAAGGTGCAATTAATGTTTCAGACCCTCACAAGACCCACACAACCAGATCCTAATACATATATCCATCCCTCTCAATTTACTTAGTTTTGGAACCCATGTCCCTTGCCTAGCAAGTGCTACTTAGTTGATGGCGAGTCCCTCCATCATAACAAAAGACCAAATACATTTCCACTGTCCTTTATTCACATAATCAGGCTAACAATTTATTCTTCCTGCCCCAATAACAGAGACACTGGGGATCCTACAGCAGCCAAAGTGACCATTTTGGCAGCCACAGGCTCATGCTAGGCAGGGTGGGTGTGCCTATGCAAATGAGATCAGCCCCTGAAGTTCTTTTCCACAACTTGCCACAACTTACCACTAGATGTCAGGGAGGAGCTCATACTGACACTGCTTACATTACTATAGATCTCAGTGCAGGAGTTCTCAGCAAGAACCACTTAGATTGTTCAGGCCCTTCATGAGATTAGAGTCATGCAGTCCAAAGAAGGGACATCCTAGTATCATATTTATTCTCCTTCCAACTTTTTAATATGACAACAAAGGCCTACCAACTCAAACCAAGGCCCAACTGTAGCAAGTCTTTGGCCATCTAGGGTATGCGTATACTGCAATAAAAACCCACGGCTGGCCTGTGCCAGCTGACTCAGCCTCCTGGGGCTTGGGCTAAGGAGCTGTTTAATTATAGTGTAGATGTTCAGGTTCGGACTAGAGCCCGGGCAGTTCTGATTCTACTGACTAAAGGGCAGAGGTAGACAAAACATTTTAGCCAGTTTGGTATAAGCTCTAGCCTGAAAACTACCAGCTAATTACCAGAATAGTTTCTTATCTAAGCTGACACAACTCCATTTATTCCAGTGACATTGTACCTGTTTACACCAGAAATGAATTTGTCCTGGTCTCCAAACTGCCAGGTCATCTTTTGCTGAAAAGATAGCTACTGAAAGAAACTACTGAAAACTGCTCAGATACGACAGAGTACAGGACAGGTATTTTGGTTTTTTGTCTGTCCCAAAAAGGACATCCTATACATTCTAATACATTAGCAAGTTTCATTTATTTTAAACATTCCTGTAGGTCCAATAAATGTGAACAAATATAATCCTGAATCCTCTAGGACCAAAGAACTGACTTCATAAAATGTCATCAATTTAAAACATATGGAACAAAGTACAACGCATACATCAGTTTCAGATTAGAGAAGGGAAAACTGCACTTTCAAACCTTTCTGCTTTATCCAACAGCCATTGAGCTGCTAAGTGAATGGAGCTGCTCCTTTGAGGACTTTATTCCTATTTTAAGAATAGGACAGATTCATCATTATTATTAGCAATATTGTAGATTGGCATAATGACAACGTTCAATAGATATAAATGTATGTTTCTGTAGAGGGGTACCCACTAAAAAGCCATGCAAGCAAAACAGTATAACCTAGCTGTAAGCAGATATAAAAGTTTTACAATCAATTTTATTTAAACCTCTGGAATGTGTGTGTTGATCATGCCTTGGTTCAGTGGGTATCAAACCAAAGAGTTAAGCCTATGATATTTACAGAATTTTTATGTGCGTGCACACAAATCAACACAGCATGGCAGCTTGGGAATGCAGCACCTTCAAATCTGTTTGTTTTTTTTTAATTCTTTTCAGAAGAAAGTTGGCAAAACTGAGTTGAATCAAGTCCAAACAAACCAAAGCTAATTTATGTATTTGAAGGATCAATGTATCAAATACAATCTTTTTAAATTATTGATATCTTGAATGTTTAAGACAATCTTGCTGTTGTATTACAAAAATAACCCTTACATAGAGTCTGCTTTACAACTACTGCTGCAGGCCAACTAACACTTCAGGAAAGAAAACCAGTATCACCACCTACTGCTTACTCTGGGAATTGTTTAAAATTTGGGGTTTGAAAATACAGGCGAACTTCAATGGGAACCACAGGTGCTCTGCAACCATAAAAATCAGCCCTCTTATATAGTGGTGTAAATATGGATTTTAGGACCCAAATTTAGACAGACAGGCCTAGTGTTCTTAACGTCAGCCTTTATATTTATAGTTTTTTAAATTAATTTCATCCTTTAATTTCAATTCCAGTCAGAGACTGAGCCCCTGTGTGTTAAGTACCATAGATACATACAAAATAGAAAGCATATGACAGACTACCTCAATTTGAAATAAGCATGGTTTTACTAGCAACAGAGACAAGGCAAGGCTAAAGGGGAGTATACAAGAGTTTGAAAACTAGTTATTTGAAAAGGAATAAGAGGAGGATTGGTGGAGCTAAAATAACAGAACAGAGCCTAAACACTCGGGTAAATAAACAGCTATCATTAAATAAGCACCTACAGAATTTCTGCTGAGAAAAGAAGATTCTCAACAATGGAATAAATATTTTAATTATTCTCAAAAAGATCTGCACATAAGGAGCAATTTCTATTTAAAGAAGCATCCTCTCCACTGTGATGAGAGAAGCCACTGTATCCATCTCTATTTATTAATACTTTTTGTATCAAGTTTCTCAGATGACCAGTGATACTCAATTTACAGTAGGAAGTAGTGCTGCAGGAGCCTCTGTGTAATGTGATATTGTTGTGAAAAAGTAAAATTATGTACAGTAAGTTATACATAAAGAAGGCATAAAGAAGACTCTGCATTTAGAATCATCTTTTTACCCTGGCTTACTCCCTTGACATTTCAATTCAGATGAAGATGTAGACATTTGTTCTGGCTTCTTGACTAATGAAACATTTTAAGAACAGGAAATTTGTGCTGAAAGTGAAGCTCTGTTCAGGAGATGTGTGTTGGTTAGATAATTCATAGCAAATCGAATAGATTCCATTAGAGGAGTCACTGTGGACAGAATAGGTCATCTATAAAATCCTCAATGGATGTCAAGACAGGAGGGGAGCAGGCTGGGGGAAGGGTTGCAGGAAGAATTCTGATTTCCCCTAGCCAAGGCTTTTAATTTGGGGATGGGGAGGCAGAGTGTACTATCAATAAGCTGAAAGTCTGCAGTTAGATGTCTTAAAGCATCGTGAGAAATAATTTAGTTCTTTAGATGATCTTGGCATTAACAGGTGAATTAGTTTGTTTAAAAAACACAAATAATATTGTACATGAATAACTACCCCAAAGTTTTGCTTATGTGGTGATGCCAGAGTGCTTCTCAACCAGCTGAATTCAGGCTTGCTGCAGAGAACAACATGCCTGCCATAAGCACAATGCCTCCAGGAGTTCCCACTGAGATGGCAAGATACCAGACACTGCAGTCTGTGGTTTTAAGCCAGTATCTAACCCTAAATATTTTGACAAATATCACAGAGTAGACTGTGGACTTGCTGTACTCAAAACAAGTGGTGATAGGTTATTTACTGAAATACTGTGAAATTACTAAAACTCTATAGGGTAACATCTACTTGGATTCCAATGCAAACAATAGGCATGCCTGTAATGACTAAAATATAAAAATAAGGTACTGCCAGGATAGTCACTACTGGTGGCAGAAACACTGACTAGGGCATACCTTTCAGAATACAGCACAGATGACTCTGTGGAACAGGTGATGGAGTCTATCAACAGGTTAGCATAACTTCACATCTCTGATAGGAGGTTCCAGGCAATCCAACACAACACTGAACAGACTGGGGTGCTACAGACAGAAAAACAATTCCAGGGTTAGCCAGATCGAAAAGAGCAAGTGCCGCAGGAGACTACCCCCCAACAGCAGGTGAGGGATGAGCTGTGGGCACACACAAATTGGGATTTTGTTTCAACAGGACAAAGCAATATTTGCAGCAGATTTAAGGGCTGACATCACGAGACAGAAAGATGCTTCATATTTGGGGACAAAGGCAAGCCATGGGTTGTATCTCTAGCCAGATATGAATGCCCAGCTGAGAGCTTTCATAGAACAGTGCAAGGTATACAAAGAGTATGGTGATCAACAACAGAAGGAGACTGCACTGCCTCATGAAATCCCAGTCCTACCCTGGGAAAAGGTCAGGACAGACCTGTTCACTTTTAATGACAAGAACTACATAACCCAGTGGATTAGTGCTCCAGTTTCTGGGAGGTGAACTATCTGAGATATACTCAGGGAAGATCTGTGATCAGGAAATTGAAGGCACATTTTGCATGTTATAGCATACACTATCATGCTATACTCAGACAATGGGCTGCAGTACAGTGCAGCGAAATCCAAATGATTCTGCACCAAATGGGAATTTGAGCACAAGATATCTTCCCGTGGGTATCCATAAAACAATGGTAAGGCAGAGTTGGCAGTAAAGAAAGCCAAGAGACTGATGGCAAAAAGGCAAAACAGGAAGGGCTCCACTATCTATCAAAGTTGGACCACTGCAATACACCCTCCCTGGGACTAGTCCAGCACATGGGCTGGAGAACCAAGACTCTGCTTCAGCCCAGCAGAGTAGTCTGCTGCTGACCAGCAAGGGAACAACAGATAGGATATAGAAGCAGTTATGAGAAAACCAAGAGAAGCAGGCAGCCCACTATAAACAGAGGAGACAAGTACCTGAGGCCACTATGCACAGATGAGAAAGTCTTGGTCTGACCATCAAATAGTCATTGCTAAGGATCTGATTCTGTCACTTCAATGGACCCCCATGACAACTTTGGCTTCAGCCTGCCAGAGCAGCAGCCACCACCCCAGGAGCAGTGGCTGAAGCAGGGTCAGCCCCCATGGCCAGAGCAGCAGCCACTGCGACTGGAGCAGGAACATCGGTTGGGCCCACAGGAGAGACCTGGGGCTGCAGCACCAGAGCAGCAGCTGCCAGGGCCGGGTGAGCCCCCACGGCCATGGCCACAGGGGCCAAAGCAGGGGCCGCCCAGGCCAAAACAGGAGCAACAGCTGCTAGGGCCAGGGATCAGCTCCCACGGCAGGAGCAGCAGCCAGGCTGGGTCAATGCCATAGGAGGAGCAGTGGGGCTGGAGCAGCATCCAGTCAGCCAGCCCCTGGGGTTATTTCCCACTCTCCCCCAGGGTATTTTTTGGAAACATTAAGGACAGGTCGCGGGCTTCCATGAATTTCTGGATATTGCCCGTGACCTGTCCATGACTTTTACTTAAAATACCCATGACAAAATCTTAACCTTAGTCATTGCCAATAGCAATGGCAAAAAGTAACAGGTTGCATGAGATAGCTACACACTTAGGGCAGCGGTGGAAACAAAATCACCAAAGACAGCTGAGAAGTAGCAGCGGACAGGTGGCACACCCAGACATACAGGGTCAAAGTGAAGTGTAGAAGGACATAGAAAGAGCCTCAGCCATCAGCTAGTCTAATGTAGGAAAATCAAAGGAAACAACATCTATGAGCAACATAGAGGATCAAAAGGATGCCATCCAACTGAAAGAAGGCAGCAACGGGTGAAAAAAATCCCTCATCAACAGCGATAACACAAACAAGAAGTGAGAGACTGATTCGAAGACCAGCATACTTGAAGGACTATGAGGTGGTAAAGGCCATGTCCCTAGGGATGGCTACAGACTAGTAACCTCTAGCCTCATCAAGTCAGCAAACACTTACATAGAAGACCCAACAAAAAATGTTAAAAAGAAAGATGTAGCGATCTGCATGGAATTTATGGTGTTTAATTGCTGTGTAGACATATCACTAGAGGAAGAAGCACAGGTTGCAGGAGGGAAGAGTTTGGAAGTGGCACCAGGAAGCCAGTCTGTGCACACATGGTTGGAAAACTAGCTGCACCTCTGTAAATAGTTCTCTGAATAAAGAACCAATTTAATTTTAGAAACATGGACTTCTCATATTATCACCCAGAATGCAGTACATGAAACAATTTATGTACTGTACTAGACAAACTATGACTTTCACATAGTTTAAGTTAATTTTAAAAAGGCAGAATTGTTCATTGGTTTGTTGCAATAGGAATTGGAAAGTTGTGTCACTCCCACAAGACTCTGTCCTCTCCTAGTCTCCCTAGTGATATTAATCCACATATCTTAGGTGATGCTATTAGGAAGAAGGATACACTTTGAAGAACTTGTCTCCTCTGTAACATCTTGCATAAAGGAAGGCAACTGCCATCTGATAATTCTGTCTTCAGCCTTAAGATCCTTTTGGACTCCTCTCTATCACTGGATGCCAGATAGCCATGGCAGCCAAACAGGCCCATTTCCATCTATGAATGACCACAGTGGCACCCCCAGTCTGGCTCAAACCTGACCACAGTGACTAACTTTGAAGACTACAGAGTCCAACACGCTGTTTTTCATTTAAGGACTAATGCTCCCTAGGAAGGGATCAAGGTTAACATATCTTGAGTGGACATCCTTGTGACCGGGTGCCTGGAATGGGTTACACTGAGAATGCCACACTCATGGCAGACTGCAAGAATCAGGGCAGACAGTCCCCCAAAACTGGTAGTTTACTCTATAATTAGATTCACAAAAGCAGTAACAAAAGAGCTTCTGCAATACCACACTGGTTACCCAGAAGCCAAACACTGTTTCCTTTAGGCATTCCTGCCCTTAGCTACCATCCAGGCAACCCAATCTAATATAGTGAGAGGTTATTGAAAAACCCATTTTACCATATGTGAGGATCTTCCTAATCCCAAAGGATCAGACATATATCCCCAGGTCAATTTGAATCTCAGATCTTACCCAAATATCACATTGTCAGCCAATCCTTAGTAAACTAGCTAAAGATTTAATAAGAAAAGAAAAGAAGAGAGTTATAAATGGTTAATAGATCCTATGCATACAAATGATTGCAAAGTCATTATAGCAGGTTTGTAGCAGTGAGGGAATATACTGTTGGCTTGTAAAGTCTCTGGTAACTTCCAAAAGATTGGAAGGTCTTCAGTCCATAGTTCAAGATGCTACTTTTAGGTGTAAATCCTCGGTCCAGAGAATTTGAGCAGGAAAGAGGCAACATGAAGATGTCTCAGGTGTCTTTTTTATATTCTCTGCCAGGTGCATGGAAAATTACTGTCCCAAATAAATCCCACTACCTCTGTGTGTGTGAAGTGAGCTGTAGCTCACAAAAGTTTATGCTCTAATAAATTGTTAGTCTCTAAGGTGCCACAAGTACTCCTTTTCTTTTTGTGTGTGGAAAGTTATTGTCCCAAGATGGAGTCCAAGGTCATATGAGTATATCACATGTCCTTGCATGGCTTGCTGAATCTCAGAGGGTGGCCATTGGCTCTTTGCTGTCTGAGACATCCTCAGAAAGAGCTATCTGGACAGGATAAGTTTCTTATAGCTGTCTAGCCCTAATGTAAATTCTATCTGGGAGATATCACCCAGGAATATGACACAGGTTTAAGATACAAATACATAACCATAACTTCAGATACAAAGATGATACATGGATTTAACCAGGATAATCATACTTGATAGATTGTAACTTTTCCATTGACATCTTACATGATATACTTTGTACAGGAATATAAAAACATAAGAACGGCCATACTGGGTCAGACCAAAGGTCCATCTAGCCCAGTATCCGGTCTTCTGACAGTGGCCAGTGCCAGGTGCTTCACAGGGAATGAATAGAACAGGTAATCATCAAGTGATCCATCCCCTGTCACCCACTCCCAGCTTTTGGCAAACAGAGGCTAGGGACACCATCCCTGCCCATCCTGGCTAATAGCCATTGATGGACCTATCTTCCATGAATTTATCTGTCTTTTTTTAACCTTGTTTTAGTCTTGGCCTTCACAAGATCCTCTGGCAAGGAGTTCCACAGGTTGATTGTGGATTTATAGTAATTGTATAAAAGTAGTAATATCAATAATATACATGGTCCTCTTTAATCATACAGCATCACAGTCCTACTGAATGCAGTAGTACATCTGTCTCCTCAAATGAGAGTACAAGCAGTTAGGTTTTTCACTTTAGCTTAGAATACCACATGCTTCCATGAATGTGATTCTGAAAAGAATGAAGCAATTGTGATAATTTAAGTGAAAAGTTTGAGTAAGTTAATTATAGCCTCTCTTTTGCTGAGAGATATTTGACAGTATTAGGGCTGATTTCTGAAATGCTTATCATGTTTTTTCCAAATTTATGAGATTCATATTTGCTCATGCTGAGCATTAGATCTCAGTTTGAAAAACAGACACAAGAAAATGTATACTGGAGTGAATTTACAATGTGGACATGTTGTTCCAAAACCTATAAATAGAACAAAGAATTTACTATGAGATGAAACTCACTACCCTAATCAGCAAGTCACTTCAAACTCAATCTCAGAATAAAATGCACTGTCAATCTTTTGATGTTCAGCTGATAAAAAACACATTTTTTTAATCTTTTTAGTTCCTGAATTTCTAATCCAAAATTGAGTTTTAAATATTTAAACAACAGCTAAACGACACTGATATGAGTTGATGGGGGATGAATATTAGCTTTTGGGAATAGGCGTCTTTGTTAATCAATGATGGCTTCCGCATTGAATTACCAGTATTCCAAGACATAAAACTTTAAACAACTTCAAAGCAGTTTACTGCACACTAACATACATTCTAAGCAGGAGCAGCAAGCCACAGTCCCACTTCAGGAATATACAATTACTGAATTATCACTGCATGCAAACCATCTGTGGATAATCCAAATTACCATTGTTTAGTGACTGCGTGATCAGCTAAAGTCCACTTACATGTGTATCATGGCCATTTCTTTTCATCACATTCTCATTCCATCAGGCTGACTTTATGACATAAGAAACGTAACATGATTATCTGGCATAGCCAGACAGCTCTCTCGGGTTCTCAAATAAAAGGCTGTGTCAGAGCACATTTGTCAGTACCATTTGCTTACATATCAGTGTTAAGCTCTTATTTTGTAAAGCACCTTGAGATTCCTTGAGTAAGATGTTGGTGCTATTGAAAACCAGAATCTATCCTGCAAGAGGTCATAAGGGTAAAAATGAAAGTTTCTTCTCTTGAATACTGGTAGCTATTGCCACAGTGAACAAGAACAGTGCTTGATCTGAATTTGCTTGAAATCACACACTGAGAAATACATGGCTGCAAGTATGCAGTGTTGTTGTAGCCACATCGGTTCCAGGATATTAGAGAGACAAGGTGGGAGAGGTCATATATTTTATTGGACCAACTTTGGTTGGTCAGAGAAGTTAGCCCAATAAAAGATATGACCTTTCCCACTTTGTCTCTTTAATAGCTGCAAGTAGCATTCATGGGCAAGAGTCTGTATTAGCATTTGTACTTTTATACCTTACTCCTGCATTCCCTCATTCTTTTCAAATATAATTACTTGTAATTCAAAGCAGTACACATCCCTGCCAATTTCATCGCATCTTTCAGCAGCCTTTGATCATGGAAGTGCTATTGATGTGCTTATGGGTCATGCTAAGCCTGGATGGGATACTTTACAGTAGGTTGTTCACTCCTTTTGGGGAGAGTCCAGAAGATTGTTATGGCCAGTTGCTTATTCTCCCAAAAGGCTCTCCTAAGTGGGGTCTTGCTCTATTCTAGTCACACCTCCTGTTCAATATGTATGTGAAGCCGCAAGAAACTCATTGTGAGACTCTGGGGCTGCAGCCCATTAGCATGCGTGTTAAATTCAACTTTACATTTTCTTCTTATTGAGCCAGAATTCTGCAGTCTACTTGCTTCCACGGTGTCTAGCTGAGATAGAATCTTAGATGAAAGACAGATCATTTATATTTAATCCAAAGAAAGTTATAGTGGTGGACAGGGGAAAGAATCTTTTGAAACAGACAGATATGATCATCATTCCTGATACTGATGATGGGTGGGAGGTCGGAGATCTCAGCAATTCATAATATTCTCATTTTATAAGATAGGCGATTCTCCTAAATTCCCACATACTCCAGTGGTCACAAGTGCCTATCTTTTGCTGGCTAAGTGATTGTGATTCTTCTCTGATGAGGGTATCAGGGCAGTTGTCCACACTGGTTGTTACAAGACTAGATTACTATTATGCACATTACATATGAAGATACCTTGGAAGCGTTAGAGAAGAGGCAGGTAATGCATTCTGCAATAGCCTATCCTTTGTGCTTTACATGGGCTCAAAAATATATATGTGTTTAAGAGAGCAGTTAAAGGTGCTGGTTGGCACAGCCTGGGTCCTGTCCATTTTGGAAATTAAACTTGTAGCTCTTTAAATGGCACTCTTAACATCCCCATCCAAATTATGCTCTTGCGAATTACAGAATTAAGGGATACTGTCATTTTCTATACAACATAATTTACATGGGTTGTAAATTGTGATCAAGTCTCATTGGGATAAGGTTCATTATTATTTATGCAATAAAAATATGTTTTATAAGAATGTCAAATGTAAGAAAGGATTGGATGCTTACACACTTTTGGAAGAGACCACACAAAATTAGAGCTCTTTACAAGGATTCTTAATAAAATGCAGGTTTCAGAGTAGCAGCCGTGTTAGTCTGTATTCGCAAAAAGAAAAGGAGTACTTGTGGCACCTTAGAGACTAACAAATTTATTGGATCATAAGCTGTCGTGAGCTACAGCTCACTTCATCCTCTGTTTTTTCCACCAAATGCATCCGATGAAGCGAACTGTAGCTCACGAAAGCTTATGCTCTAATAAATGTGTTAGTCTCTAAGGTGCCACAAGTACTCCTTTTCTTTTTAATAAAATGCAGACTATGTATGTTGAGGATTCTTGGGCTCAATGGGATTAATATAAAATGGCAAATGCTATATCCCAAGGATGTCCCTATATATCTACTGAATAATGTACTTAAAAATAAGGGGCCAGATCATCAGCTGGGATAACCTGGTGTAATTCCATTGACTTCAATGAAGCTGATTACATACAACAGATTATATAACAGGCACACTCCTCTATTTTCCCTGTAGCAATTTGACTTTTACTCCTAGCGTTGTTTCCTTCTGGAGAGGAGGATTAAAGATGACTTTGAATAAAAGCCATTTTAAATACCTAAAGTTATTAAACAGATTTTTTTTATTTAGAGAACAAGGATTGTATGTCTCATCTGTTAAGCAAATAGCAACAATTATTATTCTGGGATTCATTTTGGTAGTTTCAGTGGTGCCCCTATATATAGTGTTTACCTGGCATACAAGTGTTTGCTGAATGAATTTAAGGCTTGAAGGTACTCTTGGCATCTATTATGATTCTCAGTCAAGAGTAGATGCATCTTTAAGGAAATCATACAGGAAACAATTAAAGGCAGATACAGGGACTTCCAAACAAAGTGATGCTTGTATGGGGTATAAGCTCTTCCTCTTCCATCCACCATTATAAGTTTTAAGTTAACAACATTGCAAACTGTTATGCTTTGCAATATGTCTTGTTTGTTTGCATATACTCTTTTGTTTGTGTAGCTTGTCGGCAACAGCTCTACCTAAACAGATATTAAGAAAAAGTTTGCCTTCACTAGAAAGTTAGGTTCTGTTAGTTAAAAAACAACTCAAGGTTGTATTCTAACACAACGTTAAACACAACTTCAGTCAGCACAAGTGTCACAGGCACAAGTCATATTTTATATGTCAGCAGTTGGTCAAAGCTTTGTTTCCAGTATAGTTCCAGACTGTAAAGTTCTGTTTATCATTATGTTAGTTAACAGCTCCTCAAACTTGTGTTCTAATACCACCAAATTGTCCAGTGAAGACAAGCCCATAAATACCTCATGCAGAAAAAGATTCACACAGAGAACCAACTTTAAGCGAATCACAGCTGACAAGCAGTTCTCCAAGACTGAACTCCTGTATGTTTCGAAAACATAACCAACAAGAAGCATTACAATAGATCTTTCTGGTATCTCCATTAATTGTAGATGGGGCTGGTAGCTCCACCTGTTAAAGTTGCCCAGCACTTCAAATTTTAAGACACTGTTTTCAGTTGTTTATAACTTTGCTAAACTTTACCCGTTTGGGCTGGACTTTTCCATGAGGGGTGTCTGCCTTAGGCTGATTTAAAAAAAAAAAAGTCAGTCAAAACAGTTCAACTTTTTCCAAGAACAAGGCTAAGTGAAAATACCTTGTTTTGCCCATGTTAAAAAATCCTGGTGATTTTTTTAAAGCTCTAGAACTCCCTCCTCCACCTGTGGCCACTTTGAATCAGGGACTTGTAATTTGGCCAGGAGTGACCTTTTTGTCAAGGATGTGCCTGTGGTCCTCCCAGTGAAAATTTGCCCAAATTTGGCCAAATTATAAGCCTATGAAATATTGCCAAACACACATGTTCAGTACAGACTTTTAGTAGCTAAAGTCTCTAAAGATTTCATCCTGATTGAGCATGCTTCAGCCTCACAGCTCCTAGCACTGACCAATCTGTGCATTCAGCATCCCACAAAGCTATTGAGCATTTTCCAGCGCACAGCTATAGGGGTGCTCTATACTTATTTCTTTAAATAATGGCTGCTCCAAGTCAAAGTTGGGCTGGGCACACACTGGAACTGAGACCAAGGAGCTGTTGTATCCTGTGCTCTCAATCAGCCACCATCTCCCACTCTTTGTGCCCAGGCAGTGTGTAAGAGGAAACCATCTAATTCAAACGTAGAGAGGACAAAAGCCTGACCAGGACGGTGGGAAAGGAGTAAATTGGGACAAGAAGTATGGTAAGACTGGGGTAGTGTGGGAGAAACTGTGACTGGAAGCTAGTGTGGAGAGGAGGCTGACACTGGCTAGACAAGAAGGCTGCGACTCTGACCCAGGAGTAGGAAGACTGGTAGCCAGTGGGAGGAGGTAGGAGGGACAAAAACACAGATTGGACAATAAGTTGAAGTGTGGCAGAGAAAACTAGAATTGGCTGAGCCTGTGCAACTTATATTCAACCCCCTTGTGTGTATGCATGATGACAGTCTTTAATTATATGATCACAGACAGTATTGTTTTTTCCTCCTCATCATAATGCATATGCACAAATGGGCCGAATTTAAGTTACACAGGCAACCCTAATTCAGGTATTTCCTAATCTTTCAATGCTCGACTTCACAATCTTAAAACACAGACAAATGACAAAGCACAGACAAAAAAGCAATATTACTTTAAGGGAAAGATTGCTGTTAGTTTTGCACCCCTTTTTTCTTCTGTACAGAGCCTGTCAAGGTGTTCACTCACTGCTATCGGCACCTCCTACTGGCCATCCTGGGAAATAGCTCTACTAGACTTGTGCTGTCCCTCCTGTGATGTCTTCCCCATCCTGTCTCACTCTGTGGCCTCTTTTCTCTTAAATCTGCAGCCTCCTCTTTGTGGCTTGGCTCTTTAGTCAGGTCACTAAAGTCCTCCCTTTCCAGCCAATTCAAAGTCCTTCCAGACCTACAGTCTGGCTGTCATCTCCAACACCCTGCACCACTTCCCAGTGGCTGGTAAGGGTCTGAGGTCCACCCTCTACACTTGGTTCCAGACCAGGGACCCTATAACAAACAGCCACGGTTCTTGTAAAGTCCAACTCCTTGCTGCTGTTTCCCTGGGCTGCTTCCTACACATCTGGCTTCCCCTCTCTGGGCTTGCTAGCCTCCCAACTCCCTCTACTCAGGGACTAACTGCAGCCAATTTCCCTGCAGTCAGTCAGTCAGTCCCTCCCTTCCCACCTCCATCATCTGTAGCCAGCTTCCTAGCTTTACAGGCCCCACCTGTTCCTGCACAGGTGGGCCTGTGTGCAATCAATTAGTTTCCTGCTCCATGGCTCCAGCCTGCCTGAGGAGTTAATTAGCCAACATGGCCATCTTAACCCCTTCCAATCCCATGTAGGGTGGACACAGGGACAGACGTATTTTGCAGCCTTTGCACTCGAGTGCACTAGCTTCTT
Organism: Dermochelys coriacea; assembly: GCF_009764565.3. Taxonomy (NCBI): domain Eukaryota; kingdom Metazoa; phylum Chordata; order Testudines; family Dermochelyidae; genus Dermochelys; species Dermochelys coriacea. The sequence goes on along the minus strand of NC_050068.2, from coordinate 315,660,002 downwards.
CAAAGTCTATTTCTCCCTCCCCCTCTGCACTAGCCAGCAAAGTAAGTTGAAAGGAGGTAGTCACTAGAATGAGTCATAATTGCATTGAGATGACAGAAGCTGGTCTAGCCTAGATCTGTGACTCCCACATTTTATTTCCTTGTCTCTATCACTGCAAAAAAACCCACGCTAATGTCATTAGATTTAATATTACTTAACGCGAATATTATATAATCATTTTATATATATATATGCACACACACACACCCTTTATAACTGCTAAAAGAATAATAGAACCAGATTAATATAACTAGGTTAAACCACCATGCCATTATCCATCTTTGGTGTAACTTCACTAATGTCACTGGAAAATACACCAGGGATAAATTTGGCCCCTGACACAGAACTTCCAGTAAATATGAATCAGTTTGTAACTAAAGATCTTTGATGTATGAATGGAAAAGCAGGGCAGAAACAACGAGGCAAATGCAATGCAAGAATAAAGAGTGGAGTCAGCTCTATCGGTTACTCAACTAAACAGAGAACAACCTGGGATCAAAATAACCTAATGTACATAAGGAATAAGATTAATATGAGAGGAAAGGACAAATATGTAGAAAATGGGATGACTAAAATGGAAAACAAAGTTTCCCTTGAAGTTCAGCAACATGGACAAGGCCTTGACTTCTCTAAAGAACCTAATTCATGAGTAGCCAGCTAGGTTTCTATTCTCAATGAACACCCTTCATGCAAATTATTATTATGTGCTCCTATGATTTCTCTAGCACCTTAGGCGTACATGATACTTTCAAGAGACAGATTCCCAACTGGGGAAATTTATCACCTTGGAGGAGTGTCTTCCTTTATTCTTAGTGCAAGGGGTTGGCACACTCATCTCCAATTGACTTCAATGGGAGACAAGGGTATCAGCCTGTCACAGGAAGCACACACACCTTGCAGAGCTGGCCCTAAATTAGAAAAGAAGTGTGGTGGGAAGGGTGGGTGAGGTCAAAGGTTACAGTAAATTTTATTATATATAAATCCATCTTGATGGCACCCTTTTTCTAAAGTTTATAAAGGCTTAGGGACTGGAATGCCTGAAAGCTCTCTAAGCACTAACATGTGACTTCTGCAAATTAAATTATTCAATATATACTACAAATAGTGGAGAATGTAGAGTAGGGGAGAATGGTAGTAAAATATTGTATATAGTTACATTTTTTTAAGTTAGAGATTTCAATAAAATACCCCCAAGATCTTTAATAGTGTATTTTGGAAGTGAGAGAGGTAGACTTAGGTTCCTGACCCTTCCTTCTGTTCCCAAGAAATAGAAACCATAAAAGCAAAGGAACATACAAAAATAAATCCATATATTTATAAAGGAAAACACAGAAATAAATCGAGTTATTTATAAAGCCTTCATCATCATAGTGACTATGTAAATTGTGGGCTAAAAAATGTATTTAAAAAATAGCTAACAAGGAATCTAGCTTTCCAGATTAACTTTCCTTAACATAAATTAGACAAGTAACTAAATCCAGAAGAGGTAAAAACAATCATAACAATACTGGATCCTTAACTGGAGATCTGACACTGAAAATTCTTACTTGTACGATTAGTCCAACTACGGCCAGATTCTTAACTTGTACAAATCAGCATAGCTCCATTGACTGGAGTATTGGTTTCCAGAGCAGGGCCTTGCTATCCTATATTAAGAAAGTCTTAAAAAGTTTCAACTACTTCTTTAATCTACCAGGAGGGACATACTTGTGAACTGGTTCTTAGATCAGATATCCAAGCCCAAGCAATCCATCCAAACCTTGCCAAATTCCAGTGGCTTTACTAGTTCAGAATAATGCCAACTAAAAATCAAATTTTAAAAAGCAACTAAAAAGCAAAAGCCTGCATCATTGGTAGTTATTATGCCACATGGCCAACTAGATATCCTATGTCACCTTCTGGAATTAATCTCACAACTACTAATGTTAATAATAAATAATGCATTTTTAATTTAAGTGCTAATGGCTTAAAGATGTCTAGGCATCAAATGAAAGACAATTTTTACTGTCTGGTGTGGTGGTACTCTGTGAGTCGCCTCCTATAAGTCCATATGGGGCAAGTAGGGGATTGCCTTGTTGAGCAAAGTATGGTGGTGAGCTCTGCTATTCAAGCTGCTATGCTATCCATGAAGGCCTACAGAGTTTTACTCCAGAACACCCTGGCTAATGGGATTCTGGCTGGGCAGACTACATTCGTTATTCTGGGCAAATGGTCTAAGAGAAGGTCACTCCAAAAATAAACCTGTAGCCAGCAAGTCTTTCAGTTATCTCAGTTTGCCTCTTGTTGTGCAAGAGAGAGAGTGAGAGTTGCTGAGCAACTGCTCATCCGCTTCAAACAAATTCTCAAACATTCTCACAAATTCGACAATCCAACAAGCCCCCTTCTTTAATCTACCAGGAGGGACATACTTGTGGCGGAAACGGTGAAGGTAATAGGCAATAGACATTACTGGGAGTCATAGTCAGGAACCTGCATGCGGGCAGGTCAAGACTTTGCTCACTCTGCATTGACCTGGGGAGACACCATAGTCTGGCAGCATCTTGCTTGACTCAGTTACTCTATTCAAGTACAGCACAAATGACCTCAATCTGAGAAAGGGGCTAGAAAAGGTGCTTTAAAAAATGCTCATCCTGAACAGCCCTGACCATGGCTGGAGGGTGTCCCATCATGCAGTCAAAATTCAAACAAGCCTTGAAAATCTTACTTTTGTCTCAGTGTTGTGACGTGACATGTTCGTGCACTCCTGGATCATCCAAAGCAAACTGATTGTCCTGAAAGGCGAAGTGCTCCAGAGCTGGGAAGATATCGTATTGACACTGTGGCAACGAGTGAGATTTGACTTGCTGAAGAGAGTCAACTGGCTGGGGAAACTGTTGGGTATCCTTTCTTCTGGAAGGGACACCCACAAACATGGGTGGTGGGTATAATAGGCCAAGGGAGACTAAGCCTCCCCAAACAGTCAGGCTGTGGCCCTGCCCATGCTCCGCCCCAAGGCTCTTCTTCCCGCCCTTGCTCTGCTTCTCCCTCAAAGCAAGTGAGGGTTTGGACGGGTCAGCCGACGGCCTGGGACTCAGGCTAGCTGGGGAGGGCAGGCCAGGGCTTGAGACAGCCAGCAGGCGAGGGCTCGAGACAGCCAGCAGGCCATGGCTCATGATGGCTCGGGCCAGCCAGGGCCCGGTGTGGGGCTTTGGCTGGCCAGTGGCCTGGGACTCAGGGCAGCTGGGGGTGGGTGGGCCAGGCTCAGGCTGGCTGGTGGGCCAGTGTTCAGGGCTCAGGGTGGCTGGGGCGGGCGGGCAGGCCGGGGATCAGGGCAGCTGGGGCCAGCTGGCAATCCAGGACTGCAGGCAGGTGGGATGGGTGGGCAGGCCAGGGCTTGGGTGCAAGGGGCGGGGCAGAGGGCTAGCCTCCCTAAATGGGAGGTTAACATGACACTCATGCCTACAAATCAAGCCAAGTGACACAGGAGTCAGCTTTGCAATCAGAAAATTCTTGTCTTTTGTTTGAAGAGCCTATCCAGTGGTGTAAATCAGTGGTTCTCAAAGCTGGTACGCCGCTTGTTCAGGGTAAGCCCCCTGGTGGGCCGGGCCGGTTTGTTTACCTGCCACGTCCGCAGGTTAGGCCGATCATGGCTCCCACTGGCTGCGGTTCGCCACTCCAGGCCAATGGGGGCTGCAGGAAGCGGCATAGACCAAGGGATTTGCTGGCCGCTGCTTCCCACAGCCCCCATTGGCCTGGAGCGGTGAACCACGGCCAGTGGAAGCCGCGATTGGCCAAACCTGCGGACGCGGCAGGTAAACAAACCAGCCCGATCCATCAGGAGCTTTCCCTGAACAAGCGGCAGACCAGCTTTGAGAACCACTGGTGTAAATGACACACTGATGAAGTTCTGACTGCCCCTTAAACATGGACATTATGCTTCACTGATCAGTGCTTAGGCTCCAACAGTGACTAACCTGATGATGGTAAGGAGCAATTTTATTCTGAACTAAATGATCTGATTCTATTGTCTCCGTGAAGACAAGTTCATTATTTTAGATGACTAAAACTCATGTTGGCCGTAACAATCCATATAAAATCATAAATGATGCTGAGAAAGTGAAGAAGGAAGTGTTATTTACCACTTCACATAACACAAGAACCAGCGGTCACCCGATGAAATTATTAGGCAGCAGGTTTAAAACAAACATAAGGAAGAACTTCACAAAATGCAGTCAGCCTGTGGAACTTGTTGTAAGGTAGATGTTGTGAAGGCCAAAAATATAACTGGGTTCAAAACATAATTACTTAAGTTCATGGAGGATAGGTCCATCAATGGCTGTAAGCCAAGATGGTTTGGGAAGCAACCCCATGCTCTGAGTGTCCCTAAATCTCTTCCAGAAGCTGGGACTGGACAACAGGGGATGCATCATTTGATTATTGCCCTCTGAAGCATCTGGCCTGGGTCCATGTTGAAAGACAGGACACTGGGCTAGATGGCCCATTTATCTGACATTCTTATATGGACATTCTTATATTTTTATTCTGTGTGGCGTGGCATACTTGGCACACATGATGTCAGCCAGATGAACAATAACAGCCTACTTCTGCTGAGCACCAGCCAGTTATTACAAACACTGTCTTCCAACTCCCTCAATCACATCACTGGCATCTGATCGACTATGTGTTGATCCAGCAGTACAGTCTACAAGATATGCATATGACTCAGATATTACACACAGCTTATTGTTGGACTGCCCACTGATCAAATTTTTCACTCTCTATTCAACCAAAAAATGCACAAAAACCAAGCAGGTAAGTGTGTAAATATTGCCCAGCTGAAAGATCTGTCAGTTGCTGAACAATCTTCAATACAACTAACTACTGTTTTAGAAACTCTTCCAACAATCAGTGGTAACTTATCTGCTAACTGTTACCCACGGTTCTTTCAACCCAAAGCTCTTGGTAACTTTTACTCTGTGTGAGGTAGTGTCAGGAAATAAATCAGGGGGAGACATGACCGTCCAACCAATAGATGGCTGGCACAAACAGGACAACACAAGAGTGCTTTCACTTAAAGCTAAACTTTACTTGGTCTCAAGCACTTACACACGTCCACAACAGGTTAGTAAAACACCCCCAATACAATTACCAAAGCTGAGTGTGGCTCTCAAGTGATGCAGCGGCAGGTTTCCAGTGGCCAAATCTTCCATCTGCTGGTGGGGACTGCAAGATGTATCCAGAGGGAGAGTCCAAAAAGAGTCCAACTACCTCAAACTTTTCCCCCTTATTTATACATTAGTAATAGAATGACAAGTCCCTTAAAGAAAACTTGGTAAGTAAGCAGTTTCAGTGGTCAAGCAAGAGGTTCCTTCTGATTATTGATTTACCAGGTGTGGGTTTTTCCAGAGTTTGCAGCCTGAGGCCCCCAATAAACATTTCTGGGGCACATCCTGCTCTTCTAAAATGCATGTATCAGCAACTCCAACACAGTTCTTATCAGGAAGGACGCGGGGTCAAGCTGCCCTTTGCCATCCACCAACAGTGGCATAAACACTGCTTAATCATTTATCTACTGTTTCTGATGAGTTGCTGGATAATGTCCACAAATTGGTCACATCTAATGCACCTCAGTCCACCCACATGAAGGTGTTGAAGGCTCCTTAGTAATGAAAAATGACAAATCTCCTGGTCCTGATGCCATTGCAGCTGACGTTTTCAAACAGAGGAAATCTTATCCTTGAATGGTCTTTTGAATTTTTCTTACACGGTCTTGCTTCAAGAATCATACCACAAAAACTGCAAGATGACAACATCGTAACACTCTACACTGTAAAGGCTCAAAGAGCAACCATGGTAATTACTGTTGTATCTCTTTGCTCTCCATGACTGGCAAGATTCTTGCATGGATCTTCCTGACCCAAATCATCTACCACATCCTATCTGAGTCACAATGCAGCTTTCATGCTCAGCAGAGCACTATTGACATGATTACAGGGAAAATTACAGTACCACCTTCGTCTTTGTGTTTCTTGATCTAACCAAGGCACTCAACACTGTCAATTGCACCGGTGTCTGGAAATTACTCACTAAATTTGGATGTCCAGAAAAATGTATTAACATTGTTCAGCAATTCATGAAGGCACGGCTGGAACAGTTAGCCTTGACGGTGATTTAACAGACCCATTTCCAATCATGAAAGGGGTGAAGCATGGTCATGTCCTCATTCCTAGCCTTTGTTATCTATTTGCTCTGACACTAGAGGAAGCCCTTCATGGCTCTTCAAATGGCATCTTTATATGCTTCCACATCGGTAAGCTCTTTAGTCATTCCTATCTAAGTGCAAACACCAAAGTGAGAGAAGCATTGACCCAGGAACTGCTCTACATGGATGATTGTGCCTTGATGCTGCACACTGAATTACCGCTTACAAGATCTTACAAACTGCTTTACTTTGGTGGCTCATAACGTTGGCCTCACCATCAATTGAACAAAAACCAAAGTTAAGTACCAGCCAGCTCCTCAGCAACTTTACCAAGATGCACCAATAAGGTTGGAAGGTATTATGCTCCAAGCTGTGAAACAGTTTACATATCTTGGCAGCATGTTGAACAAAAAGCTACAATCAACTACAAAGTGGATGTGAGAATTAAGAAAGCCAGTGCCGCATATTGTCTCCTCCAACATTGAACTTAGAAGTAATGTGGAATCTATCTGGAGACAAAAATCCAAGTGTATACACTGTTATCCTCATGACATTACTCTGTGGGTGGGAAACATGGTGTTTTTGATAATAGGACATTGAAAAGCTTAAGTGTTTCCATTTGCCACACCTACGACGATTGCTGGGCATGATCGGCAGGACAGATTTCCAACACGGAAGTCCTGGTGAAAGCTGGTTTGGTCAGCATCAAGGCTCATTTGATCTGTGCCCAAATGAGACAGACTGGACATGTAATTCATATGCCTGAGACCCATTTTCAAAATGGGTCTTATATTCTGAATTAAGATCCTCATAAGCATGGAGGTCAGATGAAACACTTTAAAGACATTCTAAAACAAACTGCAAAACAAATATTTCAGACTCAACTTTTGAGCAACTGGCACAGAAACAACATGCAGCTCAATCAACACAACTAGATAATGACTCTGTGGCCAATGCAATAAACTTTTTTCTTCCCAACTTGGTCTATGGAGTCACACAAAGACCCATTAGTATAAACTATGATTGTCAATGTTGTCCTTGAAATCGAGGTGAATAGCATCATCATTACTCTGAGAGTCGCTGTGACGATTCCTTGGAAGCCTCAAGAAGTTACATAGTCACTGTCTGCATTTTAACCATGATGGTTTGGCAAAAAACATATTACATCTGTGCTCCATGCACCATACTGCCTACCAGGCAGGTTTCTGGTCAAGTTCAAGATGCTATCTATATATATAAATGCATCCGATGA